>NC_060125.1:408312193-408935786 GCF_021461395.2 Schistocerca americana
AATCTCAAGAAGGGCAATTAATTTCAAAACAGATAAATTACGGTGGCAGATTAAAGTTCTACTGCTACCAACTTCACGCTTGCCACTTCAGGACATTGGTCAGCTGGTGCTCTCTGATTATTAACAGTAACTTCTGCTAAGTCTTATATTTCAGTGTAAAATGTTTCAAAGAAATAAAGTAGCGTGAGAAAGAACTCCTAGTTATTACACCACAGCTATAACAATTTTCTTGGGAGAGCAACAACAGCTCATAGATTTTGTGAATAACATTAGAAGCACTCAACACTCAATAGCCATTCAGATTAGCATAAAAATTATAACAATTAAAAAGTCAACAATGATGAGATTTTTTCAAAGGTCATATAGCTGTACGAAGGTGTTTATTGGCAACTACCGGTTTCACGTCAGTATTCAGGATGTACATTAATGAAACCGACAAACGGCAGGGACGGATTCTTCACGAGAAATGGAGGAAAGAATGTCCTATGAACGTGTGTCCGTAAATGCACCATTGCAACGTTAGATGACGCTGACGAATGAATGTTGTTTTGTCTACGTGCCGTGTGTTCCTTGTGTGTTGCTGGCTGCGTCATTGACTCAGCGTACTGTATTGGAAGAATGGTCGGGTGTTTATGTCGGGAACAAGCCGGGATGGTGTTTCTGAACGGCCAAGCCGACGCAAACGGTCGAGAGGTAGAACCCGGTCCTCCAGATCTGGTATACGCAGAGTCCGCAGCCTCCCTGTACGTTCGTCTGTCTGAAAGGGCCCATGATCACAAAAACGCCCAAAAAGAGCCTTAAATGTGGTTGGTGTCTGTGAGGGTTTCCATCTGCTTGACCGTACACAAACATCGTGTCGGCTTGTTCTCGACATGAACACCAAACCATTCGGCTGCTTACAGTACGCTGTGTCAATCACACAGCTTGCAATACACAAGGAACATACTGCATACGGTCAATGGAACTTTCATTCGTCAGCGCCGTCTACCGTGCCAACGATGCATTTCCGGACTCATGTCCATAGGACATTTTTTCCTCCCCCACCAGTCAGAAATTTGTCCCTGCAGTTTTTGGCATTCAACAAAAAACAATGACAAGTACTCGCAATGGCTATATTTTCATAATGGATATGGACAATTACGGCATCCCAGCATTCGGGAAGTTATCCGCCGTTAGATTCAAACCAAACTGAGTACACTCAAAAGATGTTCGTCAAAAATGTACAAAGCATGACTGCTGAATGAGCCAGACCTAGAAAAATGCGGGGCTGTACGTACAGTTCTTTCCATAGACGTCAAGTAATTTTTAGGCGTTCTGTCCCAGTTCACATCACGTCCCATGAATAATTAGTTTCTTCCCCGCTTTTTTCTAGGCCCGTTTCATTCAGCAGTCATGCTTTGTGCATTTCTGACACACGTCTTTTGGGTATACTAGGATTTATTATGACAACCCACCAACGTAGTTTGGTTTTTAACGTGGATGGCTTTCCAAATGCTGAGACTCCGTAGTTGCCCAGGTACATTACGAAAATATAACGATTGTGAGTACTTGTCATTGTTTTTTGTTGAATGGCAACTACTATTTCATCAATTTCGCTCAGTGATCTGTATTCTTGGCAGATAAACCTGAAGATTCGTCTGACATGAAGCCGGTACTTGCGAATGAAGCACCTGCATACAGCTATGCGGCTTTCAAAAACACCTCATCGTTCTTGACTGTTTTAATTGCTTTAATTTTTATGATAATTTGAATGTTCATAGAGTACTCAATGTTTTAAT
Source organism: Schistocerca americana (assembly GCF_021461395.2). Lineage (NCBI taxonomy): Eukaryota > Metazoa > Arthropoda > Insecta > Orthoptera > Acrididae > Schistocerca > Schistocerca americana. Next base: position 408,313,972 of record NC_060125.1, read on the forward strand.
TTTAATTTTTATTATTATTCACCATAACGAATCGTTCAGAATGAAAATGTCTGTAACACTTGTGCGCAGACGCTTTTCCTTGGGGCTACGTATGTTCAAGCATCTACTTTCGCAAGCATACAAGCAAATTCGCTGCTGGTTCTTGAGTATTATTATTATTATATAATATTTGGCCTACGTAGAATATCACGTATAAACCACCTATCTCTCGGAATGGAGATTTAGTCCTTACTTTGAACAGACGATGTTTAATTTTGCTTCATTCAAACTTTACCTAAAATACCGTCCGTGGTATCCCATGATCCAAAGCTACTCTGTCTTGGGAGTATTTACTAGATACACGGTTCGCAGAATGCAGAGGTGGCAGCCAGCGAGCCCAACAAGAACAGTTTATTTGTAACAGTAGGTTTCGATAGCTTACGCTAAGGAAAGCACATTTTTTTCTATGCACTCCAAACATTCGTCTAAAAATCACACAGGCATTAAAGATGGGGCCTACTGCGACATGTGTAATAGAGAGAATTTCAGAACTGCACTCATATACTTTTTATTCTCTCAGAATTGTCTCTTCCTCTAAGCTCAGACCAAGTGATTCGGCCTTTACGATTTTTCTGCCGGGCCAGTTACCCAGTCGCATATTTTCTCCCCAAAAATACCTTGAATATCCTATTACATTGTTATACTTCGTTCAGATCTTTTTTACCACACCGATCCATTTTACCATCTCAAGTTTAGCTTTCATGCGAGTCTCCTAGCACTCTACAACTCGTCTAGTTAATCTAGCTGAATGTGTTAACATAACTATAGGTGTTTAAACTGTGGTTTTCCTTTTTATATATCAATACATATTGGCATACTTTGAAATTTCCATATTGGCTCTTAGTGAATGTTTCTGATTACTATCAATCTCTTCTGTACTTCTTGACGGTTATTTTCTGCATTTCTTGAATGTGTCTCATTATCTTTAAAATGTATAGTTTAGGCCCGCGAAGAACGACCCGACGATCGAGTTCTAATGCCTCAATTTTGTGTACTTTGAGACGAATTTTTTTGTAAATGTTTTCGCAATTATTTGTAGCAACGAATTTCATAACCAGTCTCTTCCACGCCAGTCGCCTGAATAGCTTAGTCTGAATGTTTTGGCTGATAAACTCTCAGTTTTTCCTATTTGATTTCTAGATTTTCGATGCTATATTTTTATTGTAAACTGAGGTGACAAAAGTCATGGGATACCTCGTGATATCGTGCGGCAACTCGACTTGGGACGGACCCAACATGTCGTTGGAAGTCCCCTGCAGAAATATTGTTGAGCCACGCTGCCTCTGTAGCCGTTCATAATTGCGAAAGTGTTGCCGGTGTAGGATTTTGTGCAAGAACTGACATTTGATTACGTCCCATAAATGTTCCATGGGATTCATGTCGGACGGTCTGGGTGGCCAAATCATTCGCTCGAATTGTCCAGAACGTTCTTCAAACTAATCGCGAACAATTGTGGTCCAGTGACATGGAGTGTTTTGATCCTTAAAGCGCCATCGTTGTTTGGCTACATCAAGTTCATGCATGAATGGTTGCAAGTGGTCTCCAAGTAGCCAAACGTAACTATTTCCAGTCAATGATCAGCCCATTCTATGTAAACAGAGCTTACATCATTATGAAACCACCACCAACTTGCACAGTGCCTTTTTGAAAACTTGCATCCGTCGCTGCGTTAGATCTGCACAAAACTCGAGCCATATCGTCAGCTCTTACCAACTGAAACAGGGACTCATCTGACCAGACCACGGCTTTCCAGTCGTCTAGGGACCAACCCACATGTCACGAGCTCAGGTGAGGCGCTGCAGACCATGTCGTGCTGTTAGCATAGGCACTCGATTCGGTCGTCTGCTGCCATAGCCCATTAACGCCAAATTTCAGCGCACAGTCCTAACGGATACATTCGCCGTACGTCCCATATTGATTTCTGCGATTATTTCACGCAACGTTGCTTGTCTGTTAGCGCTGACAACTCTACGCGAACACTGCTGCTCTTGGTCGTCAAGTGAAGCCCGTCGGCTACTGCGTTCTTCGTGGTGAGAGGTAGTGCCTGAAATTTAGTTTGCTCGGCACACTCTTAACACTGTGGATCTCGGAATACTGAATTGCCAACGATTTGCGAAATGGAATGTCCCATGCGTCTACCTCTGACTACCATTCCGCGTTCGAAGTCTGCTGATTCCCGTCGAGCGGCCATAATCACGCCGGACGCCATTCTACATAAGTTACCTGAGCAGAAATAACAGCTCCGCCAATGAACTACCCTTATATACCTTCTGTACGTGATACTACCGCCAAGTGTATGTGTGTATATCGTTGTGCAATGACTATTGTCACATCAGTGTGCATGTCCTTTGTTATTCCAAAAGATTTCTGGAGACTGCTACTTCTGCATGTTTCTTTAAAAATTCCTAATTGCTTTTGCACTGTTTAAACATTCTGACAGTAACAAGGTCGTATGCAGAAACTAAGCCCTCTGTTGTAATGTTAGTTCCTTCTAATTTGAGTGGTTGGTCTGCTGTTAAGTTCCGACTTTACTTTGCGCTATTCTAAACCTACTTTTTCTGAGATGCTTTGCATAGTCTCATTGTTTTAGTTAGAGAAAACCCTAAAGGAACAAACTCTAAATTAAAGTGTAGAGGAGAAATTTCGGAAAGCTTTGAAATCAGCGTTTCAAAATTATTTCCTTGTATTTTAAATTACGGACCTTTCTTTATAGTTGGAATGATTTTGTCGGTATCTTGTACCTTTAGAATCTGGAGAGTCACCTACAGGGTGCTAGTTCTGCAAGGTTCGCAGGAGAGCTTCTGTAAAGTTTGGAAGGTAGGAGACGAGGTACTGGCAGAAGTAAAGCTGTGAGTACCGGGCGAGAGTCGTGCTTCGGTAGCTCAGTTGGTAGAGCGCTTGCCCCCGAAAGGCAAATGTCCCGAGTTCGAGTCTCGGTCGGGCACACAGTTTTAATCTGCCAGGAAGTTTCATATCAGCGCACACTCCGCTGCAGAGTGAAAATCTCATTCTGGAAACATCCCCCAGGCTGTGGCTAAGCCATGTCTCCGCAATATCCTTTCTTTCAGGAGTGCTAGTTCTGCAAGGTTCGCAGGAGAGCTTCTGTAAAGTTTGGAAGGTAGGAGACGAGGTACTGGCAGAAGTAAAGCTGTGAGTACCGGTCGTGAGTCGTGCTTCGGTAGCTCAGTTGGTAGAGCACTTGCACGCGAAAGGCAAAGGTCCCGAGTTCGAGTCTCGGTCGGGCACACAGTTTTAATCTGTCAGGAAGTTTCATATCAGCGCACACTCCGCTGCAGAGTGAAAATCTCATTCTGAAATTTGAGTGTTACAAAGTCTTTTCTAGTGGTATTTGTCTGGACTGACGCCTTCTACGGAAGTGAAACGTGGACATAACAGTTCATACAAGAATAGGATAGGAGCTTTTGAAATTAAGTAACGTTTTCTCTCTTTGTTTTAAATAAAGGTCTACTGTTCTTCATTTTCGTGTGTCTATGTATTGTAATGTGAGCGTTCTTTTAACAGGACACTGCAAATGATATGGTTATATTAACACCATGTGATGAAAGGAGTCGGCAAATCCATGTGACACTGTGTAGTTTTATTCCAATTAACGTTTACTAAAAAAAATTTAAAAACCTTCAACTGTATACTAAAGAAGCTATCAGATGAAACTCTGTATTATGCAGTGCAATGGGTAGTGCTACAACGCGCTACGTTACAGTAAGTATCTTGTAACTCTTATTTTACGAAGTAACAGAGTAAAAACCCTGCTTAGGATTGCAAACTGAACTTTGGAAGAATAAACGCTCAAAATTCTTCTGTTAAAATGCCCTGCAAATTTATTTACCGAAACTAAGTAAAATTCCGACAGTGCAATGCGGTGACACTCGATTGCAAAGTAAATTTTGAGTGAGGGGATGGTGAAAGAAAAACTAAATCTTCTGAAGGTATAGAAGACACTAGCGTTTAGAAACAAACTGTATTACGAAGTTGATTTTTAACGATTACAATAATGTTTACAATATTAACTTTTAATGAAATCGGGAAAAAGTGGTGAATCTATGACTCTGAGCAGATAAAAATCTAGTTTCGACCATCAAACTATTAGACTCGAATGAATAACGCAAAATCATATCGAAAATTTTTCTCAAACGTATCATAAATTACTAGAGAGCAAGAATGCAGAGCCGGCCGGAGTGGCCGTGCGGTTCTAGGCGCTACAGTCTGGAGCCGAGCGACCGCTACGGTCGCAGGTTCGAATCCTGCCTCGGGCATGGATGTGTGTGATGTCCTTAGGTTAGTTAGGTTTAATTAGTTCTAAGTTCTAGGCGACTGATGGCCTCAAAAGTTAAGTCGCATAGTGCTCAGAGCCAAGCAATGCAGAGGCCTGAATATTTTCGCACTTCTAAAATTAACCTTTACAAAACCGTATTTCCAAAAACCAACATCTTCTGCATCTACATCTCTGCGTTCTACTAGCTATTTTCCCAAACAGCGCAGCACCATGACCGACACCAGACCCTTTTACTTAATAAACGTAAATGCTATGTTGGCAACGACAACACTACCGACGACAACCAGTGATAACAATGCTTGCAGTCAGAACATCTGTGGCGTCACATATCGACTATTAAGGTCTTCTGTCTGAAAAATATCCAGCGTGCAAGTATGAAATATGACTCATCGATGAAAAAGAGAGCTCATATCACTCTCATCGACTACCAAAAATAAGCTAGAGGCCTTCCAAGAAGAATGTCGAAGGCGATAAATGGTTAGATAGGGGATCTAGTGCAGAAGTACTGAATCGGATTGAGGGAAGAAAGAATTTAATGAGATACCTTGAGTAAAAGGTATGGGTTGATGGAGCACATCTTGAAGCATCAAGGAATAGTCAGTTCAGTCAGTGGACGGAATAATGGGTGGGGGACGGGAGGTAAAATTTGGAGAGGGATACGAAGGCTTTATCAAAATAAGCAAGTTTTAATCGATGTAGGAGAGAGGAAGAGGCTTGCACGGGCTGATTTGCTTGGACAACTGCATGATAACAGTGTTTGGAATGAAGTCCACAACAATTACAACGACAACAACAATAACGTTGAAGGCGATATTTAGAAATGCCCGTCGGATCCCCACGCCGGACTGCCTCTTCGCCAGGAATGCTCTCGTCCCCAGGTCGGCGCTGGTGTAGAAATGCAGAAAGCTAATAGTACGCTAATGGGAGCGTCTGTTAACGAGGGAATTATGCCAGCTGTTGCGCCCGTTCCGGCCGGCCTGCGAAGACATCTGCGTCGTATTTTCCCCTCACGTGGCTGTCCGACAAGCTGTTAGCTTGCGACTGTCTAGCGGGACGGCCTGCGAAATGCCTTTGTCTTCCAGTTAATACTTATTTTTTACTGACGATTGTGACGAGATATGTTGCATCGAATTTTGATTTATGCTATGCTAAACCTAATAACTGATGATAAGTTAATTAGGGTGGTCCTTACTTTCCCACATTCTTCGGTAGCACCACATTTCACAAGCCTCTAGTCTGTTGTTGTCTAACTGTTTATCGTCCATGTTTCGCTTCCATACATGGCTACACTCCAGACAAATACTTCCAGGAAATACTTCCTAACACTTGAATCTATATTCAATGATAATAAATTTATCTTCTTCAGATATGCTTTTCTTGTCATTGGCAGTCTACATTTTATAACCTCTCCACTTCGGCCATCATCAGTTATTTTGCTGCTGTTTTGCTGCCCAAATAGCAAGTCATTTGCTACTTTAAGTGTCTCGTTTCCTAATCTAATTCCTCCAGCATCACCTGATTTCATTCTACTACATTCCTTTATTATTGTTTTACTTTTGTTGATGTTCATCCCATATCCTTCTTTCAAGACAATGTCCATTACGTTCAACTGTTCTTCCAAGTCTTTTGCTGCCCCTGACAGAATTACGAGGGCTGATCGGAAAGTAAGGTCCGATCGGTCGCGAAATGAAAACCACAGTGAAAACCAAATTTTTTTTATTCGCAACAGTTAGCGACACCTTCCTGCTACCTCTCTAAATAGTCTCCGCTCCGTCTTGTACATCTGTCGTGGCGTTGTACAAACTTTCCAGTACCCTTGTCACAGAAAGCAGCCGCCTATGTTTTCCGCCCCTACGCAGGTCTGCCTTTCGTTGTTTGTGCCAAAATGTTGTCTTCGTTGCCAGCGGTTCATGTGACCACAGATGAAAAACGGAGGGAGCTAATTAAGAGCTGTTCTGTGGGTGATCAGACACTTACCATCGAAAACCCTGCAGGAGCGTCTTCAATGCCCCTGCAGAATGCGGCTGAAAATTGTCTTGAAGAAAGAAACGCATAGCAAATTACGTTATGCGGGGTGCATAGCTTCACGCGAAATCTCTCATCAGATCCACGTACTTGGCTGGAGACACTGTTGTTTTAGGGACTTCTACGTGATCACTTTGCGTCCTGAACTGTAAAGAGCGACGTGAAGCGATCGACAGACACACCAAAGACACTGCCCATCACATCTGTGCAAAGTTCAATCGGATTTTCACAGTGGTTTCCATTTCGCGCCGAATCGGACCTTACTTTCCGAATACGCCTCGTACAATGTCATCGGAAAACCTCCCTGAACTTTAATTACTACTCCAAATTGTTCTTTGGCTTCCTTTACTGCTTGTTCAGTGCACAAATTCAGTAACATCATCGATGGGTTACAACACTGTCTCATAAGCTTCTCAACCACTGCCTCCTTTTCATGCCCTCGGCTCATATAACCGCCGTCTGTACACGTTGTAAATAGCCTGTCGTTTTACCCCTCCTGCCTTCAGAATTTCAAAAAGAGTAATTCAGTCATCATCAAGACCTACTTTGTTGAAATTAAATGCGAGGAACCCATCCTGTAATGGCCGAGAAGTTACATCATGTCACTACATTATTACTGCTTATGTGTGTGTGTGTGTGTGTGTGTGTGTGTGTGTGTGTGTGTGGCAGATTAAAGCTATATGCCGCACCGAGACTCGAACGCGGGACCTTCACCTTTCACAGACAAGTGTTCTACCGACTGAGCTATCGACTCACGACTCACGACCCGTCCTCACAGCTTTACTTTCACCAGTACCTTATCTTCTACCTTCCAAACTTTACAGAAGCTCCCGTGAGACGGTAGCGAGACTAGCGCTTCTGGAAGAAAGGATTTTGCCGAGACGTGGCCTAAGCACAGCCTGGGAGATGTTACCAGAATGAAATTTTCACTCTGTATTGATTGAAGAGTTCATTTAAGTTAAGAGTTTTGACATATTAATTTATTAAGTAAGAATTCAAACACTTCCTACATTACTGGAAAAGAAATTTCGTAAAATCTTGAGGTGACATAAGTGTTTGATCCGAATAAAACGTCACATTATTTAATGAAGTTAAATCTATGCTTAGCTTCTGCAACATGTCCACGTTATTAACCGAAATAAACTCTTCACTCTGCTGCAGAGCAAAAGTTTCATACTGGTAACATATCGTACATATTGTGGGTAAGCCATGAGCCATGAGCGCTAGTTCCGTTAGTTTCACAGGAAAGCTTGTATGAAGTTTAGAAGACAGAAGACGAGGTACTGGCGGAATTAAAGCCATGAGGGCGTGCTTGGGTAGCTCAATTGGTAGAGTAGCTGCCTGCGGAGAGCGAAGGTCCCGGTTCGGGTCTCGGTCCACTGCAGAGTAAAAGTTTCATTATGGAGTATGACAGCAGTGAAGCACAGGCAATATAGTAATAAACAACACGTAGTGACATGATGCAATTTCTTGGACACTGCGGCAGGGGTTCCTCATCTTCAATTTCAAAAAATAGGTCTTCAAATTATTGTTAAAACAAAAGCAAAAAAGCTAGGTGGTGTGCGTGAAGAAACATAAAATTCGAAAAAATACGACCATCCTATGTTTGCATAAAAAGGGTGAGACGGGTCATATACAATATGTACAACAACCAAGAGGGAATAATAAGAGTGGACGATCAAGAACGAAGTGCTCGTATTAAGAAGGGTGTAAGACAAGGCTGTAGCCTTTCGCCCCTACTCTTCAATCTGTACATCGAGGAAGCAATGGTGGAAATAACAGAAAGGTTCAGGAGTGGAATTAAAATACAAGGTGAAAGGATATCAATGATACGATTCGCTGATGACATTGCTATCCTGAGTGAAAGTGAAGAAGAATTGAATGATCTGCTGAACGGAATGAACAGTCTAATGAGTACACAGTATGGTTTTGAGAGTAAATCGGAGAAAGACGAAGGTAATGAGAAGTAGTGGAAATGAGAACAGCGATACTGTTTGAGAGTAAATCGGAGAAAGACGAAGGTAATGAGAAGTAGTAGAAATGAGAACAGCGAGAAACTTAACATCAGGATTGATGGTCACGAAGTCAATGAAGTTAAGGAATTGTGCTATCTAGGCAGTAAAATAACCAGTGACGGACGGACATCAAAAGCAGACTCGCTATGGCAAAAAAGGCATTTCTGGCCAAGAGAAGTCTACTAATATCAAATACCGGCCTTAATTTGAGGAAGAAATTTCTGAGGATGTACGTCTGGAGTATAGCATTGTATGGTAGTGAAACATGAACATGGACTGTGAGAAAACCGGAACAGAAGAGAATCGAAACATTTGCGATGTGGTGCTATAGACGAATGTTGAAAATTAGGTGGACTGATAAGGTAAGGAATGAGGAGGTTCTACGCAGAATCGGACAGGAAAGGAATATGTGGAAAACACTGATAAGGAGAAGGGACAGGATGATAGGACATCTGCTAAGACATGAGGGAATGACTTCCATGGTACTAGAGGGAGCTGTAGAGGGCAAAAACTGTAGAGGAAGACAGAGATTGGAATACGTCAAGCAAATAATTGAGGACGTAGGTTGCAAGTGCTACTCGTAGATGAAGAGGTTAGCGCAGGAAAGGAATTAGTGGCGGGCCGCATCAAACCAGCCAGTAGACTGATGACCAAAAAAAGAATAAAAAAAGAGGGGGGTGGGGGGTGGAGAGCATGAATCTAGCAGCTACCCCATCTTCACTTCGCCACAGACAGCGTGGTGGCTTGCTGATTGCAGATGTGAATGGCGACATTCGCCTGGAAGAAAGTACACTACTGGCCATTAAAATTGCTACACCTAGAAGATATGCAGATGATAAACGGGTATTCATTGGACAAACATATTATACTAGAACTGACATGTAATTACATTTTCACACAATTTGGGCACATAGATCCTGAGAAATCAGTACGCAGAACAACCACCTCTGGCCGTAATAACGGTCTTGATACGCCTGGGCATTGAGTCAAACAGAGCTTGGATGGCGTGTACAGGTACAGCTGCCCATGCAGCTTCAACACGATACCACAGTTCATCAAGAATAGTGACTGGCGTATTGTGACGAGGCAGTTGCTCGGCCACCATTCACCAGAAGATGCCTGTCATCTCGACTGCTAGTGATACGAGGCCGTCGGGATCCAGCACGCGTTCCCTATTACCCCCCTGAACCCATGGATTCCATATTCTGCTAACAGTCATTGGATCTCGACCAACGCGAACAGCAATGTCGCGATAAGATAAACCGCAATCGCGATAGGCTACAATCCGACCTTTATCAAAGATGGAAACGTGATGATACGCATTTATCCTCCTTACACGAGGCATCACAACAACGTTTCACCAGGCAACGCCGGTCAACTGCTGTTTGCGTGTGAGAAATCGGCTGGAAACTTTCCTCATGTCAGCACGTTGTAGGTATCGCCACCGGCCCCAACCTTATGTGAATGCTCTGAAAAGCTAATCATTTGCATATCACAGCATCTTCCTCCTTTTGGTTAAATTTCATGTCTGTAGCACGTCATCTTCGTGGTGTAGTAATTATAATGGCCAGTAGTGTAGATACGAAGTTGATGAACCAGTGGACCACGAACACATAATACTAACAGCAGCCTCGTGGATAATATGACGAAACAGTTTATGCGCAATAAAAGAAGAAAGCTGGGGTCTGGATGTCTCGAACAATGTTCACTGTAGGCCACCTGGTACTTCGTTTAAGCGCTGTGACCATAGAGAGCTTTGTGTCGGTAACAGCGATTCCTCGCTCGCAGGGCGTAGTGCAGGATGTAACTGAACTACGGTAGGGGGCACTTGGAAGTGGACGTAAAGAGACATGTCTTACAGCAAGGAACACGGTGAGGCGGTGGCAGGCTGCGTACCCTGGTAGCAGCCAGAGAGGCGAACAGGCGAGCATCGGTGGGTAGTTGCAGAAGCGGCCGCGAGCAGCGCGAGCGCGGGCGTGGCCCCTCCCAGAGGAATGCTGTGGAGGCAGGTTTCTCGGATTAGGCAGCGCAGTTCGCCCGCCTTTATTTTTTATTTACAAATCGACTTCTTAAACCGGTGCTGCAAGAGGTTTTCGGCTGCTCTTTTTTCGGTGCGGGTCCTAACTCACGGGAGCGGATGGCGGCCCGCAGAGGAGGCGGAGGATAGGGCCAAAAGCTACCGCGGAAAAATTCGGAGCGCTGCGCAGTCTCGGGTAGTCGGGGGGGGGGGGGGGGGGAGGAGGTGGCTGGTAAAAAGAGGGGAAGGGGTGGTCAGGTGGGAGAGGTGGACGGGGCGCTCTGCCCTCGCGCCTGCGACAAAGAGGGAGGGAAGAAGATTCGTCCTTGATGTCCCGCCGATGATCAAAAGACGCAATAGGGGTCGTCTGTGGATACGCTAGGTTACACCTGGGAAGAAGCAGGACGATAGATATTAATCACATAAAGATTATGACAGCAGAATTATCTGGAATCGTCGTGGCACTTAACTGCGCTCTCCGAAACATCTGTTTTGATTTCATAATTTCGTCTGTTGCTGTCGTATTCTGTGTAAACTACTTTCATATTCTTAATCTTTCGTGTGTGTATGTGTTGTATTATGACATGAACTATGTAAATGGTATGCGGAAGTAAACACTTTCTGATAAGAAGAGCAGCGAAATCCATATCAAAGTGTATAACTGTATTGAAATTTACTTTTACCAAAAATAATTAGAAAAAATAAAACACTATACTTACTAAGATATTCTTTGAAATTCCGTGTTGTGCAATGCAGTGAACAACGCTATAAGGCGAGACGTCACAGTGGTTGTTTCACAGTTACAACAAACACATCTAACAGAATTAAAATTGCACAAAAATTACAAATCGAATTTTGAAAGAATAAATGTCCAAATTGTTTTTGTGCAAATGGCCTGTACATATATGTATGTAAAATACATAAAATCCCGAACCGAAATGATACACGCATCAGTATGTAATATTGCACTGTAATAATCAGATTGTCTGGCAAAGTAAATGAGATCTGAATTAAACCTGATAGTAATTTTGAAATACAAAGCTTGACTGTGAACGTTTCTACTGTGTTCTGACTGATGTTAAACTTGCAGTAACAAATTTGATGACTTACGTTGCGACAACGGAAACTCACTACAGCTCGAATGTGATGAACGTAAATACGCGACGCCGCAGCAAACCAGTAAAGGAAATCAATCTCACCCAACGGTGGTGATACTCTTGCTCAAGTGCAATGCAAAAAAAGCAACTATGCTAACCGCATCACACATTAAGCCTGAGCAACTGTGTTCTGCTAAGTGCAATGCGGTGCCACACAATTAAAAAAACAAAATTTTTGTGAGGAGATGGAAGAAACTTAACTTACTGAATGAGTAAAAGAGACTAGCATTAAAAAACTGTATAGTGCAACTCTGATTCCTCAACAATTACAACCATCTTCATAAAATTCACTTCTTATAAAAAATATTACTCTGCAATACTATACGTTACTGAAACGGCAAAAGAGGAGTAAGTTTTGAGTCCAAGCTATGCGAGCAGATAACTTTGTTTAATCAAGTCTCTACAATCAAACTCAGTGACTCCAATCAATACAGAAAAAATCATGGTAAATATTTGCCTTTCTCAAACACGTGACAAGCAGGCAAGCAGTGTAGCAACCACATCAACTGAATTTATTCACACTTCTCAAATCACACTTTACAAAATTACATTTACAAAAAGTAGCACCCCTTGCATTTGTATCTCTGCTAGCTGTTTCGAGACAGCGCAGCAGTGTGACTAACACCCGACTCTGTCAGTTACTTCTCACTGAAAGCTACACTGGCAAAGAAAATGCTAATGACAACCAAATATCAATTGCTTGTACTCAGAACCACTGTGGCGTAACAGTTCGACCACTGAAGACTTAAGCTTGAGAACTATACCCACATCAAAAAAGTTTTGCATCACCCCGGTTCCAAGAACTCCTGAAGATAGACGTTTACTGTGGATATTGTGTCACAGACAAAGTCTCTTTGTCCAGAGATGTCATTAAACCCGCCCAAGGATATAGATAACCATCCATGAGCAGCGCCTATTAGACGGAGGGGGTCCGACAGCCAGTCAGTTCCAGTCATTCCACCAGGAAGGAGGTACACGGCTCCTGTTCTCTGTAGTTCAATACCGCGGTTCGATCGCGTCCGCATTGTTACATTGTGCCAGGAAGGGATCTCAACAAGAGAAGTGTCCAGGCGTCTCGGAGTGAACCAAAGCGATGTTGTTCGGATATGGAGCAGATACAGAGAGACAGGAACTGTCGATGATATGCCTCGCTCGGGCCGTGGAAGGGCTGCTACCGCAGTGGATGACCGCTACCTACGGATTATGGCTCGGAGGAACGCTGACAGCAACGCTGACACCATGCAGCGCGATACAGATGGGCTCAACAACATGCCAAATGGACCGCTCAGGATTGGCATCACGTTTTCTTCACGGATGAGTGTCGCATTTGCCTCCAACCAGACAATCGTTGGAGACGTGATTGGAGGCAACCCGGTCAGGCAAAACGCCTCAGACACACTGTCCAGAAAGTGCAGCAATATGGAGGTTCCCTGCTGTTTTGTGGTGACATTATGTGGAGCCGACGTACGCCACTGGTGAAGGCGCCGTAACGGTTGTACGATACGTGAATGCCATCCTCCGTAACGATAGTGCAGCCATATCGGCAGCATATTGGCGAGGCATTCGTCTTCATGGACGACAATTCTCGCCCCCATCGTGCATATCTTGTGAATGACTTCCTTCAGGATAACGACTAGTGTGGCCAGCATGTTCTCCAGACATGAATCCCATCGAACGTGCCTGGGACAGATTGAAAAGGGTTGTTTAAGGATGACGTGTCCCACCAACCACTCTGAGGGATCTACGCCGAATAACCGTTGAGGAGTGGGACAATCTGGACCAATGGTGCTTTGGTGAAACTGTGGATAGTATGCCACGATGAGTACAGGCATGCATCATTGCAAGAGGACGTGCTACTGGGTGTTTACAACAATCTGGACCACCACTTCTGAAGGTCTCGCTGTATGGTGGTACAACATGCAATGTGTGGTTTTCATGAGCAATAAAAAGAGCGGAAATGAGGTTTATGTTGATCTCTATTCCAACTTTCTGTACAGGGTGCGGAACCGAGGTGATGCAAAATTTTTTGATGTGTGTACAACGTAAAAACATGAAGTATGCTTGATTGTATGAAAAGAGAGCTCACATCACCTTCATTGAATACCAAAACTAAACTATACTGTGTTGATCATAAGAATAAACCTGACGTAAACATTACAAGGTGTATTCTTCGGAGCTTTCTACAATCTCATTGGATTTCGTTGTTTCGTTTCGTGTGGAGGAGAAGACAAGTTGTGTCCAGTATAGTCAAGTACGATGATAAGGATACGTTTGATGCTATGTTACGCGCACAGAGACTGAGCGACAATGTTGCACAACAGCTTTTTCGGCGCATTGAACTTGGGCAGCACAGGCCAGTCACCTGGTCCAACTAAGAAGCAGTGACGTAAGCAGTTGCAGTTAGGACGTAATAAAAGACGAACAGAGAAAAAATACAGCTTCGAATATCATTTAACTTTTAAAAATAGTGAAATAATATTCGTCTGCACTAAGCACACTTTTTAGCTGACCAGACGGAAGGCATAAAATGCTCTCGTGCATAGTATCCTACACTGTAAAGCCAAAGAAACTGCTGAATATCGTGCAGAGTCCCCGCGAGCACGCAGAAGTGCCGCAACTCGACGTGACGTGGACTCGACTGATGTCTGAAGTAGTGTTGGTGGGAACTGACACCATGAATCCTGCAGGGCTGTCCATAAATCCGTAAGAGTATGAGAGGTGCAGATCTCTTCTGAACAGCACGTTGCAAGGCATCCCATATATGCTCAATGATGTCCATCTCTGGGGAGTTTGGTGGCCAGCGGAAGTGTTTAAACTCAGAAGAGTGTTCCTGGAGCCACTCTGTAGCAATTCTGGACGTGTCGGGTGTCGCACTGTTCTACTGGAATTGCTCGAGTCCGTCGGAATGCACAACGGCCATGAATGGATGCAGGTGATTAGAAAGGATGCTTACATACGTGTCACCTGTCAGAGTCGTATCTAGAGGTATTAGAGATACCCATATCCCTCCAACCGCATACGCCCCACACCATTAGAAGGCCTCCACCATCTTGAATCCCCTGCTGACATGTTGGGTCCATGGATTCATGAGGTTGTCTCAATGCCCGAACATGTCCATCCATTCGATACAATTTGAAACGAGACTCGTCTGACCAGGGAACATGTTTCCAGTCATCAACAGTCCAATGTCGGACGCGTAAACGTTTGGTCGTGCAGTCATCAAGGATACACGAGTGCGCCTTCGGTTCCGAAACCCCATATCGATGATGTTTCGTTGAATGGTTCGCACGTTGACACCTGTTGCTGGCCCAACATTGAAATCTGCAGCTATTGTAGGAAGGGCTGCATTTTTGTCACGTTGAACGATTCTTCTCAGTCGTCGTTGGTCCCGTTCTTGCAGGATCTTTCCCGGTCGCAGCGATGTCGGAGATTATATATTTTACCGGATTTCTGTTATTCATGGTACATTCATCAAATGGTCGTACGGGAAAATTCCCACATCATCGCCACCTCGGAGATGCTGTGTCCCAACGCTCGTGCGTCGACTATAACATCACTTTCAAACCCATGTAAATCTTGATAACCTGCCATTGTAGCAACAGTAACCGATCTAATAACTACGATAGACGCTTGTTGTCTTATATACGCGTTGCTGATCGCAGTGCCGTATTCTGTCTGTTTACATACATCTGTATTTGAATACGCATGTCTATACCAGTTTCTTTGGCGCTTCACTGTAATTACAAACAAGAGTGATGAAAATTCCAAACTTAAACACTGGCTAATTTTTCTGAGCGAGCTGTGTGTGATGCAAAAGCATACTACAGTGATTGCACCTATTGTTGAATATTGAAGCCACTGAATGTGTTAATGACAGTGAGTCGTCTCGTAACCTCCTTCCTTATCCAAATCCGAGAAATGCATTTCAGTTCTGGAATTGTCATCCGCTTCGTTGATAACGAGTCTGTCAGCAACGCAATCCACGAAGCCACCCATGCGCCTCATTCTCTCCTTTTTCTTTTATGACTCGCCGTTCTACATCCCGCCAGCATTCGGCAGTGACATGTGCAAAGGCTGCGTGCGTTAGTTCCAGTACGTCTGACAGATTAACAGTCTTATTCTTACTCGCGACAAACCCCTTAACTTGGCTCCAAATCAGTTCTGTTACGTTCACATTGTAATGGTACATTGGCAAATGTAAAAGTGCAGCATTTGCATGGTGCGCTCGATGCTGTGAAAATGATTGTTTGTGATGTTTCCTCGACGCTTGTGATGTTTCTACGACACTTGTCACTGTGGTCCGTGTGAGACTATGGACATAGTCCAAATAAAGAATATTTATTTTCCATTTTTTTCCTAAAAATTAATTTGTTATGTTTTCTTAATTTAAGCAACCTTTATTAACAATCGTTCATAAAATGTCGATAGATAAGAATTTGCTTTTGAAATGAAAATAGGAATTTGGCGTGCAGTATGTAATTAGAAACAAGAAGACCTGCGTCAGTCATAAAAAAAGACAATGAGTTTTACAATTACGAGGTCTAGATATTTCAAATTGAACGAAAAAAAATTAACAAGGCCAGTCTTGAACGAGCGACCTATGAACTGCACTAGAGTATTTCTCTTCTACGCGACCTATTCCGCTATATATCAAATATGTATTTGCGTCTCAACCATATCAAATATAGTCCATCGGAAAACTTCAGAGCAGATTATTTTTCTGTACATTTATGAAAAAAGTATGAATAACCTATTTCTCGGCACTTTTTACATGTGCTCCACACGCATGTTTCACTATGGAGCAAAAAGCAAACTCAGCCATATTCATACTGAGTGTTAACAACGCGACAATCAGAGCACAACAGGTCAGAGACTGAGATTGTACACGATTCTTGAAATAAAAACAATACAGCTAAAGCGTGATTAAGAAAACTGTTGGCTGTCAATCCATTAGAATATCTTAACGTTTCATATAACTTTACATAGTAATAAGATATCTTATCATCACCATAGTATTTTCAAATGGTTCGAATGGTTCTGAGCACTATGAGACTTAACTACTGAGGTCATCAGTCCCCTAGAACTTAGAACTACTTAAACCTAACTAACTTAGGGGCATCACACACATCCATGCCAGAGGCAGGATTCGAACCTGCGACCGTAGCAGTCGCGCGGTTCCAGACTGTAGCGCCTAGAACCCCTCGGCCACTCCGGCCGTCATAGTATTTTCTGCGATAAACTTATGGTGACAGCTGTTTCATACTCATCTAACCCCGATTCCACAACACCATTTAGTACATGCGATTGCGTATGGTTGAGTAATTCGTAATATGTTTATCGTGTTTGCAGTTTTATCATTAAAGCATTTTCACAGTCCCGTTTCTTCCATTAGTGTATGGCTGCAGGTGTTGCGTCTATGAAGTCTTTCTAGGTGCTCATGAATTTTCTTTTTGGGTAGTTGTGCAAAATGTGCTCCAGTGTTTGTTCCGCAGTCGCGTAGGTCATCATCAGTAATTCCCGATTTGGGTAGCGTCGCCAGTTATGATACGATTGACGGAGCTCTGTTTTTTTCTTGGTTGCTTAGTTCCCGGGAGATGGATGATGGGATCTATATTATCTAACTTCCTATGACCATGGAAAAGCGTGCACCGATTTTAGATTATAGCTTTCTTGGGTGAGTTGGCCAGTGTTTACCCAGACTGGTTTTCCAGATTTTAATCGGGTGCGTAGTTAGTTGTTGAATGTTTCATGGATTGGTAAGTCACTGGATCTTTTGAGTTTCACCCATTTACGTGTTACTCCCTGTTGTCGTTGGAGATTTGGAGGGTCCATATTGACGAGTTCCGACAGCAATGGCGCAGGTGTGGATTTAAAAATTCCTGTCATTATCCTAATCGCCCCGATTAGATGGATATCTATTTTTTTGACATGGCTACTTCTGCTCCAAACAGGAGAAAAATATTCGGCGATAGTATACACAAGTTCTTGTGCTGTAGTCCGTAAGGTGTTTGTATTAGATCCATAGCTAGCACCAGCCAGTTTCCTTAATATGTTATTTCTCCATTTTAGCGTCTGTCTTTTTAGTTCTAGGTGTTTCCTAAATGTCAGGGATCTGTCGAGAGACACACTCAAATGTGTGAAGGTCGTGAATATTGTAATTTTTTGCTGCGGAAGATTACACTCAATTCTCTGTTTGCCATCTGCTGGTTAGGTGGCATGAGCTGACTTCCGTTTTATGAGCGTTTGCACAAAGTCTCGACATTTTTTAGTACTGGACGAGTTTTCCTAGATTGTTCGTAAGTGTTTGTTCACTTTCGTCGAATATGTTGGCTTGAGTAGCTATCGCTAGGTCGTCGGTATAGCTAAACTTTATAGAATAGTAGTAACTATGTCGCTGGTGAACGAGCCCTATAGAGGACTATTCTTAATGGTATAGGATTTACTTGTAGTTTCTCTAATGTTAATTCCCGTCTTCCAAGATACAACAGCTGTGTCCACAGGGTTGCAGGCATACGTTCCTGGTTTCACGAACACTCAGGCATATTGTCGTATGTCGACTGCTATCTTGAATGACCCGCTCCTAATCCCATATAAAATTTTTGAGATTATTTGCACCGGCGGGTGAAACGTTCCATCAACATCCCCGCAGTTTAGCAACCCTATGAATTTATTCGTCACTGACTGGCTTCATAGGGATACGACATACCTGAAGAAACTTGCGAAATCTCCCACTACCTGAAATCGAGGTCATTATCAAGGTTTATCTGTCTGAGTTTCTAATATCACCAAAGTGTACTCTTAAATTACTAATAAATCACTATACGCACAGTGGGTCAGAATCCTGAAAACCTGGCCAAAATTACAAAATCTGCTCCAATAGACCGAAAGATGGATATAATAGCGATTTGGACCCTTCTGATAATGATTTTTATAGCAAAAGTGAAAAATTCAAGTGGCGGATTCACTATGGTGAAAACAATCTGGAAAAAAATAATGAAGTGGACAAAAAATGTTTTCGGTGAACATGTATAATTTTAATGGTGAACTTTATTATAAAACTGCCTTTATTACTGTAGCAAATATTGGAAGTTTTGTAAATCTTCTTAATTTTCTTCCTGTTGTTCTTTTTCATCTTCTTCCTCATTGACATCTGTATCCTCTTCATCATTCTCATCCTTAATTCCCAGTAATTCTCTGCAGCAGGTATCAAGGGAGCAACAACTTACGACGGCAAATTTTTTGCTTCCCTGGGAGATGGTTTCCGCAAAGAAGAAATACAGGGCTCAGTTGTTGCCAGAAGTCTCCAGAGCTTATCCTCCATATCTTTCACGTGAGAAGACTTTCAGGCAAATCTTAGGCGATATTGGCTTATTAGCTGGTTTCTCGATTCCTGCGCATCTTCTGACACACGTCCAATTGGAAAATTGTTGAAGCAATTATGGGGTCCATATATCAACGCTCTATGGACTCTTGTTGTACTCTTTGACGCAACGCCTGGCTGTTGCAGTGGCATTTCCAAAATCAGTGTAAATAACGTAATTTTGCAACTGTCGCTTAATAAATGTTTCAAAGCCGCAGTTGCGGCTAGTAGATGAATCTTAAGGCTGATTCGCAAATATAAATGTCGTGGAATCCAAATGTATCTTTCTGTTTTCCTTCGCGCCTTACAGTTATTTGCTTGCATTCCGTTAAGAAGTTAATTAACTAGCATGAATTGTTAATTAATGATTAAATAATAAGATAAATGGTCCTTATGAAGTGCATACATTCAATATAAAAAAAAGTCGGCCTGATTTCGCTGAACTTTTCCAGCTCGGCTAGCTTGGCTGGCCGCTTTTAAGACCGGGATTCAATAGTCCTAATTTTACACTAGGCAGCCTACTAAACGAAACTTCTGAACTACGAAATTTTTTAAATTTATGTCCACTGTTTCGGGATTCTGGGCCATTGTCGGCTGCGGGGCGCAAGTTGACGAAATATGCTTACTCTAGGTCGGAGCGTGTGAGTATGTTACATAGTCCACAGATCACTGGAACGATTTTTTTTATCGAACTGATGTTTACAAGATATGTTTGAACATACTAGTTTTCAGTCCCATTCATCCAGACACCTTACAAAATTAGTGCGTTTTTCTTTTTCATCTATGTTCTACAGGCTATCGGTTTGAAAATAAAATTTCGTCTATATCCAGAAGAAATAATTTTAGTTAGATTTAAACTTGCTTTTCTACATGTCAGACTTTTTTGTTAGTGGGTAAATGATGAAAAATTTTATTGATGGATGCTGAACCTCTTTGTGAGCCACTGGCAGTAATAAATGTCATTTTTTGTTCTAGTGTTGCAGGTATGGAAGTTGCTACTGTTCTCAAATTGTGATAGATTATTTGTGACGCATTTCATTAGCGAAAATATACATATTGTGAAATTGGAGTTAACTTGCTTCCCTTCTTCAACAGGTGCCTTCAAGTTCACTGCAGGTGAACATAATATATTACTATTCTTATACGCCTTTGTGCAATCAATACATTCTTTCTGAGTGAAGAATTACACCAGGTAATTATAGCGTAAGGCATTACTGAGTTTCATGCAAAATATGTTTGAAAGTTGGTTCGTTTGTTGGAAAGACTAACGATAAAGTACGGAGCGAAACTAGAACAGGTTAGTGATATTTTTCTGTCGGTTCAAATTTACATCAATATGTACAGCCAAATCATTTGGGGCGTTCTACGGTGTTTACCGACTGCTATTCATGTTGCTACATCAATTGTTTGTATGAGTGCTTGTACAGAAGTGGCGACACACCGTCTTTTGCGATACTAATAAGAGTTTTATTTATATCACAAGCATTAGGTTTTATTTCAAAACATCTTCAGTGGTTACCGTAAAAATCTGTTTTTTCTTGCAAATCTGTTTGCCAAGATAGGAAATAGTTATCATGTTTTAAATTGCTACCATCAAACACTATTAAATTACAGTTATTACGCATCACTAACGTTCTCTTACACGTTAGGAATGACGTAGGAAACTCTATAAATTAGTAGTAACAGTAATTTAGTGGTGTTAATGGTAATAATCTAAAATGTGAGAACTGTTTACGATATTGGCAAACACTTCTGTAAGAAAAACCATACTGTTACAGTGACCACTGAAGAGGTTTTAAAATAAAGCGTAACGCTTATGGTCTAAATAAGACTCTTACTACAGTCACAACAGGCAGAATGTAACCTATATTACTGGAGTATACCGTGTTCTCTCAAAATCAAGGAAGAGTTCGTTTTCAGAGCGCCACATCATAATGCTTTAACAAACATCATTAGCAATTTGTTCTGTTGCTTTCTCTGTAATGTTATTAATTATAATAACAGAATCGTTTGCAAAAATTAAATTCTGGTTGATGAACGTTAAATGGGAGGTACTTCACATGCGCAGGGTGTTTGTTTTAACTCGAGATATGTGTCTGGAAAACGACGCATCGTACGACAAAAATGTTCCAGGTGAAAAGTTAAATGGGATATCTCCTCATACCTCCAGCGTAGGCGGGTCAATTTCGTATTCTCAAATTAGAAACGCCGGTTTTTATTCCATATTCGGATTCTACGTCAAAAAGTGACGAATGAATTATTGAAACCATTGTTTCCCATTCGAGGCAGATGGCGCTGTAATCGACAAATGTCAAGTATGCCTGTTGCAATTAAGAACTGAGACATTTGATTCTACATTTCAGTTGTGATGTAAACGTAAACTTTTATGTTCTAACGTTTGATATCGATTTTCTAAAAATTGAGTGTTGAAAATGTGATTGTACACTACAAATAATATGACTAGACATTGACATTTCTGGCAAATAAGGTACTTGTGCGTAACGTAGTTTTCTGTTCCCACAAGGTTGATTGTGGTGAGTCCCCAAACCTCTACATCTACATCTACATCCATACTCCGCAAGCCACCTGATGGTGTGTGGCAGAGGGTACTTGGAGTACCTCTATCGGTTCTCCCTTCTATTCCAGTCTCGTGTTGTTCGTAGAAAGAAAGACTGTCGGTATGCCTCTGTGTGGGCTCTAATCTCTCTGATTTTATCCTCATGGTCTCTTCGCGAGATATACGTAGGAGGGAACAATATACTGCTTGACTCCTCGGTAAAGCCCGTACCGAGCTACTGAGCGTCTCTCTTGCAGAGTCTTCCACTGAAGTTTATCTATCATCTCCGTAACACTTTCGCTATTACTAAATGATCCTGTAACGAAGCGCGCTGCTCTCCGTTGGATCTTCTCTATCACTTCTATCAACCCTATCTGGTACGGAACCCACACTGGTGAGCAATATTCAAGCAGTGGGCGAAGAAGTGTAACTTACTTCCTTTGTTTTCGGACTGCATTTCCTTAGGATTCTTCCAATGAATCTCAGTCTGGCATCTGCTTTACCGACGATCAACTTTACATGATCATTCCATTTTAAATCACTCCTAATGCGGCATCCCAGATAATTTATGGAATTAACTGCTTCCAGTTGTTGACCTGCTACTTTGTAGCTAAATGATAAATGATAAACCAACGGAAAGCTTGATCTTAGTGGCCGCCCTCGAACCCCGCCGTCAGAGTGACTGGTTTCGATGCGTGTTGACAGGCAACCGCCTTGACTCTTGCGGCTACTGGCGCAATACTAACAACAACCATTGTAGTCTCAACAAGGTATAAGGTCCATGAAGTTATAGTGACAGGAGCACCTTCCCGATGGTGAAGGGCAAAAGCACTCATCGATATCTAACATCCAGATGGGAAGAGAAAAATGTGACATCCACGTCGCTGTTCCTGGATCATGCTAAAAGTAGTTTATGACCACACATTGAAACTTAACGTAAGTATCAACCGGTAGCACACGAAGGGTTACATGTACATCGTACATGAAATGTTGAAGGAGATGCGTAGGTTCTTTACTGCAAAAACAGGCACACTTGATATTTGTCGACTGCACCGCCATCTCCAACGATTGGAAAACAATGGCTTTAGTAAAAAGTACGTATTTTTTGGCGTATAATCAGAATCTATATCTGTAAGTAAAAGGCTTGTGTGTGTACGTACTGACAGACTTTTCTCGATGACGACACACAGCCACCGCGAAATATGCGAAATACGGAGCAACAAATATCCTTATCAATAGCTATATACTGCGTAACTTAGGGGAACTTTAAAGTACATGTGAAAATGCGTTCCTTGTTTCATTCGTCCGACATAATACGATGCTAGAGCGATTTCGACATTCAGCCTTTAATAACCACATGTAACATCAAATAGATCAGTTTGTAATCTCTCAGCGCGTTTTCGACAATCACACTTTATCGACGATCAACAGAGACATAATAATAGTCCAGATAAACTCAAAGATAAAACTACTCGTAACTAACAAATGGAATCAAAAATAAAAGTACTCGTAAGTAACTAATGAATAATTCAACGGTACACTACAGTGATTTCGGATGAACATTTCCAGCTTCATTTAAGTACTATTATGTTAACATAATATTACTAGCCTAGCATTGTCCACTTGATGTTACCCAAGGTTAAACATATCTGCGTTAGGTAATGTTAACGACTGTATCGACGGAATAGGGAAAGAATTGTGTAAGCAAATATACTCACTAATACGGTAAAATTAAAAAGTCATAGAGAATATAGCTTTCTCTAAGAGAACTAAGTGTTCCACTTCGCGTATTGTGTTGAGGTATCTGCCCACCACATTCATCCACTTCCACCCAGCACAGTATGCATGAAACACGTTGAGGACTCCATAACCATTATACCATAGTCTGATACACACTGTCACGACACTATCTGATGCAAAAGTTGTTACCGTTTGACAGCTGGAGCGACACTGGCGTTCCAATCGGTGAGAAAACACACAGTCACATGTGTAGTAAGGATAAAGTTTGTTTTTAATTATTGTCTGCCTAATTAACTATACAGTTGTTATATTTTTGCATTCTATGCGTTAGTAAGTTACCAAGAGGTGCGAATTATCGTGAAATACAGGTAAAACAGCCGAATCTCACTCATTTAGTGGCATAAGCCACAACTCTTTCGCCGGCCGATGTGGCCGAGCGGTTCTAGGCGCTTCAGTCTAGAACCGCGCGACCGCTACGGTCGCAGATTCCAATCCTGCCTCGGGTATGGATTTGAGTGATGTCCTTAGGTTAGTTAGGTTTAAGTAGTTCTAAGTTCTAGGGGACTGATGACCTCAGATGTTAAGTCCCATAGTGCTCAGAGCCATCTGAACCATTTGAACAACTCATTCATGATGAAATACTTTCCAATATGTCTATATTTTCAGCTTATTCCGCTGAAAGTAAGGGAATATTTTGTATACACACATTTTATAC
Organism: Schistocerca americana; assembly: GCF_021461395.2. Lineage (NCBI taxonomy): Eukaryota > Metazoa > Arthropoda > Insecta > Orthoptera > Acrididae > Schistocerca > Schistocerca americana. The sequence continues at coordinate 408,337,891 of NC_060125.1, forward strand.
ATGAGAAACATACATTTCTGTTAATATCATACGCACTTTCCTTGACCCTTCAAAACTTTTTTTTGGAGTCCAATGATACGCCCTTTCTTTTAAACTTTACTCGAATTTGTAATACAAGAATAATATTGTAAATATAATTAGCTTTGCTTCAAGAGAGAATGTGTCAAAGATTCTTGTCGGTTGTGGCTCAGATTTAGCAAAAATTGTGGAACTAGTTTCATCTGTTTTGAGAAACTGTTTTAATGCGTTTGACGATTTATTATCACCCTGGATGGTCTTCTCTTGTGCTACAGTTGTGGTGACTTATTTGATACGTTAAATAATGTAGGTTTCCTACGTTCCACATTCATAGATTTGGCTGAGAGTGTAGCGAACGAAGAGCTGCTTTGTTGGGTAGATATAAGAGTCTTTCTGCAAAAGATCAAGTCTTCCAGCGTTTACAAGCGACTTTATGTTATTAAAGGAAAACGACATTATTCAGTTGATGTCTGTACGTTAGAAGAGAATCGTAAATAAACCATCCTGTAACGCACCGTTTTCTAGCTCCAAGGGTATTTAGGAAATAAAATAATTAAAAATGTGGTGCATTTTTTAATTGTTGTTGATTTTACGGCACTACAGGAACTCCCTATTCTAAAAACTATGATACAAATTAATATAACCGTTAACATTCGCACTCGATATCGTATTCAGAAGAGTCGCTTGCTGGTCATTTGGGGCGGTGCTATCGCTGTGCGTAACAAATACGACACGGAGTTTCGCGACTATTATGTTAGACTGTGATTGCACTGCATTGTGAATGAAACAATAAAAACACTTTCTCGTATACTGTTAATTTCGTATGTCATATATTATTTACCTTTATATAGAGTATTTATTGATCCATATTTCGACGATTTTTTCCCACCACAGCCACCCACTGCCAAACACGGCGACCAAAATACCTTAATGGCAGGATAAATGCATTCATAATATCCTTAATGAGACGTACATCTGCATGCATCTCATATCTACACTACTGGCCATTAAAATTGCTACACGAAGAAGAAATGCAGATGATAAACGGGTATTCATTGGACAAATATATTATACTAGAACTGACATGTGATTACACTTTCACGCAATTTGGGTGAATAGATCCTGAGAAATCAGTACCCAGAACAACCACCTCTGACCGTAATAGCGGCCTTGATATGCCTGGTCATTGAGTCATACAGAGCTTGGATGGCGTGTACAGGTACAGCTGCTCATGCAGCTTCAACACTATACCACAGTTCATCAAGAGTAGTGACTGGCGTATTGTGTCGAGCCAGTTGCTCGGCCACCATTGACCAGACGTTTTGAATTGGAGAGAGATCTGAAGAATGTGCTGGCCAGGGCAGCAGTCGAACATTTTCTGTATCCAGAAAGGCCCGTACATGACCTGCAACATGCGGTCGTGCATTATCCTGCTGAAATGTAGGGTTTCGCAGGGATCGTATGACGGGTAGAGACACGGGTCGTAACACATCTGAAATGTAACGTCCACTGTTCAAAGTGCCGTCAATGCGAACAAGAGGTGACCGAGACGTGTAACCAATGGCACCCCTTACCATCACGCCGGGTGATACGCCAGTATGGCGATGACGAATACACGTTTCCAATGTGCGTTCACCGCGATGTCGCCAAACACGGATGCGACCATCATGATGCTGTAAACAGAACCTGGATTCAACCAAAAAATGACGTTTTGCCATTCGCGCACCGAGGTTCGTCGTTGAGTACACCATCGCAGGCGCTCGTGTCTGTTATTCAGCATCAAGGGAACCGCAACCATGGTCTCCGAGCTGATAGTCCAGCTGCTGCAAACGTCGTCGAACTATTCGTGCAGATGGTTGTTGTCTTGCAGACGTCCGCATCTGTTGACTCAGGAATCGAGACGTGGCTGCACGATCCGTTACAGCCATGTGGATAAGATGCCTATCATCTCAACTGCTAGTAATACGAGGCCGTTGGGATCCAGCACGGCGTTCCGTATTACCCTTCTGAACCCATGGATTCCATATTCTGCTAACAGTCATTGGATTTCGACCAACACGAGCAGTAATGTCACGATACGAAAAACCGATCGGTTTGACGCAGGAGATAGAGAAGATCCAAAGAAGAGCGGCGCGTTTCGTCACAGGGTTGTTTGGTAACCGTGATAGCGTTACGGAGATGTTTAATAATCTCAAGTGGCAGACTCTGCAAGAGAGGCGCTCTGCATCGCGGTGTAGTTTGCTCGGCAGGTTTCGAGAGGGTGCGTTTCTGGATGAGGTATCGAATATATTGCTTCCCCCTACTTATACCTCCCGAGGAGATCACGAATGTAAAATTAGAGAGATTAGAGCGCGCACGGAGGCTTTCAGACAGTCGTTCTTCCCGCGAACCATACGCGACTGGAACAGGAAAGGGAGGTAATGACAGTGGCACGTAAAGTGCCCTCCGCCACACACCGTTGGGTGGCTTGCGGAGTATAAATGTAGATGTAGATGTAGACCGCAATCGCGATAGGCTACAATCCGACCTTTATCAAAGTCGGAAACGTGACGGTACGCATTTCTCCTCCTTACACGAGGCATCACAACAACGTTTCGCCAGGCAACGCCGGTGAACTGCTGTTTGTGTATGAGAAATCGGTTGGAAACTTTCCTCATGTCAGCACGTTGTAGGTGTCGCCACCGGCGCCAACCTAGTGTGAATGCTCTGAAGAGCTAATCATTTGCATATCACAACATCTTCTTCCGGTCGGTTAAATTTCGCGTCTGTAGCACGTCACCTTCGTGGTGTAGCAATTTTAATGGCCAATAGTGTAGAATGGTACTCATGCCTTCTCCCGTGCCATATATGTGACCCAGGCAACGACGGGTTTCTCCGCTAGCACGCAATATAATTAGAGGTCTCCATTGGAAAATATGAAGTTGGTACCATCCAAATTTTCATTTACAACTTTTTTTTCATACGATGTGCTACTTACGAGATATTTAGTTGTCTCAAGTTAAAATAAACGCCCTCTATAAAGAATTGCAGCGGGCCCAAAGCTGACCCGTGTGGGACTCTCTCGGAATGCGGTGCTGCAGAAAGCGCCGCGGTCCACGGAGAAGTGCACGCCAGACGAGGTCCCGGCGCCACGGAGAGCGCCAGACCGGCAGCGCGTGGGCCGGCCGTCCTACCCCACGGCTCGCCACAGCGCTTATTAGGCGCGCACACAATGGCGGCGCGCGGCCCCGCCCTACACTCAGCAGTCCGCGGTCAACGCCTCGGCCCAGCAGGGCCGGCCGCGCCCTGCGCGCAGCTGCGGGGCCGCTGCCGTCAGGGCACACACCTCCTCTGGCCGGCCCACGCTCCACTCTGCTCTTTCCTTGTGGTTCCACCGGAACTTATCCCCCTGGTGGACTTCCATTTATTCAGCAATCAATGTACGCGGTCGACAACCTAGTAGTAAATATTATTTTATCCGTAGTGGATAAAAGGATTGTTGATGAGTACAACGGTAAAGAAATTCACTGACAGAAAAAATCGCAACACCGAATAATAATTAATGTGGAGTGATGAAATTTCGGGAATACATATGTCTAGGTAGCATACACTGAAGAGCAAAAGAAACTGGTACACCTGCCTAATATCGTGTAGGGCCCCCTCGATAACGCAGAAGTGCCGCAGCACGACGTGGAGTGGACTCGACTAATGTCTGAAGTAGTGCTGGTTGGAACTGACACCATCAATCCTGCAGGGCTGTCCATAAATCCGTAAGAGTACGAGGGGATGGACATCTCTTCTGAACAGCATGTTGTAAGGCATCCCAGATATGCTCAATACTGTTCATCCCTGGGGAATTTGGTGGGCAGTGGACGTGTGGGTTGTCGTATTGACCTGCTGGAATATCTCGAGTCCGTCGGAATGCACAATGGACATGAATGGATACAGGTGATCAGACAGGATGCTTACATACGTTTCACCTGTACAGCCGTCCCATATCATTCCAACCGTACACGCCCAACGCCACTACAAGAACTCCAACTGGAACAGTCCGCTGCTGACATGAAAGGTCCACGGATTCACAAAGTTTTCTCCATACCCATACAGGTCCATCCGGTCAATACAATTTGAAACGAGCCTCGTCCGGCCCTGTAACATGATTCCAGTCATCAACAGTGCAATGTCGTTATTGACAGATGCAGGCGAGGCGAAAGCTTTGTGTCATGCAGACATCATGGGTACATGACTGGGTCTTCGGCACAGGAAGCTTATATCGATGATGTTTCGTTGAATGGTTCGCACGCTGACACTTGTTGACGGCCCAGCATTGAAATCTGCAGCAATTTGCGGAAGGGTGGCACTTCTGTCACGTTGAACGATTCCCTTCGTTCATCGTTGGCCCCGTTTTTGCAGGATCTTTTTCCGGCCGCAGCGATGTCGGAGATTTGATGTTTTACCGGATTTCTGATATTCACGCTACACTCGTCAAACTTTCGGACGGGAAAATCCACGATTCATCGCTATCACGGAGATGCTGTGTCCCATCGCTCGTGGGCGACTATAACAACACGTTCGAACACTTAACTCGATAACTTGCCATTGTAGCAGCAGTAACCGACCTAACAACTGCGCGCAGACACTTGTTATTTTATGTAGGAGTTGACGACCGCCGTATTTTGCCTGTTTACATATATCTATCTCTTTATTTGAACTCGCATGCCTATGCCAGTTTCTTTGGCCCTTGAATGTATTTAAATGATTAACATTGCAACATCAAAGGTTAATATAAGTGCGAGATGAGCCACTGCAAATGTGCTGGTACATTAATAACCGGTGTAGCCGCCAGAATATTGAATGCGAGCAGGTAATTGTGCATGGGTTGTGCTGTGTTGTACAGGTGCCGGAGATCAGTTTATGGGATGGGATCCACGCCTGTTGCACTTGGACGGTCAATACAGGAACGGCTCATGCTGTTTGTGGATGACGCTGGAGTTGTCGTCCAATGGTGTCCTATATGTGCTGGAGACACGGCTGGTAATTGAGCAGGTTAAGGTAATATGTCAACACTGTACAGCATTTTGGATTATAAAAACGATATGTGGGCGAGCGTTATGCTGTTGCAAAAGACCTCCTGGAATGCTGTCCATGAATGGCAGCACGTCGTATCACCAGACTGACGAACAATTTCGCAGTTAGGGGACAAGGGATAACCACGAATGTGTTCCCGCTGTTTATATCAGAAAAGGAACACAGTTCAAATCAAGACATGACCTCAGTACCGTAAGTGAAGACAAACACTTCGAAATATCAGCTATTGAATTAACAGGGCTTGATATCACCAAGAAATTAATCATTTTGTGTGTGGTAGTGTGGATACTTTTTTCAGTAAGTTAACAGAAGTTCTAGATAAAGTCTCAAGTACAAAGGTAAACATTTTTCTGTGTGGGGACATTGACATCAACACTAACATCATAAATGAATCCAGTAGCACCTTCATAAACATCCTTCAAAGTTTTGGCATGTCCCTATTGGTCAATAGTGCAACAAGGGTTACCACAACGACTTCATCAGTAATTGACCATGTGGCCACAATATGGACAGGGAAAAATGTGATGTAGCTGCAAAAGATCTCGGACTAAATAAGAACAGTAGAGTCAGGCATCGAATCATTCCCTAAACTACAAGCCTACGAACGACATCTATCAGAAATCAAAATAAAAGATTTTTCAAAAGAACTAGAAAAAATAAAACTGGGATGAAGTGAATATGAAATTCTCTAAATTCTCCACATTGTTTAATTCGAACTTTGAAAGGCACTTCCAAAGGTATGCATGTCTGCATCAACATCTCACTAAAACAGATGGATAACAGCAGGTATTAAGAAGTCCTCCCAAACACATAAACACCTCAGTTCCACGAAAAAGATTCGCAATGATCCAGAATTCTTTAGTTTCTGTCATAGATACAAAAGGATCTATAGGAAGGTGCTGATTGCTGCAAATAAGTCATTTAATGACAAAATAATATATAATGCAGAGAATAAAGGCAAAGCAGTCTGGGATGTTATAAGAAAGGAAACGGGGAGAGGCAAACAAACGCAGAATAACATACTGCTAATGGAGGGGGATAAGGTAATAAATTATCCGCAGCACTTTGCAAACTAAGTAAACGAGCATTTTTTAAGTATTGTAGGGAAGTTACAGTTAAAATTCCCCCAAGGAAATATAACATCTGCAAATAATGTTGCACTAAAATGCAATGATGTTACTTTCAACCACAGAGCATAAAGTCAGTAAAACAATTCAAAAACTAAAAAATAAAAAGTCAGTAGGCTTAGATGAAGTACCAATGTGTGTACTGAAACAATGCATGGGGCTTATACAAAGTCTCTTAACAAATATAATAAATGAATCCTTCACATCAGGGACATTTCCAGAGCAGTTAAAACAGGCAAGAGTTGTACCTTTGCTAAAGAAAGGTAATGCAGAAGACATAGAAAATTACCGGCCCATTTCCCTGCTGTCAGCATTCTCAAAAATAATAGAAGCAATTATGAAAGACAGATTAATTAATTACGTGAATAAATACAATCTTTTAAGCGAATCACAGTCTGGTTTCCGAAGTGGCAAAAACACGAAGTCAGCCATAGTAGAATTCACAAAAGTTGTACTTGCTCTTGATAAAGAGTGTGTCACAGGCATATTTTTGGATGGATCTTTCTAAGGCGTTTGATACAGTCGACCACAAGATTCTATTAAATAAATTAGAAGCATTAGGAATAAGAGGAGTAGCTAATGACTGGTTTCGATCATACCTAAAAGATGGGGTACAAAGAGTAGAGATAATACATTCATCATACACACTACTACTAATTTATTCAATTTTCTTCATTATATTACGACGATTTTATTACATTTTATCATATTAAAAATGTAATCATTCTTTAAGTAACTGAGATGTAAAAAAATCAGATGAAAGAGAAGACCTGGAGGCCCTAGTCCTATCAGAGTAAACACGTGAAACAAAATATGACCGTATCTCTGTCGTTAGCGGAAGGTGTGGTACAGTTCGGAAATCTATGAAGACGTTGTCTGCTTGTCCTCCGGGCCCTCCCCATAGACTCACTGACAGCCTGAGGTAGCAGGGCAAGCATCCGACGACAGAGCTAAGTAAATCATTACCGAATCATGAATTAACAGATCGCAAGACGTGTGAACCATGTTACCATGCACATAAACGATCTGTCTGGTAGAGCGGGCACCCATCTCAGACTGTTTCCTTGTGACGTTATTACGAAAGTGAGTCTTAACGGAGATTCAGAATGACTTGAACAGAGTTTCTATTTGGAGTAATAAATAACACTATGCTCTAAATCTGCACAAATAGTTAGACCACAGATGATATAAGCCGTGCTTGACATTATACGGAAACCGACATCTGGATCAACAGACTAATTGCAGCATCCATTTGCAGGCGACTCTTGAGGTACTGTTCCACTCATCTTTATCTTAATTGTAATATTTTCAGGACGGATTTCTTTCTTAGAATGGAGAAATCTTGTGCAGCATTTGGTTGCACCAAAATATACAGGGACTGGACAAAAATGTGAAAATATCGCGAAAAATGGGAGAGGAAATGAATATGTGGAAAAAAACTGATAAGCAGAAGGGACAGGATGATAGGACATCTGTTACTACATGAGTGGATGACTTCCGTGGTACTAGAGGGAGCTGTAGAGGGCAAAAACTGCAGAGGAAGACAGAGATTGGAATACATCCAGCAAATAATTGAGGACGTAGGTTGCATGTGCTACTCTGAGATGAAGAGGTTAGCACAGGAGAGGAATTGGTGGCGGGTCGTATGAAACCAGTCAGAAGACTGATGATATATATATATCGTGGTGTTCCATGGGCCACAAGGTCACTGTGCAACGTCGTATTACTGCCAATCATTATGTGACCATTTTGGCCGATCAGATCGATCCAAAGGTGCAGAGTGTCTTCACCAACGGTAATGATGTGTTCTGAGAGGACAGGGACCCTGTTCAAGCAGCTCGAGTCTTCCAAGACTGGTTTTGTTAGCGCGAGGATGAATTGCCGTTTCTCTCTTGTTCACCACAGTTACCAGATCTGAATATTACTGAGCCTTTGTGGTCTACTTTGGGGAGAAGAGTGCGTTTTCGCTATCTGACTCTTATTTTCCCTTGAAAACCGAACACCACCTTTATTTATCTATTCTGAGACGACTGGAAACTGCTTTGGATGCCAGCTGTTTTCCTAAACCGTATTAGGAATGAGAATGTGTTCTGTTTGTGGTGTTTCCATATTTTTGTCCACTCTCTGTAAATCTGAGAGGCTAAAGTGATAGCGCTTTCCAGTGTACGGTTCAACGCTGCCCGCCTTGATGGCTGGCCTCAACTTTTTACTGCCCCGAGCGCGAGTGTTTCCCGTTGTCGAGCGGACTGGCGCGAAATTACAGATCACCACGGTGGCAGTGATGAGGCGGCGCCCGCCATTAGGAGCGTCCCGTTATGAATCAGTGTCGGCCATGTGTGCGGGTGCAGGTGTCGGGGTCGGGGCAGCTGGGCCGAGATTGCAGGTGTTGGCCGGGTGACCCAGTTCGGCGCGCGGCAGTTGCCGGAAGGGTTGCGCCGCGCAGCGGCCGGGGTGTCGCCAGCCTGGCGCCCTGCCGCTGCCTCTGCGTCTGCCACCCCCGGGCCAGATGCTGCTCTCCTTGTGTTTGGCCGCGCGCCGGGGAAAGCGACGCGTCATTTGCGGCGACGGCTGGAGGGTGCGCCGCCGGCAGGAAGGATTCTGAGCCTTCTGTTACGGTGCCCTGCGGTCCGTTATTTTAAGAGCTAATTTTTCACTCAGATGCTCCTTCGCTTTATTACACGAAGGTATCCGCCGGCTGCGTCTCGCCATAACACGTCTGTTGCCACCGAGGCGAATTTGTTTAATGAAATTATTTGTTTCCCCTTTTGTTAGTGTAAGAGACTCACAATAACACTTCTTGAATTACCACTGATTCAATTTTCACAATTTCGTTGAAATATTCCCCCTCTCCCCCGCCCCCCCCCCCTCTCTAGCTTTAAGTGGAGGTTTACTATTTTTTAGTTCAAAAAATCGATTTTTTTAAATTGCATTTTTGGATCCATAAAACTGTTTAGAATCCACCCCTGAAACGGTTTTTCCGAATATGGAACTGAAATTTTTGTTATTCACGGTTGAATAAAAAAATGCACCTGCCTGAAATCGGACTTTTTCACGCACCAGTTTTTTTCGGGAATTTCGACTTTGTAGCCGCGATAAAATAATTCTACGTGCTTTCCCATGACTAAAACTGATAAAATGATCAAGGAGCTTACAACGTACTACGACTTGGCAATCCGACGGCATTCCAGTTCGGTGGAACGGAAGGAGAAGGCAATCTGGGCCATGTATTTCCACGAAGTGTTTGACGGATGGCCATCCACAATACCAAAATTGTCCGGCTGGGGAAACTAGTTGGTGCAAGTGGCGCATTTCAGAGTCTACCGGATATATGGACGAATATCAACACGACCAGCCGCTCTCCAAAGAAGTTCAAAAAGTGATTCATCCGATCTACGAGGCCCGTTCGGAGGACGAATTATCGTACCGGTGCTTGGGAGGAAACACACAAAATTCAAATGAATGTTTGAAAGCGTGTGTTTGGAAGTTAGCCCCCAAGCATTTGCTTTCTGGTGCGACGACTGTGGAGATTGCGACTTTCCTGGAAGTGAGCAGCTTCAACGAAGGGTATTCAGAAATTCTGAAGACTATGACAACGATGGACGTCACCCTGGGACTCTATTCGACGCAGTTCGCTAAGCATTCGGATTCAAGCGGCTGAAAACCGCTAGTCACCGGCCGTACGAGCGGCTCTGGAGCAGCGCAGGATGGCCCAGATCCAGCAGAACGCTCTCTATGAGGAAGAGAAAGGATTAATTTATGGACCCGGAAGAGCAGATTGAACGTAAGTTGCATAATACTGCATTTATATGTAGTCAAAACTTCAAACGCGTTTTTCTCGAAATGACTTTTTTCTTATCGCGCAGTATGGTAACTTCAAATCTACTTAGCCGATTGGAATGATTCTTTGTTTCCGACGAAGGTAACTAAATTGTCTAGGAGTTGCGCTACTTTTATTCCGATCCATCAACTATAATTATTTTTACTTGGCTGACGAAGTCAAAAGATCGATGACAACACTATTTTTTTCAAATGGCCGCCATTTTGTTTCCTACGCTCCAAATTACTTAAGTGAGGTCCAACTCCTAAAGAATCTTACATACTTCGGTATCGTCAACTCAATTTTGATTTCGGACGAGCCAGCTGACCTGTGATATACGGCGCGTGGAGGTCTACATCGAAATTTTGTTTCGTTCCGAGGGCACTTCCGCCTTTGCTATTCGACATTTCCGGTCTAAAAAATTCCAGTTTGTAGAGGAAATATTAATAAACATTTTGAACAAATTTGACATTGATATCTATAACACATCCCGAGAAAATTTTTTTCAGAAAACATGCTTTTTTCGGGCTAAAGACAGTAAACCTCCCCCTCAATCAATTGCACTGAGGTGACAAAAGTCCTGGGATATCGATATGCACATATACAGATGGCGGTAGGATCGAGCGCACGAGGTGTAAGACGACAGTTCACTGGGAGAACTGACATCTGCACTCAGGCGATTCATGTAACTAGGTTTCCGACATTATTATGGTCGCACGACTGAAATAACAGACTTTGAACGCGGAATGGTAGTTGGAGTTAGACGCATGGGACATTCTCTTTCGTAAATCGTTAGCGAATGCAATATTCCGAGATCGACGGTGTCATGAGTGTGCCGAGAATACCATATTTCAGGCATTACCTCTCGCAACGGACAACGCTATGTCCGACGGCATTCACATAACGACCGACGGTAGCGGCATTTACCTAGAATTGTCAGTGCTAACAGACAAGTAACGCTGCGTGATACAATCGAAGAAATCAATGTGGGACGTACGAGCAACGTATCCGTTAGGACAGTGCGGCAAGATTTGTCGTTAATGGGCCTTGGGAGCAGACAACCGACGCGAGTGCCTTTGCTGACACCGCGACATCGCCTGTAGCGCCTCTCCTGGGCTCGTGACCGTATCGGTTGCACCCTACACGTCTAGAAAACCACAGCATGGTCAGATGAGTCCCGATTTCAGTTGGTAAGAGCTGATGGTTGGGGTCGAGTGTGACGTAGACCTTAAGAAGCGACTGACCCAATCTGCCAAAAACGCACTGTGCAAGCTGGTTGTGGCTCCGTAACGGTGTGGTCTGTGTTTACATGGAATGAAGTGGGTCCTCTGATTCAAGTGAACATTGACTGGAAATTATTATGTTCGGCTGCTTGCAGACGATTTACAGCCATTCATGAACTTTATGTACCCAAGCAACAATGGAATTTTTATGGATGATACTGTGGCAGTCACGGGGCCAAAACTGTTCGCGACTGGTTTGAACAACATTCTGGACAATTTGAGCGAATGATTTAGCCACCCACTTCGTCCATCATGCATCCCATCGAACAGTTGTGGGACACAAATCGAGAGGTCAGTTCGTGCACAAAATCCTGCACTGACAACACTTCCGCAATTTTGGACGCATATAGAGGCAGCATGTCTCAATATTGTGCAGGGGACTTCGAACGACTTGCTGAGTCCAAGCCATGTCGAGATGTTGCACAAATCCGGGCAAAAGGAGGTCCGCACTGTATTAGGTGGTATCCCATGACTTTTTACACCACAGCGTAAATAATTTCTGTAATGTTGTGTTGTTGTGGTCTTCAGTCCTGAGACTGGTTTGATGCAGCTCTCTATGCTACTCTATCCTGTGCAAGCTTTTTCATCTCCCAGTACCTAATGCAACCTACATCCCTCTGAATCTGCTTAGTGTACTCATCTCTTGGTCTCCCTCTACGATTTTTACCATCCACGCTGCCCTCCAATACTAAATTGGTGATCCCTTGATGCCTCAGAACATGTCCTACCAACCGATCCCTTCTTCTGGTCAAGTTGTGCCACAAACTTCTCTTCTCCCCAATCCTATTCAATACATCCTCATTAGTTATGTGATCTACCCATCTAATCTTCAGCATTCTTCTGTAGCACCACATTTCGAGAGCTTCTATTCTCTTCTTGTCCAAACTATTTATCGTCCATGTTTCACTTCCATACATGGCTACACTCCATACGAATACTTTCAGAAATGACTTCCTGACACTTAAATCGATACTGGATGTTAACAAATTTCTCTTCTTCAGAAACGCTTTCCTTGCCATTGCCAGCCTACATTTTATATCCTCTCTACTTCGACCATCATCAGTTATTTTGCTCCCCAAATAGCAAAACTCCTTTACTACTTTAAGTGCCTCAGTTCCTAATCTAATTCCCTCAGCATCACCCCACTTAATTATACTACATTCCATTATCCTTGTTTTGCTTTTGTCGATGTTCATCTTATATCTTCCTTTCAAGACACTGTCCACTCCATTCAACTGCTCTTCCAAGTCCTTTGCTGTCTCTGACAGAATTACAATGTATAAATTTCTGTAATATGTGAGGATTTTGCCAATTACCGCTCATGTTCAACGTTAGTAAACGGAGAGCAGGACAAGGCGAAACATGATAGAAAGACAACATGACCTAGCCACACTAATATTTTCTTTCAGAATCCGAGAATGTTCTACAGAGATCTATGTACAACCTGCACGCGACAATAAAAATGAACGACGTAGAGATCTGGCCTTCGTCAGGAAAGACCACAAGACAACCAAAATTTCAATAGACAACACTACCTTCGAGCAGGAATCAACATTCAAATACTACGGTATAATCTAAGCAACATTGAAGGAACCGATATCCAACACAGCATCACAAAATTCACAAGACTAATAAATAGAGTCTTCAGACTATCTTTTGTTCTGCGCCACACCAGACAAAACTATTCAATACTCTGGACAAACCTACCCTCTTTTATGGCAGGGAAGCTTGAATACTCTGTAGAGATAACGAACGAAGACTAATGAATGCTGAGATACAGTTCATGAAGAGAACAAATGGTTGCACACTATGGGACACGACAGGTCTTACGACATCATAAAGTAAAACTAGTTTTCAACACAATACAGAACTACAGAAGATCTTGCAAAGACGATTTACGAATACAACGGACGAAGACCAACCGGATTGCCCGAAAAATACCGTCCCGGAGGTTGAGAAGAAGTAGGATGACCAGCAAGGAGATGGATTGAGACCATTAGAGGCCATGCGTTGAAATAAACAGAAGAAGAGAGGAAGAACAAAGACTTATGACTTACTGTCAATATTCCAGACTGTTATTTTTCCTATACTCCAATGTTAATAGTAACTAAAAACATTTTTACATCGTTAACGCGAAATTCGTTTGAAATGTATCACATTTCAACGATGAACTCGTACCTGCTAACAATCCATTTGTGACTCATTATTTTAATTTCAATTTTTTAAATTGGCACGTAATAGAAAATCCATATCATTCCAAGTGCGCTGCTTACCACTGGATCGCCCCCCCCCCCTCCCTTTTTTTGTCCTGCCCAGCCCCTATTCCTCCAACATCATATACAAGGTGTCCCAGGAGCATGGTCAACATTCAGAAGTATGAAAGGAACGATTTTCGAAGGAAAAATTCTAGTAAACATGGATTCTAAAATGTATACCTTAAAAGCTATGACCACTACTTCATCTTCGATACTGTGAAACAAATCTCTTCTACTGCGAGCTCCTCGTTTCCAGGATTCTGAGAATTGGTAGTAGCCGGCCGCGGTGTCCGAGCGGTTCTAGGTGCTTCAGTCCGGAACCGCTACGGTCGCAGGTTCGAATCCTGCCTCGGGCATGGATGTGTGTGATGTCCTTAGGTTTAAGTAGTTCTAAGTTCTAGGGGACTGATGACCTCAGATGTTAAGTCCCATAGTGCTCCCATTTAGAAATGGTAGTATGGATAGAAACAAGAGAGAAATATCCCGTAAACATGGACTGCAAAGTGCATACCTTAAGAGCTATCAGCAATTGTTCAACTTTGTTACTGTGAAACACATCTCTTCTATCGAACAAGTAGGCCTACTTTAAGAACAGATGCTTCAACCACGCAGCTGACGATAGTTGGCAGAGCATATGCTGGTTCCGTCCAGGGTTCAGCTTATTGTTAGATGAACAGAGTACTGTTGTTTATAACACAACAGCTAACACCTATAACATTGATAATCAACTGCAAAAAGCTTATCCTCGAATTCTTTATTATTTAAACAGCAGATTGTACCATGAATTGTGCATGAAAAACACGTGGAATTTACTAGAGAAGCACACCTTCTTTATATTGACTGTCTGAAAGACCATGACAGTGTAAATAAGAGAATGCCGTGGAAAATAGTAGACAGGAGATGTATACGTTACCACTTACTAAAAGTAATCCAAGAAATATAGCAAGACTCCCAGACTGACATTGCAGGAAAAAATGTTTACTTAACAACAAATTCAGGTTTACGGCAAGGACGCAATTTGGGTCCGATACGTATCTATATTGAAGGTATGTTGAGACGACGGTGTAACTTAAATCGACGAACTTATCTAATGGCAACTGTCTCTGCTGATGACAAACTTCTTATAGTTTACGTCGAGGGCACACTTCAAAAAACCGTTTATAAATTATTACTGCCAAGACCCATAAATTAAGGATCTCGATTTAAAAAGAAGAATTCATGGTTTTTATAGGTCAAGATCTAAATCCAAGCAAAATTGTAAGAAACGACCAGAAAATAGAATGAATGAATGCAAATTCTTGGGGAATAATATCTCCTTCGCAATGAAAAGGACATACCAAATAAATTGAAATTTACATTTACTATACGACCATATACAGAACACTGAATAGAATGGCAAGGAACAGACCCTAATAAAGTTTTACAAACCAACGGCAGCACCATATCTACTTTATGACACTGAGCCTTGGACTGTAAACAGCTGGAAATGAAAGAAGAATACAGGCTGCGGAAATGTGGCTTTTAAGAAGAGTAGCTAGCTGTAGGCTATGTGATGTGATACGAAATACAACGATCAAACAAAAACTAGCTCTTGTAAGCATAAATGAACGGATCAAGGAGTATAGAAATAGGTGGGGAGATCACGTGACAAAAATTAACTAAAACAGAATTCGTGAAATAGTTATGCATCATTGACCATTAAGGAAAAGATCATATCCAGACCAAGAAAAAGGTGGAGAGATTAAATAGCAACTGCGGACAGGCAATAGAGGCGCTGAACAACACGATGTAACAGTCGAATGCTTAACACTTGAAGAAAGAAGAAGAAGAGGATTGTACCATTCGAAAGTTGGCAGCATTGGAAGTACTGGCCTCAGGAGCAGATTCTTATAAACCCAACGAAAACACAACTGTGTGCATTTCATTTTAAGCATAATCATCATAATCAACTTGACGTCACATTGCAAGGGATACATTTAGTAAATACGATCCGTCCAAAATATCTGGGAGTTATTCTGGATTGTACCCTCCTACAAGAAGCATTGCGGGAAAATGAGAATGAAGATGCAAACCAGAAAAAATATCCTTCGCAAGTTCAGTGGTAGCACGTGGGATTCTCGACCACAAACCGTGATAACGCCAGGACTGGTAACATGTCACATTGTAGCGGAGAATGCATGCCCAGTCTAGTACAAATCCACCTATGCATAATGGACAATCGAAACGCGTAGACGTATTACAGATTGTTTGAAACCTACTTTAGTTGTATTAATGTACCACTTCGCCAGCATAGCATCCTGAAGTAACTGTCAATGGGAGCAAACCAGGCTCTTCAGGAAAACTATCCACTACATCGGAACGTTCCAGTGGCCCCAAGGTCCAGAAGAAGTTTCATCAAGACTCCTTCAGTCTTGTAAACAACAGCAGCGATAGTAAGACTAACTCTTCCTGGCATCTCCCTTCAGAAACCCACCCACCTGAACGTAAACAATTTGGACGTATGGAGCTCACTCAGCCTTCTTCGTTCTGAAACTGGAAGGTCCAGGAGTAACGCCCAGGGATGACACTTCCTTGTGGATGCCACCAACCGTGACTGTGGAGAACAGCAGTCCACGGAGCACCTACTGAATCGTCAACTGTGCCTTGCACCTTGCTCAGATCTTCTTGCAACACCGGGTGCAGTTGAAGTTGTCAGATTTTGGTCAAGAGTAGTGTAGATTGTAAGGGTAACTACCATGTATTGTATTTGTTTCTGGCTCCAATACATAATAACACACAATAATCGATTATATCAACAGGTTGTGCCGTTTTGGCTTTTCTATTGGCGTGCTGTGGGTTCTGTGGCACAAGGTTTACGTGATTCAGTCACATTAATGTGGTTCAAATGGCTCTGAGCACTATGGGACTTAACATCCATGGTCATCAGTCCCCTAGAACTTAGAACTACTTAAACCTAACTAACCTAAGGACAGCACACAACACCCAGCCATCACGAGGCAGAGAAAATCCCTGACCCCGCCGGGAATCGAACCCGGGAACCCGGGCGTGGGAAGCGAGAACGCTACCGCAAGACCACGAGATGCGGGCTACATTAATGTGACCACCCGCCCAAAGCCTGAATAGCCACCTCTTCGAGTGCAGCCGTAGATAAACAGAATCAAATGATTCTAGAAGATATGACGGGCAAGTGGATCCATGCCGACTCCAGCGCCGTGACCAGCTGCATTACGTTTCTCGGTTGACGATCCATAGCGCGATCCGCGCGACCGAGCTGGTCCCACAGTCTCAAAAGTGGTTCAAATGGCTCTGAGCACTATGGGACTTAACTTCTAAGGTCATCAGTCCCCTAGAACGTAGAACTACTTAAACCTAACTAACCTAAGGACATCTCACACATCCATGCCCGAAGCAGGATTCGAACATGTGACCGTAGCGGTCGCGCGGTTCCAGACTATAGCGCATAGAACCGCTCGGCCACTTCGGCCGGCCACAGAATCTCAATTAGGATTAAACCCGTGGAGTTTGGTGGCCTGGGGAGTACGGTGAACTCATCCCGGTGTTCTTCAAACGGTGTACGTCCATTGTGAGCTGTGTGACATGTTGCGTTCTGCTGTTGTTAGATGCCGTCGCGCCGAGAGAAACAAACTGCATGTAAGGGCGGACATCGTCCCCCATCGTAGATGTATACTTGTGTTTATCCAATCTGCCTTTCAGAGGGCTTGGGTGTGTGTGTGTGTGTGTGTGTGTGTGTGTGTGTGTGTTTGTCCTTAGGATAATTTAGGTTAATTAATGTGTAAGTTTAGGGACAGATGACCTTAGCAGTTACGTCCCATAAGATTTCACAGACATTGGAACATTTTTTATTTTATTTTATTTTATTTATTTTATTTTATTTTATTATTATTTTTTTTTTTTTTTGTCTTTCAGAATGACATCACCCAGGGAATGCTGTCCGGAGGGGCCATTCAGACGATTTTGCAGGGCGGAACGCGCCATAGGGCATCTGTCCAATAGAGCATAAAATATGATTCATCTGATAAGGCTACTTGTCACCAGTCAGTGGATGTCCAGTTGCAGCACTGGCGTGCAAATTCTAGAATTAGTCGCGATGAACAGCAGTCAGAATGGGTGTATAAACCAGGCGTCTGCATTGGAGCCCCATACATAGCACCGGTCGCTGAACGGCCATTTAAATGACACTGTTGGCAACTCTCGATTCGTTTGGGCTGATAGTTCCTCAATAGTTGCACATATATTCGCCCGCACACATCTCCGCAGCCGTCGTTCACCTCTGTCATTTATGGCCCGTGGCGCATTACAGTTACCTCGGAGTAGGTTTTGGATAGAGCCATTTTGCACATGCACGGCGTACTTCAGTTACGTCACCACGCAAATAGTTTACAAACTTAGGCGTATCGGAAGTGCTTCCATCCTTCGCCCGGAAGCCAGTGATCTGCCCTTTGGACGTCAGATAAATCGCTCTGTTTCACCTTACAACGGCTGCACAGTTTTCCACGTCCCCACGACACGCTTTACAAACCTCCATTGGTAGTGATGCGACCCGCCGTCAATAAATGGTTATTGCACGATGATGTCGTGAACAGGCAGTGGTCATATTAATGTGACTGGACCGTTTTACTGAAATCGCACGAGGTAGTGCAGCGGTTGGCACACTGGACTCGCATTCTGGAGGACGACGGTTCAAACCCGCGTCCGGCTGTTCAGATTTAGGGCTTCAAAACATGGCTCAAATGACTCTGAGCACTATGGGATCTTTAACTTCTGAGGTCATCAGTCCCCTAGTACTTAGAACTACTTAAACCTAACTAACCTAGGGACATCACTCACATCCATGCCCGAGGCAGGATTCGAACCTTCGACCGTAGCGGTCGCGCGGTTCCAGACTGTAGCGCCTAGAACCGCCCGGCCACTCCGGCCGGCGATTTAGGTTTTTATGATTTCTCTAAATCGGTTCAGCCAAATGTTTGAAAGGACACGCCGGATTTTCCTCCTCATCCCTGACACAATCTGAGCTTGTGCTCCGTCTCTAATGACCTCGATGTCGGCGGAATGTTAAACCCAGTCTTCCTTCCTTACATTTTATTGCTTAGGGGGATTGCTGACATGCACCGGCGATCAAACAAACAAAAATTGTATAATAGATATTTTCGAGACGGTAGTTGAAACATTCTGGCTACTCCTCTTATATCCTCATACGAGACGAGAAACGAACTGCGGGATTTCTTCCGGACCAGTTGACGTCCATGGTTTGGAAATGCCGGTGCGTGTGGAGGAACATAAGTTGCGTGTGGCAGGCGGCTAAGTGAATCACCCGCAGGGACCGGTAGCGGGAATGGGCGTGTGCCAGCAGGAGAAATACGAAAGCGAGCCCCGCCGTGCCGTGCCGTAGAGTGGAGTGGAGTGGCGAGGCGAAAGTAGGCGGCCCTGCGCTCGCCACCAAGGCCGCGGCCGCCTGCTCTTACCCCGTACTCTGTTTCCAGCCGCAAATGCGGACCAGCTAAAAGATCACTCAGTATTGCGCATAAGCTTAACGGAACGAAATCACAATTTTAGAGACAAATTCGGCAGTAATACCAAGGGTGCGTTACAGGGCCGCTGCTGTTTGCAACATACACAGACGGGTGAAAAATAGCAACAACAAAAAATAATTAATGTAGAGTAATGAAACATCGGCAATACGTTTTTATTTGCAATATATTTAACTTTTTTTTAATGGTTCAAATGGCTCTGAGCACTATGGGACTTAACTCATATTTAAGTGATTAACATTTCAAGATCACAGGTTAATGAAAGCGCGAGATGAACCACTGCAAGTGTGAAATACTGGTGGTGTAACAACCGGTGTAACCGCCAGAATGTTGAATGCAAATGTGCAAACGTGCATATATTGTACTGTACATATGCAGGATGTCAGATTGTCTGGTGGGGTTCCACACCTGTTGCACTTGGTTAGTCGGTACAGCGACGGTTATTGCTGTTTGTGGAAGACGCGGGAGTTGTCCTTCGATGATGTCTCATATCTGGTGATCGAGCAGGCCAAGGCAACATGTCGACACTCTATAGAGCATGCTGGGTTACAACAGTGGTATGTGGGCGAGCATTATCCTGTTGGAAAACACCCCCTGGGAAGCTGTTCATGAATGGCAGCACAACACGTCAAATCACCAGATTGCTCCTAACCAACACACGGCCACCACTGACACCGAGACAGAACCTTCTTTCATCAGAAAACACAACACCCTACCATCAGGCTCTCGCTTGAAACTACTTAGGTCGCTAATGGGGGTGATTTGGAGCCAGTGGATTGCACGCTGCAGAGCATCTGGCTCGGAGCCGCCCTTGAACTAACCGATTTGTAACAGTTCGTTGTAGCACCGTGGTGCCAACTGCTGCTCAAATTGCTGCTGCGGATGCTGTTCGATCAGCCATACGCTGAGCACCCTCTCGGTAATGTCACGTGGCTGTTCAGAGCCCAGTGTCCTTGCGACCGTACATTCTGACGACCACCGCTACCAGAAACCATGAACGGTGGATACATTCCTGCCAAGTCTTTCTGCAATTCGCAGAAGGAACATCCAGCTTCTCGTGGCCATCTTATACGAACTCGTTTAAACTCAGTCAGGTGTAAATAATGGCGTCTTTGTCGCCTTAGAGGCTATCTTGAGCAACTTCGGCTCATCTCGTGCAATCTCAAAGTTAACTGACGCTCACGACCGTTACAGCGTGTATTTAAAGCAAACCTGATTTGCATCTACATAGTGGCGCTACTAGCACCTCTCTTATGCGACTGGTGCGAAATATGAATACACACCATCATCTCTCGGATGTAGAAACATGCCTACCAACTTTGATTTGTGTCGCACAACGCCTTCTTGGCGTCGCGATTTCTTTTCCGGTCAGTGTAAATAAATGGTCGCGTACATAACACTGGAGATACCGTGAGGCTGTTTCGATTTACGTCGCCAGCTGTTACTAATAAGCCACCGAGTAAATTCACTGTAAGTACATCTACATCTACATGGTTACTCTGCAATTCACACTTAAGTGCCTCGCAGAGAGTTCATCTAACCAATTTCACTACTACTCTACCATTCCACTTTTGAATGGCGCGTGGGAAAAAGGAACACCTAAATCTCTCCGTTCGAGCTCGGATTTCTCTTATTTTATTATGCTGATCATTTCTCCCTACGTAGATGGGTGTCAACAAATATTTACGCATTCGGAAGAGAAAGTTGGTGATTTAAATTTTGTAAATAGAGCTCGCCGCAAAGAAAACTGCCATTCTTTCAGTGACTGCCACTCCAACTGGCGTATCATGTCAGTGACACTCTTATTCCTATTGCGCGATAACACGAAACGAGCTGCCCTTCTTTGCACTTTTTCGATGTCCTCCGTCAATCCTACCTGGTAAGGATCCCATACTGCGCAGCAATATTCCAGCAGAGGACGGACAAGTGTAATGTAGGCTGTTTCTTTAGTGGGTTTGTCGCATCTTCTAAGTATTCTGCCAACAAAGCACAGTCTTTGTTTCGCCTTCCCCACAATATTATCTATGTGGTCTTTCCAATTTAAGTTGCTCGTAATTGTAATTCCTAGGTATTTAGTCGAACTGAAAGCCCTTATATTTATGTCATTCATCGTATACCCAAAATTTATCTGATTTATTTTAGTACCCATGTGGATGAACTTGCACTTTTCTTTGATTAGTGCTAATTGCCACTTTTCGCACCATACATAAATTCTCTCCAAATCATTTTGTAATTGGAATTGATCGTCTGATGATTTTACTAGACGGTAAATTACAGTGTCATCTGCAAACAATCTAAGGGGGCTGCTCAGATTATCACCTAGATCATTTATAATCAGGAACAGCAGAGGGCCTATGACACTTCCTTGCGGAACGCCAGATATCACTTCTGTTCTACTCGATGATTTACCGTCCATCACTACGTACTGTGACGTCTCTGAGAGGAAATCACGAATCCTGGAACACAACTGAGAAGGTACTCCATATGCACGCAAATTGATTAGTCGCTTGTGAGGAACGGTATTAAAAGCCTTCTGGAAATCTAGGAATATGGAATCGATCTGAGATTACTTCATTGAAATAAAGAGCTAACTGTGTTGCACAATAACGATATTTTCTGAATCCGTGTTGGTTACGTATCAATAAGTCATTTTCTTCAAGGTGATTTATAATGTTCGAATACAGTATATGCTCGAAAATCCTACTGAAAATTGAGGTCAGTGATATGGGTCTGTAATTTCTATTTCCCTTCTTGAATATTGGTGTGACCTGTGCTACTTTCCAGTCTTTAGGAACAGACCTTTCGTCAAGTGAGCGGTTGTACATGATTGCTAAGAAAGGCGCTATTTTGCCTGCATACTCTGATGGGAACCTGATTGTATACCATCTGGACCGGAAGACTTGCCTTTCTTAAGTGATTTGAGTTGTTTCGCAACACTTAAGATATCTACTTTTATGTCATGCTAACAGCTGTTCTGGTTTCGAATTCTGGAATATTTACTTCGTCTTCTTTCGTGAAGGAATTACGGAAAACTGTACTTAGTAACTCCGCGTTAGTGGCACAATCATCGGTAACATTTCCATCGCTATCGCGCAGTGACGGTATTGACTGTTTTTTGCCACTGGTGTACTTTACATACGACCAGAATCTCTTTGGCTTTTCTACCATATTTTGAGACAATATTTCAGTGTCGAAACTATTAAAAGCATCTCGCATTGACGTCCGCACTAAATTTCGAGCTTCCGTGAAACTTAGCTAGTCTTGGGGATTTTGTGTTCTTCTGAATTTGGCATGCTTTTTTCGTTGCTTCTGTAACAGTGTTCTGACGTGTTTTGTGTACCATGGTGGATCAGTCCCGTCTCTTATTAACTTATGGGGTATGAATCTATCTATTGCTGTCGATACTGTAACTTTGAATTTGAGCCATATCTGGTGTACACTTACATAATTAGCTTGGAACGAGTAACAGTAAAGTTTTGCTCCCACATTTATTGCAAAATATAAACAAACAGAGTTGTACCGAAGCCACGTGACGGTGCCTATTTAATGTTGAAGACAAGAGCAGCACACTATTTTTAGTCGAAAGAAACATATTATTTTTATTTTGGCCTTCGATCAGTGCACTATGCACTATGCAACCATCTCCGTGTACAAATGTTCATCTTTTACAACCAATTTCACGTGCGCCTGTATATCTTTTACATAAAATCATCTACCTTTTGTAACTTCGAGAACTTAAACGTATCACACACTCTATGGAACATACGGAACGT
Organism: Schistocerca americana; assembly: GCF_021461395.2. Lineage (NCBI taxonomy): Eukaryota > Metazoa > Arthropoda > Insecta > Orthoptera > Acrididae > Schistocerca > Schistocerca americana. The sequence continues at coordinate 408,360,780 of NC_060125.1, forward strand.
CCATGAAATTCACTTGTATTTCGTATTGTTATATTAACGAAAGAATACCGATACGGTAATTGTGAATGATAATCATGCGTGATGAGAATTCCACGCTGCGATATAGTTCACTCGATGCAGTTTCCTTGGCGTTAGTGTAAAGTGGGAAAAGCCAGACACCTTAACGCGATGAAAGCAGCTTAATTAGGCCGGATCTGGGCTGCGTGATATTTCGTGACAGGCGGTTGGTACGCCGACAGGCGGAGTACGGGGAAAGCAGCGAAAGCAGCAACAGTGCGAGAAAGTCCGCCCACTGGCTTCCACACATGTGCCGCGTACTTAAAGCCAGTGCAGTGTTCCACACGGGAGACAAGTCACCAGATACCGTGTGGTATTCAGCGCACTTCTTCATAGGTTCACGTTACGTTGCTTGCTACTGACAAAAACAAACAACCCAAATTAAAGCACCCGTCTAAAATAGGCAGTGTAATCAAGACGACTCTGCTGAAGATAGCATGCCAAAATCTGTCTAGTCCACCCTCATGGGCGTAAAAACGGAAGTGTTTCCAAAAGTTACCGACGATTAAACAATTTCGTGCTATGATGCAACATGACGTTTCTCCTGGCTGTATATTGTTCTAGAGAATTTCATTATTTATTTCCATCAGAGTTAAAACTGAGACTTGCAAGATGACTTTCCGAACCAACGTCAATAGAAGTGACGTTATGTTTGAAGTCCCGGACCTGGACTCGAGAGGTGTGGGTTTCAAATCCCCATCCTAACATCCTGCCTCAGATATTTCACGTTTTCCATTTGGCTATTGGGTTGGTTTCACATACTTGTTCCCTACGCAGCTGACCTCTGTCTCTATTCGCATCGCTACCGACTGGGCGATAAATGATCGTATTGGGGTGACTGCAATTCGAATCCCCGTCTGATTATCCGTATTTAGGATTTCCGTGATTTTCTTAATCGCTCAGTAGAGAAGGCATAACCACTTTCCTTGCCAATCCATCCTCAGTCCGACCTTATTATTACCCTCTAATAACTTTGTCGTCAATGGGTCTGTAATCCTCATCTTCATTTCATCTTACCGATAAAGCTTAATCTCTCTTTTCTTCTTCTCTGTGGTAGAAGGGTTATTTGACAGTATTCGTGGTTTGTGATGTCGTAAGTTAGTTATCCACAATAATCATATATGTTATTTTTCCAGGGTGGAAACCTTACAGGAATACACTTGTGTGCCTACCTTGCGTGGGCCTCGAATTCTGGCGCTAATACATTTATCTGACTCTGGCAATGTAACTTGAAGTTCTAAGCACGATGCCACGTGGTAATTTTAGAATGGCAGACGGGTGACGCCGTCGACAACCGCCGATATTTCGATACAACTACAGAATGCTATTTTCAAGGCAAAACTGCAGCAAATAAGCGCTGTGCATGGGAATTTAAAACCTCGGTTTTTAGAGAAATTACAAAAGAAAGCACTCACGGACACTATGAATACTAGCGCCTTCACAAACCAAAGATGACTGACGTCAGAAGTTATCAACAGTGAAATTATCAACGGGCAATGTAGTATAAACTCTGTTTCTCTGTTTCAACAACAAGGAGATTATGCCATACACTTCTAACTATTGGGATGGTTCTATAAAGGAAGCTGTTGAAATTTAATTAGCAAGTAACTTGTAAATATAGACGGTGGTTTCTGTTTAAATTCTGCTCTTTCCCTTGTCAAAAACAGAGGAACAGAGCTGGTGCTACCCCACCCGTTGATTATTAATTTCACTATCGATAACTTCTGATGACAGTCATCTGTGGTTTGTTATGGTGCTAGTGTTTACAGTGTGTGTGAGTGCTATCTCTTCGGAGTTTCTCTTGCACAGCGGTTACTTGCAGGTATGTCTTGAAGTAACAGTTGTTGGAATATTCTTCCTGTTCAACACATGATGTTATACCTTGAAAATGGCAGGGTGTGCTTCTGTCGGTTGTTATTCCCGTTAGTTTCACTATATATATATATATATATATATATATATATATATATATATATATATATATATATATATATATGCCCTAGTAGATAGTGTCGGAAGTTCCATGCGGCTTTTCGCGGATGATGCTGTAGTATACAGAGAAGTTGCAGCATTAGAAAATTGCAGCGAAATGCAGGAAGATCTGCAGCGGGTAGGCACTTGGTGCAGGGAGTGGCAACTGACCCTTACATAGACAAATGTAATGTATTGAGAATACACAGAAAGAAGGACCCTTTATTGTATGTTTATATGGTAGCGAAACAAACACTGGTAGCAGTTACTTCTGTAAAATATCTGCCGAACGATTTGAAGTGGAATGATCATATAAAATTAATTGTTGGTAAGGCGGGTACCAGGTTGAGATTCATTGGGAGAGTCCTTAGAAAATGTAGTCCATCAACAAAAGAGGTGGCTTACAAAACACTCGTTCGACCTATACTTGAGTATTGCTCATCAGTGTGGGATCTGTACCAGGTCGGGTTGACGGAGGAGATAGAGAAAATCCAAAGACGAGCGGCGCGTTTCGTCACAGGGTTATTTGGTAAGCGTGATAGCGTTACGGAGATGTTTAGCAAACTCAAGTGGCAGACTCTGCAAGAGAGGCGCTCTTTATCGCGGTGTAGCTTGCTGTCCAGGTTTCGAGAGGGGGTGTTTCTGGATGAGGTATCGAATATATTGCTTCCCCCTACTTATACCTCCCGAGGGGATCACGAAAGTAAAGTTAGAGAGATTCGAGCGCGCACGGAGGCTTTCCGGCAGTCGTTCTTCCAGCGAACCATACGCGACTGGAACAGGAAAGGGAGATAATGACAGTGCCCTCCGCCACAAACCCTTTGGGTGGCTTGCGGAGTATAAATGTAGATGTAAATGTAGTTATCTGAACATCGTATACGCCGGGAAAAACTCAGGTCTCACAATTTGGGATCGTTTACATGGAAAGGTGACTTACCGAAACTGATGTGAATGAAGAAAGTTTATAAAATACATGCGTGAATTTCCTTTTTAGTTCTTATATAGTCACACTTTCTATTATTTCTTACTGTACACCATTTCTCCCATATGTGTTGCTACTCATTTCAAAAAACACCATTACAAACAATTTTTTTTAGTTATACGAGCCTGATTTATTGTTGCTACAGGCTGTCAGTAAATTTTGTTAATTGCAGTTCTGCGAAACACTAGTCTTCGGTGGCTACAGCCTTCATTTCCCTACGTTTTCGGGTCAGAAGTGGCTCTGAATATGGAGAACAGGGGCAAGACAAAATGAACTACATCTGTTGAACAAGGAGAATATTCCAAAACTCTTACTTCAGATACTAGTTTTTTCATTGAAAAATTTTTGTACATTTTGTGTCCCATCTTGTACAGCCCACATAACAAATTTCAAGGCTCTCTGTATGTCCATCCTTTTAGTGACGGTTGTGGGACTCGGCTGTTCGATAGAGGATGTCAAATTAAATACCGTCAGTTTTCAACCTTTCAATATTGGTCAACCAATTTCAGTGTTTTATTACTCAGGTGATGGTTGAAGTGGTCACTGCAACAAATATCTACTAATACCAGTATTGCTGGGCCCTGTTTTGGTCACAAGCGCGGTAGATTATTGCTACACGTCAGTCAGGGGCCTGAAGATGTCGTAGTAAAACGCTGAAACTGGTTGCCCAATAAAATAAGGTTGAAAACTGACGGCTGAAAGGCGTTTAATTTGACATGCGATTTCAAGGCTGGTCGCATTTAACAATTTTTCATCTATGTTCTCCAGAAGACTCTAGGACTATTCGACAGAGTTTTATGATGTCTCGACCCAAAAGAAACTTGGCATTACCTATCAGGCAGATGAAATCGACGTCCGATTTTTTATTCCAGGGCGATCGGTTACTGCTAAGTTTCTGTTGTGTCACTCATAGTAACAAACTGGCGCACAAAATAAGATAGCGTCTTCATAAAACAATTCAAACGTTTCGTAGAAACTCGACTCTTTTTTTATCTTCAGTAGCATTCAGCACTGCGGCACTTATCTGGAACGGGGCAACTAATTCTTTATCCACAACGCTGGCCGGTGTGGCCGAGCGGTTCTAGGCGCTACAGTCTGGAGCCGCGCGACCGCTACGGTCGCAGGTTCGAATCCTGCCTCGGGCATGGATGTGTGTGATGTCCTTAGGTTAGTTAGGTTTAAGTAGTTCGAAGTTCTGGGGAACTGATGGCCTCAGCAGTTAAGTCCCATAGCGCTCAGAGCCATTTTTTTTATCCAGGACGTACAGTACTCTATCTTCTGATACACCTATGGCGTCAGCTATTTCATACATTAAACGCCGATCGGATAATAGCACATTACGCACGTTCTCGATATTTTTATCGGTGTCTTTGGTTTTGGAACGTCCTTCTTACCTTCAAAAGGCAAGTGGCCTCGAATCTTTTCGGCTGCCGATTTCTCTACTGCTGAAAATAATGAGCTGACTTCTTATAAACGTACTTCGACTTACAATGTCCAAAACAGAGAAGGATATTTCCGTTTATACATTAAGAGCAAGACTCGCTGCTTACACCGATGTGCCAAAACATTATGACCTTCGTCCAATGACCATCGGAAAATAGAATGCCTTCCGGTGGCGTTGCGGACAAACGACGTGTTAGGTAAAGTATATAATAAAAGCTGAGACGAATGAAGTATCATTCTAGCGATGATACGGCTGACAACTGGAAAAATCGTCTGGCATGCACAACTTTGACGAAGGGCAGATTGTTACGTCCGGCGCCTCTGGGAAACGGCCTAGCTGGTCGGCTGTTCGCGTACTACCGTCGTGAGAAACAATGTAGAGCGGCTGAGGACCTGTGAAACCAACGTAGATGGCAAGATGTTAGATGTCCACGCCTGAACACAGAATGTGGACAACTGAGGCTTACTCGCTCTCTAAAGCAGGGTTATGACAGACTTGTGACGCATCTGCCGACAGAATTCAATGGCGAGGAGCACACCGCTCAGCGCTCATTGCTGAAGAGGCGTGGAGCAGACAAGACCTTACGTGTGCCCATGTGATTCAACGGCATCGTCAGTTACCATTTATTGTTGCACCGGGTCTGTGGTCAACCCTGACTGCTCGAAACATGTGCCGCGCCACAGGCTCTGGCTGCTGGAGGTGGTGAAGTGGTCTGGTAGACGCAGCTGGGCTTTTTTACGACCTGTGGTAGTAATGCATGGCATCATGAGAGCTGTGGAGCACAAACATTTTTGCGGACTATCAGCACCCTTCCGTGCTTCATTTCTTGCCTGACGGCGATGGGATCTTCCAGCAGGATAACTAGGCCAGAATTGTGCTACAGTCGTTTGAGAAGGATGCCAGTGAACTCATGTTGACGTCTTGGCCGCGAAACTCGCCTGATCTGAACCCGTCAGACACACCTGGTGACTCTAGGGCGTCAGCTTGGCGCCGACACAGCACTGCCTCGTAATTCACGAAAATTGAGTGACAGTTGGGTAAGCATCTGGTGCCATATACCTATAGAAACCTACCAAAGACTTGAAGAATCCATGACACACAAAATCACTGCTGTATTTTGGTTCGAAGGTGGACCAAAACGTTTTAAAGCAGGTGATCATAATGTTGTGGCTCATCTCTGTAACTATCCCTGTGCGTGCGCAATCAGTTTAATACTTTCTAGACGGGCCTGAGGATTCATATGTTGGAGACTGAAGAATGTCTCTAGATTATAGGCTTATCACTTAATACTGACACTTAAAACTTTATTAACTAGGTTTTCACATGGTAGTTGGGTCTATCTTAAAGAATCTGTTTGTTCAGTTTTTCCGCATTTCCGTGATACTCGCCTTTGGTCAGACAAACTTGTCAGTATTCGTACTGTCCTTCCTTGTATACGTACGTTCAGTACTTCCTGTTAGTTCTTTCTGGTAAGCATCCCGCATACATTCTCAGGTGGGACGCACTTGATTTTTAATGTCCCCCTGTAGATTGATTTGATATTTCCAGTTTCCTGCAAATGAACTGAAGTCTGCCTTACCTACGATTGAGCCAATGTGAGTCTTTCTGTCGTCATTCCTCAGACCGGTTTCTTGAGGACAGCAAAACTATTCATCTCAGAGTAGTACCTACAGCCAACTTCCTCAATTAATTGTTGCCACAGCTTTTACCCTCTACAGCTCCCTCCAGCATCCTGATCTTTCTTAACACATGTCCTTCCTGCTGTCTCGTGTTCTTGTCGGTCTTCTTCCCTTTTTCTTGGCCTTTATCCCGTATCTTCACGGGAGCAGCATATTAGTCTGGATCTGGCAATGTTATTGGTGTAGGGTGATCGAACGCCTGTCCTGCCGCCACCCCTTCCCCCAGCGACGGTCTGCGTCTAGTGTTATCACATGTAAAGTGACAGAATCGATTTGAAATGTTTGTGGAGTGTGTAATTGAGGAAGTCCCTGGGAGCCAACCCGATAATCACCTTGTTCGATCTGTTTTCCAATCAGCCTTGTTCTCTCAACGACGTGTGAAGGAGCCAGAAACGGCGCGTGATTCGGATTCTACGTTAAACTGTAGGTCCCATTTCCACAGTTGGATAACTGGAGCGGTTTAGGGACACATAAGTCACTGAAGTGGTATCCAATAAAAAAGACTTGCAGCAGGCCAATGAGCCACACGAAATTATTATTATGTGATAAATCCCCTAAAATCATACATTCTGACTGACTCATCGGCCCTCGTTGATGATCCGCCGAGCGGATTCGAACTGGAGGCGGCGCGCCTCCCCGAACCCGGAAACCCCCAATTGGGTTCCTGCTGTTTATCAGTGTTTTCCATATATTAGTTTCCTCGCCGATTCTGGGAAAACGTCCTCATTTCTCACCTTAACAGCACATCTAATTTTCTATATCGTTCTATAGCATTTCATTTCCTTACTATTTGATACACCCAGTTATTTGTGCGAATTGACTGATTCCAATTGTTAGACGTCGTACTTACTTATATTTTAATGACATTGTTGCGCAACATGTGGCAGCGCAACGAAACAAAATTTTATCGACGTCAACACCATACCTTTGCTTGGCTGAGAACATTTTTAGCTGCACTGCTACAACAGTCGATACTACGAGTGGAGATGGCCCGTGAAGTTGACCTAGCTTTTTCTCTCATCTCGACTTCAGTTACGTTGCAACGTCAAAGTATCTTTCACACATCAGACTTGCACAATTCAGTGCCGTCCTACTGATGTCCCGGCTGGTGACGGCTGGAGACCAGAGGCCGACTATTCGCACTGGAGAGGCCCACCGGCGGTGGCCTCATTGGTATGCAGAGGCCTGGAGGGAAAGTCGGCCCGCCGCTCGTCCGAAGGACACTGGGTTACGCGACGGGGATTTCGTCGCCCACCGTCTCTCGCCTCTCTACCTGTTAAACACCTCTCTCCGAAAGCAGATTACATGCTTCTCCCACCACCCGCCACCTTCTCGTAGTATATCGTCTGTGACTCCGCTCGTCTTACTCGTACAGTAATGAGAGCCAAACAATGATTTCATAACTCACGAAATGCGTGAGGTCTGGTCATACAGAGTCTATTACGGCGCGAAAAAAATTCCAGCTGCGGCCATGAAAATCGATGGTAGTCTTCCTTTCCGTATTCATCCTCCATTGCCACACATTATCCCCAACGATGGTTGATTACGCGGAGACCGTTGTTGTAGAAATACAATTTCGCAGTAATTCTGAAGATTCGCGATAATTTCTGCATCCGAGGTAAGAGGTATAAATCACTACGTACTTTGTCGGGAAAATAAGGTGGTGGGAAGGCAACAAAAATGGTTCAAATGGCTCTGAGCACTATGGGACTCAACTGCTGAGGACATTAGTCCCCTAGAACTTAGAACTAGTTAAACCTAACTAACCTAAGGACATCACAAACATCCATGCCCGAGGCAGGATTCGAACCTGCGACCGTAGCGGTCTTGCGGTTCCAGACTGCAGCGCCTTTAACCGCACGGCCACTTCGGCCGGCGGAGGGCAAAATTTGATGTCCCAAACAAGCAGCATATACTGCTGCGTCCTTTGCAGGCCGACTGATGCGCTGCCGCTGGACAGATTTCCAGCGACGATTCTCCTTGACAGTCATGCAGTTTCCAAATTAGTCACAAAAGAGAGCATTTGTAATTTGATACTGATAGCTAGAATCTCCCTCGTGCTGATCTCGATCTACAGATAATCAATTTTGAACTTTGCTGTCACGACAATGTGATAGCTGGTGTGCGGTCGTGAAAAGTGCTACCAAATACAAATTTAAGACAAGAACATACACAAAACCATGCCAAATGTACTCAGAATGAAGTAATAATCAGTGTACAAATCAACAATAAGTCAAGGCAACAATATCGTTGTATAATCGTTAACAGTATTAGAACAACGTGTTCTTTATGGACATGGTAAAATATTTCGGTTTCTTTTAACTATACTGCAAGTACTATTCTTCTAACATTAATCATTTTATTCATACTTGTAGCTGCAAACGCTTCAGTACAGAAGTTTATAGACTCGTATACAGTATGGTTCTCATTAACGTTTAAAAACGCAATAAGCTACTTAGATGACGCTGAGACAAGTAATTTAATATAAGACACATGAGGCCGCAGATTTCGGGAAGTATCTCAAAAGTGGATAAGAAATGTTGAACATTTGACGCCAGCAGATGACGTACCTCGCCCCACCAGTAGTCAAGTGTTCACGCTCCGGGCCCACGTGAGCGGCTTCAGCGCGTGGGGCTGGGGCTTCGATTATTGCGTCTGTCAGGTAGTATTTTTTTCATTAAAAAAGACAATTATATGTTTACATTGAGGTAAGATCTATTTTTATTTACAAAAAAAAAATGGTTCAAATGGCTCTGAGCACTATGGAACTCAACATCTGAGGTCATCAGTCAACTAGAACTTAGAACTACTTAAACCTAACTAACCTAAGGACATCACACACACTCATGCCCGAGGTAGGAATCGAACCTGCGACTGTAGCGATCGCGCGGTTCCAGACTGAAGGGCCTAGAATCGCTCGGCCACGCCGCCCGGGTATTATTTATTTACCGGTCTCGCAGTCTTCGCTGGTTTATTGCAAAGTACACTTCAACAGAAACCGATCATATTGCGTCACAAGTAAATGAGATAAGCTTCTGTATTGCGTTGTTACCAATAAATGACCTACCTTTTTGTTTACTAAATGTCTGTAAACAAAAAAAGAAGAGACAAAAGAAAAAAAACACAAATAACAACAGCTTTTCCTTGATTACACTGAGGACAATAATTTTGAAACATCCACGTTTCCAAAACATGACATTTACAAAAAGTGTTCGAGGTTTCCACCGTTTGTCCGAATGCAAATAGTGCATCGTTCAATCATCCCTTCACGCTCAAACATAACCGCTACACGTGCGGCAAAGTACGCCATCTGCTGACGTCACATGTTCAACATTTCTCATCCACTTTCGTGGTATTTCCCGACATTTGTGGCCCATGTGTCTTACATTAAACCACTTGTCTCAGCGTCATCTACATCCCTTCGAGGGGTTTTACACGTCAATCAGAATCACCCTATTATCATTATCACTGTTATCGCAAATTCCCCATTAACAATAGCACTAAAACAGAATCAATTTTTATAGCATTCTTTTCTGCCTCTGTCTATTTTCTTCCCAAAAATCTGTCATATACAATATTTTTAGCGCAACGCAATCTGACTTTCAATAATCCCTACAAAAGAGTGGCCCTGAGTAACATTAACCTATACCTTTCACAAATCACTTACCTCACAAAAATCTTTGTTACTCGAACTACTGCAATACAGCGAGCGCCACTACTGCCAGCTAAATAAAAGATTCAAACTACGGAAGGCACTAACTACTGTTAGGCATAGTTAGTAAATGAAAGATTTTAATAGAGAACAAACAATGTATTTACCTTAATAGTGTTGAAAAATCATAATATACATAGCAGTTCATGACATCCAGTCTTACAAATTTCAAAACTCCGCCATTTCTCTCCCCACATCCACCACTACTGGCGGCTCACCTCCAACTGCGCAACGCTACGCGCTGTTCACATCCAGCTGCCCAACACTACAATGGCAGACAACAATGCAAACTAGCCACAGACTGCACACAGCACAGCCAGTGATTTTCATACAGAGCGCTACGTAACGTTGCCAATAAGTAAACATAAACAGCCTACTTACAATATTCACCGCGTTCCTTCTTCGTGTCTTCTGTTCACTTTTTTCCTGTTTTCCTCTCTTTGGGTGTTGGTTGAAATTTCTGTTTTCTGATTTTTTTCTCTGCAACTTTCTCTGTCATGTCTACTGTGCAGATGTTCAATTTCTTGAGGTCTTCCACCATTACCTTCACCCAGTTGGTTTTCACTCTGTTAGTTGTGACTAAGTTAAAAATCTTCTTGATCAGTCTGTTTTCGTTCATCCCATGTATGTGTCCTTAGAACTTTGCCCTTCTTCTCCTGATGTTGTTTATAATCGTCTCTCATTGCTCGTACAGTTCTCATGTCGGTCTTCTTATTCAGACCCCTCTTTCTGAACCGGCCCTTAGATCTTTCTATTTTCCTCTCTTGTTTTCTCATCTCATTGATTTTCGTTCTTCCTTTGATTACTGTTGCCAACGGCCGTGCCACAGTGGTAACACCGGTTCCCGTCAAATCACCGAAGTTAAGCATTGTCAGACTGGTCTAGGACTTGGATGGGTGACCATCCAGTCTGCCGAGCGCTGTTGGCAAGCGGGGTGTACTCAGCCCTTGTAAGGCAAACTGAGGAGCTACTTGATTGAGAAGTAGCGGCTCCGGTCTCGCAGACTGACAAAACGGCCGGGAGAGCGGTGTGCTGACCACATGGCCCTCCATATATGCATCCAGTGACGCCTGTAGGTTGAGGTTGACACGGCGGCAGGTCTGTGCCGTTGGGCCTTCAAAAGCCTGTTCGGGCGGAGTTTTTGATTGCTGTTGTTTCTGTGGCATATAAGGCCTCCTGCTGTACTATAGTGTGTTAAGTTGGAATTGATGGATACACTTATTTTGTTGTAATGGTTTCATGTAAGTCTGTACGTTTTTTGTTGTTTTATGATTCTATCTTCATTGGATGTCGACTTCAATCCCATTTTCTGTATAATCTCTCTTAGATATTTGAAACTTTCTGCTTGTGTTAACGTTCCATACTTCGTTACCAGTGAGTGTCTGTGGATTCTGTGACAAAGTTCTGCGTTCTTTCATATGATAGTTGTAGTCCTGTATTGACTGAGATTTTGTGTAGTGCCTCTGGAGCTTCTTCGGTTTCTTTTCTATTAGTTGTTACGATCGCTATATCATCAGCCAACATTTTATATTGACGGTTCTATCCTTCTGTACCCCATCTTTACCCCCTGACTCCTATCTCCCAAACCCTGATTATTTTCTCCAGAACCGAGTTAAACAGAACGGGTGAGTGGCCGTCTCCCTGTACCACTCTCGCATGGTTCCGAGATCTCTCCCATAAGCTTCACTTTGGATGTTGTATTTGTTAATGTTTCCTGCATTAGTTTTTTGGTCTTGTCGTCCACCTTCAATTCGACTTGCGTGTTAAAAAGTATTGCTCTGTCTGTGGAACAGTATGCCTTCTTGTAGTCGATGAATGTTATTGTGGTGTTCCTGGACTTTTTTGTTGTCACCATTGTTCTCAGGGAACAGATGTGTTCACTGCATATTCCTTCTTTTCTGAGACGTCCTTGATAAGCTCCTATCTGTGGATCTGTCAGAGACTCTATTTGATTTAACAGGTCTTTGAATAGAATTTTGTATATCACAAATAGTAGTGAAATTCCTCTGTAGTTATTAGGATCTGTTTTGTCACCTTTTTTGTGGGTGGGGTGTATTAGGACTCACTTTCATTCTTCTGGTACCTTTTCTGTTTCTCAGATGTTGTCTATGATTCTGTGTATTTTGGGTTTGCGATCTAATTTCCAGATTTTCGCCATCAGCCCATCTTCTGCAGATGTTCTGTTATTTTTCAATGTTTTTATTATTTTCGCGATCTCCTCGTGAGTTGGGGGTTTGTAATCGAGGTCAGGTTCTGGCTTCTCGAACTGTAGATTTTGCATCGGTTTGTCACAATTTCGTAGTGTGTCGAAGCACTGCGCTAAAGTTTCACAGTTCTTTTTAGTGTTTGTCTCCAGGGTTCTGTCTTGTTTACTGCAGCACAATCTCGATGGCTGATATCCTGTCATATTTTCTCTGAATTTTCTGTAAAAATTTTGTGTTGTTTCTGATGAAGTCCTCTTCTATCTCTTTCAGTAACCTCTTTTCCCCCTCAGAATTATTTTCTAAGTGGTCCACTTTATCCTGCTGAATACTTCCCATTACTCCAATTTTATCAGTTCATCCATTTTTTCTGACAGTTCTGCCCATTTGTTACTGTCAATTTCCTTAATTTTTCTGATATTTCATTCTTGTTTACTTGTAGGTACTCTGTGTCTGTTCTGAAAGTTTTGTTGTTTTTCTTTGTTTGTCTGTTGGGTATAAGCTTCACTTAGATTTGGAATAAGTGATGACCGAATTCGATAACTCCTTTCCTTGTTTTTACATTCGTAATTTCTCTGATGTTCTTCGTAGATATCGCTATGAGGTGTATACGAAATTGTCCTAGTACGCTGTTGGGGGTTTTCCAATTCCGTAGTTTCTTGTATGGTTTCTGGAATTAAACTGACATGATTTTGAGGTCGACATTCCTGCAGACGTTTATCGGATTCTCTTCGTTTTTGTTTGTCCTCTTGTGGACCGTGTGTCTTCTTGTTGTGTCTCTCAATTTCTTTCCCTGCCTAATTGGCCATTAAAATCTCTCACTAACACTTTTACGTGCTTCGTGAGGATTTTATAGTTGGTTTCTTCCAGATCTTCCCAGAAATCATCTATCATCTGTGGGTTTTTCTCGTTATAGTTTTTTGTGGGGCCATGAGCATTGATTAGTGTATAGGCTTTGTTTCCATATTCATCGTGAATGTTGAAATCTTTTCTGATTTTGAAGTGGAATCTATTATGGAGTGTGCCGGCCGAAGTGGCCGTGCGGTTAAAGGCGCTGCAGTCAGCAACCGCAAGACCGCTACGGTCGCAGGTTCGAATCCTGCCTCGGGCATGGATGTTTGTGATGTCCTTAGGTTAGTTAGGTTTAACTAGTTCTAAGTTCTAGGGGACTAATGACCTCAGCAGTTGAGTCCCATAGTGCTCAGAGCCATTTGAACCATATTATGGAGTGCAGTATCGATTTGTGTACTACAAATCCTGTTCCAAAGTGTTTGAGATTTCTTCCTGTATTGGTTATTGCTGGTTTCTCCTTGTATATTCTGTAATTTTCGAGTCAAAGTGGTTCTCATCTGAGAATCGTGTTTCCTGTATTGTCAGAATTTTGATACTGAATTTATCCACGCCGTTCGTCAGTTGTTTCAATTTACCTGGTTACAGTAATATATTTGTGTTGAGTGTTCCAATATAAAACATTCTCTTAGTTTTGAGGAGTTTTGAGAAGCTCCGATTCTTCTCTTCATAATATGTCTGATCCCATGGAATCCGGTGATCAGGTCTATTACCCAGCCTTACTGCCTGAGGCACGTGGTAGGAGATTCTGTCCCACTGTTCTGTCATGATTATAGGTTTTTGATGGTGAAATCCCAAGTGATCTCACATAATTCTGACTGGAGATTTGAGCTCCCGGAAGACTGAATCATAGCCAAGCTCACAGAATCAACAGATGCTGGCTGTAACACCGTTGGCTGCCATACAGGCGTGTCTGGGTTTTGGGGTTTCAGCCTAGGCAGGGGCCCTTACAGGATGCTACCATCTGGAACCGGAAGGACCCGGATTTTTTACGAGGTTGTTACACCTCCCTTTCCTCCTTTTTCATCAAAGAGATGAGGCCCCACGCATGGAACTGGCAATTGTGGAGTTAAGAAGCACCCTACACATATGGGGTGTTAGGAGTATAAATGAAGATATTGTGTTTATTGCTACCTTAATATTAAAAGTAATGCCTCCACCTTCGTAATTCTTCGACAGTTGGCAGCATTGGTATGTGACAGGTACTTCTCTACAGCTCCAGTTGGCAGGAAGTCTTAGCACTAAACGGTAGTGTTGTTACAGTGTAAAGTACGGAACCCTGCGCAGACGGTCGGTCATTGCGATTTAAGCAACGTTCAGTCGCTGGATTCTTGACAGCAGAAGATGTTACCCCAAAAGAGATTCATTAGAGATGAAAGCAGTTTACGGTGATTGTGTTGATGTAAGTACTATGCGTCTTTGGGCGAGTAAGTTCAAAGATAATGGGGCGGGGACATCTGACCTACGTGACAAACAAAGAGTTGGTCGTCCTATGATAGCAACCACCGATTTTCACAAGAAAAATGTTGACACACTGATTCAGGACGATCGTCATATCACTCAGAGGGAAACTGCAAGCACAATCGGCATTTCATAAGAACGTGTGGGTCACATTATTGCTTTGCTTGACTAACGGAAGATCTGTGCACAATGGGTACACCGGATGCTGACTCCTGAAATGAAATCATACAGACCTGCAATTGACCAAGAACTTCTCTTGCGTTACGAGAATGAAGGTGACGCCTTCCTCCATTCAATTGTGCCAGGAGACGGAACGTGGGTACATCATTACGACCCGGAGACGAAACGTCAGTCTATGGAGTATTGACACAAAGACTCGCCCCAGAAAAAGAAATTCAAGACGCAGCCCTCAGCTGGAAAAATCATGGCCACAGTGTTCTGGGACGCAGATAGTGTTATCCATGTTGATGTCCTTGATCGTGGAACAACAATAAATTCAGAGAGCTACATCTCAACGCTGCGAACTCTGAAACGAAAGCTAACAAGGTTCCGAAAGGATAAGCGAAATGTGTTCCTGCAGCATGACAATGGCAAACCACACATTTCACGTGCCACCACAGCAGGACTTTGAATCTCACCACCGTATGGCATCCTCCATAGAGTCTACATTTAGCACCGTCTGACTTCCATCTGTTCCCGATAATGAAAGGCGATCTGCGGTGACATCATTATGCTTCTGATGAAGACGTTGAAAGAACTGAGAAACTGTGGTTGCGAAGACAGAGTGTCGGCTTCTTCTGTGACGGCTTCAGAAAATTTGTTCATCGTTGGCAGAAATGTATCCAATTGGCTGGTGAGTATGTGGAAAAGTGACTATTGGTAATTAAAGATCACATTCTAAGGATTATTTCTGCATTTAATTTATTAAATATTCCCATCCAAACCCAGTTAACGAAGGTGGAAGCATTACTTTTCATTCAACCCTCGTACATACCCATTTCAGTACTTTTTTTCTCTGCTTCTAACAGTCTTTCCACACGTCACATAATTTACGACTTAATGTTTCCTGCACAGACGTAACTGCACCACTAAGTGGACTACGCCTGTCAATGTAGACTAACCTTTATGCATCCCCATATCCACACTTCAACACATGACCTGATGTCCAGGGGAAAATAAGCATTAATGGCTGGTCTTGCCACATGACCTTGGAGGTACTAACCAACCTAAAAACGTACTACTCCTAATAGCTATAATTACTAGTCTTAAAATAATGTAAATACTGACGCAGTATAGTTCAGTACACTATCCTCAGTCAACATTAAAAATATCTGCACTTCTAATTCTAACACTGTGTGTGTATACACTGGCTGACAAAATAGTTTAACACCCAGCAGACATGTAACTTCATAGACATGAATACCAATGGCGGGTAGATAGATGATCAATGTAGCACTTTTCTGTGCCAGGTAGAACAGCCACCAGAGTTCTTCGTGCTTAGTGTTGTGAACAGATCTTGTGCCAGCGTCAGATGTTGGAAGGACACGGAGATGCCGCGTTTGAAAGGGGCCTCCTTGGATCTCCATTTGACCAGCTGGTTGAATCATGCAATATCCAGATCTGTCGAACGTTTGGATGTGTCTGTGGCCCGATGTTGGGCTATGTGTGAACGTGAGGGCAGGCACACACGTTACCAAGGTTCTGGTCAGCCACGTCTGACACATCGACAAGGGAGGATCGTTGTATTGTGCAGCAAGCACACTGTTATCCCTTCACTTTTGTACCTGCCGTCGGCGAACAATTAATGGACTCTCTAAAAAATTCTATGTCATCCCGCACCATTTTTGGAGACTAGCAGCAGCTGGACCAGGATTTTTTCCCACGCATGTTTAACACCATGGCACAAATGAATGAGTCTGATTTGGTTCCATGATCGGGAGTCAAGGACTGCTCAAAAATGGTGCCACATTGTGTTCATCAGTGCTTCGTAGTTCTTTGCAACCCTGAAAGACCATCGTTAGCAACTCTGGAGATGGCACTGGGAGAGGTCCCATTCTTCCAGTGTCTTGGAAGCACACAGCATTGTTAGTCCTGGCGTCATGGTGTGTCAATCCATGGGATGAGGCTTCAGGTCGGTTGAACGTCATTGAGAGAACTATGACACCACAACGGTACTTCATGGACATCCTGTGTCCTCACGTCTTACCTCTCACGTGACAGTACCGCGATGCCGTTTCTCAACAGGAAAATGCTCGTCCACACATCGCACGGGTCTCTGTGAACTGTCTGCGTGATGCTGAGGTACTCTCGTAGTCGGCGAGATCCCCAGATATATACTATACAGCAGTTAGTGAGTTATTCGAAATACCACAAGCGCTACAATATCGTATTTATCCACCGACACTGGGTAAAGAAAGTGTCTCCACTGCTCCCCTGTACAGGAATACACATAATGTATATACGAATACAGGTTGTAGACAAGCTTGGGTCTTCTTGATGCAATAATTTACCAACAGCCGTATGTATTGTAGAAATTTATTTTATTTTCTGAACTTCTATGTGCTACCGGTTTCGGCATTACATTGATGCCATCTTCAGGCCCCACTCGTCATAGTCGTAAAATCGCTATACACGGAAGAAGCCATATAACTGGATCCGTGAATCAAATCGTCCTGCAACAGCTTTTGGTGGCCAGGCGACACAGACTCATAGCACATAGAAGTTCATAAAATAAAATAAATTTCTACAATAGATACGGCTATTGGTAAATTATTGCATCAAGAATTTCATGCCAGCCGTCGTCCCACGATCCACAACGGATCAACGAAGAAGCTTGGGTCTGGGCGTGAGTAGTGCACGGGCAGCCTAATGGTAAAGCGACCGCCTGCGATAAATAGGAAATCTAGGTTCGAAGTTTTCATTGTCGTCATACCATTGTGCAACGAATGACAGCCTATATTCGCAACCGCAAATACATTTTATGTACTCCCTAGATATGTTGGATGTTAACTCAGTCCCGACGCCCGCATGCATGATATTATGGACCAGTTGCAACTGTTGTGGACTAGTTTGCCACAGGAGAGAATACGACGGCTTTATATCACTCTTTCTAACTGCATTAGTGTCTAAATCTAAGCCAAGGTTGTTGAAACGTTATATTAACAAGCAACAAAATCACGTACCTCCTGAACCTCGTCTCCCTTTCTTGGAGGTTCACTATATATATATATAGAGAGAGAGAGAGAGAGACAGAGAGAGAGAAAGAGAGAGAATCAACAACAACAAAGTAATTATTGAAGAGTAATGAAATTTCGACACTAAATTTGTCTTGGTAACATATTTAAGTGATTAACACTGGTCCCGGCGGAGGTTCGAGTCCTGCCTCGGGCATGGGTGTGTGTGTTTGTCCTTAGGATAATTTAGGTTAAGTAGTGTGTAAGCTTAGGAACTGATGACCTTAGCAGTTAAGTCCCATAAGATTTCACACACATTTGAACCATTTTTGATTAACACTGCGAGATCATCGGTAATGTAAGCGCGAGATAAGCCACTGAAAATGTGAAATGCTGGTACATTAATAACAGGTGTAGCCGCCAGAATGCAGAATGAAAGCATGCAGACGTGCATCCATTATGCTGTACAGGTGTCGGATGTCAGTTTATGGGAAGAAATCTCATGCCAGTGGTACATGGTCGGTCAATACAGGAACGGTTAATGCTGTTTGTCGATGAGACTGGAGTTATCGACCGATGATGCCCACATGTGCTCCATTTGAGACAGATCTAGTGGTAGAGCGGGCCAAGGAAACATGTCGACACTCTGTAGAGCATGTTGTGTATGATGGGAGAGCGTTATCCTCTTGGTAAACAGCCCCTGGGATGCTGTTCATGAATGGCAGCACAACAGGTCCAATCACCAGATTGAGGTACAAATTTCCAGCCAGGCTACGTGTGAGAGTCAGAAGAGTGCTCCTGCTGTGATACGAAATTGTACGCCAGATCATAACCTCAGGTGTAGGCCCAGTTTGTTTAGCACGAGCACATGTTGGTTGAAGGCCCTCAACTGGCCACCTTTAACCAACACACAGCCATTAGTAGCTCTAGGCACAACCAGCTTTCGTCAAAAAACGCAACAGACATCCACCCTGCTCTCCAACGAGCTCTTGCTTGACACCACTGAAGCCGAAAATGGCGGTGGTTTGGCGTCAGTGGAAAGCATGGTATAGTGCGTCTGGCTTTGGTCCTAGAAGTAATAGATTTGTAACAGTTTGCTGTGTAGCTGTGGTGTCACCTGCTGCTCTGATTGCTGCTGCAGATGCAGTACGATGCACCAGACCCAATAGGCGGCGCATTGGTTAGCACACTGGACTCACTTTTGGGAGCACGACGGTTCAAACTGCGTCCGGGATTCACATTTAAGTTTCCCGTGGTTTCGCTAAATCGCTCCAGGCAAATGCGGGGATGGTTCCTTTGAAAGGGCACGACAGATTTCCTTTTCCATCCTTGATGCAATACGACCTTGTGCTCCGTCTCTAATGACCTCGATGTCGACGATAACGTCAGTCTTCCTTCCCTCCTTACGATGGTCTTCCATCTCGGTAGTGCCACGTGGCGGTCCGGATCCCACTCTTCTTGCGATCATACATTATCGTGACAACCGCGATCAACAATCATATACAGTGGCTACATTCCTGCCACGTCATTCTGCAGTATCACAGAATGAACACCCGGCTTCTCGTACACCAAGTACTCGAGCTCGTCGAAACTCAGTGAGGTGTTGATAATGGAACTGTCACAAATAAATAAATAACTAATAGATATATGTATTTTAATATGTATGTAAAATTGATCATTTTATAGGAGTGAAGTTGAGAGCAATGAGATAAGGTGGAAAAAAAGAAGCGAGAAAAAGGAGACTGTCTGCTCACTAGTACTGGAAATTATTTTATCATTATCAAAGAGATGTGTGCAGAAAGTGCTTCAGCTTCTTCTTCACTTTCCGTGGTGCTGTAACGTTCGCAAGCTTCGTGGGATAGTAACTACGAAAGAGAACAATATCGTTTCATGGGAATACGGCCATTACAAGAAGAAGAGACAGAGTGATAGAACATGTGTTAACATGGTACTAGAGGGAGCTGCAGGTTGCGAGTGCTACTCTGAGATGAAAATGTTGACACAGGAGAGATGGGCTGCATAAAAATTTAACGCAGATGAGTGGGAAAAAGAAACCCATAGTGTTAGGATAATGCATTAGTAGTACATTGCTTGATGAAGTTACGACGGTTAAATATGCAGGCGTAACGTTGCAAAGCGATATCAAATTTAATGAGCATCTGAGGACTGTGTTAGGAAAGGCGAATGGCCGACTTCGGTTTATTGGCATAATTTTGGGAAAGTGTGTTTCATCTGGAGATGGGACGACATATTAGATGCCATTGAAACCAGTTCTTAAGTACTGCTCGACTGTTCGGGATCCGTAAGTGGTCGGATTAAAGGGAAACGTCTAATCAATTCAGAGGCGGGCTGCTAGATCTTTTACCGGTAGGCTTGAATATGACGCAAGTATTACGGAGATGCTGCGGGATCTCAAATGGGAATCCATGGCGAGAAGGGGTGACGTTCTTTTCGAGGATCACTATTGAGAAAACGTAGACAACCAACGCTGAAGGCTGCCTGCAGAACGATTCTACTGCCGCCAACCTTCAAAAAAAAAAAAGGGCCGAAGATGAACGCAGCCGTGAAGTCACCATACGGTGCCACGTTCACCATTCTTCACGCACAGAGACTCAGAGACTGGAGATGAAAATCCCCACACTCAGAAATTTCGCGTAAGGACCACGAAGGTAAGATACGAGAAATTAGAGCTCATTAGTAGACATATGGACAGTGGTTTTTTCCCTTTCTCTATTTGCGAGTGGAACAGAAGAGGATATAACTAGTTGTGGCATAGGGCATCCTCCACCAGATACAGTACGTTGGCTTCAGGAGTATGTATGTAGATGTTCATATGGATGTAGAATATATATACCCTGTGAAGACAGATAATAAGGCTGAGATAGATGGAAGAACACTGAAAAGAAGGGTCAAGATGAAAGGACATACGAATGTCACATAGTGTATCTAGTTAAGCTGTAACGATAGGCAGGAAAGAATTTGTACTGGGCAGAAATAATGAATTACAATTATTGTATAAAAATTTGTTATGTTCTACTTTTATACTTGCAGTCTCCTACGGAGACATTCAGCAAACTTCACTTGGTTTAGAGATGTACTTAGTATCAGCTGTCATATTCAATGTTTCTTCTCAGAAAATCACGAACCGCGAGATCTTTCATGATCAATTCCAACTGTTTCAAGTCAACTTACACCAAGATCATTTTAACAGGTGTTCTGTAGGAAAAGGAGGCTAGAAATACATCCTCTGTCAATGTCGTTAGATCATAATAAGTAGCTTCATTCAATTGTTTTAATATTGCTTTATACAATTCAACTACACATTTCGGGAAACAATGCTCTTATCATGATAATGCTGACTTTTAGTTTGTGGTTTTTATTAAATAAAGTAAAATAAAAGAAACATTGGAATGTAAGTCCTAGTATTTCTTAAATACGTCCACTTCACAATAAAGAAACGCACAACTAGCCGTGCACTGTGCATATGCAGCGTGTGTTTATATTTCCACTGATATTGTTTGCTATTATTTGCTTCTATAGAGTACGAAGTACTTATAAATATTCACATGTGTTAAAATAAACCCAGGAGCCTGTTAAAACTTCCAGTTCTATAGTTATCTATTTGCACATTAAGAACGTCGTTGAACTTCTCCTCATGAATCGTACATTCTAATTCTTCCAGCAAATCGAGCTTGCTTCGTCCTATCTTTTCCATGTGCAGGATTTCCAGGTCGCCTTCTATATTGTTTAAGGTTGGCCTGTTTCTTACAAGTGATCGGCTGCTGTTCTGATACTTCCTCAGTCTGAGTACGTCTTTGTGTTCTTGGTATCTGACCGAAAAAGTGGTCGTGCGGTAGCGTTCTCGCTTCCCGCGCCCGGGTTGCCGGGTTCGATTCCCGGCGGGGTCAGGGATTTTCTCTGCCTCGTGATCACTGGGTGTTGTGTGATGTCCTTAGGTTAGTTAGGTTTAAGTAGTTCTAAGTTCTAGGGGACTGATGACCATAGATGTTAAGTCCCATAGTGCTCAGAGCCATTTGAACCATTTGAACCGAAAAATTTCTTCCTGTTTGTTCAACATACTTTGCATAATAAAACGTGCTGTGTATTTTATGCACTCCCTGCTTTTCAGATTTGTTCACCTTATTATTGATATCATTTTAGGTTATGTGTGACTAAATTCTTTGTCTGGAACGCTACTTTGACCCTGCGAGGCTAAAAATGCTTTTTATCTTTTGTAAGTCTGTTGCGCTATATGGCGTACGGCCCACCTTGATTATACTTCAGTTCGTGTCTTCTGTCTTTAGTCTTACACAGCAGTTTTTACTGATATCTACATTGCAAATATTGTTAACTGCAGTCTTCTTAAAAAAGTTCAGATCTATCTCATTACTACTGATAAATTTGTGACATCTATGCGCTATCGTTTCATTTTTCCGCCACTATATCGCGACTTTTTTATTGCATGTACTGGGCATGTTTGATAGGGAGGAAAGATCTGCGTTTTTCTCGATGGGATGTTGTGTTCCCATTCTTGCCTCCACTTCCCGTTTGTCGGTAGAAAGTAGCTCGTGAGTCTCCTTTGGGGAGATGGGCATCCCCAGGAAGCTGAGCAATTTCGCAAAGTGCTTTTGTTGGTGCCTGTCATTTCTGGTGGGCAGAGATCACCGTGACGTCATTACCGTCCTCAGAGAATAATTGAGCACATTTTTTCTGTACGTACATCAAAGAATGGGACGTCATGGTTCCGGCCGAGCGGCACGAGAAAGTATTTTGGAGTATCCAGCCGAATGACTTGCTCCTGCCACCGTTCTCAGTGCGGAGAGTTTGACCAATCAGTGGGACACTGCTCCAGGCCCGTTCGAACCTCTTCTTTATTAGTATGCATTTTGTAGGCCAAGAATGGGAAGTTTCTACTCCGTTCCCCTGTTTAATCGCGAAGTAAGGGATATTCTGGATAATGACATTGGCGGTCTGACTGGCAAATCTGAGCTGATTCTGAAGAAATGTAGGTCTTGCAATTGCTTTAGCACGTTGCGTAATCTCAGCAATTCGCAATATACTTCTCCTACCACGCAACTTGTGTTGTCTGTTTGATTATAATTTTAGTCTTTTTTTAATCTCGGTGACTTTGAATTCAAGAGCTACCCAGAAGAGGAACCATTGCTGCATTTTCTCCACACAGTCCCCCCCCCCCCCCCCCCCCGCCTTCACCGGATTAGCGTTATCTTGTGTAATTTCTACTGAGATTTGAGAGAACTGTGCTCTTTGTCAATTTTTGTGAATAGTTTGCATCATACAGAGCAAATAAAAATCTGTTATAGTCACGCTTGGCTTGGATTTCAAGGTCCCATAATTGCCTATAACTGTTCCATACTCATTCGACCCACAAATAGCAAATGTTACCTGTTGTATACGTAAGCTATTGTTCTCTCTATGACGGCATTTCGTTTCATGCAGCTGTTGATCGAAGTTAAGGATATATTAATCATCGATTTTCAGAATACAACAGCCACTACCTCACATCCGAAAAATGGGTCATTGAACTCCGATGGACAAATATTGCCGAGGACATCTGTCTTTGCAGCGACAATTCCAGTAATCGCCTCATCGTTATGAACCAAATCGGGATGGGTGGCACAGTGCTTGAACCCCGATACTTTGCTTGGTAGGACGGTTACACGCTCCAGTTTGCTGAATGTGTTCTGCGCTTACGTTTACCACAACAGTGTGACGCTTCCTTCAGTTTCCCTGTTCGCCAGGTGTGTCTCCGACCGGCTACTTCGGCCTCCCTCAGCGTCTGCCACTGGTTGTCGCGGGCCCCCGCATTCCACCGCCTGTGGCCGGCGTTCACACGTCACTTAGCACGGCCGCTGTGTACACAGCCGATGCATTAGGAGGCTGCAGGCCGAGCAGCAGACACCCGGTGGTCACTCTGTGTTCCCCCAGGTTCCGGTCGACACCTAACAGGGGCCCTGTTGAGACTGCACCGAGCTGGGAGCTCCGTGCTGACTGCCATCACTGTGCGTTTCAGTAACGAGTTGCTCTAAACCACGTGATGTCTCATGTTGTCTCGGAGTGTCTCATTCATTGTTCAGTCTGTCACATGTTTTCTTTAAAAAAAATTTGATGACATCTTTCGATTACCCAGGATCTCTTCAGATCTAAAACAAAGTAAAATAAATATGTACCATCTAACATTTTATAATAAGTATGAAATATGAACTCTTACATAAATGTGGACTATAGCTAACAAGGAAAGGATTTGGTGCGATCGAATTTTTGAAATTATCGATATGGTGATGTAGGTTAAGATCCCAGGTATCACACACTGCAGCCAATGATCCTAGTGGGCCCTCATTTGCGAGAAACTGACGAAAAAAATATTCCGAATTTTGTGACACTCAGTAGCGTTAAAAAAAGTTGCATTCTGTAGTCTGACTGTGTGGTATAAAGGACAGTATTAGACTTTATATGCATGTGTTGTGGGTTCGAATTTCGTCAGATGCACTACATTTTTTTCTAATTTTTAAATCTTTATCGAAATTAGTTAGTTCATTATTTTTATTCAGTTAATTGGTTAAAATGTATTTAATTTATATTCCTTTATCACAGCGTCAACGTCACTATACGAACTTTTTTATTTGTTTCGTTTTTTCTTTATATCATTCTTATTCCAATCGGAATTTTTGCGAATATGAATTTAATTATATTTATCTTTTTATATTATTTAATTGTTTTTTCTTTATATCATTCTTTTTCCAATCGGAATTTTTGCGAATATGAATTTAATTATATTTATCTGTTATAATATTTAATTAATTGAAGATACCGACCTATCAGTTTAAAAACAAAAACCGAAATAACCTATTTATATCTGTACAATGGCGTGAAAGAAATATTTTTGTCACCAGATGTAGAATTTTTTTGTGCGGTGAGCGTCATACAAACATTTAAAACGTAATATAAATACATATTGCCCTATGGATAAAATAACGTAGATGAAAATTTAAATGAAAGACGTGATTATAAGTAAAACGCAATTCAAGCAAAATGAGAAGTAGATATAATGAATCTGATTATGTGGACAAAAAATCAGGGTGATAAAAAAAAAAGAAATTAAATCGAGATTAATGCATAACATTAATTAAAAACACATGATTTCAAGTCGAGAAAGAATGATAGAAAGAAAGCTGAAACAAATGTAAAAGTTCATACAACGATCAAAATGATGATACAAGGAACAGGAATAAAAAATTACACTTAGACCAGTTAATTGAATAAAAACAACGAGCAAACTCATTTCGATAAAGAAGTAAAAAAACTTACTCCACCTGACGAGATTCGCACACAGAGCCTTCTACATGCCAAGCTGTTATTCTATCCGCTCTACCACGCAACCAAACTATTTCATGAACCTTTTTAACGTTATTGGGTGTCATACAAATTTCGAATTTTTTTCATCAATTACTCCAAATGAGGGTCCACCAGGGTGAATGGGTGCAGTGTGTGAATCTGGGATCTTGACCTACATCACAGCAAACATAGTTTCAAAAAGTCGGTCGCATCGCTGGGAACCTCTCCTTGCAAGTAGTTGCGTCAGCAGCCTGTCTTGACTACTCAGAACCACCTATCAGACTACTGTGTTTCGCACTGCGGTGAATGTTTTAAAAAGGTTTATATGGGGGTAGGGGAGAGAGAGGTAGGAGGGGGAAAGGGAAATAGAGTGAGGATGATTGCGGGAGGAAAAAGGAAACAAATAAGGATGGTGGAGATGTCATGGATTTAACAAGACGTGTCTTGCTAAAATTATAAAACGTATAACTGCGTGAAAATTATCCTTAAAATACTATTATTACAGATCAATGAGTATGGCAAATGTGTTTGGCATAAAATAGTTAAATCACGAAATGGAGCGAGGGGTACTGAGAGCGAGGAAAGAAATTAAGTGATGGGGGAGGGAGGGTAGTGGCAGAGATGCTATGGGTTTAACAAGAGAGGGTCTTATATTGAAATTGGAAAACGTCAGTTACGTAAAAGAACTTCAGTTAAAAAACCAAAAGCGTAGACCAAATGATGTGAAAAATGTAAAAGGGGAAAAAATAGTGGAAGCAACGTAGCTGAAACTAAATTAGTGTCTTAAGAAATAAACAGTGTAAAACTTTGAAAGTATAAAACCGTAAAAAACAAAATTGTATATAAAGTTTCCTTAAAATATTAAAGTTTTAGGCATAGAACAATGGAAGTATAAACTGTGAAAGACATAATGATCGTAAAAATACAGAAGTTGAATTATATAAAGGAGTTAGAACTGCATAAAGTGTCATTAAATATTACAAAATTTTAGAAAACCTTGAAAGTACAAAACCGTCAAAAGTATAAAACAATAAATTATAAAAGTGAAATTACGTGGACTAACTAAAGTTACAGTATACAGAGTGTGACACTTTTGGTTAACTGCATTTCCTTCTGCTTGGTGGCGTTGTACGGCCCGCAGTTTTGCATTATATGTAAGTGAGCCACTCTGTTGCTAGGACGGTGTGTGATCCGATGCGCTGCCGCTGTCTCTTGTCGGTGAGTGTGGCTGTCGATTACACGTGCCCTGCGGTGAGGTGGACGGTTGGAAGATGCCTTCCAAGTTTCTAAAATATGCCCTGTTGGTAAAATCATTCTGCTGATTTAAAGTTTTGCCAGGCTCTAGCAGATGGTGTGTAAAAATCTCACTTTCTTCCAAAATTGTCATGAGGTGTCACAGATTCATTTCGCAGCGCCTCCAAATGTGTGTCAATGGTTCCAACAGTATGCGTCAGTGTTACAAGATGCTCACCAAACGCTGTTTTATTATTGTGAGTCGAAGCGAGCTATTTGAAGTGTACTTCAGACGTCCTGCCTGTTTGACCATACTTATTGTAAAATATAACATACTACAAAGTTAGTTTCAGTTTGTTTTAGATCTGAATATTATCCTGAGTGATCGAAACATGTAATCTAATTTTTAAAAAATGTGCAGATGAGACTCCTTTCTTTTTCAAAGCTCGCACAGAAACTTCCTGAAAGGCACATTCTCTCAGCGTTTCTATCTCTGGTGGAAGTGATGGCCGGCGAGATCGTAGTCAGTTATACCGGACAGCAAACTTTGCTCAACTTGAAATATCTAGCTCTATTTATTAGCTCTTCCGAAACCCTTGTGTCGATAGACTCGTTAATCACGCTTTCCCAAAACTTGGCCTTTGTACCATGATACTGATGTCATCGTATTTCATTTCATGTTTATGTTTGAGGTATGCTCGGCGACAGCTGGTTTGCTGGGGTGTCGTTTGTGTTGCTGGTGGTTCTTCCATCTCTCCTTCACTGTTCTAATAGTCTGCCCCTCGTAAGACATGCCATATGCGCGTGGAATACGGTGCGCACCCAGCATTCGTAGACACAGATCGTCTCTGACACAACAAATAAGACTTACACTGGAAATACGAATTGAAAAAACGCCTTCAGATGCAAATTTTTGTGTTTTATTAAATACACGATGCATTTCAGACCCTGTGGGTCCATCATCAGGTGTAAATCGTCTTACTACGAGATTTATTTTTGCTCTTGAATGAGGTGAAATGCATGTTCCACGCAAGACGAGATAAGCATTTTTAACTTTTTTAAAGCATCATACAGTGATTTCTCCATCCAGTTCATGCACATCACTTCATTTAAGAGGCACATCTCTATACACATTTTTGTAAACACTTCACAGATGGTCGAAGATGAAAGAAATACACAATGAGAAGAACAGATATGACACTTTTATTCAAAGCCATTGATTACACTGAAGCCCCTGTGATTCATGATGTTCTCTGGACACTACAAAAGGTGGGACTTGGATGTTAAGAGGGCGTGTACTCACCACTGGCGGCAACGAATGCTCTGCAACGCGCTCCTATGATGCCCACGAGGTTGGTAAGGTGTTCTTGTCCTAGAGAAACGCGTTCCTTGTTCATACGACAAGAACTCCTTACTAACTTTTTGACCAGCATGGGAGTGCGTTGCAGAGCACGCATTACTGCCCATAGTGATCACTAACCCAATAAAGAACCATGTCTCGCCTTTTGTTATCTCCATCGGTCCATCATGATTCGCGGTGACTTCAGTATGATTATTGTCGTTGAATAAAAATGTCCGTTCTGTTCCTGTCATTGCGTGTTTCTTTCCTTTACGTTCTGAATTATACTGTAGCATTTCTTTCTATGTGTGGTGTCGCGCGGGTTAGTTGACGGTCTAGGGCGCCTCGCCACGGTTCGCTCGACTCCCCCCGTCGGAGGTTCGAGCCCTCCCTCGGGCACGGGTGTGTGTGTTGTCCTTAGCGTAAATTGGATTAACTAGAGAGTAAGCCTATGTACCGATGATCTCAGCAGTTTGGTCCCATAGGAACTTACCACAAATTTCCAAACTTTTTCTATTTGTAGTCCAAGTTTCATCGAAATTTGTTACTTTGCAGTGACACATTATGAGAATGTTACTTACGTTCTTGAGTTACGTGTGTTGCCAAACAACTTGAATCCGTTGAGCTGGAATGGTGAATGCGAAGATTTGCGGGTATTCGTCTCAGCCGCACGATATGTCAAACAGCATCAGCGTCAACTTATCCGAAATGCTGAAAATTTCTTACAAAGGAGAATAACTCCTAGACGGGCACCCATGGGCACTGTAAATCCCGAGTAAACGCAGCATAATTCTATGAAATTCGTTTCCTCATAAAAAAGAAGCTTTAAGTTTGAAACATATTAGCAACATATACATGGTGGAATTGATTGTGCAAGGAAAAAGAGGTGAGATAATGAATTGGGGAAGTCGACGTGTATCAGAAAACCAGTATAATTTACAAACAGATTAGATATACAACGGACATCGAATCCGAGTATCCTAACATACCTTCCGAACGCGACAGCTCAGAATTACAGTAAAGCCAGCTGTGTAGAAAACAGTTTCAGTCAAATTTAGTAACGGATTTCCCCGTGGTGGAATGTTCATTTAAGCGAGATGTTCAAACGAGTCATGGAGCAACAAGCATCTTCGGTGTGCTGTTTGAAGTCGTGTTTGGTTAGATTGAAGAATGTATCCTTACACTGTAGTATACAACGCAGGTCAGAATGCACAAACAAACGAGGTTCGGTGTGCTTGGGATTTGAAGCAGAATAAACATGGGATGCACATCCAGGTGGATTTAAACAGTGCCCCATGACACCAACAACTGTACATCTTGATAGCAGGTCGTTTCGAAGATGAACTGGGTTGTGCATTTAGAAAAATGGGTGGTCAACAAACCTAAATCAAAAGAACATTCTGAAGACAGCCGATTCTATGCCGCGTGTTACATCCGCCCCTAAAACTATGAACTCTTGTAGCTTCCAACTAAAACTGACAGAAAACTGATTAAATTGGTTTGTATACAGTTGGTTTAAATAAGCTAGTTACATTATACAGGGTGCTCGGAAAGTTTCTGTGCAGTTAAACATACGTTGACCGTCCACGGGCGTTTATACAAATCTAAATCCGCTCAATTTGATTGGAAAACACTTCCTACATATCTGATTACATTTTTTCACGTACGAAGTTATTCCAGTTTATAAGTCACAAAACGTACATGGGTGATTACGATACACTACAGATTTTGCGGCTCCCCAAGAAGCAAATGTGGTGGAATAAGATCCGGTGAAAGAGGGGCGTATAGGTTTTTTGAGGTGGTACAAAAACAAACCCTTCCAGAAGATGCATAATGCATGTTAGCTGTGTGCACAGTAGCGCCATCTTGTTGAAACCATGAGTAGCCGATTTCGCCTTCCGTTAGGTAGTAAACAAAATCGTTGCTCATTAAACGATAACGATCAGTGTCCACGGTTTTATAAAAAAAATAAAGATCCAGTAATTCGCCTTCTGGATACTGCTACCCACACTCCAACTTTCTGATCATGCAGTCATAGCATGAGGGTTCTCCATTGACCAGAAGTAAACCATTTGCAGTAAAGGATTCGCATTTCATGGCCCGCATCTTTCGGTTCTTGCTCTGCTGTCTCTTTATACGGGACCAGTTTCACTGTCTGCCTAATCGCTTTATGCCTGGTTGCACGCCCGGTATCTTTTTTCTTGTGCCAACCTCCACAATGATTTTGCTGGGCCCTGATGCATATAGTCAGAAATATTCGACAACTTCATTTAGTTTAGGTCGTCTTTCGGTTCGTTCGGCATCTAAAAATGAGCCTATCTACCGAAATTTCCAAATAAGTCGACGAAAACCCTTTACGACAACGTATACCTGTTTCTGTTTATTTTTCAGCAAATGCTTCCTATTCTCTATCCTTGTATTTATTGTACTGTGAAACATTTCCAGCAAGAAAAGCACTTTCCTCAGTTGCAAGCACAATAATTTAAAAACAAATTGAAAATCTAGACACAACACACTGCATCCAGTAGCTTTTACCAACTTAACCGAACAGTTCAATGTCAACCAATAATAGAACGAATTATAAAACAAGTCCATATTTATGAAGAAACAGTTCCACCAAATTGTGTTCTACCAACACTGTTTAGAACTTCCAACGTAGTCTACAACCGTAGTCCAATCACCAGCCGGCCGCTGTGACCGAGCGGTTCTAGGCGCTTCAATCCGGAACCGCGCGACTGCTACGGTCGCAGGTTCGAATCCTGCCTCGAGTATGGTTGTGTGTGATGTTCTTAGGTTAGTTAGGTTTAAGTAGTTCTAAGTTCTAGGGGACTGATGACGTCAGCTGTTAAGTCCCATAGTGCTCACAGCCATTTGAACCAATCACCAGTGCGCGGCGAATTTCCGAATGCACTGCAAAAAATATAAAGCTGTATCAAAAAATTATAAATCGTTTCGATTATTCTTGCTCCTTCTCTTAATAGGTTGGCTTGCTTGGAAGTAATGCCTCTGAATTTTTATGCGCAGTCTCTTAAGGCTTTTTAAATAAAATAAACGTTAAACATCTTGGGATTGCAGCTATTTTGTCCGTGTTTGCTTTAACAATTTATATGTATTTGGATGGAGTCCGCCTTTAGCAAAACACAATTCTGTTTTTTATCCCAAACATGTTTCACTGCAGTTGCAGCATCAGCAGTGGGCTTTTATTTTATGGCCGTTAACATAAAGAATGTTCTTTACTGTTTGTATACATGTAAATATTAGTTTTGAAAACCATAATAGCAGATTTTGAAGAAACACATGAAATTATGAGTTCATACCTTTTTACCACATGGTGTGGTTTTCCTGATGCACTATGTTTTTACAGTGACTGGTTTCTTTCGCAGTTTGTCATCTGCAGCCATATACAAATTAATTTAGACCAATTATTTAAGCAAAAATTACGATTTGGAATCTGTTATGGCTATGACTGAAATTAATTAATTCTGTATGGAAGACCGTGTTTGTGTGTGTAAACATTACGAAAAGCCAGTCAGCTGTTTGTGTTCCAAGTGTCAGCTGTTCTGTTATTAGTCAAATATTTAATTTTTCCGGAAGATTTGTGTAGAAAAATATACATTAAACATGCCTGTAGTGCATTCAGTATTCACTAGCTCAAATCGAAGCCATAAAACAACAAATATTTCGTATTACAAGTAGCTATATTGAATGTATGAAAATAACCTGTGTTGTCCCATTCAGGGCAACGGCCTCCTACAATTAGGGGTAGCTGCTTTTAAAGACTCACGCAGTAAGCTAGTCCGCGTAAGAGGGTACCGCATTTAATGCACACTACACATTGAATTACACTTGTTCACTTAGTTGTAGTTGTAGTTCTTTCCACTCCTTTCTGTTTCTGACTGTGCTGGTCCACTGTATTCCTGCTTGTTTTCTGAATAAGTCCGACCATTTGCGTGTTGGTCTTCCTGGGAGTATATTGTGTAACTAAAATATGACATTCATTTTTAACGCTTATTAACGAGTCATTGATAGTATTGGTATTAGAATTATTACTAAGATAAATGCTTAATTAATTTGATATTCTATAATTGCAGGCCTCCTCAAAAAGACAATAAGTTAACAAAAAAGTGGGTTGTAAATATGAAACGAGCACACTGATTTCTGGGTACAGTCAGTTACCTCTGCTCAACTTATTTTTAAGTGAAATGTACGTATGAAACAAACAGCACGAGGCATCTTTTCTCCAGGGAAATACCAACTACCTCAACTTTGAAAATTCCTGTCAGGTTAAAACTGTGTGCCGGACCGAGACTCGAACTCAGGACCTTTGCCTTTCGCGAGCAAATGCTCTACCAAACTTTTCCACTACATTTGAAAAAAAAGAAAAAAAAAGACCTGATGTCCACTAAGGAGAAGCCAAGCTTACGACAACTTTCTAGACAAAGTTATTAGCGAGAAGTCAGTAGCATGTGATAAGTTTATAATTTAATTTTACTCCATGCTGGTATCACATTGATACAGATAATTCCTATTTTTAGGTAGTAAAATTATTATTGAACTGAATCGCCAAAGAAACTGGTACACCTGCTTAATATCGTGTCAGGTCCCCGCGATGTAACATGGTCTAAGCTAATGTCTGAAGTAGTGCTGGAGGGAACTGACACCATGAATCCTACAGGACTGTCCATAAATTCGTAAGAGCACGAGAGGGCGGACATCTCTTCTGAACAGCACATTGCAAGACATTCCTGGTATGCTCAATAATGGTGATGTCTGGGGAGTTAAGTGGCAAGCGGAAGTGTTGAACTAAGTAGAGTGTTCCTGGCGCCACTCTGCAGCAGTTCTGGACCTGTGGTGTGTTGCATTGTCCTGCTGGAACAGCCCAAGTCAGTCGGAATGCACAATGGACGTGAATGAATACAGGCTATCAGACAGGATGCTTACGTACTTGTCACCTGTCACGGTCGTATCTAGATGTATCAGGGGTCCCATCTTACCCGAACTGCACACACCCTACACTATTACAGAGCCTCCACCAGCTTGAACAGTCCCCTTCTGCTATGCAGCGTCCATGGATTCATGATGTTGTTTCCATACTCGTACACGTGCATACTCCCGATACAGTTTTAAACGAGAATCCCCCTACCAGGCAACATGTTTCCAGTCATCAACAGTTCAATGGCGGTGTTGACGGGCCCAGGCGAGACGCAAAACTTTGTGTCGTGCAGTCATCAAGCATACAGGAGTGAGTCTGCAGCTCCGAAAGCCCATATCGATGATATTTCGTTGGATTGTTCGCACCCTGACCTTATTGATGGCCCAGCATTAAGATTTGCAGCAATTTTCGGAAGTGTTCAACTTCTGTCACGTTGCACGATTCTCTTCAGTCGTCATTGGTCCCGTTCTTGCAGGATTTTTTTCCGGCCGCAGCGATGTCGGAGATTTGATGTTTTATCGAATTCCTGATATTCACAGGACACTTGTGAAATGATCGTACGGGAAAATCCCCATTTCTTCGCTACCTCGGAGATGCTACGTCCCATCGCTCGTGCGCCAACGATAGCACCACGTTCAAACTCACTTAAATCTTGATAACTTGCCATTGTAGCAGCAGTAATGTCCCTGATATTCGATATAGGAAGAATATTCTGCAACTAACAGTGGTACCGTTTCGCCAACATTTTGGTGACAATTATGTCTTGATAGATGATTACTGGTGTGCTCATCATGCTATCCTCGTGAACACGTTTCTTCAGCGTGCTAGGATGGAGTGACTTGCCTGTTCACCGGACATGAACCCAATCGAAAATGTGTGGGTTCGGTTGAAACGACGTGTTTTTGGATGCCGACAGTGACCACGTAGTCCGTGCAACTACTGAAGACTGGGATAATTTGGAGGGGACGTCGCACCACGTACTGACGTTGCTTAAGGATGCTGTGAGAAATTCCCCATGGGAGAAAGAACACATTGTCGTTACACAATTTGTGAATGGTTGGACACGTTAGAAATGATCGTGTACGCTTGCCTCACAGACAATTTTTGCTATCTGTGCCACGAATTTCGAAATAAAGAGGTCATGCAAAGCAAAACTTTTGTAGAATTGTATATATTTTAAGCCATAAATTGTTGTTTATTTCGTTTTCTTGATCCTAATTATTACATGTTTAGGTAAAGGTACAAGCCATGTGTATATTAATATAGTTTTATTGCTTTTTCGTTTCACGGTAAATTTAATTTAGTTCTTTTCACTTCAGAATCCCTCATATGGAATTAACTATTGTTAACTAATAGACTTCAGTTTATTCAGTGTAACATAACGAGATTTGATCACCACTTGATTACATGGATATTTACACATTTCAACTTCAGATCGACTATTTCCGTTGTGTTATAATCCTGTTTCTCGGCTCTTGGACTGGACTAAATAACGATTTTGCGCTAAACTTCACGGTCCTGTACCGATGTCCCTCGGTATCGTCTTTCCGACGGTCAGGTGTTGATATTTATTATTATTTATTTATTGCAAATTTAAAGACCTGGTACCTGATAATTTAAAACAAGTCATACATTTTACAGTTTTCGTTTGACATTTTTTTTGTAGTTTTTTGTCTTCCTCTTATCTACAGCATTTGACACAGAAAAATACTTTTTTTAAAAATAACAATAATTTGTGGTTGAAAGGCTGTAAAAAAGATAAGATAGAAGGGAGATTTGTTTGTGGTATCAGCGTTTGTGACTGTTGGTGAATAACTCGGAGTGGTTTCATCGAGCTGTTGACCACCAGTGACAACAAAATAGTTTAGTTAGTACTAGAGAGATGGTATTGCTAATCCTGGGCATTAACAGTGGATATTCATCCGTGTACACCATCGGGTGCTTACTTCGTTAGATTGCCAACACCTTACACTACATGTACTCTAGTATTCGATATCCTTAATTATTATTTGGCTGGTATGCAGAATTTGTCAGTGCATTTCGACATGTTATATTTGATTCATAATTGTAGGTGTCTTTTTTTCTGTTACATCTCATCTTTCTCCGCCTCCTGTTTTTCTTCAGTGTCACTGTAGTCGCTGTCGGAACGTGTGTCGCTGTCCACCGTCTGCAGACTGTTGTTACGTGCTATAGGCATGTCTGTTATGTCGTGTCCGCAGGTACTCTTCATGTGTCTTTTTTAAAATACTGTCTGTCTGTTGTTACTTGCGCCCATTGTTTTTGGTCTCTTGTTGCTATATATACAGGGTGTTACAAAAAGGTACGGCCAAACTTTCAGGAAACATTCCTCGCACACAAATAAAGAAAAGATGTTATGTGGACATGTGTACGGAAACGCTTAATTTCCATGTTAGAGCTCATTTTAGTTTTGTCAGTATGTACTGTACTTCCTCGATTTACCGCCAGTTGGCCCAATTGAAGGAAGGTAATGTTGACTTCGGTGCGTATGTTGACATGCAACTCATCGCTCTACAGTACTAGCATCAAGCACATCAGCACGTAGCATCAACTGGTTAGTGTTCATCACGAACGTGGTTTTGCAGTCAGTGCAATGTTTACAAATGCGGGGTTGGCAGATACCCATTTGATGTATGGATTAGCACGGGGAAATAGCCGTGGCGCGGTACATTTGTATCGAGACAGATTTCCAGAACGAAGGTGTCCCGACAGGAAGACGTTCGAAGCGATTGATCGGCGTCTTATGGAGCACGGAACATTCCAGCCTATGACTCGCGACTGGGGAAGACCTAGAACGACGAGGACACCTGCAATGGACGAGGCAATTCTTCGTGCAGTTGACGATAATACTAATGTCAGGTCAGAGAAGTTGCTGCTGTACAAGGTAACGATGACCACGTCACTCTATGGAGAGTGCTACGGGAGAACCAGTTGTTTCCGTACCATGTACAGTGTGCGCAGGCACTATCAGCAGCTGATTGGCCTCCACAGGTACACTTCTGCGAATGGTTCATCCAACAATGTGTCAATCCTCATTTCAGTGCAAATGTTCTCTTTACGGATGAGGCTTCATTCCAGCGTGATCTAATTGTAAATTTTCACAATCAACATGTATGGGCTGACGAGAACCCGCACGCAATTGTGCAATCACGTCATCAACACAGATTTTCTGTGAACGTTTGGGCAGGCATTGTTGGTGATGTCTTGATTGGGCCCCATGTTATTCCACCTACGCTCAATGGAGCACGTTATCATGATTTCATACGGGATACTCTACCTGTGCTGCTAGAACATGTGCCTCTACAAGTACGACACAACATGTGGTTCATGCACGATGGAGCTCCTGCACATTTCAGTTGAAGTGTCCGTATGCTTCTCAACAACTGACTTTCATTTATGGGGGCATTTGAAAGCTCTTGTCTACGCAATCCCGGTACCAAATGTAGAGACTCTTCGTGCTCGTATTGTGGACGGTTGTGATACAATACGCCATTCTCCAGGGCTGCATCAGCGCCATCGGGGATTCCATGCGACGGAGGATGGATGCATGTATCCTCGCTAACGGAGGACATTTTGAACATTTCCTGTAACAAAGTGTTTGAAGTCACGCTGGTACGTTCTGTTGCTGTGTGTTTCCATTCCCTGATTCTTTCTTTGTGTGTGAGGAATGTTTCCTGAAAGTTTGGCTATATATATATATATATATATATATATATATATATATATATATGGGATGAGTCTCTAACTGCTGTCACCAGGAATAACTCGAAAGTATGATATGAACTGAAAAGTTTGTGGAACAACAGTTGCATGGGACAATGGGGCCCATAACATGACGTTGGTTTTTTGTTGCTAGGCGGGGTCGCTTCAGAGATATAAGCTCAAATTCGTTTTTTTAAATTGGTTGCTATAGTTCGGTACTTACTTAGCGGCTATCGGAACGCATCCAATTATGTGTAACAGTAAGGTCTTTTAAGGTCAACGGAGGTCGCGAAGGTGGCATGAACGTCCATTTACAGAAGGTGTTCGAAGTTATGCCCATTGGTATCAATGCAGTGCTGCAATCTTCTTATCATGGACTGAGTGGTATTCCTTATCACATCGGCATATGTTCCGACAATTCTCACTCGCATATCTTAAGGTGCAATTGAAATGCCTTTACGAACGATGTGTTTTACGAACCCCCATAAGAAAAAATCCAGAGGCGTGAAGTCTAGCGAACGACCTGGCCACGACACATCTTCTCCGCGTCCAATCCAACGATTTGGGAATTGTCTCTGCAACTCGTTTCTAGCCATCAGCGAAAAATGTGCCGGGCACCCATCGTGTCGATACCATATTCTGTTCCTTGTTCCTAAAGGACCTAATGTTTCTTGCAGGAACGTGGTGTACTTCCTACCATTAAGATTTCCTTCGATGAAATAGGGGCCTATAATTCTGTCCTCCAGAATCCCACACCATACATTCAGCGAGCACGGTTTTTGGTGTGCGACTTGCCGCAGCCAACATGGATTTTCAGTTGTCCAATTCATTAAGGATATCTTTCAGTGTATAAGTCTTTAGCTCTCACTGAATTTCGTTGGCATTGTCCGTAAATGAGAAGCATATCGACTCGTTCTTCGAAGGAACACGCTTGGTTCGGCGATACTAGTCTTACCGTTCCTGTTAATGTTGTATTGCGAAACCATCGAATGGTGTTTACATGTCATGGATACGCCGTATTCGGCGAATATTTACTATTTGCACGATATACGAGAGAGAATGCTTCGATAAGTGCCGCCTACCACGTTGGCCGAGCGGTTCTAAGCGCTTCGGTCCGGAACCGCGCGACTGCTACGGTCGCCGGTTCGAATTCTGCCTCGGGGATGGATGTGTGTGATGTCCTTAAGTTAGTTATGTTTAAGCAGTTCTAAGTTCTAGGGGACTGATGACCTCAGATGATAAGTCCCATAATGCTCAGAGCCATTTGAACCATTTTCGATAAATGCCGAAGTGACAAGGAATACCACTCAATCCATGATAAGAAGATTGCGGCACCAATGGTCATAACTTCGAACACCTTCTGTAAATAGACGTTCATGCTACCTTTGTGACCTTCGTTGACCTTCAAAGGTCAATTGGAATCGTTCCGATAGTCGCTATCAGAAAATAAGTACCAAACTATAGCAACCAATAAAAAAAAAAAACAAAGTTGACCTTCATATCTCTGACGCGACCCCACATAGCAACAAAAAACCAACGTCATATTATGGCCCCCGTTGTCCCAATCATATATACTGCATATTGTGTTGCGTAAGTGTAGTGTGTGTGGGAACCTTTGTTTTAAGTGCGTGGGACAAGGTCTGTGTCCAGTTTAGAAATGTAACATACGGCTGCTGAAATCGATATGTTTCATCGTCATGTGGTGATAGCGTTATTTCGTTGGCTTTTCGTGAATGGGAGACCCGACAGAACCTCGTAACTGAGGTATTTATCGGCGGCGGAGAATAGTCAAGGCGGGTCCGAACCTAACTAATCCGGGTAACAATTGAGCCGTGGAGAGCGGCTGTATTGTGATGGAGGCACCGTGGCCCCGCCGCAATAAACTCGTCAACCCCCGGGAGCAGGGACCCGCCCGCGCCGCGCCCCCTATACACAGCGTCTCAGTGCGGCTTTCATCGCCTGCAGGTACCGCAGAGCTGACTTTGACGCGGGCCGCGGCCTTTGTAGACGACGCAGCCGAGGCTGCCTGCCGTCCGCCTCTTGCGAACTCAAAGGAGTAACAACAGGTAGATCCCGCCCCGATGGGCCCGGCTCAACAAAAAAGGAGAAATCACGGCCCGGCCCGCGCTGCAATAATATTTAAGTTGTCGGCGATGGGGTGGCTTGCCCTTATTTCACCCGCGTTCCCGTTACGCAAGCACCTGCTCCTTCTGCCAACCCTTCCCGCACAGGGTGTTCCGGAAGTGGAGTCATCGCAACCTGTGCCTTTCGGCATCTATCAATTCCGCCCTTTAACCGCCAAAAGGACGACACCAATCCATCTCGGCTCACAGCTTTCTGCATTTACAATAGAACAGTACTGGATTCCACGGTGAGTGTAAGTATCGTCACGAGAATTCTACGTGATGTTTGTAAGGGTGGGGCAAATAAAAGCGGCCCGGACTATTGGACACGATTGTACTACCATTTGTGGCAGCATTAACGAAGGAGAGAATGACCTGTAGTTCCTACCAACAGGACGAAGCAACTGCCCAAACAGCCGGCCGAACCTTGGAGCACATTTACACAACCATCAAGCGTAACACAGTTGTTAGCAGAGGTCAGTCCGGTCGCGGCTATAGCTGTCACCTGATCTGTCAGTTTGCGATTATTTTGTATGGGAAGCCTTCAAGTCTAAGATGTACCGCAACAATCTTCACAGTCTTCAAGAACTGCAGCAGGACATTTCAGATGAGACTGCAGCAATTCCAGCAGTCCAGCTTCGATCCGTCTTCAGCAACTTGCCGACCAGGCCCCAAAAGTGCCAAGAGATGAAAGTTGGTTACTTCAGCACCTGCTATAGCCAGGTTCGTACTATGTTTTCTTTCCTCTGCTGCGGTTTTTTTTTTCTCTGGACCTCTGGGTCACTCTATACATCTCACGTTCATGGGGGCATTAAGAGAAGATTTCTGCGCATGGTTTCTAAATAAAAACGTGGGTAAATCCCAGGTATGAAGTCATCCATGATAGCTACCATAGCCGCTTGCTGTGTAAAAGATCCGTATGTAAAAACAAGTGCTTCGCAAGGTCACACCAGTACGTAACACAGGAAATACAGATTCTTCCCTTAATCACATACCCGTGCCATTCATGTCAATTTCGAAAGTATATTTTGTTCCACTATTACGAAATAGTTCGAAAATAACATTCTATTTACACATAACCAGTATGGATACAGAAAACGTCGTTCGACAAGGGTTAACACGATCGAGAATGTGGAAAAGCTAACCTGACATAAAACAGTTTTTCTTTTTTTTACATCGCGAGTTTATAAAACGAAATGACCGGTGTCGAATGTGCTACCAATCATCTTCAGATTTAAAATAGACAAAAAAGTATTGTTCATTTAAAACTCTGTTTCCTTACTAAAGTGAAAAAGAACACACTACAAAAACCGTTACAAGTTGAATAGACAAGAACTGAGTTCAAGATGGAAAGGACGCACGTATGCTAGAGAACACCACTGTATCCACGATAACATAATAAAATTCATCGTATTAAAACAAAAATAAACAGTTACATAATAATGTCCTCAAATTACCTTATAGTAGTAAAGTGCTTGACACCTGAAAATAATAAAATGTATGGAGAGTATATGAGATTATAAAATAAGGGTGCTACTTGGTAATGGATGGTTTTCCTTAGTAAATCACGAAGTAGTTTAACAAGAAAAATGCATGTTACAAAAAACGAACGTTGTACCGTTAGCTTAGTCGGTTGTTTTATTTTCATTTATATTAATATTATTACTACTGGCAAATAAGATAATGGCTCTCCACCATGGAAGACCCGCAAGGCTTTGCAATTCGAACCTAAGAAACTGAAGAGCCAAAGTTCAAGTCTATGACCATCTTACCGTTTGTAGGGAATTCGTCTTCTAAAATAGGTCGTAACTGCTCTAAACATGAAGTCAAGGTTATTTTTCTGTCAGCACCAAGACAGACATACTGGTCAGATCTGTGAAGGATGAGTTGTGGTTTTTCGTATGTCGGACTACGTACAGTTCAAGAAAGCACCGCAGAACATGGAGACTGATAAATCTGCAATAGCCGAGCACTGTATACAGGAAAGACACACTGTGGACTCTGAGGACGCCCAGGTTGTAACATCCGTTTCATCCTTCTGAGGTTCAGTTCTCAACGTCCTCTCCCAACGAAACTTCAACCATCTCCCCTTAACGTTAGTACTTCACAAACTGAGAAAATCAATAAGTGTTGGTCCACCTTTGGCCCTTACGTAGGCAGTTATTCGGCTTGGCGTTCAGTGAAAGAGTTGTTGTATGTCCTCCTGAGATATATAGTGCCAAATTCTGTCCAACTGGCGCTTTAGATCGTCAAAATTCCGAGTTTGTTGGTCCTGCTCATAATACACTCAAATGGTTCAAATGGCTCTGAGCACTATGGGACTTAACATCTGAGGTCATCAGTCCCCTTTAACTTAGAACTACTTAAACCTAACTAACCTAAGGATATCACACACATCCATGCCGGAGGCAGGATTCGAACCTGCGACCGTAGCTGTCACTCGGTTCCAGACTGAAGCGCCTAGAACCGCTCGGCCACGCCGACCGGCCATAATACAGTGAATGTTCTCAAAGGGGGAGAGATTCTGCCACCTTGCTCGCCAAGAGAGGGTTTGGCGAGCACGAAGACAAGCCTTAGAAACTCTCGCCATGTGTGGAAGGTCATTGCCATTCTGAAATGCAAGCTCAGATGGCTTGCCATGAAGGGCAACAAAACAGGGCGTTGGATATCGTCGACGAAACGGTGTGCTGTAAGGATGCTGAGAACGCTGTGAAATGAAATAACACCCAAGGCCAGCACTCCCGGTTTTCGGGCCGTACGGCTGGCAACAGTCGTGTTGCTATCCTACTGCTGTCTGGGCCATCTCCAGACTCATCTTCGCTGCTAATCGGAGCTTAACCGGAAGCAGGACTCATCACTGAAGACAGTTCTACTCCAGTCAAAGAGATTCCAGGCCGAATGTGCCCGACACCACTGGAAACGGTCTTGTTGGTGTACAGAGGTCAATGGTAGCCGGCACAGGGGGCGTCGTGAGCTCAACCCCCATTTCTATTAGCCGTCTATTAATGGTCTTTGTGGACACTGAAGCACCAGCTGCACGTCGGATCGACGATAATAAGTTCAAAAAATGGTTCATATGGCTCTGAGCACTATGGGACTTAACATCTATGGTCATCAGTCCCCTAGAACTTAGAACTACTTAAACCTAACTAACCTAAGGACATCACACAACACCCAGTCATCACGAGGCAGAGAAAATCCCTGGACCCCGCCGGGAATCGAGCCCAGGAACCCGGGCGCGGGAAGCGAGAACGCTACCGCACGACCACGAGCTGCGGCATGATAAGTCCGACACTCTGTCCTCCTGCTTACCTGGGAGGTAAGCCGCTTACCTCCCTTGCAGATATTCTCCGCTCGTGGACTGGGTGTTGTGTTTTCCTCATCATTTCATCCTCATCACAGGCGTTTAAGTCGCCCAGTGTGGTGTCGACTGCAATAAGACTTGCGCTTGGCGGCCGAACTTCCCAGGATGAGGCCTCCGAGCCAACGATGCCATACGCTCATTTCCATTTTTTTTCCGACACTCTGAGCGCGTCTCTGGCGATGATTCAGTCCTCACCTTCGTTCTTCTCTCTGGATCGATAGCTTCCTTCTTGACGCTGTATTCGGTCATGATTCACTCGGTCCCGCCAACATTGTCGAATAACGGCATCGCTCCTATTCAAACGTCGAGTGATCCGTCTACTACTCCAACCGGCTGCTTTGAGCCCAACTAACTACACGTCGTCTCCCAAATGCTGACATCAGAATATTGTTCACGTGCCTCTCCCCGAGGCAGAGATCTGTCTGATTGACTACATGGAATGAAATTCGCGAAGATTTTATGCCTTGGTATCAATACGCCCCCTGTTTACTATCCTTGTCAGATGCGTGTTGAAATGGCGCTGCAGCCTCACATATTCATCCATCGACGGCCAAAGTTTAAAATGTTGCATTTTCCGTCGATAACTGTATGAATATCACTTTGTGACCAATTTACATAACTCCTTCGTGTTGCATCGGTTTTTTTAATTGTCTATGTCCATTCTCCTCCCATTATCAGGGCTCCAGTTTTCAGTAATGCCCTCCGCTCACAGCCTAAGACTTGTTTCTAGTCTTCCTTTACAGCTCCTCCAAATTCCTTAACCAAACAGTCACGCACATAAATAAAACCCATCCTACACGCCACTAAAAAAAACAACAATCCCGTAATATTTTTACCCCTGGCAGTCTACGTAAATTATCACTTCGTTTATCCGTTACAAAATTTTAAAGAATCAACAGATCAGCCTTTTTCCTGATAACCAACCCTACTCAACATTTTTATTATATCTTTTGGAAAAATATAAGAATTTTAATTTTTTTATAATTTTAAATTCGTTTGGCTTAAGAGCGATGAGTTGTAAACGCGGAGAGCCACACTCCTCCTGTTTGGGCCAAGGGAGATGAAATAACAATAAAAAAAACTATGGTTAGTCTTTCAGACTCGATATGAAGCTCTCAGTACTGTAAACAGCCGAAACATTAGAAGGACACAAAGTAAGAATAGTGCTAAATTCCCGCAGTCTTGTGGATCAAGTAATACGTCGTGAGAGTATGAAGGTTCAAAACAAGTATTGCTGAAATATATTTGCCGGTGTATTGAGTAAGTAGCAAGGACGAACACATATACGTACGCAATACGTAAATCAAATTATATGGAAAAGACGAATTTCTTCTCTTCTTTAAGTGATAGCATTTCTGAAATTGTAGCTACTCGATTTCCTCAGGATGGAAAGTTCATAAGTAAGGAGTAAAGGCACTGTGCCCAGCCGCTTGAGATAATAACAGTCGCTTAATTCTTACCGTGTATCGCACTGGTGGCGTTTGGAGCGTAAAGATGGGAATACTTGGGGGTCCCGTCGCGTTTCTGCGGCCCCCAAGGTCGACCAGCCGTGATATCCACGAGGAATCTCTCCTCTCCTCTCCTCTCCCCTCCTCTCCTCTCCTCGCCACCCCAGCACCCACTTCGCAGATACCTGGGCGCGGGGGTGTTGCTACGAGGCACCGTTAGACTGCTTCACCCTTTGGCAACCGTCCCGTTACCCCCATTTCCACTTTGCGGGACGGGAGACGGAGCAAAAAACACCGCTGCCGGCGAGGAATCGACTATGACGCTGCATTTTG
The DNA here is from genome assembly GCF_021461395.2 of Schistocerca americana. NCBI lineage: Eukaryota > Metazoa > Arthropoda > Insecta > Orthoptera > Acrididae > Schistocerca > Schistocerca americana. Next base: position 408,404,155 of record NC_060125.1, read on the forward strand.
ACTAATTCACCCCCCACTGCCCCCCACCGCACTCCCTTCGGTCCAACACTAGCCGTCAACATTCCGACATTTTACATAATTGAGGATTTCTTTTCTCATTCTAATTGTGAGAATCTTATATCCTCACATGGAATATATACTGGTTATCTTTGGTACTTTTTTGTTGAGTTAATTCTTCCCTCTTGCTGCGCGTACCGTGGTGTATAGGTGTACACATGTGTGGACTGCCTTACACCCCTTAATTAACAGAAACAACTCTCAACAGGAAAACAGTTTCTGCATTACAAATCGACAGTAAAACCTCAAGGGGCTATGCTGTGTCTACACATTTGCAGTTGTCCAAAGTAAGACTTTGTAAACAGTACTAAATGCTCCACTGTTCATTAGAAACTCGACAACTTAAGATGACTCGAAAAATAAAACTGTTTCAGAAGAGAAAACTTTTACACCTAACTTCCTTATTCGGTCAACACACTAATTCATCAATTTTGCCCATAAAACACATATGACCAGTACAACCTTAAACGTCTAATGGTTCAAATGGCCCTGAGCCCTATGGGACTGAACTTCTGAGGTCATCAGTCCCCTAAAACTTAGAACTACGTAAACCTAACTAACCTAAGGACATCACACACATCCATGACCGAGGCAGGATTCGAACCTGCGACCGTAGCGGTCGCGTGGTTCCAAACTGTAGCGCCCAGAACCGCTCGGCCACTTAAACGTCTAAAAGTTGGTACTGTTGCCACATCAGTAATAAACAATGACACTGACTTACAAAGCTGCGATTGTTATAATCACATATCAACTTATGTAGACAGGTCAAACAAATTTTTTGGATAATAATGACGCGTGTTTTTCAGTACTTAAGTGTAAGAGTCCTTGCAACGGAACGTTATTCTCGCTCGTGTTTACTACGAAAGCGATGACACATTAAAACAACAGATGCACATTTGTATAAGTCTACAGAAGGTCGCAGTGTAAAACTACAAATATACTGAAAATGGCAGACAACCGAAACTAACTGATCGCGATGTAAATGACAGTGATTGCACAACAACCTCGATAGAATATTTTTCATTTATTTTTGGTTTATTTATTTAAACTGATCTGATTTGAGACATCAGACACTCTCTTACATAGGACCAGGGTTTCGCACACACAGTACCTTCTTTACATCATAGTTATTTAATAAATAACAATTTTTATATGACGAATAGTATTAAAATGATTTGAGTGTCTTTAGCAACAATGTGAGTAGGTATGAACTAATAACGTTAATACCGGCAGTACTTGTACTGCTGCTGCCACTAAGAGTAATAATAATAATAATAATAATAATAATAATAATAATTATAACGATAGTGGCAGATATAAAAAGAATTTAAAGTTGTACAAACTAGATGTTTTCTGATGTAGCGGGTAATGGGGAATGGAAATTTAAGGAGACAGCATCAGCTAAGAATACTTGGAAACGTAGAAAACCTGGTTGGAGAGAAGGATGTACAAGAGTAACGATCAAATAAGGCGGTAATGGAAATCATTATTGTTGCTTTAGTAGAAATGTCATTAACCGTCTTCCAAAGCTGGAGATGTTATTCAATTCTCTAATATCGTGCGAGAGGTTACTCCAGAGTCGCGTTCCTGCTACTGAGAAGGACTTCCGGAAAGTGCTGGACGATGCAGTGGGACAGAAAGGATTTCGCTGTGACGTGAACGGATGTTTCTGCCACGTTGCTCAGACAAAAGTGTCAACGTCGAGGAGAGATATGAGGGGCAGTATACGAACAATGCATAAATTTTCAGCAGCCATCTTCCCTAAAATCATTCATTTCTATAGATTACCTGCTTCGCTAATTCTCTGTTGCCATCTTCGGATCTTTGTTTATGTGATTTCACAACATTCAGCAACACTTTCTGTACTGAAAGAAAAGATTTACACAATCTTCTCTTTCAGCAACACTTTCTGTACTGAAAGAAAAGATTGTTTAATGATATAAAAATAGATCGGAAGACAGCAACAGAGAATTTCCGAAACCGGTAATATATATGAATAAATTATTTTAGGGATGTTGGCAGCTGAAAATTTGTTCGGTATTCATAATACTACAGATCACACCCCACGTTGACGATATCAGAACTGTGCAGGGACAGTATACGTAATATGGAATATCAAACTGTTTTTCATTTCTGAAAATCAGATATCTGCTAACATCTGATATACATTTAAGTTGCATGTTTTTCTTGACAATACATCCAGGCTGCCGTAAATATTATTCGTGATTAATAATATCCACTACAGTTGTACAAATTTTATTTTTCAACAATAGGAGAGCACACCCAGGGTTTAGGACAATAGTGTCATCTTTCTGTGCGTAGAATGTCCATATGGGTCAACTAACAGAGGTTAATACAGTGATTCTCCCCCACCACCACTGGTCTCGCCACACGTGCACTGCTGACCGTACACCTACCGACCATGGTATTTTGCGCGGACTCGTACTTCAAACACTTCTGGGCGCCGTGAGATATACTCACCCCTCGTCCCTTCCTTCTATTGTTCGCTGCTCTTATCGCTTGTGTATTGTTGTAGAGCTGAAATGTTAACTCGTCTGGTAATTGTGTAGAGCGTTGTAATGAACAGTATATTTGCAGACTGGCTGTTTTTAGTATATGGGGTGACATTGCTTATTCTAATAAGTTAGTGTGTAACTCATATTTGAGTTTCATTTCTGGTTTTCTGGACTGGAAATGGAATCTCATCGTGTGAGAAAGTTTCCATAGTTGTCAGCAAAACAAAAACACAGACACTAGCAGCTAAATTTGTGAAGAAACTGGCAAAAGAGACTTCATATTTTACGAAGGAAGATTACTCCACTGGTAACGTTGGTGAAGTTTCTACCAAACCAAAACCTCCTGCACCTGTGCCTACTTCTTCTAAGAAGTGTTTTGATAAGTTCTGGTGAATCTGAAATTGTTGTGGAGCAGTTTTTTTTATAAGTGTGGCGGTGATGAATGCGGTTGTTGAACGAGGCGGTGATAATACTGACAGTGAATTAGTGACGACGTCAACAATGGAAAACGATCCGGCGGAACGGAAAAGCAGAAAAACGAATTCGCGGAACTGCGTTTAGCGTATGGTTTAGACTATTTTGAGAATAATATAGGTGATCTAAGTAAATCTGAACATGTCTACAAATCACAAAATTGGTACGCATCCAAAAACTTCTTCTTTAGAAAACTGCTAAATGGAGAGAAAAAAAGACAACAGCTGCTGTTTTCAAAAGCTACGGGAAATGTATTTTGTATTTTCTGTAAATTATTCAGTGACAGTATGGAGCTAGAAAACATACATACGCCATTTTCAACTGACTGGAAGAAGGGGGAAGAAAAAGTGTCGTCTCATAAAAGCAGCCCTAATCACCTTAAAAATTGAGTGACATGGCTTCTGCGATCGAAGAACGCCGGCCGTATCGACTGTGAACTACAGCGTATGATTAAAACAGAAGAAGTACTTCTGCACGTGGTAGAAGTATATTTGGCAATAAGAGGACTTGCTTTTCGTGACAGTAATGAAATATCTGGAGCCCCAAATAGGTTCCCGTAAATTAATTGCTCATTTTGATCCTTTTTTGTTTTTGTTTTAGGGCAATCAAACGACTAGGGTCATACGCGCCCAGGCCCATCTTTGAAACAACATATCTAAGAGCGTGGTTCTGAAGGTCGGGGTCATCATTCAAATTCCTCCAAGAATATTTGTGAAGAGTTCACCTGCGCTATAGGAAAAAAGCTATTGAGTAAAACGGTTGACGAAATTCAGATAGCAAAATACTACGGACTAGTTGTAGATTCAATGGTAGAAACGGCACATAAAGATCAACTAGCCTTTGTAGAAAGGTATTGTTTCGAGAGCAGACTTCACGAAAGATTTTCCTGTTTTGTTCCCGTACACAGTCACACGGCTGAAAATTTTGGGGAGGTTATCCTAGATCTGTTTGGAAAACAATATTAGGCTCGAAGATTGTCGTTCGCAGTCCAACGACTAACGTGAGTGGGAAATATTCTGGTTTAAGAGCAAAGATAATGAAACTGCTCTGTGTTGCGCACTCGTTAAACCTCGTGCCCCAAAACAGTGCAGAGGAATCGTTAGAATCAGTTTTTTTTCCAAGTTTTGCAACGACTATATGACTTTCTTGCAGCTTCTGCTCATCGTTGGCACATTATTTTGAAGAACAATGGGTGACTTAAGACAGTATCCGATACCAGATGGCCGTGACGTGAGGAAGCAATATTAGCCGTTCGATAGAAGATACGTAAATATTTTAATACTATTATTCTACAAGTAAAGATAAAAAAAAAGTTCATAAAACATAGGTCCGCAAATATTTAGTTATGGAGTTACCGCTAATAAAAGATTTTGCCTGAAATTTAGCGACTTCGGTAATATGAAGTCATCGCAAAACTTTACGAAGTAAAGCAGGTTTTCATTTATTTTGTTGTTATTGATCTGGTGAATATAATAAAACATGTCCCAGATGTGTATCTGCAGTAGTTTTCCAGAACATCCAGAGAAGCAAAGTAGTAATTTCGTAAAAATTTTAATTTCTTAACTACTTGGCCCAATTTGTTTTTTTAAATTCCAGACAATTGCACAAAGTTTTCAACAGAAGTTGTAGAGAATTTAATTTTGGAAAAATGATGGAAATAACCTTAACCAAAACTGTATGAATGTCTCACATAATCTGCTCACGTAATCTGCTTTTATTAATACCAAGCACACGTGAATTCATTTTAAACTGGAAAAAACAAAGCTCATTGTTGAGGAAGTTATACAGTGTACATACAATTTTACAATCCATTCACAATAGATGTTTAAAAATATCTCCACCAAGTTTAGTGCATTTAGCTGCACGTGTATGAACAGATTTTGTTGCTTGCTTCAGTTTCACAGGTTCTTAATTTCGTCTATTGCAATCATAATGCGAGCAAGTAATGCCTCACATGTATTGACTTTGTCCTCATAAACTAGTTTTATGATGGTTTGATTTTAGCGAAGTTGCTAAATTTCAGGGAAGCCGGACCTATGTTTACATGAACTTTTTTCTTTAGTTTTACTCTTCGAATATCATATGAAAATATTTGCACAGCTTCGTGAATGACCCTGTGTAGTAGAGTAAGTTTGAGTATGACTGTGTGTGTGTGTGTGTGTGTGTGTGTGTGTGTGTGTGTGTGTGCGTGTGTGTGTGTGTGTGTTTTAATGCAATTGGAAAGTTTCATTAGGTATAATGTAATCTAACGCATGGCATGGTTCATGTCGTAGAAGTGCATGTATTGCCTGACGTTTACAATTGTACTTTCACAGGGATGTATGAGGCCTACGTGAAGTAAGCAGGGGTCGCGACTCCATACGGGTTAACCCGGCCGCGAAGGGATGAATACAATTAGCAGGTTCACATGGAGTTATTTATAGATGAATAGACTTGCACGGGATAGAGTGCCCGGCCGGGGTGGCCGAGCGGTTGTAGGCGCTACAGTCTGGAACCGCGCGACCGCTGCGGTCGCAGGTTCGAATCCTGCCTCGGGAATGGATGTGTGTGATGTCCTTAGGTTAGCTAGGTTTAAGTAGTTCTAGGTGCTAGGGGACTGATGACCTCAGAAGTTAAGTCCCATAGTGCTCAGAGCCATTTGAACCATTTTGAACGGGATAGAGCATCGCTGATAGCCACATCAAACATGTTTTCACAGTGAAGACCACAACAGTAGGAACAACAACGTTCATTGGAGAACGTTTAAATTTGTGTAATTTACTGAGTAACCGAAATTAGCTGACTCTTTTTTTTTCTTTTTACAGAACACAGGGAGGACATAACGCTTTTCATTGTTGATGTTCAGTTATCATCTTGTAAGTGTATTGTCATATCGCTGGTTAGTTGTGGAGTATCTTTGCGGGAAGTTGCGTCAGAGTCGAGCGCGGGACACGGTACTGTTATGTTATGTAGTGTGTAGCTCTGCATGTGAGGCTTTTTTAGTACTCAGGTTGAAGTATTGCTACAAGTGATGTTACAGTAAAGTGATGAAATATTGAAGTGATTCAGAGGAAAGTGCGTCAAGAAGTAATGAAAAAAATGTGCAGTGCCGTCGATAACGTATTTATGTATCCTCTCGTTGCGTGTAGCACAGCATCGATCATCCGCACCGTGTTCGGTCTCCCAAAATGAACAAATGTGAATCAGTAAAAATTAGTTACCATAAAAGAGTGCAGTCAGGTGCCAGTGTCTTGTAGCGAACGTGAGGACGTGCGTTCCATCATCGCGTTTCCACATTATCAACAATCAGCCGCGCCGCGACGGTTACGGGCAAAATGGTTCAAATGGCTCGGAGCACTATGGGACTTAACATCTGAGGTCATAAGTCCGCGAGAACTTAGAACAACTTAAACCTAACTAACCTAAGGACATCACACACAACCATGCCCGAGGCAGGATTCGAACCTGCGACCGTAGCGGTCGCACGGCTCCATATTGAAGCGCCTAGAAGCACTCGGCCCCACTGGCCGGCGGTTACGCGCACGCTCGTACAAGTGAGAACTGAGAACTGAAAAAGTAACTTAACGAACAGTGTTATATCATTACTAGTGACAAGGAGGACTATTACCAGGTATCTGTATGTGTGACGAGCGTAAGAACTTTCGTTCGATCATTCGGCTTCCGCATCATCAACAATCACCCGCGTCGTGTCGGTTACATGTACGCTCATCTAAATGATATTTTGTGGACTGTTAATCATCCATTAATTGGGATTACACTTCAGAATTAGAATGTAAACAGTGCAACCTGCGATTTTCCTTTAATCGTCTCAGAATATAGTTGTTCATACTAGACGTCGAACAGTGTTGTGTTTTAACGTTGAGTGGCTCCCCTTATTCGCTTGCATATTTCGATAAATAATTTCAGACAAGCCAGCAGCAGTGTGGAGCAGAACAGTACGACCGCCGCGGGATTACCAGGGAAGTGGTGTGGTCAGGGCACACGGTCAAGAAAAGAAAAAGAAACGGTCACGAAACGACAAACAGTTTAAATGTACCTCCACCCCCATTTGTACTCCCTGGCGTGTTACAATCTTCGTTCTTTGCATACATACTGTCTATCTGGGATGGGGGGTGGGAGTTTGCACGATCCCCAATCTTGGATTCGTACCTAGATCCTGGCTGAAATTCTGACATTTAGTTCGTTTCCTATATTTTGACTCTACAGGTAAGTGGTCAGCGTAGACAGCTGACTTGCAGAGGACCCGTGTTTGGTTCTTACAAGGGAACCTCCCCATCGCACCCCCCTCAGATTTAGTTATACACTCCTGGAAATGGAAAAAAGAACACATTGACACCGGTGTGTCAGACCCACCATACTTGCTCCGGACACTGCGAGAGGGCTGTACAAGCAATGATCACGCGCACGGCACGGCTGACACACCAGGAACCGCGGTGTTGGCCGTCGAATGGCGCTAGCTGCGCAGCATTTGTGCACCGCCGCCGTCAGTGTCAGCCAGTTTGCCGTGGCATACGGAGCTCCATCGCAGTCTTTAACACTGGTAGCATGCCGCGACAGCGTGGACGTGAACCGTATGTGCAGTTGACGGACTTTGAGCGAGGGCGAATAGCGGGCATGCGGGAGGCCGGGTGGACGTACCGCCGAATTGCTCAACACGTGGGGCGTGAGGTCTCCACAGTACATCGATGTTGTCGCCAGTGGTCGGCGGAAGGTGCACGTGCCCGTCGACCTGGGACCGGACCGCAGCGACGCACGGATGCACGCCAAGACCGTAGGATCCTACGCAGTGCCGTAGGGGACCGCACCGCCACTTCCCAGCAAATTAGGGACACTGTTGCTCCTGGGGTATCGGCGAGGACCATTCGCAACCATCTCCATGAAGCTGGGCTACGGTCCCGCACACCGTTAGGCCGTCTTCCGCTCACGCCCCAACATCGTGCAGCCCGCCTCCAGTGGTGTCGCGACAGGCGTGAATGGAGGGACGAATGGAGACGTGTCGTCTTCAGAGATGAGAGTCGCTTCTGCCTTGGTGCCAATGATGGTCGTATGCGTGTTTGGCGCCGTGCAGGTGAGCGCCACAATCAGGACTGCATACGACCGAGGCACACAGGGCCAACACCCGGCATCATGGTGTGGGGAGCGATCTCCTACACTGGCCGTACACCACTGGTGATCGTCGAGGGGACACTGAATAGTGCACGGTACATCCAAACCGTCATCGAACCCATCGTTCTACCATTCCTAGACCGGCAAGGGAACTTGCTGTTCCAACAGGACAATGCACGTCCGCATGTATCCCGTGCCACCCAACGTGCTCTAGAAGGTGTAAGTCAACTACCCTGGCCAGCAAGATCTCCGGATCTGTCCCCCATTGAGCATGTTTGGGACTGGATGAAGCGTCGTCTCACGCGGTCTGCACGTCCAGCACGAACGCTGGTCCAACTGAGGCGCCAGGTGGAAATGGCATGGCAAGCCGTTCCACAGGACTACATCCAGCATCTCTACGATTGTCTCCATGGGAGAATAGCAGCCTGCATTGCTGCGAAAGGTGGATATACACTGTACTAGTGCCGACATTGTGCATGCTCTGTTGCCTGTGTCTATGTGCCTGTGGTTCTGTCAGTGTGATCATGTGATGTATCTGACCCCAGGGATGTGTCAATAAAGTTTCCCCTTCCTGGGACAATGAATTCACGGTGTTCTTATTTCAATTTCCAGGAGTGTAAGTTGGCACAGTGGATAGGCCTTGAAAAACTGAACACAGATCAATCAAGAAAACAGCAAGAAGTTGTGTGGAACTATGAAAAAATAAGCAAAATATGCAAACTGAGTAGTCCATGTGCAACATAAGCAACATTAAGGACAACGTGAGCTATGGAGCGCTGTGGTCCCGTGGTTAGCGTGAGCCGCTACGGAACGAAAGGTTTTTGGTTCAACTCTTCCCTCGAGTGAAAATTTTAGTTTTTTTTTTATTTTCAGACCTGTTCGTCCGTCCGATGCGAGGTAACTGCGCCGTAGAATGGGGACGCTACACCTAAACAAACATCGAAACACACGACGTCAGTCGACTACAGCGCACGGAAGAGAGAGTACTCCTGCTAACCAGGCTCCCTGGCTGGCTGGCAGTTTGGACGAGAGTGCATTAAATACGTGAGATGTATTCCGTGGGCAATATGAATCCAGGAAATATAGCTCGCGACTTCAATAACAAGGTTCCCATTGGAGAGGCACGTCTTTTCGTCTACTAATCGCACGGTTTTGCGGTGCGGTCGCAAAACACAGACACTAAACTTATTACAGTGAACAGAGACGTCTATGAACGAACGGACAGATCATGACTTTGCGAAATTGAAGAAAATAAACTTTTCACTCGAGGGAAGATTTGAACCATGAACCTCTCGCTCCTCAGCTGCTCACGCTACCCACGGTACCACGGCGCTCCTTGTATCACATTGTCCTTTATGTTGTCTATGTTGCGCATGGACTACTCACTTTGTATATTTTGCTTATTTTTTTCATAGTTCCACACAACTTCTTCCTGTTTTCTCGATTGATCTGTGTTCAGTTTTTCAAGGCCTATCCACTGTGCCAACTTATAACTAAATCTGACGAGGGTGCGATGGGGAGATTCCCTTGTTAGTACTGTCTTGGATTTTTCCTTCGTCGAAGGACTGGTATGGGGTCCACTCAACCTGGTAAACCCAACTGAGGATCCACTTAATAATAGCTGCTCCGCGGTCTGGAAAGGCTGCAAAACGGCTGGGAGAGCGGTATGGTGACCACAGGCCTCTCCATACCGCATCCGCATCCGCATGACTCCGCAAGGCAGAGGATGACACGGCGGCCGGTAAACATCCCTTGAGCCTTCACGACCTGGACGACGAACTCCTTTCTTATAAGCAATATAAAATCTGCCGTTTTATTATCCTTACGGTTTACCCGAATAAGATCGGATGCATCATTTCAGAGAAAAATACCCGTTTGCAGGTCTGATACACCAAGTGCTGCCAAGTTCGGTAATGTTTCGAAATCGTGGTACGGGTTAAACGTTAGGTCTCACTGCAACTGGTTAGGCAGCACACACGCTCCTATGGCACCGTGCCTAGTAAAGTCCTGTTTGTGTTCACAGCAGCTTCCTGTATGATGACAGTGTTACCTGAGGCTCGCAAAGATGAAATTCTACTGAAGCCTGCGATCTCGTTGGCCCCGAATTCTACGTTATGAGGTCACAGGTCTCGTCTCGCTGCACGTTCACGCTAGCGTTCGCGCGGGCGCCTTCTGGTGTACCCCACGACTGGCACGAAATACTTTCCCTCGTCCGCCGAAGAAAAGTGGACGGCCAGGAGCGAAGGCCGCACAGTGACCGTGTGCAACGCAGTGCCGTTTCACCCGCGAGACGGAAAACACGGTGGCACGGCGGTTCTGACAGAGCAAAACAAAGCAGTCGCAGTTCGGTGCGTGTGTCCGCGCACGTCCGCGCCGCGCCGCCCCACTTGGCAAGGTCAGCCCGTCATTACGGCGCATACGTCACGGCCGGCCGCTGTTTTCGCGTCTCCTCCCGCTTCTGGCCGGCTGCCACGGCGTCTGCGGTGTCGCTCCGGTGCGTCAGGGCGGCGCGAGCGACCAGGAGACAAATTAAAAATGCTCACTACCAGTCCACCTGTCACTTACGCACTATGGTTTCCCGGTTTTAATCATTAAAAGTACTGAAACTTTCAGCAATCAGTTTCTTAACAGGTAATTATTAACCTCTAATAGAAGCGTCCTTTTTCCCACAAATACATTTGTCGGTTTGCACAATACACTACTGGCCATTAAAATTGCTACACCTCGAAGATAACGTGCTACAGACGCGAAATTTAACCGACAGGAAGACGATGCTGTGATATGCAAATGATTAGCTTTTCAGAGCATTCACACACGGCTGGCGCCGGTGGCGACACCTACAGCTTGCTGCCATGACGAAAGTTTCCAACCGATTTCCCATACACAAACACCAGTTGACCGGCGTTGCCTGGTGAAACGTTGTTGATGCCTCGTGTCTAAGGAGGAGAAATGCGTACCATCACGTTTCCGACTCTGATAAAGGTCGGATTGTAGCCAATCGCGATTGCGGTTTATCGTATCGCGACATTGCTGCTCGCGTTGGTCGAGATCCAATGACTGTTAGCAGAATATGGAATCCGTGGGTTCAGGAGGGTAATAGGGAACGCTGTGTTGGATCCCAACGGCCTCGTATCACTAGCAGTCGAGATGACAGGCATCTTATCCGCATGGCTGTAACGGATCGTGCAGCCACGCCTCGATCCCTGAGTCAACAGATGGGGACGTTTGCAAGACATCAACCATCTGCACGAACAGTTCGACGATGTTTGCAGCAGCATGGACTATCTGCTCGGAGACGGTGGCTGCGGCCAGCCTTGACGATGCATCACAGACAGGAGCGCCTTCGATGGTCTACTCAACGACGAACCTGGGTGCACGAATGACAAAACGTCATTTTTTCGGATGAATCCAGCTTCTGTTTACAGAATCATGATGGCCGCATCCGTGTTTGGCGACATCGCGGTGAACGCACAATGGAAGGGTGTATTCGTCATCGCCATACTGGCGTATCAGCCGGCGTGATGGTATGGGGTGCCATTGGTTACACGTCTCGGTCGCCTCTTGCTCGCGTTGACGGCACTTTGAACAGTGGACGTTACATTTGAGATGTGTTACGACCTGTGGCTCTACCCTTCATTCGATCCCTGCGAAACGCTACATTTCAGCAGGATAATGCACGACCATATTATGCAGGTCTTGTACGGGCCTTTCAGGATACAGAAAATGTTCGACTGCTGCCCTGGCTAGCATATTCTCCAGATCTCTCACCAACTGAAAACGTCTGGTCAGTGGTGGCTGAGCGTCTGGCTCGTCACAATACGCCAGTCACTACTCTTGATGAACTGTGGTGTCGTGTTGAAGCTGCATGGGCAGCTGTTCCTGTACACGCCATCCAAGCTCTGTTTGACTCAATGCCCAGGCGTATCAAGGCCGTTATTACGGCCAGAGGTGGTTGTTCTGGGTACTGATTTCTCAGGATCTATGCACCCAAATTGCGTGAAAATGTAATCACATGTCAGTTCTAGTACAATATATTTGTCCAATGAACACCCGTTTATCGTCTGCTTTTCTTCTTGGTGTAGAATTTCTAATGGCCAATAGTGTACGTTGTAAAGCACCGCGCATAAAAACGGGATTTTCCGATGCTCATACCACGGGTTCAGCTGATGATAAAACGGTAGGATCGACTATTTTATATAGCCCTTTTGCTGGGAACTGTTTGTACACCCAACAGAAGGACACTCTTAGTGTCACTATCCTACGGGACAGGTTCACAGTATGAATATTACATACTTACACATGCTTGGGCAAATGGAGTAAATAGTTTTTTTTCATATCATGTGGTCTACTTAAGGCTTGAAGGGACTTACGGAGACATCATTGGTCATGGGTAGTTCCTTGGAAAACCCCAAAAATAGGTTTCATTTTACTATATTTTCGTCGTCTCCAGCGCACCAAAACCCCGCCGACGACTCAGAGACGGCTATGTGCAGCAACTGGCTGTAATTTTTAGATGTAATCCTAAGATCCCGATCTCGAACAGCCTTGAAAATTTTCTTCATTTCTTTATCCGTTTCAGAGATACTGAGGTTCACACGTAAAGTACGCTTGTGAGGCGAAAACGTAGATTATAAAGTGACGCAGCACGGAGAAAGATACTGCAAAGTGTCTCTGTTATCATCTGGGAAAGCCACGTTTTAGTACTGAGGCACACGTAAACTTTTTTTGCACGTAAAATCTGCTGTGTGGTGTAAAATTTGTTTTGCGTTATTTCAGTTTCACCTTAACAAACTATATAAATTTTACTGACTTATATATTTCTTTCCATGTGAGTGCCATGCCCTGCTGCAGCAGGAAAAGAGGGGAATCAGCGGAGAAATGCTGCTATCAGATCACGAAAAATGCGAATTTGTTCTTGTTTATTTAAAAGACACTGAGCGAAGATTAGGGGTACGAGCTGCATTCTACCTGCCTCAGCACCTTTAAAAATGTTCCCAAAAATTTCGGCTTGCGATTTTATTCGAGCTTTTTTATCCTGAGAGAAGAAGACATCTTCAGTCGCAAAGAGAAAGAAAAATAACAAATACTGAAAGATAACAGATAGTGATTCTGTTATAAAAAGAGAGAAGGAACATAGTTGAAAGTGACAGAACTGTGGTAGGAAAAGGATGAAGGAGACAATATCAGGGTGGAGGAATGAAGAGAAAGAGAAAGTGGAAGTTCAAATGTTCAAATGTGTGTGAAATCTTATGGGACTTAACTGCTAAGAGCATAAGTCCCTAAGCTTACACACTAATTAATCTAAATTATCCTAGGGACAAACACACACACCCATGCCCGAGGGAGGACTCGAATCTCCGCCGCAACCAGCCGCAAAGTGATGAGAGACAGAGTATATGACAATGACAAGGAGGAAGAGAGATACAGTGACAGTAAGAAGAGCCAGCAGCAGTAGGAAGGAAGGAATGAGATATTAGCAGTAAGAGAGAGCAAGAGGGAGAATGACAGCGAGAGGAGACTGTAGTTGTATTGTAGGACAGAACGAAGGAGGCCGTGAATGTGATTCACGAGACATTGACATAAAGAGACAAAAAGAGACAAAGATAATGAATTGGGTTCAGTGAGCGAGTGAGAAAGGGCTATTGGGATGGATAGGTATGAGCTACTTACAGCGTGGACTAGTGGGTGCGAGCTTGTGGGAGTTTGAAGTGAGTTGCATGTTAAAAAGAGCGCGAATATGTTCGCATGCAAAAACTTTTGGGAAAATTTTTAAAGGTGCTGAGGGAAGTAGAATGAAGCAGCTGGTACCCGACTTTTCACTCAGATTCATTTAAATAAACAGAACATATTCGCATTTTTTGTGCTCCGCTGGTTATACAGATTGCACGTAATACAGAGCAGTACAGAAGAATTTTTCGTTAAGAAAATGAGCCCAGGTTCGTAGTAACAGCTGCTTCTGTACCATTGATTGTTGAAGATTTTGATTCGTAGAGAGCCAACAGCTTTTGGGTGGAGATAGGCAGTATGCCTGAAGGACGAATACGTCGCATATTCATATGGCGACATATAGGATAACTGTAGACAATGGAATCATTGCCACCCGACCATTCGATGCTTACAGAACGTGTCTGCTACAGTATGAACCGTGTAAAAGTACTCTCCACATCGATGCGGTATGATTTTTTTTTTCAGGTTAATAATAATTGGTCGTTTGTAGCCGTAGGTTTGTTGGTACTTTTCCTCCATTCTCATTTTATAATACTCGTATTCGATGTAAGAGTTTATCATAGTAACTGGCATAGGTGTTCCTTATCATACAGTTCAGTGTGTGTCCTATAATCTACGTTACCGCATTGATTTTAGTGTGTTGATGTCATAAAAATCGTCAACGTTACTCTGTTGCACTCACAAACAACAGACCCTGTGATTTTATGGCCGTACGTAATGTCCCAGAAACGAAGGAAGAAAGGAAAAAAACACCAGACAGGTTGCTTCAAAGAAGCTGTAATGACCACGCTGTCGACGAGACGTTAAACTCTAAACTCTAATTTTTCAATGAAGGTTTTCGCGAAGTTTCTCGTAACTGTGAAGCAAATGTGAAAACTGGTAAACTCAGTCCCAAAATATTTCGCAATTTCACCTCTCTAGGATTAGGCTAAAAAGAACCGCTCTTTGCAGAGGGAAATTTCTCAAACAACCTGCCCTGGGAGAGTATGGAACCTAAAAAGAAAAAAATCGACTTTTGACTCCATTATTTTCAACACTTAAAAATATAACAACGACAAAACATATTCATTTATACATAAACAGCACATACGAATCAGTTTTAAACGAAACATCTTTTATTCAGGTGCCTTCCTTACTTCATTCGACACATCGTTTCATCGGAAACCAGATTCCTTTTTTCGAGCGTCTTTTGCTAGCAGATTCATCTTCCCACATGTACATAAAATCTTCATCTGTAGAAAACCTACTTCCATCCAGCCGGGGGACTGATGACCTTAGCTGTTTAGTCCCCCTTAAACATCCCATCAACCACCACCACCATCCAGCCAACTCTCCTCTTTTGCAAACAAGTCAAAATGACGATTACACTTAAGTGATGAAAAGGGAGAAAGAGAGGTGGATGTTCTATGACTTCGAAGAAGTTAATGAAAGACATGAATTTTCTCGGCATGTACTGAAGTGTTTTGCTACCGAAAAAAAAAAAAACAGTTGTTCATCTTGAGCTTGGACGGCTGGTTTTAAGTTTACAGTACGAACCAAATATTGTTCACCCTACCACTTTCCAGTGAAGACTTTAGAAAGTAGAACACCAGACGCTACAGTTCTCCTCTTAAAGTGAAATAAATAAATGTTTTTGACAGTAAAACTTAAAAATTTCACTTGGAATTGCTTAGGCTGTAACAACATTATTATCATAATGGGTGGGGTCAATTTAGAATCTCTTAAGGGTTTGGTTAGGCAAGTTGTATCGCCTGCTCTTACGTGAAAATTGTGCTCTTCACAAACAACAAAATCTCCTCTCTTTAATGTTGGCTTTCATTATAAGTGTTGAGGGAGAACTATAACTGTAGACCGGTCCAAGGACTCCTCTGTGATGCTATGATTTACATCGACCCTTCTTGACTGGTCTCCAAGGGCGTATAAAACAGTAAGTGTCTAATAATGCAATACTATTTAGTGCAGAAGCGCCCACTAGGCTAGATTTATTTCACCGGAACTCGTGGGGAATTTTCCGACTGATTTGATGCGGCTTGCCACGAATTCCTCTCCTGTGCCAACATTTTCATCTGAGAGTAGTACTTAATTATTTGCTGTATGTATTCCAATCCCTGTCTTGCCCTAAAGTTTTTGCCCTCTACAGCCCCCACTAGTACCATGGAAGTTATTCCATGATATCTTAACAGGTGCCCTACCAACCTGTCCCTTCTTCCATATATTTCTTTCCTCGTTGGTTCTGCGAAGAACCTTCACATTTCTTACCTTATCAGTCCACTTAATTATCAACATTCATCTGTATCATCACATCTCATATGCTTCTATTCTCTTCTGTTCCGATTTTCCCACAGTCGATGTTGCAGTACCATAAGCGAAACGTACATGCCCAGAAATTTCTTCCTCAGATTAAGGCCAATTTTTGACTCTAGACACTTTTGTTGACCAAGAATGCCCTTTTCGCCATTGTCACTCTGCTTTTCATGTCTTCCTTGCTCCATCCATCATGGATTATTTTGCTGCCTAGATAGCAGAGTTCCTTAATTTCGTCTACTTAGCGATTCACTATTCTGATGACAAGTTTCTCGTTGTTCTGATTTCTGCTAATTCTCATTACTTTCGTCTTTCTTCGATTTACTCTTAACCCACATTCTGTACTCACTAGACAGTTCAAGCCAATCAACCATTCTGTAATTCTTCTTCACTTTCTCTGAGGATAGCAATGTCATCAGCGAATCTTGTATTGATATTCTTTCTACCTGGAGTTTAATCCCAATTTTACACCTTTCTTTTATCTCCGTCATTGTTTCTTCGGTGTATAGATTGAACAGCCTGTTGTGGGTTGGCAGGAGAGCCAACACCGTGTTACTAGAGGAAGCCGAAAGGCACGCGTTTTAGCTCACGCTGGCTGGCATGAAGTCTGGAACAGGACAAGGAAATTAGAATTTAGAAAAAACGGAAGTAGCTGGTGGAATACTTAAATTTAATCCATAAATGGTGAACGTCGCTCTTGACTGTACATTATTCACAATATCAATAGTAACTGAACATGGCGCCTTGCTAGGTCGTAGCAAATGGCGTAGCTGAAGGCTATGATAACTATCGTATCGGCAAATGAGAGCGTATTTTGTCAGTGAACCATCGCTAGCAAAGTCGGTTGTACAACTGGGGTGAGTGCTAGGAAGTCTCTCTAGACCTGCCGTGTGGCGGCGCTCGGTCTGCAATCACTGATAGTGGCGACACGCGGGTCCGATGTAGACTAACGGACCGCGGCCGATTTATAGGCTACCACCTAACAAGTGTGGTGTCTGGCGGTGACACCACACAGTCTCTGCCTTACACCTCACTTAATTCGAGCATTCCCTTCTTGGTCTTTCAGTGTTACTGTCCCCTCTTGTTTCTTACACATATTGTATGTTACCCGCCATTCCCTATAGCTTACTCGTATTTTTCTCAGAATTTCGAACATTTTGCACCATTTTACATTATTGAATTTTTTTAGGTCGTCAAATCCTATGAACATGTCTTGGTTTTTCTTCAGTCTTCCTTCCACTATCAACCGTAACGTTAGAACTGCCCCTCGGGTGCCTTAACCTTCCCTAAGGCCAAATTTATCGTCATCTAACAGATCCTCGATTTACGTTCCCATTTTTCTGTATATTACACTCGTCAATAATTTGGATACGTGAGCTGTTAAACTGAGTGTGCGATAATTCTCACACTTGTAGGAGCTTCTTATCTTCGGAACTGTGTGGATGATGTTATCCCGAAATCTGATTGCATGTCGTCATTCTCATACATTCAATGTCAATAGTCGTTCTCTATCCACTTCCCCCCAGTGATTTTCGAAATTCTAATAGAATGTTATCTATCCTTTCTGCCTTATTTGGTTTTGGGATATGCAAGCATATTACACTTACAGGGTACGTTTTTTCCAACGCTGAAGACATATTTCCGAAGAACTGTTCGACTGCAGCTCCCGATAAAAATTGTTATATATGTTCTTGCTACTCATTTTCTTCCACTGTCAACGATCTCGATGCTAAGTTATCAACACTTGCGACAAACTTGGCTATAGGTACTTGAGTTCTTGGCTGTATTGCTGTTATTGTACGTTAGCACACAGGAAACAAATTTGAAGAGATTTTCACTCTGCAGCGGAGTGTGCGCTGATGTGAAACTTCCTGGCAGATTAAAACTATGTGCCGGACCGAGACTCGAACTCGGGACCTTTGCCTTTCGCGGGCAAGTGCTCTACCAACACACAACCGGCACACAGCTTTAATCTGTCAGGAAGTTTCAGGAAACAGACTTACTGCCAAAAATATTTTTAATAATCCTTTACAAATGAACCTTCCGGAACTCGCCGTTACTGCGCAGTGCTGATGTAACACGTAATTTTTATTAAGTTTCTTACCCATGGATCCACAGCCGCAGTAAACTTCTTCAAAAATTAAGTTCATTTTTCTACCTTAAACTGTTTGTGATTGCCTCATCTGCGCACAGTCATTTTCATTGCTTAAGAAATGGCTATCTAGATGGAGGTTTGGTTTTTGAAGTACTTGGGTTTGGCCAGTCACCAAAATGTATGCATTTAAGGCGAAAGACATTTTACGTCGTGATTTAGAATAACTCAGACACTGTAAAATCATGTTTATCCGCCGACACCGGGAAAGCGACTTTCAAGTAAAATGTCTCACCTGCACGGGAATACACATATGGATGTACGAGTACAGGCTGTAGACGCATGGTTGGCGACATATGGAAGTATGGGTGTTGCCATAAGTCCTGCACCGACAGCGACATGGCGCCAGCACGGTAGCTCAGCGTGTTCGGCCAGAGAATTAGCTGACCTCCGTAATTAAAAAAAAAAAAAAAAAAAAAAAAAACACTTGAGTTTATGGTTCAACAATGAACTTGAACGGATGTTGCCCCGAACAAATGAAACGAACAGAACGAACAAAATGGTATTCTTGAAACAAAAACAAAAAATAGTGAGGCGATGGCTTGCGATAAGCGAGAAATCTTGGTTCGAGACCCGGTCCAGCACAGATTTTCACTATCGTCTTTCCTTCTACAGCTGACGGTTGTCCAAATTCGCAATTCCGAACACATTTAGCGAGCAAAACAAAACTTTTTACCACCAGCATCAATAATTTCTTTACCACTCTGTTGGCTAGTTGAAATGGCGCAAATGGCTCTGAGCACTAAGGGACTTAACATCTGAGGTCACCAGTCCCCTAGACTTAGAACTACTTAAACCTAGCTAAGCTAAAGACATCACACACATCCATGCCCGAGGCAGGATTCGAACCTGCGACCGTAGCAGCAGCGCGGTTCTGGACTGAACCGCTCGACCACAACGGCCGGCTGTTGGCTAGTAAATTGGTGTTAACTTTACTACCGAAAATCCACTGGGCTTCTGTGTTCCTCACATAATAGGAAATGGGATTTCATTGTTTTGCTACATACTGTAATACCTATCTCAGCTACGACACTGTACACCACTTCCTGCAATCATTGGAACAGAATGTCAGCCGGCCGCTGTGGCCGAGCGGGTCTAGGCGCTTCAGCCTGGAACCGCGCTGCTGCTACGGTCGCAGGTACGAATCCTGCCTCGGGCATGGATGTGTGTGGTGTCCTTAGATTAGTTCGGTTTAAGTAGTTCTAACAAGGGAACCTCCCCATCGCACCCCCCTCAGATTTAGTTATAAGTTGGCACAGTGGATAGGCCTTGATAAACTGAACACAGATCAATCAAGAAAACAGGAAGAAGTTGTGTGGAACTGTGAAAAAATAAGCAAAATATACGAACTGAGTAGTCCATGGGCCACATAGGCAACATCACGAACAATGTGAGCTCGAGAGCACGGTGGTCTCGTGGTAGCGTGAGCAGCTACACAACGAGAGGTCCGTGGTTCAAGTCTTCCCTCTAGTGAGAATTTTACTTTCTTTATTTTTGCATAGTTATCTGTCCATTCGTTCATTGACGTCTCTGTTCACTGTAAAAAGTTTAGTGTCTGTGTTTTGCGACCGCATCGCAAAACCGTGCGATTAGTAGACGAAAGGACGTGTCTCTCCAATGGGAACCGAAAACATTTGATCGCAAGGTCATAGGTCAACCGATTCCTCCACAGGAAAACATATCTGATATATTCTATATGACACTGGTGACGGCATGTGCGTCACATGACAGGAATATGTTGTCGATCCACCTAACTTGTACACTTGGCGAATGGGTAAAAAGATTCTTCTACCTTGCCCGATTTAGGTTTTCTTGTGTATGTGATAATCACTCCCAAAAAAGTGATGAAAACACAAGAGTTTGTCACATAAACTGAAAATAAGAAATTAAAACTTTTCACTCGGGGGAAGACTTGAACCAAGGACTTCTACTTCCGTAGCTGCTCACGTTACCACGAGACCACGGCGCGCCTGCGTTCCCAATAGTCCTTGATGTTACTTATCTTCCCATGAACTACTTAGTTTGTATATTTTGCTTATTTTTTCACAGTTCCACAGAACTTCTTCCTGTTTTCTCAGTTGATCTGTGTTCAGTTTTTCAAGGCCTATCCACTGTACCAACTTATAACTAAATCTGAGGGGGGTGCGATGAGGAGGTTCCCTTGTAAGTTTAGGGGACTGGTGACCTCAGATGTTAAGTTCCATAGTGCTTAGAGCCATTTGAACCGTTTGAACAGAACGTCAACGAGGCAGTAGTGGTGGGATTGTAGGTACTGCCTTAGCTATCTCACAAGAGACTGAGGCAGCTCTTAACAGTAAATAAATAAATAAATGATAGCACCTTGTAATTGTAACTGAGCAAACGCGAACATAGGAACGGAACCTGCAGTCTAGTTGGTAGTCCTTTTGCGGTAGCATACTGCCAGCGGGGAAAGTCGTTCCGTTAAACTGCCATCAACGGCAGAGGACAGTTCAGTGTCGTAAAAACACGCAGCGCGTCATCCAAAAACCCTAATGCCGTTGTGGCGGTGAGGTAACTCCCCAGCTGCCTATCTGCCCTGGCGCATTCGCTAACTGCGCGTGCGCGGCCGCTGTTGCTACAGCGCTAAGTCGTCTGCCGCTAACTGCCGTTTGATGGCTTCGTGCGAAAGGCGGTCCCGCAGTTGCCCAACGCGAGCTCTCCTGCGCCAGGCCCAACGGCGCCGCTGCATTCGCTCACAGACAGAAAAAGGCGACGCCGGCATCAGCGGTCCACAGCTGAAGACAATACAATTATTTGTTATTATGTTGGTGCATAAGTTCGCAATAGTCTGCCAATGCTGGGGTAGCTTTTTGATTCCGCGGCTCTAGAAATCACGTGGTTTTGAGGCGAAGATCTCGTCGAACCATGTTTGCAGAGCATTTTAAAGGAAGTTCCTTGAAAGTTATCGACAGAAAGCGGAAAAGGTGAAAATGTGAGATGGCAAGGTCAGGTGAATAAGGTGGCTGCAGAATGACTTCCGTACCCAACTCCCGTACAGGTTTTTTTTTTTTTTTTTTTGTTTTTTTTTTTTTGTTTTTTTTTTTGGGTCAGTGCAGTAGAATGCGGGCGAATGTTACTGGGGACTATAATTGGAGTCACGAACGATGGCGGACGAGTTTAGGCTTGTTTTGCGCGCCTACGTCAAGCATTGTGCGACAGCCAACGAGCGTTCAATTGTGTTCTGAGCGCTCTGCTCTGAATGCCGTAGCTAAAGCTAGCATTAAGGGTAGTTGGAACGCCCTATTCCGACAATGTTAAATTTAGTGACATGGCTTCCCTGTTTTTCAGGAACCAATCTAGCCATTCACATGAAACTTTTACATGACATTAAACTGTATGTTCTGAGTCCACTGAACTACAATAATTGCATTTCAACCACTGCTTTCGGAAATACAATTTTTTAACTGTTGCTGTTGTTGTTGTTGTTGTTGTTGTGGTCTTCAGTCCAGAGACTGGTTTGATGCAGCTCTTCATGCTACTCTATCCTGTGCAAACTTCTTCGTCTCCCAGTACCTACTGCAACCTGCATCTTTCTGAGTATGTTTAGTGTACTCATCTCTTGGTCTCCCTCTACGATTTTTACCCTTCACGCTGGCCTCCAATACTAAATTAGTGCTCCTTTGAAGCCTCAAAATATGTCCTACCAAGCGATCCCTTCTTCTAGTCAAGTTGTGGCACAAATTTCTCTTCTCCTCAATTCTATCCAATACCTCCTGATTAGTTATGCGGTCTACCCATCTAATCTTCAGCATTCTTCTGTAGCACCACATTTCGAAAGCTTCTATTCTCTTCTTGTCTAAACTATTTATCGACCACGTTTCACTTCCATATATGGCTACACTCCATACAAATACTTTCAGAAATGACTTCCTGACACTTAAATCTATACTCAATATTAACAAATTTCTCTTCTTCAGAAACGCTTTCCTTGCCATTGCTAGTCTACATTTTATATCCTCTCTACTTCGACCATCATCAGTTATTTTGCTCCCCAAATGGCAAAACTCATTTACTACTCTAAGCGTCTCATTTCCTAATCTAATTCCCGCAGCATCATCCGATTTAATTCGACCACATTCCATTAGTCTCGTTTTGCTTTTGTTGATGTTTATCTTATATCCTCCTTTCAAGACACGGTCCATTGCGTTCAGCTGCTCTTCCAGGTGCTTTGCTGTCTCTGACAGGATTACAATGTCATCGGCGGACCTCGAAGTTTTTATTTCTTCTCCATGGATTTTAATACCTACTCGAAATTTTTCTTTTGTTTCCTTTACTGCTACAACCCTGTTCACTCCCTTCCCAACCATTGCTTCCCTTTCATGTTCCTAGACTCTTATAACTGCCATCTGGTTTCTGTAAAAATTGCAAATAGCCTTTTGCTCCCTGTATTTTTCCCCTGCCACCCTCAGAATTTGAAAGAGAGTATTCCAGTCAACATTGTCAAACGCTTTCTCTTGTTCTACAGATGCTAGAAACGTTGGTTTGCCTTTCGTTAATCTATCTTCTAAGATAAGTCGTAGAGTCAGTATTGCCTCACGTGTTCCAACATTTCTGGGGAATCCAAACTGATCTCCCCCGACGTCGGCTTCTACTAGCTTTTCCATTCGTCTGTAAATAATTGCCCGCATCTCGTGGTCGTACGGTAGCGTTCTCGCTTCCCGGGTTCCCGGGTTCGATTCCCGGCGGGGTCGGGGATTTTTTCTACCTCGTGATGGCTGGGTGTTGTGTGCTGTCCTTAGGTTAGTTAGGTTTAAGTAGTTCTAAGTTCTAGGGGACTGATGACCATAGATGTTAAGTCCCATAGTGCTCAGAGCCATTTTTTTTTTGTAAATAATTCGCGTTAGTATTTTGCATCCGTGACTTATTAAACTGATAGTTCGGTAATTTTCACATCTGTCAGCACCTGCTTTCTTTGGGATTGGAATTATCGTATTCTTCTTGAAGTCTGAGGGTGTTTCGCCTGTCTCATACATCTTACTCACCAGATGGTAGAGTTTTGTCAGGGCTGGCTCTCCCAAGGCTGTCAGTAGTTTTAATGGGATGTTGACTACTCCTGGCGCCTTGTTTCGACTTCGGTCTTTCAGTGCTCTGTCAAACTCTTCACACAGTATTATATCCCATTTCATCTTCATCTACATCCTCTTCCATTTCCATAATATTGTCCTCAAGTACATTGCCCTTGTATAGACCCTCTATATACTCCTTCCACCTTTCTACTTTCCCTTCTTTGCTTAGAACTGGGTTTGCATCTGAGCTCTTGATATTCATACAAGTGGTTCTCTTTTCTCCAAAGGTCTCTTTGATTTTCATATAGGCAGTATCTATCTTACCCCTAGTGAGATATGCCTCTACATCCTTACATTTGCTATCTGTGCTTAGCCAATTTGCGCTTCCTGTCGATCTCATTTTTGAGACGTTTGTATTCCATTTTACCTGCTTTATTTACTGCATTTTTATATTTTCTCCTTTCGTCAACTAAATTCTCATCATGAAGTAGAAGAAAGGGCAGCACTTGGTTAAAATAAACATCGTGGTTCATATTTATGATGTCCTGAATTCAGGGCGCGTCGTTGGCACAATCAGATGCAATAACTCTTTTCGCCATTGTTATGTCTCCATGTAGATCAGTCCTACTGCGCAGACTCCGTGCTTCTGACTGGCAGGTACACGCTACTTAGCGGTGAAAAGTCACTTGAATACCAGACGGTATCTACAGTGCTCCAAAGCTTATAACAGGGTGACTAATATTTTGGGCCGTGAGTTAACCTCATGCCCGGTACTTGCTCCCTAGTATTCGGCCGTTCTGCTACGCAGCATCGGCTCACGTGTCGCTCCATGCTCTCTGCACTCGCCACCTGTTGCCATTAGCAACCAGGACGGCGCAGCCGAGATAAGCATCGTCTGCTGTTTCGGCTGCAGTAAACACCGCATTCCCGTCGCA
Source organism: Schistocerca americana (assembly GCF_021461395.2). Classification (NCBI taxonomy): domain Eukaryota; kingdom Metazoa; phylum Arthropoda; class Insecta; order Orthoptera; family Acrididae; genus Schistocerca; species Schistocerca americana. Next base: position 408,428,453 of record NC_060125.1, read on the forward strand.
AACGCAAAGTCACGTACTTTGCTTGTTAGTGGAAACATTGATGTGAGTCTACAGTTTCGTGTTATTCAGCTGATTATTACTATTCTTACTGTCTTTTTACAAAGTATATTCAAGATTTAAATAACTATTTCTCCTTATTTTTTAACTAATTGACATTAGAAAATTTCCCTACAACCACTCAAGGTACCTTTGCAACTGTTATTAGTAAAATATACAATTCTCTCTCTCTCTCTCTCTCTCTCTCTCTCACACACACACACACACACACACACACACACACACACACACACACACACACACACGCGCGCGCGCGCGCACACACACACACGAATGTACATGCTTTTTGATTTCCAAAAGCAGCACGTAAATTTTGCTGCTAAGTTGAAAGCATTATTCTTGTAACCGGTACAGTCATATCTGAGGACGGGTCATGTGAAATGAAAACGATCATTTAAAAAACACTGAGGCCATTAGGACGCACAGCAAGAAATCTGTGTTATTGTAAGTAATCGTAAATTATTTTGTTGCAGGTTTCCGTACCACACAATTTAAGTTCTCGATAATATATGCTCCAAGTAATGATGTCGTTCGTGCTCTAATTCTAACGTTACTTAAATGACTATACTGAGTGTATCATAATTAATAGCGAAACCTGACACTGCTAAAATTTTATGATAACAGAAGCAAAAACGTTCCAGTTTTCTTGGATCCTCATATTTAGGTAGCTTACGTGCTGCGATGTACATGACGCTCGTACATACATGAAGGGGCAACATCTGTCTGTCTAATATTGTCCACAATAGTAACTTAGCTTCTAAGGTCATCTGACTCCAGTTCTCTGCATTTTGCTGTTTGGGACTATCACGAAATTGAAGTGTACAGCGTTCCCGCCGATACGTTTGAAGAACTGGATCAGCGAATTGTACAACCCTCTCAAATCTGCGAAATGATCCAATGGTTGTTTGTAAAAATCCATAACTCACTGTAGAGGCGAGTGCAGTACTGCACACAAATGTGAGGACAAGTGGAACACTTGCTTTAATAGGTACGAGTGTGCAGTAAAGTGACGTGTACTGCGCTGAAGCAGTGTTGTATTTCTTCTTAAGCTGGGCCATGGGCACAATGTCAGCCGAATTAGATGGGGACTAAATCGAAAAATTTATATCTCAAATACATATCCACTAACTAGGATAAGATTTCATACTGAAACCAATGGCGTTTTGTAATCACACGTATGTATCTTCCAAAGGGATCGCGTTCGAACACGTTTTTGCTGGAGTGTTTTTGATTTTCTTATCTTGTATTTTTCCTGTGACAACAATGACTGAGATCTTCTAGATGCAATGCGAGCCATCTGCGAGGATGACACAGCTGTGGCGAGTCAAGGAAGGATCCTTGAGGAAGCTGAAGTCAAAATAAACAGCCCATTTGAAAGGCTGGGAGAGTATTACGATCTGAACCATTTCAAGGCCAATCCAGGAAAGACTCAAGTTTGTGCTTTCCTCTTAAGAACCAGAGACATTAAAAGAAAACTCAATATTAAGTGGTGATGATCGGGAATTCGGCACTGTGTCATTCGAAAATACTTCGGAATTACTCTCGATCGCATCCAGTGGTTTAGAACGCACAGCATATGTCTGAAAACTAAAACCTGGTGTAGAAACAATATCTTGAGAAAGCTGACAAATTCTACGCAGGGAGCAAAGCCCCAGCTGCTCCGGGCAACTGCATTGGGACTTTGTTTCTCTGTGGGAGAGTATGGAGCACTAGTTTGGGAAGCATTGGTTCACACCAGACATGTCGACTTGGTCTTAGTCAGTCAGCTTAGTTACGAGATACCTTAGACCAACCTCTGTCCCAAAGACCTACTATTTGGCCAGTATTGCACCCCCAACCACAAGACGCAGAGTGGTGGGAGGAATAGAACGGAAGAAGCAGAGCTATAACCCAAAACAATTGCTTTACAAGTATACATTTGTAGCACGTCACCTTAAATCTATGAAAAGTTTTTTACTGTGAACGTTACCACTGGACGTGAAGCCAGATAACACACGTGATTTCCTGTGGCAAAAAAGTGCTCCTAAGCAAGAAGGCTTCATTCTAAGAGAACAATTAGCTCTGGTTACCATCTATCCCACGCTACTTGGAGAAACTTTTATAGATTAAGGACAGAAGCCAAGTTGCAGAACAAATTTTGTGTTGTGAGAATATGAGGACGACGTTACGTGCTGTAGTCCAGGCATCTCATCACACACTCTATTATGACCGAACATGGACGTATCCTGCATCCGGAAATATGTTTGAAGTGTCACTGTAAAAGGCATAAAGATGCAGAATTCTGGAGGAGAAGTGTGGCATCTTTCTTACGGACATGAAAAGTAAGTAAGCACCTGTGACAAGATTCTGATATTACTTGTCGTACACCCTGTGTGTTTCTAGAAGGTACGACGGAAATATTAGGTAGTTTTAGGCGAAACTATATCACTGACATGATTCGCGTGATGAAATTGTTATCCTCAGTGAAGGTGTAGAAGAATTACAGGATCTGTTGAATGGGGTGACCAGTCTAATGAGTCCAGAATATGGATTGAGGGTAGACCGAAGAAAGACGAAAGTAATATGGAAAGCAGAAATGAAATCAGCGATAAACACCAAAACTGAGTATTCTGCTACCTTGGAAGCAAAATAGCAGATTCCCTACGAACCAAATAATTCATCAGAAGCAGATTAGCACAGGCAAAGACGTCATTCCTGGCCTAGAGAAATCTACTAGTATCAACCACAGTCCTTAATTTGAGAAAGAAATTATTGAGGACATACGTTTGCAGCACAGCGCTGTATGGTAGTGAAACATGAGCTGTGGGGAAACAGGAACAGAACTCTTTTTCTGTTTTCCTACAGTTCATGTTTCACGACCATGCAACTCTGGGCTCCGAACGCACATTTTTAGAAATTTGTTCCTCAAATTAAGGCCTGTGTTTGATAATAGCAGACTTCTTTTAGACAGGAATGCCTTCTTTGCCACAGCTGGACTGCTTTTTATCACCTCTTTGCTTCATCCGAAATGTTAGTTTGCTTCGCCTACCTTGTGGTACCCAATTTTGATGATAAGTTTACCGCATCCAAATGACGCCCTCTGGCAGGGGATGACTCGGCGGCCAGTCAGCATCGTATGGTCCTCTGTGAGTTTAAATCTGCTTATGGCTTCATGACAATACAGAAAAAAATTTTGGGCATCTGTAGTTAGCCTTGTCGCCCGTCCCACCGATACAATTCACGGAAATTAGACGGAGCTGGGTCCAAAGAGCGCACATCTTAATCGATCGCTTCCCAGAAGTGCTTATCAGATCTGGGATTCCGTGCGTTTGTTTCGCTCCGGCGGCTACAATTGGATACATGTGCCCACATTTGGAAAGTGTATTATGGTAGCTGATTAGAATGCGTCTTGTCTCTTAAACGTTTATGAACGGTTCCATTATTAAAAATATTACCTACTACTGTCCACGAGGAAACAAGTGCTAGGGCCTACGATGCATCGGTTGCAAGAGCTGGCTTCTTAGCCGAGGTCGGTAACCCACGCCTGAGCGGTGACGCTCGATTGGTAGCAAATCGACCCCAATCTTAGAGGTGGGAGAAATTTTGAGCATCGCTATTTCGTCGGCACGAAAGATGAAGGGGTAAAGTCTCCACCACCCGACTTTGTGCCAGTGTGTTTTATTTAATTCCAAACCTCTCCGCAGTGTCTCGTGAAGTGAGCAAATGCGACCGTGTTGATAGCGATCCGTCCATCGGATAAGGACATTAGTCTCGATGGCTCCCGTGGTGCTATTCGAGAGGAATAGGCTATGTGCAGGCACCGGATTTCTCTTCTCTCACTATTATGCAACAGAAACATCACACTACGCTATACATACAGGGTGTACATAAAGCCGGGTACAATTTCAATTATTTATTACACAAGAACATTGTACAGATATCACAGATATTGCATTTTGAAGAGAAACTCTGAAAGATTTTTTTTTATACAAACATTCGATATGCAAACCATGAGTGACCCGGCAGAAGGGCCGGACGCGGTGACCGAGCGGTTCTAGGCGTTTCAGTCCGAAACCGCGAGACTGCTACGGTCGCAGGTTCGAATTCTGCCTCGGGTATGGATGTGTATGATGTCCATAGGTTAGTTAGGTTTCAGTAGTTCTAAGGGACTGATGACCTCAGATGTTAAGTCCCGTAGTCCTCAGAGTCATTTTGAACCCGACAGACGTCAATACGGTAATCGAATTCTTGCCATAGCCGTCCCAGCATGGCATCGTCGACTGTGGCTGCCGCTTCCCGTAATCTCTCCTGGAGCTGAGCTACATCACGTGGTAGAGGTCGTACATACACCAGATATTTTACCTTACTTGGTTCTGAACATCCGATGAACAGGTGTAGCACACTTGTTTTCGTCGAACTCCAACACACAGTAAGATCGCTCCGCACCTAAACTCGCCATGTTTGCGACTAGCGCTATCTGCAAATTACCAAACTACGCTGTGGCGGTATAGATGAAAAAAAACTTTCAGGGTGTCTTTTCAAAAAAAAAAAAAAAAGGAACATACCTTTACAATAATTGATTCTTGTTCAATAAATAATTTAAAGTGTTGTCGGGCTTTATGTACATCCTGTATATCCATTACACTCATTTAAACTAAACAGATACATAAATACACAACTCCCACACACCACGTGGAAATGGGCCATAGAGCGCGGAAGATTATTCCTATTTAGACGGCTAAAACTGACCCTCGTGGTCTTCCAGTCAACAATGCTTTCTGACTTTTGCTTTGCTGTTACTACAGACCTTATTTTTTTTTTTTTTTTGGCAAACAATGATTCCGTGAAATTTTGGTTTTGAAAACTCCGCCTTCTGCAAAACACAGATATTTGTCTTTTGTTTCGTTAAGTCAAACGCGTTTGAAACTTTTGTGCCACCTTCAGTTGGGCTTCAGTTATTTCTGTAAAAGTGTTGTACAAAGTTTATAATTGCTTTTGTGCTTTAGGCTTGAAACTACAATATTTGCATTTTTTTATTTTGTTTTGACTGCTCTCCTGAAACTGCATCAGTTGTCAAAATGGACTTGTACAGGTCGACTTTCTTTTATTAGTTTTTATATCTTGATAGCTACTCATCTGTTCAGCCACACTCATCGATAGACGCTACGCCTGGGTTTTTGTGGCGCTTCTGCTTGAGGGGGAGGGGGGAGATCTATCTGATTTATTTATGTGTGTTGGAGGGATGGAGTGGGGGGGGGGGGAGGGGGGGGGGCAGAATGTGAAAGGTGTCGAAGAGCAATTGTTTTGGATAGCCGAGGACGTTTCATGCACTCGATCTTCTTAGAGGCAGTATCTTGTACAATTCATTAAATGTCGGAAACAGTGCCTTACTGCGTAGTGTTCTTTACTGCTGCAGGGGTAGTTGTAGTTCAAAAACCCTAGCCTAATTCGCAAAGACAAATAAAAAAAAGTCAACAGGAGCTTTCAACACCAGCAAGATGATTACGGTGGAAGATATGGGATTTGAGAAAGGGGTAAAGGTGAGAGAAAATAAGAGGAAACTAGTCCAGGGACTACTGTTAAATTTTGCGCCATGGGAAGTAGATGGACGCAAACTAAAAAACAGTACATCCGATGCTATGAATTGAGTCTGGGATCTAGGCTTGTACTGCTGACCATCTACGCTGGCATATCCGAGGAGATGGAAATGCTGGCAGGTTGAGATGCTGCCATGACGCATACGTCACGTGGACTTCCCCGCTAGCCACAATGTCTCAACTTCGGGAAAAACACTATGCCGAAATTGGCATTGCATCGAGGTCGCGCCGGCCTGCTCTGGCGAAAACATGTTTTGGTTGTGGTGAACAGAACGCTCCCTGGAGCATCTGCTTTCGTCATCTCAGCAGCACATAATGACTTGGCGGCTGCCGCCTCAGACCTAGCACCAATCCCAGCACCCATACTCCTCCCCATCGCCCCACACCAGTTTCAACAAGTCAAGGTACGATGACATGTTCCACAGTACTGTAAACCATTATATTTCAGGCCATCCTCTCGTTTTTCTTCGATTTTTAGCTTTCTCCTGTTTGATAATTGTATTAGAAAAAGAATTTTTAGGTGGTTCGAAGTTAATAGAAAAATGGAAATAAAGCATAGAGAACAACGAGTGACCACATCTACAAAAAATCAAGAGGGAATAAAAAAAAAGCACAAAAATTCAAGAAACGCATGTCTCAAGAAAGCATCAACTATGTCTTCCCTGGCGTTTAACTGGTACAGCGAATAATCGGTACAAGAAGGCAAAGCAAAATTCGCAAACAGATCTCGATGTTCAAGTCGCTACTACATTTCACAAACTACAGAATCCTACTCACCGAAATTAATTACTTATAAGCACTTTTTGAAGTTAGTTTGCCTAAGAAAGATCAGTAAACTCCAACCATTTTTCCTTACGTCATGAGGCTTTTTTTCCTACGTCCTCAATTATTTATTGGATGTATTTTAGTCTCTGACGTCCCCTTCAGTTTCTACCCTCTACAGCGTCGTATAGAACCATGGAAGTTATTAATTGATGTCTTATAAAATATCTTACCATCTTTTCACTCCTTCTTGTCAGTGTTTTCTGTATGTCACTTTTTTCGCCAATTATGCAGAGAACCTCATCATTCCCTATCTCATCAGTCCACCGAATTTTCAGCAGTCCCCTGTAGCACCACAATCTCAACACTTTGAATCTCTTCTCTTTCCGGTTTTCCCACAGTTCTCGATTTGCTGTGCTATAAAGGTGCATTCTCAGAAATCTTTTCCCCAAATTCAGGCCGATATTTGTTACTGGTGTGCAAACTTAAGGACGAAGGGTGCTTTCGCGTGGGTTCACTGCCAAGTAACATAGCTCGATCAAACTTGGACCACACATAGAAAGAAAAACGCAATGAGACGAACAGTAATGACATTTTTATTCAACGACAATAATTACACAGAGGTCACCGTGATTTATGATGGTCCCCGGACATTACAAAAGGTTCGACCACCAAAGCGATCAGATTCCACAATGTCCCTGGCTGGAAATTGGAAATTTGTGGTAAAGTCTTATGGGACCAAACTGTGGAGGTCATCGGCCCCTAAGCTTACGCACTACGTGACCTAACGTAAACTAACATACACTAAGGACGACACACACACCCATGCCCGAGGGAGGACTCGAACCTCTGACGGGGGGAGCCGCTCGGACCGTCCCTGGCTGCATTACGTGTTCCGACCTCTCGCCATATCGTCGTACGTAATAAAGCCTTGTTACTGGCATTGTCGGACATGGTCGTTTCAGTGTAATTATTGTCTCTGAATAAAAGTGTCATTTCTGTTCGTCTCACTGCGTTTTTCGTTCTGTTACCTTCTGTCCTATACAATATCAGTTCGTTCCACTTATGGTCTACGTCTCATCTAGATATGTCACTTGGCAGTGACAAATGCAAATGTTATTTTCGTCCGTAAGCTCTACACACCAGCGTAGTATACTTGTTTTGCCCAGGAACTGCCTCTTTGTCTCTGCTGCTAGGCTTCCCATGTCCTCCTTGCTTCGTCTGTCATGTGGAATTTTGCTTCCGAGGTAGAATAAATCCTTCGTCTACTTCCACCGACTCTGATGTTAAGTTCATCGCTAATCCACTTTCTGTTTTTTCCTGATTTCTTTCATTTTACCTTGATTTGCCCTCAATCCATATTCTTTAACCATTAGACTGTTCATTCCAGTCATCAAGTCCTATAATTCTTCACATTCACTTTTTACGTAGGTACTGCTCTCCTATAATCTGATCCTCTACGACTTTTTCCCTCTTCTGTTTCTTCCAGCGCCAAGTTAGCTATTCCTTGATGACGTAACAGATATCCCCCTAGCCTCTTCCTTCTCTTGGTAAGGGTGTTCCGGATACATCTTTTCGTATCGATTTTGTTTGGAACTTGTCCATTTCATATTTTAGCTGTCTACTTAATTTTTAACTTTTTTCGACAGTGCAGTACAGTTTAAGATTTTAAAATTTCTAGTTCTTCGGGTTCATGGTGGTCCACGTCACACTTTAGTACAATATTGTTCTCTAGATGCACTCTGGATCCCAGACATGCACTTCTCGCACTCCAACCTTTCACCTGAATTATGTTTTTAGAAGGATTATGGTTCAAATGGCTCTGAGCACTATGGGACTTGACATCGGAGGTCATCAGTCCCCTAGAACTTAGAACTATTTAAACCTAGATAACCTAAGAACATCACACACATCCATGCCCGAGGCAGGATTCGAACCTGCGACCGTAGCAGTTCCGGACTGGTGCGCCTTAGAAGGATTATTAAGTGTTTCTCTGAAAATTGACTCTTCCATAATTTTGAGAAGCCGAGCGAGGTGGCGCAGTGGCTAGCACACTGGACTCGCATTTGGGAGGACGACGGTCCAAGTCCGCATCGGACCATCCTGATTTAGGTTTTCCGTGATTTCCCCAAAATTGTTCCAGGCAAATGTCGAGACGGTTCCTCTGAAAAGGACAAGACCGATTTCGTTCCTCATCCTTCCCTAATCCGAGCTTGTGCTCCGTCTCTAATGACCTTGCTATACACTGGACGTTAAATTCTAATCATCCATGTTCCTTTTAATGTTGAGAGAATACACTATATTGATTTCTGTACAACAATTAGAGTCATACTGACAACTGATGTAGCACATTAACAGGAGACAATCAGTAAAGTAGAATGTCCCAAATTTTTGAATTTAGCCTACATATTGATGAAATTGGGACTTCCTTGTAGAAGTAACATATTACTGAGCTGATCATACTATTAAGATCAGCTTCTTTTGTTCTTCACTTCATTACTACTCACGCCCTAACATATTTCGCACTTTTCCTCTCAACAATGTCTTAAAGAACACTTTTCTGGAAGAACTTACCGCTCAGAAAAAATTGTTTTAATAAATACAGCAACCAGCAACTTTGTTAATTACTTTCATTTCAGCTAATACGTGTTATAGTGTAATGCACATTCGAGTCTTCAATCAATACACATTTACAACATCGATAGGAAATTGGATACTGCATCTGCCTTTCTACTTTGCTTGTTATTATTCCGATTTTCGCGTTAATGAATGGGGTAAAAAAAGTTTTTGTTTACAAAAACAGCTAATGTCCACCAGTCCACCAAGTTGCCGAAGTAAAAGGAAGTATTGACTGCACACAAGTGAGTAGCACCTTCACATACAAGGTTAGTTAAAATATCTATCTTCGTGAAGAAGACCTTCAAAATGGCTGTGCGTGAACAGGATGTACCCACTTGCGTACAATCAATACTTTCTTTGTAAGCGATGAGTTACCTCAGAAAAAATATGTATAGTGAACAGTGTTTCACATTTTGAGAAGAATAGTGATGCCCATACTTACAACACTAGAAGAAAAATGCCTTATTACTCATCAGTAAACCTGTCAGAAGCTCAGAAAGAAATTTAATATGTACCAATGAAAATGTTTGATCATATGGCTTTTTCTCAGCTGTTTCTACCCCACAGGTGAATTTCTTAAAAAAAAAAAAAAAGGGCAGACTATGAATCGGTATGCATGCGACAGCATGCTTACCAATATGTTTCAAACCACCGCTAAAAAAAAAAAAAAAAAAAAAAAAAAAAAAAAAAAAAAAAAAAAAAAAAAAAGGTAGGGTCAAGTGTTTTGAAGAGCCCTTCCGCTAGGGACCATATGTATACGCTACAGAAGGATCGTGTTAGTATCACTGTCCTACAGGACAGGGTGAAAGTATGAATATTTCACACCTCCTAATACTTAGACAAATGGAGTAAATCGGTAGGTTCTTTTTGTATTTGATTTGGTCTATGGTGGGCCTGATGGTACTTATGTAGGCACCATTAGTTCCTGGGCGGTTCGTCGGAAAACCCCAAAAAAGTTTTTTTTCTATATTTTCGCCATCACCAGCTGACCAAAACCCAGCTGAGGATTCCAAGATGGCTACGCACAGCAAATGACTGAAACTTCTACGATACATTTCTAAGCTCCCGATGTCGAATAACCTTGAAAATATTCTTGATACCTTTATCTCTTTCCCATATACAGAGGTTCAAAGTTACCTTACTCGGACACGTAAAATACAAAAGTAAAAGTCAAATAAATTGATGGATGACGGGTATACCCGTGATAAACCCATCACATAATTAAACTGACACAAGAATGAATGATTGAATGAATGATGCATTTTCCTAAATTCGTGGGCCCTTCCTGAGGAAACACCCCAAAAAGCGTTTTTCACTATTTTTTCGCCGTTAGCAGAGGACTAAATCCCAGCAGAGGATTCCAACACGGCTATGCAGAGCAAATGGCTGTAATTTTTACGATATATTCCTGAAATTACGATCTCGAACAAGATTGAAAATTTTCTAAATATCTTAATCAGTTTCCGAGCTACATAAAGTTACCCTACTTGTGCACATGTAGTACGCAAGTAAAATGTGGCGTGAGGCGAAAACGTAGTTTATAAAGTGACGTAGCTCGGAGAAATATAAATTGTCTCCATTATCATCAGAAGGGTTCTGGGAACTCCCAGTTGTACTGAAGCACATGCAAAATTTTTGTGCACGTAAAATCAGGTCTGAAGTGGAAAATTAGTTTTGCATTATTTCAATTTCACGCAAGTAAACTATTATAATTTTTGTGAGCAATCAAGTTCTTTCTATATGAAGGACATGCCCTGCTCTGACAGGGCGAAGGAGGGAACCAGCGTAAAAATGCTCCCATTTGAACACAAAAATGCGAATATGTTCCTATTTATTAAAAAAATCTCTAAGTGAAAAGTGAGGTATTAGTTGCCTTATTTTGCCTTTCTTAGCACCTTTAAACATTTTCTCAAAATATTGGCACACGAACATATTCGTGCTTTTTCTATGCCGAGAGAGAACGAAACACTGGCAACGGGAAAGAGACGGACAAGTTATAAATACTTGACGATAGTAGACAGTGGTTGTGGTATAGGAAGAGGAAGGGAGACAATGGCAGTATAAGAGAGAGACACAATCCAGTGACGGTGAAACTTAGTAGACACTGAGAGAAGAGTGCTAGGATAAGAGTGAAGGACACAGTGTCAGTGGAACAGCAATAAAGAGAAGGAGAAAGTGGAAGTGGATGAAAAGCAATGTAAAAAGAGACAGAGTCTATGACAATAACAACGAGGAAGAGAGAGATACTGACAGTGAGAAGAGACAGCAGCAGCGGGAAGAAATGAATGCGATAATAGCAGTAAGAGACAACAAGAGTGAGACAGTAATGGTAGGACAGAACAAGGCGACTGTGCCTGTCAGACTTGAGCCGAATGAGTGAGTGAGCGGATGGGCATGAAAGACTTACGGCGACGGACTAGTGGGTGTGAGCGAGTTACATTTATGGCAGCTTGTTGGAGTGAGAGGTGAGTTGCATGTTAAAAAGAGCACGAGTATGTTCCCATGCCTATATTTTTGGGAAATTTTTTAAATATGCTGAGGAAGGTAGAATGAAGCAGTTGGTACCCCACTTTTCAGTCAGGGCCTTTTAACAAAGAGGAGTTTATATGCCTTTTTTTTGTGCTCTGATTGTGCTCTGATTGTGCTCTGATACGAGCATTTTTCCGCTGATTAAAAATGTACCCTAAGTGTAACTTCATGAGTAGAACGAAAAATAATATTTTCATTGATGTTAAATTTAAGTAAGCGCATCATTTGGGGAACGGCACATTATGCACAACCTGTAAAGTGACTCGTTTCACATCACTTTGATAAAAAAAAAGGTCGTTCAAATTATCTAAAGAACATTAATTGACTTAACAGTTAATTATACAGATCAGAACTACAGAGCGACTACGCTTTTCCATATTATCCAAGTATTGTTACATATGAAAGAAGTAGCAAGACACAGATACGAGGGTAATCCCAAAAGTAAGGTCTCCTATTTTTTTTAAAGTGCATGGACCTGTTTATTTCTACAATAGTTTACATCAGTTTACAGCTTGGACATTTAATTATTTTTCGAAACAATCACCATTTCTGTCGATGCATTTTTGACGCTGTGACAGTTTTTGTATGCTTATGTCATACCATGTCGCCGCCATCCTGTTCAGAAAGTTATGAACCTCTTCCTTCACCACGTCGTCGGAGCTGAATCGCTTTCCGGCCAAATGTTCTTTTAACCTAGGGAACAGGTGATAGATGTTGCAGGAGAGCAACGGTTTGCCGAGCGATGTGTGGGCGAGCGTTGTCATGGAGAATGTGTACGCCCTTGCTCAATGTTCCTCTTCTCCGGTTCTGAATTGCCGTTTGAGTTTTTTCAGAGTCTCACGGTACCTGTCAGCGTTAATTATGGTCCCAGCGATTCAGCTCCGTATAATCAAGGGACTGACTGAGGACCTTGGATGCTACGAGGGCGTGCTGAAAAGTAACGCTTCGAAGTTTTTATTCTGTTCTCAATAGCGGTGGAGACTTTACACGTCATGCATATTACGCGGTCGATTTTCCCGCTTTGCTGATGCAAGTTGCAACCAGCTGTCGCTAGAGAGCTCCGAATTGTAGCGTCTAACATGATGGTGTGTAACGCAACTATGTCGATGCCTGAAAGACAGCGTGCTACAATCGAGTTTCTAACTGCAGAAAACGTTCGCTCACAGACGGATCACCCTCTTGTTCAACATGACAACGCCATACCACACAGGAGCGCCACGACATCTGGAACAACCCGACGCCTTGTGTTCACTGTTATCGATCATCCTCCATACAGTTCCGACTTGGCCCCATCCGATTTTCATCTGTTGCCAAACTTCAAAGAAGACCTTCGAGCATTCCATTTTCATAGCAATGAAGCGGTGGAAGCGGAGCTGAGGTTGTGGTTCGGTCAACAAACATTCTACAGTGACGATATCAACAAACTGCAAACTGATGTTTTTAGAAATAAATATGTAGACACGAAGAACGAAGATGTAGAACGTTAATAAAGTTTGTTTTGCTTAAAAGGCAAAAATCGTTCAAACGGCTCTGAGCACTATGGGACTCAACTTCTGAGGTCATCAGTCCCCTAGAACTTAGAACTACTTAAACCTAACTAACCTAAGGACCACACACATCCATGCCCAAGGCAGGATTCGAACCTGCGACCGTAGCGGTCGCGCGGTTCCAGACTGTAGCGCCTAGAACCGCTCGGCCACACCGGCCAGCTGCTTAAAAGGCTTTAAGGGTTTTAACATAAAAAAAATTCGGAGGCAATAGTTTTCAGCACGCCGTCATAGTTTCGCACCCACTGTGACACAGAGCCAGAGTGGAGCAGACAGCATATCTGTCACATAATCTGGATTATTCCGGCGTAAAGTCAAGCACCGGCACGGCGGTCGGGAATGTTAGGGCATAGAGGGCTGTGAAGAAGACGTCAGCCAATCGCACACTGACCGACCCCTCTCCAGGATGACAATGCTACGGCAGCACCCTCTACATAGAGAGAACATAAGCGCTGCACCCAACTGGCCGTGCCAGTTATGTGAGTTCTACATAAGCGTCAAGACCAACGACCTTGATAGAAGCATCCACTGTACTACTTCACTTGTTTTTGAATCGTTATACTGAAAGACAATGATTATATTGCATGTCGCCATTTGCTTGCGATACTTTATCAAAGTTAAGTATTGTCACTTATCTTATTGCAATAAAAACTCATTAATACGATTTGCTTGAATTATTGTCTAGCGATCCGAGAAAGCAGGTTTTCTAGACATCGCATATTTGATGAGCAGGCAGGATACAGCATGGATTAACGATAAATGAATCGAAAACGAATAAAAGAGAAAAGGAAGTTGACTTGTAGTGATTGAGAATAAGGTCGAAATGTACACGTATGGAGAAGGAATCGGTCTTGTGGTTTCCGAGGTAACCGTCCCGGCATACGCTTTAAGAGTTTGGAAAATGATTGAAAATCCATATTTTAAAAACTGTACGTGAATCTGAACTCAGCTACTCCAGAAAGTGAATCCATTGCGTTAATCAGTACACCACCTTGAAATAAAGAAGAGGAAAATTGCAATACGAAGAGAACAACAACTAACAAAAATTTCAAGCTGTGAAAGAAAAGCATAAAAGTGACTGAAACTGAGGAGATATACAGGGGCCCTCACACGTTCAATATTTATTGCGTAATGATATTGTGTGAATATACCGCGCCAAAGCACGCGGGCACGGTAGCTCAGCGTGTTCGGTCAGAGAGCCGATTGGCCTCTGTAATAAAAAAAAAAACTGAGTGGAAGGATCATCAAACGAACTTGAATGGATGTTATTGTGACGTCCGCAACGACCAAACACAACGATCAACAACGAACAAAATGCTAAAAAAAAAAAAAAAAAGTGGTTAGCGCGCGGGGATGAGATATGAAAGGACACGGGTTCACGCATAGGTGGATTAAAAAAAAGTACGAGGCCAAGAAAGCCACAAAATTATTGTGCAATATTTACGCCCGGATCGAGTCAGTTAGAACCCAGCCTTAGTAGCGAACTTGTCGGCGTCCGATGATGTACAGCTCGCATGTATTGCGATTGCAGTCGCTATGTGCTGCAAAAATAAAAGCGAAAGGAATCGGCGTTGGGCAAAAAACTGGCTTGGAATTTGTTCTACATACGCCCATACAAACATGCAAGAGAACTTACAACACAGCTAGATGACTGTCGGAATTTCTTTAAGGATGGAGCAGGAATCTTTCAACGGCTTGATGAACTTCATTAAACCATATGTACGCAGAAAAGACAGTGTTCAAATGCTCGTCGGATTTCACTTTCCACAATGCTGGAAGACATCTATAAATCTGAAAAGGGTAAGATACATTACTGAATAAGTAATAAGTAATTCAATAAACAGTTACAGTGTTACTTTCCTGCACTTAAACACTTTTGTCGAATGTTTATAGAGCTAATTACCGAATAAGTGTTAAATGTGTCGTCAAACTACTGCACTTCAACGGAAGATTCCTTTAATCTGTCTTTCCTGACGTATTCATGCTCATATGGCTTCCCTGTATCAGTTGTTTGAATGTCCTCAAATCACGAAATCTCGGCAGAAACTGCTACGTGTGGCATAATATAAACCTTAAGTGGTACAATATATTGCGCAATATATCGAGCGAGGGTCAACATTTTAATATTTTTAAAGCTCTGCAGCCTCCAATGTATTACACGGACCGTCAATACCGCTCTGAGATGGTTGATACTATTACGCAATAGTCAGCATTGAGCAATAAATATTGAGCGTATGAGGATCTTTTAAAAAGCAGACTGGCGCTGACCGAAATGGCTTTTTGTAGCAGAAGAATTCTACTGATAACAATGAGGTTGACGTTCCCCTACGGCCGAAGCATAATGCTGTAAGGATGTGAAATGTCAACTGCAGCTATAACGGAATAGAAGAATTAGTTGAAGAAATGCAGCAACCAACCACTTTTCGTATAGCTTTATTTATGCCAAGAGGCCTTCCGGGTTTTCATCCATCTTCAACTGGCGAAATACATTTTTATTTGCAGCGTCCAAAAAGGAATCGATATAAACGTTGTATTGGCGAAAATAAAAATGCATTGCCCCAAGTGAAAATAGATGAAAACCCGATTCGGATACTGCCAAAAACAATTAATTTAAAAATGTGCTTGATTGTTGTATTTCTTCAATTAATTCATAGCCAGAGAACTCAGCCACCGTTAATATGGACATATGAACAACACAGATAAAAACAACCACGAAACTTTAGCAAAGTGCTGGACAGACAATGCACACAATTATGCAAATTTGACTTACTAAATAATGTGCCACTAGCAAGAATAGGCTGGGGTCGAAGTCTGGAAAAAAGGAATTGGAAGGTTAATGGACAAATACTATTGCATTTATGAATTTACTGCAACAAAGATCCTGTTTTATGGTATTCCAAGCAACAATTTGTACTCGTAATATCACTGTCAAGAATCATGATAACTACTTCTGAATGTCTTGCGAAACGATCCAAAAACTTCTCTCTTCCTCTGTAAGGGTAGACCTACATGCCGTCTCAACGTCCAATCGACGTCTAAACTGTTTCATAATTATGTTCTAATTGTCGTTTGACAACAACAAGAGTTTAGATATACATACCGATGTCAAGAACAGAGGATGAAGAGACAGAGAAAATACTTAAAGATATTGAAGGAGAAATTCAATGTGTAAAGAGAGATAAAAATTTAATAACCACTGTCGGTTGAAACGTGCCTACTTTTCACTACATACATCGCAGAAGCGATACCATAAATGAAGGAAAGGTTCAGGGGTGGAGATTAAAATTCAGAGTGAAAGTATATTAGCGACTAGAATTACTGATGACACTGTTATCTTCAATGAAAATGAGAAAGAATTACAGGACTTATTAACAGCAATTCACAGTCTAATGGGTGCACAATCGGTTGAGAGTAAACATAGAAAGACGGAAGTATTCATCAGTAGCAAGAATGAGATTAGTGATGAACTTAATACACTGAAGAGCCAAAGAAACTGCTACACCTGCCTAATATCGTGTAGAGCCCACGTGAGCACACAGAAGTGCAGCAACACGACGTGGCATATACTCGACTAATGTCCGAAGGAGTGCTGGAGAGAATTGACACCATGAATCCTGCAGGGTTGTCCATAAATTGGTAGAACTACGAGAGGCGTGGATATCTCTTCTGAACAGCATGTTGCAAGGCATCCCAGATATCCTCAATAACGTTCATGTCTGGGGAGTTTGGTGGCCAGTGGAAGTGTTTGAACTCAGAAGAGTGTTCCTGGAACCACTCTGTAGCAATTCTGGACGTGTGGGGTGTCGCAGTGTCCTGCTGGAATTGTCCAAATCCGTCGGCATGCACAAAGGACATGAATGGACGCAGGTGATCAGACAGAACGCTTACGTACTTGTTACCTGTCAGAGTCGTATCTAGATGTATCAGGGATCCCATATCACTCCAACTCCACACATAGGGCTTCCACCAGCTTGAACATTCCCCTCCTGACATGCAGGGTCCATGGCTTCATGAGTCGTCTCCATACCCGTAACTTATATCCTCTCGATACAATTTCATACGAGACTCGTCCGACCAGGCAACATTTCTCCAGTCATCAACCGTCCAATGTCGATGTTGACGGGCCCAGGCGAGGAGTAAAGCTTTGTATCGTACAGTCATTTGCCGGCCGTTGTGGCCGTGCGGTTCTAGGCACTCCAGTCCGGAGCCGCGCTGTTGCTACGGTCGCAGGTTCGAATCCTGCCTCGGGCATGGGTGTATGTGATGTCCTTAGGTTAGTTAGGTTTAAGTAGTTCTAAGTTCTAGGGGACTGATGACCACAGCAGTTGAGTCCCATAGTGCTCAGAGCCATTTGAACCATTCGTACAGTCATCAAGGGTACACGAGTTGGCCTTCGTCTCCGAAATCCCATACCAATGATATTTCGTTGAATGGTTCGCTCGATAACACTTGTTGATGGCCCAACATTGAAATCTGCAGAAATTTTCGGAATGGTAGCACTTTTGTCACGTTGAACGATTGTCTTCAGTCGTCCGTGGTCCCATTCTTGCAAGATTTTTTTTCCTGCCACAGCGACGTCTGAGATTTGATGTTTCACCGGATTCCTGATATTCACGGTACACTCATGGAAAATTCCCACTTCATCGCTACCAAGAAGATGCTGTCTCCCATCGCTCGCGCGCCTACTATAACACCACGTTCAAACTCACTTAAATCTTAATAACCTGCCATTGTAGCAGCACTAACCTATCTAACAACTGCGCGAAACACTTGTTGTCTTATGTAGGCGTTGCCGACCGCAGCGCCGTATTCTGCCTGTTTACGTATCTCTGTATTTGAATATGCTTGCCTATATCAGTTTCTTTGCCGCTTCAGTGTAGCAACAGTGAGGACCACGAAGTAAACCAGTGAAGGAGTTCTGCTAATTTGGAAGCAAAATCACTCATGACAGACGGAACAAGAGGGATATAAGAAGCAGCCTAGCACAGGCAAAGAGTTCTTGGTTACAAGAAATTTAGTAGTATCATGCATGGTACTTAAATTGTTTGTCACTAACATAAATGATTTTAGAAGTTGAGAAAGAAAGTTTTGAAATTACTACATAGACCTGGATATTAAATATACGTCCTAATCTCCTTCTTCTCGTCCTCTCTCTGTCTATCCGCTCTTCTTTCCAAGCTTTGTTCATCTCCCTCTCTCATGAGTAGACCTCCACTCAAAGACCATGTAGAAGCATGAAAACGCGAGACCTACAAAAATGACATACTGGAAGGCAATAATTACAGCTGTGTTGCAAATACCAAACAGATTTCTGAACACCAATGTGTAATAATAAGATAATAAAATGAAACTCACTGAAGATGAGAAACTTCTCCTAAACATGTATGGGCAGTGATATACGACACATATTTTTAAAAAATTGAAAACCTTTGTCCGTCTGAGTGTTTATTAGAGTATTGTTCAACAAAGAAAATTGAACTTTTCGAGATTTTTGACGACGTTTCCTCTTTATATCCTGGGTGGTTATAATTAAAGTGCAGTTACTCATGGGAGTTCAGTATGGGCTGTAACTATCGTATCGCAGCAAAATTTCCTGTATCTGCTAATGCGTTACTGCAGCACTAAGTTACGCTGGAACAAAATTAGTTCTAGTTTTGGCCAGCAGTTGCAAATTTGGCACTGCACACTGTTTGTATGACTGTGTGACACCAGTCCGTCCTTTGACATGCTGTTAACAATAAAATCAACATTATGCCTTCCTCGCTTGTTTGACCTTTTCTGCCCACGTCCCGTTCCTAATACAGTACATATGGAAACATTTATATACTCTTTCTCGCTTTCAGAGCGACAGATTTGCACCTGGTGGTCAAATTGGAACTAATTTTCCCAGCGTAAATCGGTTCCGCATTATTAGCATATCTACCACGTTTCGCTGCCATACGATAATTACAACTAACACTGGACCTTGTAAGTAGTTGCGCATTAATTATAACCCTGTATGTACTATTTGACGAACCTAGCATTGCCCGGACATTCATTTTGCCAATTTTCTATTAGAAACGAAATCTTATGTGTACTTCAGTGGGGTGGTCCTAGACTTCCTGCACGCTGGGCACATCTGCTTCGCGTGTCTACAATGCGATTTTGTTTACGTCTCTATGGCAACGCCATAGCTCTGTACACGGCTATTCTTTTTGGCTACAGCTGTTTGCACTTCAGAGTTGAAAGTCGTCAAAAGCACTACCAGGTGTCAGGGATTTCCCCAAGTTGAAACGATTGTGGGGGCGTCTTAGTAGTAAACGCCTCTTACATACAGCCACCGCTTCTAAACTCTCTTATGGTCGATGGGAGGGCAAGGGCTAACTACCACCGCATCTGCAAGTGCGTGGTAGTGTGTGATTGTGTATAAAAGTGAATATTTATAATCACACACTTTGCGTATATTTGACTACTACTTTTAAAAAATTTCAGATATTACGTCTTTATGCGGTGTAGTTACACGCGCTTCGCTGTGATACTTAGTGACTCACTAAGCGCTCTACCTTGGACAGTGTCACAACAGTCCATTATTGCTGCCTGAGTAAAGTGATGGCGGGAGAATATTATCTGCAGAGACACCAAGGACGCGTTCTGGAAGGCTTCCACTGTTTATGCGATGTTCAGCTGAAAGCATTCCACTACCACACTACAACACATAAACCTGCGGCTCTCTCGAAATGCTTGAGCACGTGTACGATCTTTCATGTAGCTATGCCCCTTTTCTTTCTCATTTCTTAATTTTATTTCAGATTATTTAGCTTTCTTTTATACCGACCTGCATATCTTTCTGTCATGTCCTAACTCTGCGTACTAAACCGAAGAACCTCGATAAATATTTACCTACATTAATCCTTTTCAGTCCCTCCAAGTTTTTCGGCTCTACTTCTCATCCCAGCATCAAGTTAAGTGATCCTGAATCATCGTCATCATCTTCTGTAAAGGATTAGGCTTTCAGCTCGTTCCCTTTTCATTGGTCACAATATCTCTCACATAATCTGTCTGCAGCTGTTTTTCAGTGGGTCATTATATTATTATTACTTTATCCAATCTGCCTTCCTTCATCCTTTGCATCTGCTGTATTCAACGTGACTTGCTTTCTGAGTTCTATTTTACATCTGACTTAGCACATAGTTCACATCTTGTGCAGCCATTTGAAATGGGATCTAAGAGATTGCATCTATTAAGATTTGTCAGGTTTCATTTCTGTTGTCGCAATTTTGTTGTTGTCAGCATTGCGAATAGTCCCTGTTTCAAACCCATACAGCATTGTCGAAATGCCATAGTTTATAAAAATTTAAACTGTGTTTCTGTCAGTATTCTGCGTTTTATGGCCTTGTTAATTTTCACTAGGTGTTTCGAAACGTTTCTCAGTGATACCTCTAGCTACATCCTAGCTTAAGTCGCAGTCCAAGTGTGAAACTTGGAAGTGCCTCGTCATTTATGACAATTTTTTATTTTAATAGTTGTCTGGCTCATAACATACGTATTTAGTGCAGCATTTTAACTCATATACAGCTCTTCGCATATTCAGTGTAGATTTTCCTTCGCATACTACAGATTAAAAGCTCTCAGCTTTGCGACCGGGTGGCAGTGCTGAGATACCGCAACGTTCGACGACTTCCATACACATCTTCTGCCGAAGAAAGCCATCGCCTGAAGATTATGGCACCTGTCGAAACGTCACAGTATCTCAACACTTGCCACCCAGCCGGAAACCCGAGAGCCTTCAATCACCTCTTTACAGGTAGTTTTCAGTTTCCTGTAGTTTTGCTTCCTCGTCAGTAAATAACGGATTCTCAGAAATTTAAAAGTAACTCTGTAAAGCACATAATAGTGTTATATGTAGCATAGAGAGAATTTTGATTTTTGGAGTAGTTCTGCTGCGGTGTTCAGATCATAGCGTAAGACAAATAAGAGGTAGTGCAGTGATTGGGAAGACGACGGAGCGAACATAGTGTATGAGAGACCATATGCTTATCGGCAGGTAGACATGATAATTTTTCGTAGGCTGGTGTGATATGGTCGAAAAAATGCAAGTCAGAAATGTTTCGTGCACATGCATTTATCGGCAGTTCCAGCCTTCGTGAGTTTCGTACGAAAATTTGGCGAAGAGCATCAACTATGAAGTGCATTAGTATTTCTATAGCTTCTTTCTAAGCTCAAAAGAACTTTTCTTTAAATTTCATGAGTGAAGTGGCGCTGACATCTTCTTACAGACTCCCGTTGCATGCAGTGTAAGTGATGGTCCAGAATTAACCCCAAGTTCTATGCAGAAGAGGAAAAGGATTGATAGAGTATTCGCTATTATCAGCTGAAATAAACCTGTATTTTGCAGCTGGTTCGCTGTTATTTCTAATCCACTGAAGTTCTAGCTGAAATTTATTGTGGAACTTAGAGTTCATCTCTCATTCCAAGTACCAAACCTACATTCTCATGTAACCTTTTCTTCTACTCCTTTCCCTACAACCGCAATCCAATTCCCTTTGACTGTTAGATTATCTCCCAATAGGTAGTGCATTACCCTTTCAGTGCCCTCATATACTTTCTCTATCACTTCATCTTCTGACGGAGACGTCGGCATGTATTCCTGAACTATTGCTCCCGGTGTTGGTTTGCTGTCGATTCTGATGAGAACAAATCTGATTCTCAACTGTTCACAGTAACACACTCTCTGCCATAACTTCCTATTCATAACGTATCCTCCTCGCGTTATACCGTTTCATGCTGCTGTTGATATTAATCTACTCGTATACTCATCTGACCAGAAATGCTTGTCTTCTCTCCATTTCACTTCACTGTCCCCTCAGTAAATCTAGACTGAGCCTTAGAATTTCCTTTTTCAGAATTCCTAGCTTCCCTATCAAGATCAAACTTCTGGCGTTCCACGCTCTGGTACGAAAAACGTTGTCCTTTCGTTGGTTATTCAATCTTTTTCACATGGTCACCTCCCCATTGGCAGTCCGCTATTGCAGATCTCAATGGCAAAGATGTGCGGAATCTTCTGCAATAGAAAGATCATCACGACACTTTTTTAACTGCAGGCCGTATGTCCTGTGTATGCAATTTATATGTCTTTAATTCAGAGATTTCCATTGTCTTCTGCATCTTAATGACATTTAGGGACAGTTTCCCACACCAACGGAAGGCAGTTGCTACGATGACGACGAACGAATCGTCGCCAATGTGAATGACTGGTGGCCAATGCTAAATGGAAACATACAAAGCTCTTCTTTGCATATAAAGCAGGTATGTCAGTGAAGTCGATGAGGAACTGGCTGCATGGTCTGTGTGTACAACGGCTAAAATAATTAGAAATCGTTGGTTATAAATAATACACTACTGGCCATTAAAATTGCTACACAAAGAAGAAATGCAGATGATAAACGGTTATTCATTGGACAAATATATTATACTAGAACTGGCATGTGATTACATTTTCACGCAATTTGGGTGCATAGATCCTGAGAAATCAGTATCCAGAACAACCACCTCTGGCCGTAATAATGGCCTTGATACGCCTGGGCATTGAGTCAAACAGAGCTTGGATGGCGTGTACATGCAGCTGCAACACGATACCACAGTTCACCAAGAGTACTTACTGGCGTATTGTGACGAGCCACTTGCTCGGCCACCACTGACCAGACGTTTTCAATTGGTGAGAGATCTGGAGAATGTGCTGGCCAGGGCAGCAGTCGAACATTTTCTGTATCCAGAAAGGCCCGTACAGGACCTGCAACGTGCGGTCGTGCATTACCCAGCTGAAATGCAGGGTTTCGCAGGGACCGAATGAAGGGTAGAGCCACCGGTAGTAACACATTTGAAATGTAACGTCCACTGTTCAAAGCGCCGTCAATGCTAACAAGAGGTGACCGAGACGTGTAACCAATGGCACCCCACACCATCACGCCGGGTGATACGCCAGTATGGCGATGACGAATACACGCTTCCAATGTGCGTTCGCTGCGATGTCGCCAAACACGGATGCGACCATCATGATGCTGCACACAGAACCTGGATTCATCCGAAAAAATGACGTTTTTTCCATTCGTGTACCCAGGTTCGTCGTTGAGTACACCATCGAAGGCGCTCCTGTCTGTGATGCAGCGTCAAGGGTAACCGCAGCCATGGTCTCCGAGCTGATAGTCCATGCTGCTGGAAACGTCGTCGAACTGTTCGTGCAGATGGTTGTTGTCTTACAAACGTCCCCATCTGTTGACTCAGGGATCGAGACGTGGCTGCACGATCTGTTACAGCCATGCGGATAAGATGCCTGTCATCTCGACTGTTAGTGATACGAGGCCTTTGGGATCCAGCACGGCGTTCCGTATTACCCTCCTGAACCCACCGATTCCATATTCTGCTAACAGTCATTGGATCTGGACAAACTTGAGCAGCAATGTCGCGATACGATAAACCGCAATCGCGATAGGCAACAAGCCGACCTTTATCAAAGTCGGAAACGTGATGGTGCGCACTTCTCCTCCTTACACGAGGCATCACAACAACGTTTCACCAGGCAACGCCGGTCAACTGCTGTTTGTGTACGAGAAATCGGTTGGAAACTTTCCTCATGTCAGCACGCTGTAGGTGTCGCCACCGGTGCCAACCTTGTGTGAATGCTCTGATGAGCTAATAATTTGCATATCACAGCATCGTCTTCCTGTCGGTTAAATTTCACGTCTGTAGCACGTCATCTTCGTGGTGTAGCAATTTTAGTGGCCAGTAGTGTATATTTTACTTAACTGGTGGTAGAGAAGTCTTCATAGTCAGGAGGGATAACATTACAAACAGAGAGCTATAGAGGCATCACATAGGCAATACTTTAATTAAGCGGCTTGTTAGAGGTTGCTTTCTATGGTTCAAATGGTTCTGAGCGCTATGCGACTTAACTTCTGAGGTCATCAGTCGCCTAGAACTTAGAACTAATTAAACCTAACTAACCTAAGGACATCACACACACCCATGCCCGAGGCAGGATTCGAACCTGCGACCGTTGCG
This sequence comes from Schistocerca americana, assembly GCF_021461395.2. Lineage (NCBI taxonomy): Eukaryota > Metazoa > Arthropoda > Insecta > Orthoptera > Acrididae > Schistocerca > Schistocerca americana. The sequence goes on from NC_060125.1 coordinate 408,452,580, forward strand.
GTCGCTCGGCTCCAGACTGTAGCGCCCAGAACCGCACGGCCACTGCGGCCGGCTGCTTTCTATCAACTGAAGGCTATACTACTTTCCAATTTGTCGCCCCGAGCAACAGTGGCCGATCGCAAGCTAGAGACTTGTTGCAAACCGCGGGTCCAGCGATACTAGTAAGGACCGCGGTCGATAACTGCAACCCCTAACAAATGTGGTATCGGACGTTGATACCACAAGAGTGCCCTGAACCTATGTCCTCGCCGCCGCCATCTTTGACAAGGCCATTGGCAGAATCATGGTGCCTTCTTATGCCCGAAGTCTTCTGCTGTCATTTTTACCTGAGGCCGGGGACGTTTTGATTACTAGTGGAACACCCCTATATCACGGGTCTGACACAAACAATAATTTTCTCACAGCTGTTCCTCTACTATACGCGTTACACGATGCTGTGAAGGGTGTTCATTTAGCGAGCCATGTGCAATTAGAGGACAACGCCCTAATCGCCCCTATACCGTAACACGACTTCTTCAGTACTTTACTGTTGAGACTACACTTGATGGCATGTAACATTGTACAAGCATTCGTCAAAGGCAAACACTTTCATCGCAATGCCTCAGGACACACCGTGACTCACAATTCGAAATTACTTGTTTCCAGCCATCCGCTGCCCACTGATGTCGCTCTCTACAAAATATGATGCGTCACTTAACAATGGGTGCAGAAACGCATGGTTTATGAGGAATTGGTCGACTGTTGTAACCCATTCCTTTCAGCTCCCTATGCGCAATCATTCTGCCAGTTGTACTTTGGAACACACGAGTGATTTCTTCCGCTGATTTCCTACAATTTTCTACAGCCACCCTCCGTATTGCTCAACAGTCACTGTACGTCAATGCAAGAGTTCTGACTGATATAGATTTAGTTGCAGTTGGACACTCGCGATTGCAGTTCATGCAGCATCCGTCGTCCTGGCCAGCTTCAGAAGGGTGGAAATGTTCCTGATGGATCTGTTAATCAGCTGGTTTCCAGCGACTAGCCCACGTTCGAGGTCACTGAGTTCTCCCGACTGTCCGCAGCTCGTGGTCGTGCGGTAGCGTTCTCGCTTCCCACGCCCGGGTTTCCGGGTTCGATTCGCGACGGGGTCAGGGATTTTCTCTGCCTCGTGATGACTGGGTGTTGAGTGATGTCCTTAGGTTAGTTAGGTTTAAGTAGTTCTAAGTTCTAGGGGACTGATGACCATAGATGTTAAGTCCCATAGTGCTCAGAGCCATTTGAACCATTTTTTTTTCTCCCGACTGACCTACCATGTTTTCACTGCTTCTCTACTGACAAAACAGTACCCCGCGCCGACTTTTACACCGGAGCGTCTGCTTCTCGTTACATTAAGTGATCGACTCCTCATTTTGTAGAGTGTGCTGATCGGATAGTGTAGGTATACAGTGAGGTGACGTCATGAAATAGCGGTATGCATATACACAGATGGCGGGAGTATCGCGTACACGAGGTATAAAAGGACAGTGCATTGGCGAAGATGCCATTTGCACTCAGGCGATTCATACGAAACGTTTTCCGACGTGATTAAGGCCCCACGACGGGAATTACAGACTTTGAACGCGGAATGGTTGTCGAAGTAGACGGGTGGGACAGTCTATTTCGGAAATCGTTAGGGAATTCAATATTCTGAGATCCACTGTGTCAAGGGAGATGCCGAGTATACAAACTTACAAGCATTAGCTCTCACCACGATAACGCAGTGACCAACGGCCTTCACTTAACGATCCAGAGCAGTGGCATTTGCTTGGATTTGTCAGTGATAACAGACAAGCAACACTGCGTGTAATAACCGCAGAACTTAGTTTGAGGCGTACGACGAACATTTTCGTCAGGACTATTCAAAAATGTTCAAATGTGTGAGAAATCTTATGGGACTTAACTGCTAAGGTCATCAGTCCCTCAGATTACACACTACTTAACCTAAATTATCCTAAGGACAAACACACACACCCATGCCCGAGGGAGGACTCGAACCTCCGCCAGGGCCAGCCGCACAGTCCATGACTGCAGCGCCTGAGACCGCTCGGCTAATCCCGCTCGGCGTTAGGACTGTGTGGCGAAATTTGGCCTTAATGGGCTACGACAGGAGACGACCGAAGCGAGTGCCTTTGCTGACAGCAGGACATCGCCTGGAGCGCCTCTCCTGGACCTGTGCCCATTTCAGTTGTACCCTGTTGTTGTTGTGGTCTTCAGTCCTGAGACTGGTTTGATGCAGCTCTCCATGCTACTCTACCCTGTGCAAGCTTCTTCATCTCCCAGTACCTACTGCATCCTACATCCTTCTGAATCTGCTTAGTGTATTCGTCTCTTGGTCTCCCTCTACGATTTTTACCCTCCACGCTGCCCTCCAGTACCAAATTGGTGATCCCTTGATGCCTCAGAACATGTCCTACCAACCGAAGAGGAGTTGTATCCTAGACGACTGGAAAACCGTCGCTGCTTGTAGACGGTGGATTTTTTTGTGAATGACAGTGCGTCATGTCATCAGGGTACAGCTTTTCGCAATTTATTTGAAGGACATTTCGGACAGTTCGATAGAATGATTTGGCCACCCATATGGCCTGGCAGGAATCTCATTGACCATTTGACGTAATCGACAGATTAGTTCGTCCACAACATGCTGCACCGGCAACACTTCCGCAGTTATGGAGGTCTATAGAGACAGCATGGCTCAATACTTCTGCAGGGGACTTTCAGCGACTTGTTGAGTCCATAACACGTCGAGTTGCATCACACAGTCGGGCGAAAGGAGGGCCGACACGGTATTAGGAGGTACCCATTACTTTTGTCGTCTAAGTGCACATCTCTGAATGACTGCTCCTCTGCCCGCAGACGCCAAGGACGGTGGTCGTGACGGGAGCGGTGCGCGGCCACCACGTTGACGGTGGATGCGCGGCTCGTTCGGGCTCGGGCCTGCGCTGGGTCGTGGCGGTCGCGGTGTCCCTGACCTGAGGAGTGGCGGCAGGAATGCAAGTGGGTCCGTGGCGAGCCGCGGGCAGCCGGCCCGGCCCGGCCTGCCTAATTTGGAAGCCGTGGACCCGGTACCCGGCGCCGCTCGTCTTTTTGTGGCTGGCCAAACAGGTTGGCCCAGCCGGCCTCGCGGCACGGAGCAGCGCGCTCAACCCACGCGCGGAGGCTCCGACAGGACGAAACGTCTTGCCCAACCACGCGGCCGCCCGCAGATAACGCAGCGCAGCGCAGCCCCGCCGCCCGGCAGCTGGCACCGGCCAGGCTCTCTCGGCGCTGCCTACCACCGGCCGCCGCCGTGCGAGATGCAAGAGACAAAAACTGCGAAGGAGAGGAGGGGGGGGGGGGATGTGTGGTATGAGCCAAAAGTCTGCAGCGGTCCAGTGGATGTCCTCAGTCTCTCACCTGAATCTTCCTGGTAGACTTAGGACTGTGTGACGGACTAGGGCTCGAACCTCGTACCTCAGCCTTTCGTGGTCAAAGGCTCCATCATCCGTTCCATCCAAAAACGGCTCACGACCCACCCTCACAACAGGTATATGTCCACCAGTGCTTCCTCTCCATGTAGGTGTGGGGGAGATCGTGAGTCGTGCTTCCATAATTCAGTCGGTGGAGCAGTTACGCGTCACGATCCGGGGCACTGTTTTAATCTGCCGGGAAGTTTTCAATTGCCATTCACTCTGTGGGTCGAACATTGCGCTGTTTTGGGTGCCCCTAGTTGCTACAGTCCGATCTCTGGTCACGTACAATGAAAGAAAGCTCGCCATATGATTATCCAATGCCAACCTCTTCATCTCAGAGAAGCACTTGCAATTTACGTCCTCGATTATTTGCTGGATATACTCCAATCTCTGTCCTCCTCTGCAGTTTTTCCCGTATACAGCTTCCTCTAGTAGAATGGAAGCTATTCCGTGATGTCTTAGCAGAGGACCTACCATTCTGTCCCTTCTTCCTTTCCTAGCCGATTCTAGAGAGAATTTTCTCATGTTGTTCTTGTGGTCCTCAGTCCTGAGACTGGTTTGATGCAGCTCTCCATGCTACTCTATCCTGTGCAAGCTTCTTCATCTCCCAGTACCTACTGCAGCCTACATCCTTCTGAATCTGCTTAGTGTATTCATCTCTTGGTCTCCCTCTACGATTTCTACCCTCCACGCTGCCCTCCAATACTAAATTGGTGATCCCTTGATGCCTCAGAACATGTCCTACCAACCGATCCCTTCTTCTGGTCAAGTTGTGCCACAAACTTCTCTTCTCCCCAATCCTATTCAATACTTCCTCATTAGTTATGTGATCTACCCATCTAATCTTCAGCATTCTTCTGTAGCACCATATTTCGAAAGCTTCTATTCTCTTCTTGTCTAAACTATTTATCGTCCATGTTTCACTTCCATACATGGCTACACTCCATACAAATACTTTCAGAAACGACTTCCTGACACTTAAATCTATACTCGATGTTAACAAATTTCTCTTCTTCAGAAACGCTTTCCTTGCCATTGCCAGTCTACATTTTATATCCTCTCTACTTCGACCATCATCAGTTATTTTGCTCCCCAAATAGCAAAACTCCTTTACTACTTTAAGTGCCTCATTTCCTAATCTAATTCCCTCAGCATCACCCGACTTAATTCGGCTACATTCCATTATCCTCGTTTTGCTTTTGTTGATGTTCATCTTATATATTCCTCTCAAGACACTGTCCATTCCATTCAACTGCTCTTCCAAGTCCTTTGCTGTCTCTGACAGAATTACAATGTCATCGGCGAACCTCAAAGTTTTTATTCCTTCTCCATGGATTTTAATACCTACTCCGAATTTTTCTTTTGTTTCCTTTACTGCTTGCTCAATATACAGATTGAATAACATCGGGAAGAGGCTACAAGCCTGTCTTACTCCCTTCCCAACCACTGCTTCCCTTTCATGTCCCTCGACTGTTATAACTGCCATCTGGTTTCTGCACAAATTGTAAATAGCCTTTCGCTCCCTGTATTTTACCCCTGCCACCTTTAGAATCTGAAAGAGAGTATTCCAGTCAACATTGTCAAAAGCTTTCTCTAAGTCTATAAATGCTAGAAACGTAGGTTTGCCTTTCCTTAATCTTTCTTCTAAGATAAGTCGTACGGTCAGTATTGCTTCACGTGTTCCAGTATTTCTACGGAATCCAAACTGATCTTCCCCGAGGTCGGCTTCTACTAGTTTTTCCATTCGTCTGTAAAGAATTCGTGTTAGTATTTTGCAGCTGTGGCTTATTAAACTGATTGTTCGGTAATTTTCACATCTGTCAACACCTGCTTTCTTTGGGATTGGAATTATTATATTCTTCTTGAAGTCTGAGGGTATTTCGCCTGTTTCATACATCTTGCCCACCAGATGGTAGAGTTTTGTCAGGACTGCTTCTCATTCCTTACCTTATCATTCCAGCTAATTTTCAACATTCTTCTTCAGCACCACACCTCAAATACTTTCATCCCTTTCTGTTCTGGTTTTCGCACAGTCCATGTTTCACTACCATACAATGCTCTGCCCCAAACGTGCATTCTCAGAAATTTTTTCCTCAAATTAGGGCCCATGTTTCATATTAGATGAGTTCTCTTGCCCAGGAATGCCCTTCTTCCAGTGCTGGTCTGCTTTTTATATTCTCCATGCTCCGCCCGTCATCACTTATTTTGCTACCTAGTTAGCAGAATTCCTTAACACCGTCTACTTCGTGATCACCAATCCTGATGTTAAGTTTCGTGTTGTTCTCATTCTTGCTGCTTCTTATTACTTCCATTTTTTCTATTTACACTCAATCCATATTTTCTACCCATTATACTGCTCATGCCTATCATCAGATCCAGAAATTCTGCTTCCCTTTTGCTGAGGATAACAGTGTCATCAGCGAATCTTACTGAATTATGATTAATGGGGGTGGCCCATTCAAACATGACAATATGGGTACCCCACTACGCAATTATATTAATGAGACGAGAGGTCATGTAATCTACGACAAGAACAAGTTGTCACTATAACAGTCATATCACCTTTAAGTAAAACAAATAAGTTACCCAATGGAATAAAAAATTGAACATTAAATGCTCGGTCAAAGGATTGTAGTGGTGAAGTGTAACCTTGGCTCAGCTATGTGGGCACGATAAATGCTAGGTTATGTGGATAATACGCGAATACGACAGCGTCGTTAGTAAATTACGGAAGACCAAGGAAAAATTGGATCAAAGACCAGTGAGATCGCCAATGTCCACACTGAAAACAAACTAACTGATTGAGAAGTATTAAAACGGAATAACTGGATCCTGAAGGACTTGAACTAATATGGCAGCCCTGCTGAACTGCCGGTCACTACGATGGCGCATCTTACCGTACTACTAGCTTAATGCGGAAGGAAGTGGTGGTAGTGGTATTGGCTGGATACTCAGAGTTCAGCTCTCTTTCTGTCCTCAGAACTCGGATGGAACCGTCCTTCTCTGTAAACATGAGGCTCATCTCATCAGTCGTCCTATCTCATCCACCAACTAGCAGTCAACATGAAGTCATTACTCCTCCGTCTGTTCTTTTTTACGGGCTCTCTGTAACTTGGCTGCTTTTCGCCAAAGCAGGAAATCACTGGCCAAAGATGGTACAAGTAAGTAAGACGTAAGAACCAACGAGAGCGGCGGATTCTGAAGAATTAAATCAAACATTATTTTTTGGTGTCGCTTCTGATTCGCGTACCAACTTCTGGGAAGCGACACATGACTGGAGATCTCTTACTTGCTAAGAGGCTTCTACGAACAACATTACGTTTTTTCGACAGGAGCCTGCTATCCTATGTTCCACCTGGAGAATGTGGTGTGAGGGAACCAAATGCCTGTCTGTCTACCTGAGGCTGCGACTTCACCTCAGGTTCTGATCATTTTTTATGGTAGCCAGCTTCTCCTTAAAGGTTTTTTTATGTTTTGCTAGACAACTCGTAAACTCGCAACTGTCCTGTCCCTTCAAAACAATAATGGGAGAGTGAACAGCAAGTAATAAAAGGAACAGTCACTGGAAGTACTGAATCTCGATTGCTGTTATTATGCAGCTACAGTGATCGACTACTTGGTCAAGGGAAATAAGCATAAAAATATTCTGAAATACATTGCATGACAATGTCGGAGAGAAATGGCCACCTAACAACTCCCCGGCAGAATAAACATTATTCCTGGAGTCTCTAACCTCGAGATTTCAAAAGGCCCTTCACTGCATGAGGTCACCTAACTAGGCAGTCCTCAGAAGGAACGTGTTTCTGAACGTGAAGCACGCGAAAGGTTGTTGGTGCACAGTGATAAATGAGGAGGTACCTCGTATTGGACGTATTCATCAATGCGGTTTGCGACTGTAGCCATCTCCACTAGCAGTTGTCGCCTATAAACCAAACGCTTTGTTTACGAAAATAAAAGCGCTTATACCTTCGTTAAGCTGTCCTCAGACGGAACATATTTCGCATCATGGTCTTCAACATCTTTGGTGCGCGATCAGAAAAGATCTGATACATCACAACGGTATTAAAGTGCTCCATAGCGTGATTTCTGTGACTGTTGTCCGCTACATTAGGCACACAAATCACTCAGTCTGTTTTCGAAAACGGAATCAACTAAAACAGCTACGTTTACTCCGTAGCGATCGTCGACGACGAGGAGGGAAAAGAGCGCAGAAAATTCTGGAAAAGTCGATGGACTGAACAACGAATTGTAAAAGCATATTTAAATTTTTTCTTTGGTATCCTTTCTGCTTAATATCTCCGGCCAACTCCTTTTTCATTCTCAAATATGTGGGAAGCTGCCAAGGTTCGGCAGTGTTTATTGTGGTAATTGTTCCTTTTGTACGTGTTCCACTGCGTCCATTAAGACACATATTTGCTCCCTAGTCCCCACGCTAATTATGTTGTTCTTTCTGTACTACACAGCAAAATCGCAATTGGTTCGGTCGATGTTCCTTGGCAGGTTGACAAAATCGAACAACATCACTACTGAACGGAGAGTGTTCTTATCCACGCGTAACAGATTGATAAGGAAGTCCAGCACTCTTTTCGAGAAGTTGAGAGTAAATTTTAAAAAGTTTTTCATGAAGTGAAGTAAACAGGCATTCCTAGAGTTGAAAACTCGCACTTCTGTCCACCACACAAAAGTTGACAAAGGTCAAGTTTGTATATCTTAAGCTCCTGAGAGCTTCAACCATTAAGTGACATTTAATTATAACAAATAGATGCATCTTATATAACTCTTGAATGCACCAGTGCCTTGAAATGGCACGCTTTAGTAGGACGCAAGTTTCAACAGGAAGAACTCCAATTACGAAAAGCCTTTATCTACCAATATGTTGTTTCCTGTAATTTATTGTAAGAAATCATACCAAGCACGACAAGTTTTCGAGAGATTCTCAGTGTTCTGGTGCTTTGAAAGAACGCATATATTCATGACACGCATTTTATAACGTGAAATGTACCAAATACGGACTTCAGCTTGAAACGATGTAATCCAATATCGTTTCTCGTAAGTTCTACTTGTGATGTAGTAAGCGATTTGGCATCTCAATGGCCACCTTCCTCTCCACGTCGCAAACATCTGACACATTTGATTTGTCTTTCACGCTGGAAACGTTCCGCAAGTGAAATTATAGATTGTGACTTCACGAAGCTCGAACAGCTTTTTTCACATCCCGTGTATGGATGCCTTTAAGACAGGCGCGCATCGTGGTGTTTCGACGCGCGGCGTAGTTAGTAGTACCATGTCATAATGGGACAGCCTCCGCACGTGTTGGAATACCAGCGAAAGAGGATATGACGAACCGTATCTGGCCGGCGTGCTCGGAAGGCATAATTGGTAGCTCGCCCACCACGAGAGGAGAGATCCGCATTCAAACCATAATTCAGCACAAAGTTTCAATTACTTACATCCAGTTTTACTGTACGTTTATTCTGGCGATAGCTTTTTAATTATACAGGATGACGTTACACATTTTCAGGGATAATGGAAAAGGATTAATGTATCAATCTGAGATAAGGGGCCCTGGTCTGGAAACGACCGTCGAAAGTTATTAGCGAAAATCGTTCCGATATCTCTAACAGTTGAATACATGTATCATCACTGTTGTTGCTAAGATTGTATAGTGCTCAACATATTTTCCTTGTTATTCGTCTAGGGATGTAGTTCAAACATCAAGGAGCCCCACGTCACTTTGGACTGAGGGTTTGTGAACGCCTGGATCATACATTTCTGGTAAGTGGAGATCCTGTTTCGTGGCCAGCGCGTTCACTTGATCTCACCTCACTTGACTTCTTCTTCTGGGATCTTGTGAAGCCTTGTGCACGAGACGCCTGTCGAGAATGAAGATTCTCGATGCTTACGGCACTGTTCAGACGACACCTTTGGTTGGTTGGCTTGGAGTGCAAGGGACTAAACTGCAAGGTCATCAGTCCCTTCATCCGTTAATTGTCAAACCTGGAGCAGTCGTCAAAGGAAGCAGACGAAAGTCAAATCCTGGAAAGCCTAAGTGTAACACACAATAAAAAACAGAGATAAAAACGCAGAAAAAAAGACAGCACATACAAGTTGTTAAAACATCAGTCAAGACAAGGCATTAAAGTCAATAAATGAAAAAGAATAAAAAGATGGAAAGGATAGAGGCCACGTTGGGCCACCCTGCAAGAACCACCAAGGAACTGCTGTAGAGGGGGGACAGGCTCCCTAGCCAGAGAGGTGTGCTCCACCAACCCTTGAGGCAGTCAATAAGGCCAAAAGCCCTATCTTACAGGGATGAATAGAAGGCTCCTTCGAGGGCAAAACGTAACACCCACCCACCTGAGATGGGGTGGTCTGCTAGAACCAGAGCTAGTGTGTCAGGAAGACCAACAACTAAATCAGAACCACTGTCAGGAGGGTACCGCATCGGCTGCGAGGAGGATCCACACATGTGAGAATGTGGCTATGGGTCAGCCAACTGTGGGCAATGTGGATTGTGTAAAGAACAGTGGATTCCCTGTGAGAAGCAATCAGGGGAGCCCGCCATGAGGTAGTGGTCTCCTTAATTGTCCTCACGTTATTTGGGGAAGAGCAGAACTGAGTTCCAGACTTCCAGCAATAGGTGGTGTATAAACGACTGTAGGTCTTGTTTTGGGACTCCCAATTCCAGAATCGGTATCCTGGTGGCCAGCTTGCATAACCAGTCGGCTCTTTCATTTCCCAAAATCGCAACATGACTGAGGGTGCAAACGATAATGATTAGCTGCCCACCTTGATGGAAGTCAGAGAAAAGATCCTGGATAGCCTTAACAAGTGGGTGAGGAGAGCAGCACTTCTCCGTTGTCTGAAGACTGCTAATGGAGTCACTGCAGATTAGGATACTCTTGCCAGTGCAAGAACAAACTTGGCTAAGGGCTAATTTAAAGGCCATCAATTCATCAGTGAAGACACTGCAGCCATTTGGCGGAAAGTGGAGTTCACTGCACCATGAATGTGTCTGTGATAAGCCTCTTTGTCCGTCGACTGTTGAGGCATTGGTGAATACCACTTCAAAACCCGCATACTTCTCAAGAGCAGGCTGCGAAAAATTGTGGGATCAGCGGAATCTTTTGGACCAAAGGAGAGTTTGAGATGAATCTGAGGCCGGGGAACAAGCCATGAGGGCAGATGCAATGTCTCCCTGACCAGAGGCAACAGTGGAGGAAGTTGCAGTTCCGAGCAGAGACGCTGGAGGTGTGCAACAATTGCAAACCCAGTTCTGGGTTGCTGTTATGGGTGGTGGAGCTCCCTCCCAGGGAAACGGACGTGGTAGTTGGGATGTTCAGGGAAGCTATAAACGTGATAGTATAATGGGAGCGTCAACGTCAATGTTGTGTTATGTAATTAATAATTAATACTTAACTGTGTGTCAGTAAATGGTACACTGTGATACATTTTTAATAGGTCTTTAGGAGAGGAAATGAATCACCGAATAAAAAATACAGGGTGCCATTTAAAAAAGTCACACCGCTTTTCAGATCTTTGTAAATACCAAAGCTACAACGAAGGAAATCATGCTAATTGATGTCCTCCTGATGGCTAAAGAACGTTTGCTTGAAACATTTTGTAATTTGCATCTAGACAAACAGTTATTTAGGGTGGTCAAGATAAATGGGACACCCTGCATATAATGGTTTTTTTTTCTGGCTGGATTCCTCATGGCAATACGAAGGAATTTGTCTTCATTCGCGGACATTGTTCATTCTTCGCTAAATTGCAGCCAGCAAGACGTTTGTGTTGTGTGCCGAATTCTCAACCTATACCTAACGTTGTAACTGGTGTTTTTGTTCAAATAAAGGGAACAGAACCACTGTTCCAAGAAGAAACAAATTGACGATGGAAAACCATGTCTGGCAAATCTCATCCAACGACGCCACAGAGAGCATCTAAGAGGAAGCAACGCCTGCCAATATGCCACTCCTGCGGCACGGGTCCTTTACACTGACGGACCGCAAGCAGTGTTTTTGTGAAAACGCGTGTAGGCGTTCAGCGACACATGAATGTCCTTAAAGCTATGAGACCCACTGCGACATATTCGATTTGCAGTTCGTAAACTAACAAACTCAGGTTTGTTGATAAATCGACAGCTAAGCGGCAGACACTGTACCCTCCGTGCTCTGTACCACCGTTGGCCGACGTTTCTATATGTTTCTCAACATACATAACTAATTTACTGAAATAATTAAGCTTAGTCACTTTTCTCATCATGTAATTGCTATTCTTGGAAACAAGCGATTCAATTTCCTGATATATTTTGCATGTCTTATGGAATAGTTTTCTGGAGTAACCCATCGCTTAGGAAGTGCTGATTGCACAACAGCGAGCAGCAAGAATAATATGCAGTATTCACCCGCGTTAGTCACTAGGTACGTTTCCAAGGTGTTAGGCATTTTATCCCTACCATCACAGCACATATCATCGCTAGTGAAATTGGTGATAGGTAATCCATCACACTTCGAGAAGAATAGTGATACCCGTACCTACAACAATGGAGGAAAAATTGCCTTTATTAGCCATTGCTGAGGCTTTCAGTGGCTCAGAAAGGAGATCAATATGTAGCAGGAAAAAATTTTTCATCATTTGTACAAATACATAAAATGTCTGATAGGTAGAAAAGTAAATTTTATAGCTAACCTGAAATCATTCCACCTGGCAGACTGTAAAAAACCAGTTCTTAAGCGTAGATGCATGAACAGAACTAAAAAAAATATGTTCATTGGTGTTAGCAGTAATCATGTACACATAGCCAGTAAAATGCCTCCTTTCTCATCATTTCGATACATTAATCGTCCACATTATCCATGGGACAAGGAACTAATTAACCGTCGACAGCATACACTGCTCTCTCAGGAATCCAGACCAATGGGTAGACCTAGATAGAACAGCCGACACAATTCCAAGAGTATTAGAAGTAAAATACGTGAGAGAGAGAGAGAGAGAGCATATACACACCCATACCCAGAACAAACGTAACCGTAACGCTAAATAACAGTAGCGACGATGGAGAACATGAAACGTTATACCGATACAGCAACAAAAATGAAGGAGACACAGAATAAGACAATGTTACGCATAACACAAACGTTACTACAAAACTACGTAAATAGATAGAATAATATTAGAGATGGAGAACCACACAAACACAGCTATATAGAAATTAACAAATAAAGAAAATGCTGGTCAGAAATGCGTAAGTCGGTGTCCTTATTCCGAGATGTGCCTTTCTGCCAAGCCCCGTAAACTATTAGGTCGGCTCATAAGCTCGTAGCGCTTTTGTTTCGCGCGTTTGTATTCCGGTTAGTATGAGATTATTTATCGACTGTCACTTTTTATTTATATTTCACTGTTGCTATTTGAGTTTATACGCCGGCCGGGGTGGCCGAGCGGTTCTAGGCGCTACAGCCTGGAACCGCGCGACCGCTACGATCGCAGATTCGAATCCTGCCTCGGTCGTGGATGTGTGTGATGTCCTTATATTAGTTGGGTTTAAGTAGCCCTAAGTACTAGGGGACTGATGACCTCAGAAGTTAAGTCCCATAGTGCTCAGAGCCATTTTTTGAGTTTACACATTGTCATTTTGTCACATGGAGATAATGATTGGAAATGTGGACGCTAGCAAATGGAGCACCGTGTGCAGAAGTCATTTTCCGGCATAGTCTTCTGCTTGATTTGAATAGATAGGACAGCTGCGGAGGTAGCCAGAAGCATTTGCGCCGTGTATGGGGGCAATGCCATTGGACAGAGCACGCCAAGAAAGTTGTTTTCTCGTTTTAAGGAGGATCGTTTTGACATTAGCGACTATCAGAAAGACATTCGGGGTTTGTTGACGATCGTTTAAACGCATTAGTCCACAATGAGCCACGTCAGTGTTCTCGAGAACTGGCAGATGACATGAACGGTGATCATTACACCATCGTGCAACATTTTCAAGCAATGGGGAAGGTTCAAAAACCGGGCGTATGGATACCGCATGCACCATGCCAAAAATAAAGATCAGCGGGCTTTTCTGCTTGCTCGTCATCAATTGGCTCGTGAACGACACCGACCATTCCTATCCTGTACCGTATCTTTGTGCTAATTTAAACTGAAGAAAGAAATGGCTGAGCCCAAACAAAGCAGCTGTGCGCATCCACAAAAGAAAATGTTACGCATCTGGTGGAACAGCGACAGTATGGTGTAGAGACTGTAGATGTACTACGAATTGCTTCCTCGAGGTGTAACTGTGGTGTCACCGCCAGACACCACACTTGCTAGGTGGTAGCTTAAATCGGCCGCGGTCCATTTAGCACATGTCGGACCCGCGTGTTGCCTCTGTGTGATCGCAGACCGAGCGCCACCACAAGGCAGGTCTCGAGTTACGGAATAGCAATCGCCCCAGTTGTACGACGACTTTGCTAGCGACTACACTGACGAAGCCTTTCTCTCATTTGCCGAGAGACAGTTAGAATAGCCTTCAGCTAAGTCCATGGCTACGACCTAGCAAGGCGCCATTAGCCTTACATGGTTTGATAGTTATCGTATGAAATGTCTCATCAAGAACGATGTATACAACAAGAAGGAATTAAAAGTTAAGTATTCGAGGAGCTGCATACTTTTCTTATTAGCATTCACTACTTATCCTGTTCCAGAATTCACGCCCGTCTGCGTTAGATAGCGTGCATTTCGGCCTCCTCTATCTACAAGGTGTTGGCACATTTGCTCAAATGGTTCAAATGGCTCTGAGCACTATGGGACTCAACATCTTAGGTCATAAGTCCCCTAGAACTTAGAACTACTTAAACCTAACTAACCTAAGGACATCACACACACCCATGCCCGAGGCAGGATTCGAACCTGCGACCGTAGCAGTCCCGCGGTTCCGGACTGCAGCGCCAGAACCGCTAGTTGGCACATTTGCCAACACATCAGTAACCATCACTGCTGACATTGTCAACAACTGAGACGTCTTGCAAACTCAATCCAAGAACAACAACCAGGAAGACAGAGTGAAGTGATGCTACTCCATGATAAAGTACACCTGCATTCTAACAGAATGACAAAAAACACTGTACGGGAGTTGTGTTGGGAAGTCATTCCGCACTCATCTTATTCACCTCATCTTTTCCGCTCTCTATCGAAAAACTTTCAAGCAGTACTGAAGATCCTGAAGAAAATCCCAGCATAGGAGTCGAAACATCGATTATTTTAGAGGAAATACGACGCGGTCTAACAACCGAGAAGATTTTAACTTTAGTTAACCTTCAAGGAACTTCTTTCCCGATGAAAATGAGCTCCGAACACGGTTCGACGAGAGTTCTTCGCCTCAAAACCACGTGATTTCTACAGAAACCACGTGGTTTCTACAGCTGCGTAATAAAAAAGTTACCCCATCGTTGACAGACTGTTGTAAATAGTGAAGGAGAATATACACTGAAGATCCAAAGAGACTGGTACACTTGCCTAATAGCGTGTAGGGGCCTCGCGAGCACGCAGAAGTGCCGCAACACGACATGGAAGGGATTCAAAAATGGTTCAAATGGCTCTGAGCACTATGGGACTCACCTTCTGAGGTCATCAGTTCCCTAGAACTTAGAACTACTTAAACCTAACTAACCTAAGGACATCACACACATCCATGCCCAAGGCAGGATTCGAACCTGCGACCGTAGCGGTCGCGCGGTTTCAGACTGTAGCGCCTAGAACCGCTCGGCCATTTCGGCCGGCGACGTGGAAGGGACTCGACAAATGTTTGTAGTAGTACTGGAGGGAGCTGACACCATGAATCCTGCAGCCTGTCCTTAAATCCGTAAGAGTGCGAGGGAGTGGAGATCTCTTCTGAACAGCATCTTGCAAGGCATCCCAGATATGCTTAGTAATGTTCATGTCTGGAAGTTCGGTGGCCAGCGGAAGTGATTAAACTTAGAACAGTGTTCTGGAGCCACTCTGTAGTAGTTCTGAATGTGTCGGGTATCGCACTGTCCGGCTGGAATGCACGATGGACATAAATGGTCGCAGGCGATCAGACAGGATGCTCACGTACGTGTCACCTGCCAGAGTCGTATCTAAACGCATCAGGGGTCCCAACAGCGCACGCTCCACACCATTACAGAGCCTCCACCAGCTTGAACACTCCCCTGCTGACACGCAGGCTCTAAGGATTCGAGAGGTTGTCTCCATACACGTATACGTCCATCCGCTCGATACAATTTAAAACGAGTCTCGTCCGACCAGGCAACATGTTTCCAGTCAGCAACAGCTCAATGTCGGTGTTGACGGGCCTAGCCGAGGCGTAAAGCTTTGTTTCGTGCAGTCATCAAGGGTACACGAGTGGGCCTTCGGTTCCGAAAGCCCATACCGATGATTTTTCGTTGAATTGTTCGCACGCTTACACTTGTTGATGGCCCATCGTTGAAATCTGCAGCAATTTGCGGAAGGGTTGCACCTCTGTCACGTTCATCTACATCTACATCTACATACATGCTCCGCAATCCACCATACGGTGCGTGGCGGAGGGTACCTCGTACCACAACTAGCATCTTCTCTCCCTGTTCCGCTCCCAAACAGAACGAGGGAGAAATGACTGCCTATATGTCTCTGTACGAGCCCTAATCTCTCTTCTCTTATCTTGGTCTTTCCGCGAAATGTAAGTTGGCGGCAGTAAAATTGTACTGCAGTCAGCCTCAAATGCTGGTTCTCTAAATTTCCTCAGTAGCGATTCACGAAAAGAACGCCTCCTTTCGTCTAGAGACTCCCACCCGAGTTCCTGAAGCATTTCCGTAACACTCGCGTGATGATCAAACCTACCTGCGACAAATCTAGCAGCCTTTGAATTGCTTCTATGTCCTCCCTCAATCCGACCTGATAGGGATCCCAAACGCTCGAGCAGTACTCAAGAATATGTCGTATTAGTGTTTTATAAGCGGTCTCCTTTACAGATGAACCACATCTTCCCAAAATTTTACCAATGAACCCAAGGCGACTATCCGCCTTCCCCACAACTGCCATTACATGCTTGTCCCACTTCATATCGCTCTGCGATGTTACGCCCAAATATTTAATCGACGTGACTGTGTCAAGCGCTACACTACTAATGGAGTATTCAAACATTACAGGATTCTTTTTCCTATTCATCTGCATTAATTTACATTTATCTGTATTTAGAGTTAGCTGCCATTCTTTACACCAATCACAAATCCTGTCCAAGTCATCTTGTATCCTCCTACAGTCACTCAACGACAACACCTTCCCGTACACCACAGCATCATCAGCAAACAGCCGCACATTGCTATCCACCCTATCCAAAAGATCATTTATTTAGATAGAAAACAGCGGACCTACCACACTTCCCTGGGGAACTCCAGATGATACCCTCACCTCCGATGAACACTCACCATCGAGGACAGCGTACTGGGTTCTATAGACGATTCTCTTCAGTCGTCTTTGGTCCAGTTCTTGCAGGATCTTTTTACGGCCACAGCGATGTCGGAGATTTAATGTTTTACCTAATTCCAGACTTCCACGGTACACTCGTGAAGTGTCCGTATGGGAAAATCCCCATTTCATCGCTGTCTCGGAGATGCTGTGTCCCATTGCAAGTGCGCCGACTATAACACCTCGTTCAGACTCACTTAAATCTTGATAACCTTCCATTGTAGCAACAGTAACCGTTCTAACAACTGCACCAGACACTTGTTGTCTTATATAGGCGTTTCCGACTCGCAGAGCCGTATTTGGCTTGCTTACATACATTATGTGATCAAAAGTATCCGGACACCTCGCTGGCAATTATTTGCAAGTTCGTGGCGCCCTCCATCGGTAATGCTGGAATTCAATATAGCGTTGGACCATCCTTAGTCTTGATGACAGCTTCCACTCTCGCGGGCATACGTTCAATTAGATGCTGGAAGTTTTCTTGGGGAATGACAGCCCATTCTTCACGGAGTGCTGCACTGAGGAGAGGTATCGATGTCGGTCGGTGAGGCCTGGAACGAAGTCGACGTTCCAAAACATCCCAAATGTGTTCTGTAGGATCCAGGTCAGGACTCTGTGCAGGACAGTCCATTACAGGGATGTTATTGTCGTGTAACCACTCCGCCACAGGCCGTGCATTACGAACAGGTGCACGATCGTGCTGAAAGATGCAATCGCTATTCCCCAGTTGCCCTTCAACAGTGTGAAGCAAGAAGGTGTTTAAAACATCAATGTAGGCCTGTGCTGTGATAGCGCCACACAAAACAACAACTGGGTGCAAGCCCTCTCCGTTAATAACACGACCACACCATAACACCACCGCCTCGGAATTTTACTGTGGGCACTACACACGCTGGCAGATGACGTTCACAGGGTATTCGCCATACCCACACTCTGCCATCGGATCGCCACATTGTGTACCGTGATTCGTCACTCTACACGATGTTTTTCCACTGTTCGATCGTCCAGTGTTTACGCTCCTTACACCAAGCGAGACGTCGTTTGCCATTTACTGGCGTGATGTCTGGCTTATGAACAGCCGCTCGACCATGAAATTCAAGTTTTCTCACCTCCCGCCTAACTGTCGTAGTAGTTGCAGTGGTTCCTGATGCATTTTGGAATTTCTGTGTTTTTGTCTGGGTAGATGCCTGGTTATTATACATTACGACCCTCTTCAACTGTGGGCGGTCTCTTTCAGTCAATAGACGAGGTGGGCCTGTACTCTTTTGTGCTGGATGTGTCCCTTTACGTTTCCACTTCACTATCACATCGGAAACAGTGGACCAAGAGATGTTTAGGAGTGTGGAAATCTCGCCTACAGAACGTATGACACAAGTGACATCCAATCACCTGACCTCGTTCGAAGTCCGGGAGTTCTGAGAAGCGCCCCATTCTGCTCTCTCACGATGCCTAATGACTACTGAGGTCGCTGCTATGGAGTACATGGCAGTAGGTGGCAGCACAATGCATCTAATGTGAGAAACGTATGTTTCTGGGGGTGTCCGGATACTTTTTATCACATAGCGTAGCTCTATACCTGAATAGATATTTTTACTTAACTCTCTCTGTTTCCTTTAACTAATTTGTGGCATCTATTTTGCTACATTTTCTTTATTGTTCGTTATTGTCACCTCCATTTTTCTTTGCTGGAAACAATATTTGCGTGGAATACGGAAAACATTATGTCATCACAAGATGCAAATTATAAAATGTACACGTTTTATAGCACTAGTATCAGGTCTTCAAATACGCAGTAAGTGAAATTAAAAGAAAATGAAACCGAATGTTCCTCAAGAATGCGCCTACAATTCATCGAATTTTGTCGGTATCTTTTTGTTGTACACTGTGTAATATTATTATTATTATTATTATTATTATTACTAATTGCGTACGAGCCCTGTTGGATCACACAATACTTTTAGATACGTTTCCCTGATCTTCCATACTTGGGCTAGTTTTCTTTGTTTAGCGCACATGGTCCTGATTTTTTTGGAACCTCATTCTCTGGCTGTACTACTCAATACTTTGTGTTTCGATTAAACAGATTCCTGTCTACATGTCGACTACTTCAAGCGCTTCTGTCTGGGCTTTCTCGAGGTCCTTCTTAATTTTTTTGGTCCATGTCTATTCTTTAAGTTTCCTCTACGCATCGTAATCTTGTGTTTTAGCCTCACTGTTGCGTGTCTTTGAACGTCTCCATAAAATTCTATTCTTCGTTTTCTGATGGCTGCTCCCAGATTTGACAATTTCTCTGTTGCTTTACGGGATTTCAGGTCATATCCGTCCTCCGTTTGCCTTGGGCTACGAATTTTCCTCAGAATCATTCGTTCTTCCTTCAGTTTCTTTTTCCAGAGCGCCTTTTCTCTTGAGAATTAAAGTTTCGGTAGAGTACAGCGCACCAGTTTTGATCACAGTAATGGCTAACTTTCTTATGTGTGAGTATGCACTTTTTACTGCAGATGTGCGTTCTCCCGTAAGCTCTATTGAGTTTTTGTAATGGAACGTTCTGTACTTCCTTTTCTAGCCCCTACGCTTCTATGATTTCACCAGGATATCTGAAATGTCTGATCATTTTGTTTTTCCTATACTTAGAGTGTTAGTTCCTGAATATTAAATTAAGTGCAGCTGAACTCAGCTTTGTTCAGAAGAGATTTGTGGGCCAGTTTTTTCAGTGCATTCTTTGACGGCTTGTACCAGTTTGATTCCTGAGATTTCACTGGGGCCTAGTATCGCTACGTCTTCTGCAAAAGATAAGTTAGATATCTCAACGTTAGTTGAGTATGCTTCGAGAGAGTTGGTTTTTTCAATAATGTCTCCATTTCCCTGATCAGTTTATCTCGATGAGACTGTAGAGAAGGGGCGACAATAGATTTGCTTGGGAAATACTGACAGTACCAGTAATATTATTATTTTCATTAGTATTTACGATTATTTTCATTACAGTTTGTGAAAGGTGTACGTAACTGGGCTATATTGTCTACTGCTTTCCACACATGACGAAAAACGCTTTTTTCGACGTTGCGCAGCAAGCAGTAACGGGAAGCCAGGCTCTTCGTACCCCATACGATGCAGACAGATCCTCTGCTTTTGAAAAGTAGCGAATCAGTATTAGTCGAACTAGAAAAGAGATAAGGCCTTTAGGCCTTCAAAAGATGCCGGCCGGAGTGGCCAAGCGGTTCTAGGCGCTTCAGTCTGGAACCGCGCGACCGCTACGGTCGCAAGTTTGAAACCTGCCTAGGGCATGGATGTGTGTGATGTCCCTAGGTTAGTTAGGTTTATGTAGTTCTAAGTTATAGGGGACTGATGACCTCAGAAGTTAAGTCCCATAGTGCTCAGACTCATTTGAACCTTCGAAAGATGTCCGAGAAAATCTTTGCACCGTTTAGCACTTAAGACTTGTGTACCAGCAGCATCTGGCCAAACAGCTATGAACTCAAAGTGAAACTTTACAAATTATTGGTGGCTCATTTACTGACCACTCAGGCAGAACTTGAAAAATATCATATTACCGCCTTAAGCCGCTGGCAGGGTTGCCAGTCGTCAATAGCGCACCTGGATACTGCAGTGAGTGCATGATGGAGAGGTTCATCCTTTAATGCTGTGTTTCTGATGGAGCAGGGCAGCATTGATCAGGATACGTGGACTCAAAGAACAATCGACGTTGGAGTTCTGAAAATCCAATAAATCGTGGAACTGCACAGCACCCTCATGTTTTCACATTGTCCTCAGAGATGCCCTGTAATATCATGTTCATGTAGTTACGTCGTAGTAGTAGCAGCAGGGAAATTTTCGATTAACAATGTTCACCTCCGTTCTCTATCCGACAGGCGATTGTGACAGTGAAAGACCAGCTCAAATTTCACGTTTTTGGGACTGTCGTGGATCTGGTTGCAATCATTATTACAAGTGATCAACAATATCAGAGGTGCTAAAGCCGTCCAAGGTTTATGAGGACAACCAACAACAAAGTTATAGAAAATTGAGAGAAACTACAAAATAAGTGACCTCATACGCGTATTTTAATCAGGTACCACTTTTCTTTGCAACCATGCTCCAAAGCGGGCCATGCATACTGTCTGGCTCCAAATCTCGGACAAACACCGAGAAGCCCGTAACAAGTAAGTTATTTGCAATTTTTTCATGTTGTTTCGAAGAACCGCTGATGTCACGTCCCATATTACCAATTGTCTACCAAGAGACACAAGAAGTTGCTCTGTTATCTACATCTACATTTATACTCCGCAAGCCACCCAACGGCGTGTGGCGGAGGGCGCTTTACGTGCCACTGTCATTACCTCCCTGTGTGCGCTCAAATCTCTCTAATTTTACGTTCGTGATCTCCTCAGGAGGTATAAGTAGGGGGAAGCAATATATTCGATACCTCATCCAGAAACGCACCCTCTTGAAACCTGGACAGCATGCTACACCGCGATGCAGAACGCCTCTCTTGCTGAGTCTGCCACTTGAGTTTGTTAAACATCTCCGTAACACTATCACGGTTACCAAATAACCCTGTGACAAAAAGCGCCGCTCTTCTTTGGATCTTCTCTATCTCCTCCGTCAACCAATCAATCTCAACCTGGTACCCGCCTTACCAACAATTAATTTTATATGATCATTCCACTTCAAATAGGAGGAGGAGGAGATTAGTGTTTAACGTCCCATCGACAACGAGGTCATTAGAGACGGAGCACAAGCTCGGGTTAGGGAAGGATGGGGAAGGAAATCGGCCGTGCCCTTTCAAAGGAACCATCCCGGCATTTGCCTGAAGTGATATAGGGAAATCACGGAAAACCTAAATCAGGATGGCCGGACGCGGGATTGAACCGTCGTCCACTTCAAATAGTTCCGCACGCATACTCCCAGATATTTTACAGAAGTAACTGCTACCAGTGTTGTTCCGTTATCATACAATAAAGGGTCCTTCTTTCTATGAATTCGCAATACATTACATTTGTCTATATTAAGGGTCAGTTGCCACTCCCTGCACCAAGTGCCTATCCGCTGCAGATCTTCCTGCATTTCGCTACAATTTTCTATTGCTGCTAATGGAACACTTGTGTCGCTTCTTGCTTATTGACAAATTATGAAACAATGCTTTGAATCTCTAAGTGAATGGTCGTACAAGAGAGTTCATATAATGATAAGTAAAATGTTAAGTTGTTATGTTAATTCACAGCACAAAGATTGGGATGGTCTACCTCCTTTTGTAAATGGGGAGTTCAATTCTTTAACTCCATCAGAGTTTGGAGGCGGGGAGAGGAGAGCAGGTATCCCCAAAAGAAAGATGCCTTCACCCTTTGGCTTTCCCACCTCACCCCAGATGTTTATGCGGATGACTGCTTTTTATGCTGTTTATTTACAAACGTATTGGCAAATTACCACTGAGGGCTATCCGAAAATTTTATTTGACGGAACGCATCCTCTGGATAGGACGCTTTCTTGCAAGATAACAATGAACACCGTTTCGTCTTACTTAGGGAAGTTGCAGTGCACACTACATCATTCAATGCTTCGAGACAAACCACCAGCGATATCTAAGAATGACGAACTAAGGCTAACGATTATAAAAAGATTTTCGTAATACATGTTGTTACCTGAAATTTACGATCTTATGAGAAGCCAATATTACAGTCAGCGCTGCTTGCTTTGAGTGGATGTGTTCCGATGGGTTATCAGTAAAGGCCTCCATTATTAAACAGAAAATTCTTTACGACAACATTTCCACATACGGAAAGGATATAACACGCGTCTGAAAACAAGTGCGTCGTTTTATACACCGATTTCGCCGGAGATTATTACTACATAAGAGACTAAAAATAATTCACGACTATCACAAATTTTAGTTCGTTCTGCGGCCTTTGTCATCTCAATAAAACTTATCCTGGTTTGTGACCATGTCGTCCTGTTTTTCGTATCGACGTTTTTCCCACTCTCAGTAAATGCCGTACTCTGTCAAAGACCACTTCTAATAGTGGCCGAAACATTAGTCTACACAGTAGAACGACGCCGCCACATACTTTCGTTCAAGACGTAAACTCGTTGTTTATATGACGATAATGAGCTAGTTACTTTTTATGTTCTCTAAGAAAACCACATTATGTGAAAAAAGAAACAGATAATAACAGCAAACCGTGTTATCGACACGTGACAAAATCAGCCACGGAAACGAGTGAAAAATAATGTCACTGACTTTGATCCCTTCCGGTTCTTATGTCTCCGATGAGAGCGTTAATAAAACGATTGGCACTATGCGTAGTAGAATAATTGGGTGTGGTTTGTTGTAAGTGCGTATCACAGTTCTCAAGACGATGGAGGCAGGATGTTACGGGTGGCGCAGAAAAGCCGCAACAGCCGCGATAAGATAAAAACGAAAGCAGAATAGCACCGATGGAATCTTCCCCAGTTCTCGTTGCGCTGCCTGGAACACGAACACACTGCAGAATCAAATACCGTGGGTCGTGTGGCTTTGTTTTCAATTACTGGCACTTGGCTTGCAGGTCAGCGAATGGAACCAAAGCTCATATTTATTGTAGCAGTTACTTCAATCAGAAAAAAGGTTGATTCTTGCTTGTAAGCTATTTCTTAAACGGCCTGTGGCGACATAGGATGCAGTACTATAGCAGACGTTAAATTAATGTCATTGTGCTGTGTATATCACATTTTCACTTGGTTTGAATTTGGTTATCAGTCTTCCAGACGGTTTGATGTCTTATCCATTTCTTTCTGTCTTTTGTCAACCTGCTCATTTCTGCATTCCTGCCACACACGATTCTCTCAATAAACTTTAAGCTCTCTTGTATTTTTTTTCTTCTTGTTGCTTCATTCAGCGTCTCAGTACATTTCTCATTGCCCTTCATCTCTATCCTCTTTGCAGAATCGAATCCGACCAGCTATGGACCATGTACAACAATTACTTGCGGTTTCTCATTTCCGCTATTCTTACTCTTTCCTCCTTTGTCAGTAATTTTTTATTTGCTCACTCTGTTGTCGGCTCTGTTCGTCGGTGAAGATTTTTCTTTTTCCTCTGTCCTGAATACTCTCAAAGTTCTTAATCTTAGTTCCAAAGCTTTTTTTTATATCTTCATCACAAACACATTCTTCTAGGTCTTTCTGAGTCTGTGCCGTTTTGTCGAAAATTGACCAAGTGAGACTGCGCGTGTTTGTCCGGAGTACTTCGTTGTATTTGTGTGTGGTTGGGTGGGAGGGGGAAGAAGGGGAGGGGGGAAAGGTGCATTACAGTATCAGTGTTTTTAAGATTCGGGAAGCTGTTAAATCTTATGTGGTATTCAGCGAAGTATACGTATCTTCGAAGTCAGTCAATAAAAAGAAGCACAATCAGCGAACATCGTAAGTACAGCATACTTAGTCCGTCGAAAAGTTCCGAATCTGATGTTGTTCCAGGCATATAAGCGACGTTAGCGCAGTAACAACAGTTATGTGAATGTCTGGTGTCGGTTCTTTCCGCACTGTCACAAAGAACAGGCACCACGCATTCATATGAAAGAACAGACACACCGCTTTTGTACAATTTG
This sequence comes from Schistocerca americana, assembly GCF_021461395.2. NCBI lineage: Eukaryota > Metazoa > Arthropoda > Insecta > Orthoptera > Acrididae > Schistocerca > Schistocerca americana. The sequence goes on from NC_060125.1 coordinate 408,477,091, forward strand.
GTTCGCCTAGCTGGGCAATAGATCCACCTTTTTCAGTGAGGGTGCTCAAATACGTCCGAACTCCTGTGGGAATCTCAGAGCGAACAGGAAGGAAATGGGGCTGCGGGTAGGTGGCGCTCTATGGGAGTGTGGATCGGCCGTGAGGCGTGCCGTGGTAGTCCGCGCGTTGCGAAAACACCGTCTCCCGGATGGCGCAGTGGGTAACGAACCTGCCTAGTAAGAAGGAGATCCCGGGCTCGAATACCGATCCGGTACACATTTTCACTGGTCACCACTGATTACACCTCACGCCCCGAGCAGCTGACAGCAGTGATTCATTTCCTTTCTTCCCCTCTCCACCTTCAAAATGGTTCAAATGGCTCTGAGCCCTGTGGGACTTAACTGCTGAAGTCGTCAGTCCCCTAGAACTTAGAACTACTTAAACCTAACTAACCTAAGGACATCACACACACATCCATGCCCGAGGCATAGTTTCGAACCTGCGACCGTAGCGGTCGCGCTGTTCCAGACTGTAGCGCCTAGAACCGCTCGGCCACCCCCGCCGGCCTCTCCACCTTCAATTTACAAGTAACTAAAGTGGCTGCTCGAACCAGCAACTGTAAACAGACGTGTATTCGACTAGTCAGTTGTGAGAAAGCGGTACTATATAGCGGACGTGCGGGCGTAGTGTGTCAACGTCGTTGTGTCAAAAGTCACATTGGAGCAGCATCATTAAATCAACTGTTCAAGACATTCTCCAGGTATTCTGAAGAAGAGTGTGTAAAGTTTGCCCCACCCACCTTGACTCCAGAACAAAACCAATCGACGCGTGAACGCCTGCCACCACTTGGCTGAAATGAAAAACGCAGACACTTCATTTTCGGAAAAAATTATCAGGAGAGAAGAGACTTGATGCTATCGATACGAACCTATCACAAAACGACGAAATGCTCAAATTCACACGAAGAGTCAACGCTTTGACGACATAACCGACATTCAAGCTAATGTGATGAGCGAGTTGAGCCATCCCAAAGAAAAATTTCTCTGAGAGCTTCACATGATTGTATGGACGCTCTCCATGTGGTACCCAAGTAGAGGGAGGCTATGTAGAACACCTGGAGCATTAAAATCATCATCTTAACTTTTTTATTAATCCAGTCTCGAATCTTTTTTTGACTGCCAGCCGCTGTAGACGAGCGGTTCAACGCGCTTCAGTCCGGGATTGCGCTGCTACTGCGGTCGCAGATTCGAATCCTGCCTCGGGCATGGATGTGTGTGATGTCAAATGGCTCTGAGCACTATGGGACTTAACATCTGAGGTCATCAGTTCCATAGAACTTAGAACTACTTAAACCTAACTAACCTAAGGACATCACACACATCCATGCCCGAGGCAGGATTCTAACCTGCGGTCGTAGCGGTCGCGCGGTTCCAGACTGTAGCGCCTAGAACCGCTCGGCCACCCCGGCCGGCTGTGTGATGTCCTTAGGTTAGTTAGGTTTAAGTAGTTCTAAGTTCTAGGGGACTGATAACCTCAGATGATAAGTCCCATAGTGCTTACAGTCATTTGAACCAGTTTTTGGACTGATGGGGTATCGTAATTTTGAATTTAAACAGCCGTCTAAGAATGAATCTGTTGGTTAGAAACCGGTAATGGCTCTGTTTATTTCTATTCGTAAATAGCATTATTAACAGTGGCTTCTCGCTGTTCTTATTTGATCAATTGAAGGCATAAAGTCTATATAAGAGTTTATTGTCATATTTTGCACTTTACTCGTAATTGTACACCTTGAGCGCACATTTTATGTAAGGGGTCGTGAAACGAAAACGAGGCAGATTATACAGGATGGTCAGAAACAGTCTGAAATGTTATAAGAATGGTGCAATGTAAGTTCCACTGAGAACTGTTAAGAAAAATTCGACACGTTGCGCCATTGCCGAGTTGCTTAGCATTGAATCTAGCCACTCAGATCTTCGCGCAGGCAAATTAAAGCGGCCCATCATGTAAAATCAGTGTCAGTTGTTCTCGCAACGTACTAGATAGCGCACTAGACTTGTCAACCTTTGGCTCGCGTTCGATCGTATCATCTCATGTCCAGTTTTTGTATCGCTCTCTTGTTCGGTTTTAGGAAACCGGGCGAAGAACACGTTTGGAGACGCCGTCTCTGGCGGGCCACATGAATTTGCGTTCTCAATTGTCTGACTGCTAATTTAATTGCTAATTACCTCGGAATCGGGGCAACGTATCGATTTCGTTTTCTCAACATTTATTTCTAAGCACCCTTTCAAGCTTTCCAGTCTGCTTCAGACCTTCGTGTATAAAGAGCATGGCGCGCACATTGGTGCCGCAGGTAAGGTGTGTGTATGGAAGTACGCATAGTTGGGAACCAGGAAGGAACAGCATGAACGTTCACTGCTGTGCCATTAGTCTGCTAGAGGTATTCAGTGTGAGATCAGCGAGTCGTGTGTGCCTCCGATTGAAAACACTTGCGACTCGGCGACCAACTTCACCAGGGACTCCCGATCATCAATGCCACATAATCATTTCATTTGACTATTGAGTCCAGGAAAGACGAACAGCGAGGTGTAGCGCGGGTTTAGACTGCGATAGGACTGTCAGAAAGTGTAATTCATACCAGAATGCCTGCTGTGTATGGCGAACCCAGTATCTCACGTGCGTGTGTATTTGCGTGGAGCAAAGGATTTCGAGAAGATCGAGTTCAGTTGAAAGACAGCAGGCGGCCAGGACAGACTCATGGTGCCTTTACCCCTTCTGCCGTGGATGCTGCCGTCAGAAATGACCGACGACGACCGGAGGAAGACGTTCCAGCCCTCGTCGGGCATCCGTGGCGGCGCCGCTCAGGCCATCATGGCAGAGCATCTGGAGTTCCGCAAAATCTTTGCGCACAGCCTAACGAAGGAGCAGAAGTTGAACAGAATGCTGACATCACAGCTGCACCTGGGACGGTATCAAGTTGAGGAATGTCGTTTCCTGTCCGGTTCTGTAGCGGAAGATGAAACATAGTGTCATCATTTTGGGCCGGAGAACAAACGTCAGAGTGAACAATGGAAGCACATGGATACACCCCCACTGAAAAAATCAAAAGACGTTTCTAACGTAGTATTACATAACAGATTCCAGTCGAATTGGATCTAACTGAACTGACTGTAAGAGTATGTAAACTTTCAGAAACAATTGATCTTGCCGTAATATCAAGCAGGAATAGGGGATAAGCGAAGCAAGTAATTCTGGAAATTAATACTGCGTTACCTCGTCTGATGCGATGTTTGTCTGTGTTCGTAATCTATATCAGCCTCTATATAAATGCTATGCAAACCATAGGTGCATATCGCAACCATAGTTGGAAACATAACCGTTCAAACACACTACTAGTTAGGGACAATTAATTACCTATTGGTAGCACCAACACACAGACATAGCAAATACCGGTGAATGCCTGCAGTACAGCAAAGTTGGCTAGCATTACCAGTTGTAAACCAGCCGACCAAACGGCAATGTCGGGAAGCCGTAGTGCACCCTAAAACACAAAGCAACCCAACGGAAACCCTTACACATTGCGATCGATTTATGACTAATCGCCCGCTCATGTAACAACCTTGGCTCGTTACAGGTACAGACGCTGCAGCCAGCCGAGGAGAATCACAGGTGTCCAGCCCAGCAGTTCACCTCCTCGAGAAGACTGACACTCTTTATGACGACTTAAGCTATGAACCGGTACCGAGCATTGCACGACACCCGAAACTAACAACAAGCATTTGTCGCAGATAGCCAGAAAACCGCTACTTGGCGCTTGCCTCGGCAGATTTTTCCCCCTCTGCCCTTGAAACCCCTACGTTTCGTTCACTTATCGTCCACTACCTATCTCCTCGACACGACCATATTAGTGGGCAGTCGCACCAGAATGTGCGACTCGACATCCCCACACCCCGTGAAGTCCTCTATTAGTAACTAAAAATACGCAGGTGATAGTAGAACTTTTGTGATGGTCATCACGTCGTTTGGGTGTGGAGCGGCTCCACCGTTTAATAAAAGAAAAAGAAAAAAGAATTAAAAAAGTAAAAAAATGAGAAGTATGGCAAAGAGTACTTAGTATGGTGCCACATGTTCCACTCGAATATGGAAAGCGGGAAGAATCGCTGATTAATCGCCTCAGAGCGTGCTGTAATTAGTCGAATCTTGTCTTACGATTCCTACAGGGACGATAGATGGACGCTGAGGGCGTTCTCTACATTCTTCACTTAAGACTGGTAGGCTTCATAGGGACTATCAGCGTCTATCTTCAAAAGCCTGTCGATTGAGTTTTCCGTGACCATCTCTCTCTAGTCCGACAAACCTGGAATCATTCGTGCAGCCCTTCTTCGTACACGTTCACTATCCGCAGTTAGTCCTTTCGGTGTGGGACCTACACACTCTAACAGTATTATAAAATGGGACGCACAAGTGATTTTCAAGACTGCATTTTCCCAGCACACTGCCAAAGAACCGAAATCTACCATCTACCATCTGACTTACCAACGACTGGGGCTGTATGATTATTTTACTTTATATCACTACAGTCGTTACAGATGGATAATTGTATGAATTTACCAGTTACAACTTCGTGTTTTGTGAAGTGCACAATTTTTCATTTCTGAACATTTAAAACATGTTGCCAGACTTTTTACCACTTTGAAATCTTGTCAAGAACTGAATGGAGAATTGCACAGGTTTCTCCAGTCAGTACTTCATTACAGGTAACTGCAGCATCTCCAAAATCTGAGCTACTGTTAACATCGTCTGCCTGGTCATTTAATATACGACATGGACATCAAGGGTCTTACGACACTTCCCTGAGGCAATCCAGAAGTCACTCATTAAGAAAACATGCCGTAGCAGTCGTTTTGATGTTATTTCATTATATTGCAATCAGTTTCGATTACTCAAGGCCCCATTTCAGGTCTGTGTGCATAAACAGATAAACAGTAATGGCAGTATCATCAACTTACCAACCAAGCAAATACAAAGACAGGTTAAAAACTGAATAAAAATCAAAGACAATATTATGTAAGCGAAATTACGGTAGTCATTTGATGAAAGCAAACAGATACATCCATTGCACATAACTAAAATAGAATTGCATATAATATACCATGACGAATTTCCACTCTATACGTTGTACAAATGTACTAGTTATTAATATAATCATTAATTAAATATTCCATGATTAAAAACTGGTCAGTTACATGAGGTACTAAACTTCAAAATCCTGAAATAACCTACGAAACTACAAAAATAACTGTAGAAAATGACAGAGTATGAAAGAAACAACAGCAACATCAGAAACAAGTAGACCAAAGAAATGTGTCTATGTACAAACAGTCCTTGCAAGGATATCATCAACAATATCTAGAGCTATCAAAATCACAATATAGATATATCTAAACGTCATGTCAAAGTTATAAAATGCTTATGTGCAAACCGTAGTGGGTCATATTTATGTCATGTGCAGGAAATGAGTGTCCACAACATGTCAAAAGACATGAAAAACTTCCAAAAGATATTATACATGGAGAAAAACTTTCGTAATAAAATAACATCAGCATGACCGCTGCAGGTGTTTGATTTTTTTTTATCGTAAGTGAACGGTGGAGTCCCGCGGACCATCAGTCACAAAGATGGACGTTGGACAAAAAAAATACTTGTATTTCTGTCGTCGACACTCCTACCAAGATAACATGCTACAACCTCCCAACCCAGTCACAAACCCAGTCTGATATTCAGTATAATCGTAGTTTCTGCTATAGCCAACATATTCATCGCGAGAGAATTGAGTTGATATTTAAAGTTTTTAGATAGTGTTTATTTTTCTATATCAGCTGCATTTTCGATCACATTCCATCATCTTCAGTATTCTGGTGTGTAGTTCCTGTGCAGACTCAACGGGTTGTTTACACATTTACGAGGGCGTGCTGAAAGGTCATGATTGTGTATTTTTTTTATGTGAAAACTCTTAAAGCTTTTTAAATAAAACACACTTTATTAATGTTACACATCTTTTTTCTTCATGTCTATATATTTGTTTCTCAACATACTTACCCTGGCGGCGAACGCACATTTCTCCCACCAAGAGACCAGTTTGTATACCGTCACTGTAGAATGCCTGGATTTGTTGACGGGACCACAACCTTTCCTCTGCTTGCACCGCTTCATCGTTATCAAAGTGAAGTCATCGAAGGCGTTCTTTGAGTTCTGGAAACAGATGAATACCATACGGCGAATGATAAATTACAGTGAAACCGAAGCGTCAGATTCTTGCAGATGTCGCTGCACTTTTGTGTGATTTGGTATTTTCATACTGAAGGAGAGGTAGCCCCACGTGTGTACAGTTAGAAACTCAATTACAGCACGCTGTTTTTCACGCACCGTTATAGTTACTTCCCTCACCGCCATGTTACACGCTACAACGTGGAGCCCTCTAGCGGCAAAGGGGCGTAACTTCAACTTGCGTCAGCGAAGCGGGAAAGTCGACCGAATAATATGCATGACATGTAATACGTCAACCGATACTGAGGCATTACTTTTAGCACGCCCTCGTACGTAGATCTCAGGATAGTCCACTGTGATAGAAACTAGTAATACCGTAAAAATGTGGAAATGAGATGGAAAAATAAACGATATAAAATAGTTTTGAATCGTATTTACGTTAATAGACGCTGGTTTGGTACCGAGTTATATTTCCTTTGGAAGTCGATTATACCGCATTCACCCATTTGCCGTGATTCGTGGATTTCAGAATGTCTTGAGGGAAAAATGTAAGTTGCGTTTTACGTGATCAGTCTTTTCTTAATCCATGCTGGTTCACCTGGAGAAGCACATTTTCCTCGAGGTTCCTTACGATCTGGACACCAAAGATTAATTTATTTAGCGTATGGCGAGGTGCATCACATGATTATAGTCTGCAATACAAACGTTAAGTATGCATATGAAACACACAGTTCAAGTAAAAAGAAAAAAAAAGCAATAGCTATAAAAATATATAAAACCCCAAAATATACGGCAACACAACTGCAGCTGGATGTTCATATTGCTGATGTGTTCTACCACCTTTTCGGTAGCATGCAGGAATTAGGGGTGCTCACTAGTGAAGGAAGTCAATGGACAATCTTCTGTTACATGCTTCATTGTTTGCCTACAGCTCCTCAGTCGCACTTTGGAGAAGCTATTTTGCTCTATACATACCAAGACTCAAGACATCTACCACAGTTTGATCGTATTCTGTTTAGGGTAGACCAGATTTTGTCGGGCTTGTCGAATTCGGGTGGCGTGGTTTCGAGGCAAAGTACTCTATTATAAAAGGTAGGGGTGCCTGTTTGGTCCACTCGACATTTCAACGATCAACTGGGGTGAATCCATTTTCATCCAAAATTGTTGTACTCTTTAAGGATGGATGTCTAGAGTGCAGTCTGGTCCTCTCACTGTCGGGGACGTCTTGATGGATTTGTAGAAAAGAGTTGTTGTCGATCCTCTGATGCGTGATATCTCTCTCGTTGCAGAAGGGGAGGAGCCATATTGCTTAGTGCAGGCAGCCAGCAGGTTGAAGTTGCCTTTATTGTGTCTGTTATAAGCAGTATAGTTGATTTAGATGCCCATCGATGGGAGTAGAGTGAGTACTGTTGAACTACCACCTCAAAATGTTCCGCTACCGAATAGACTAGACCTTTAGCTGAAGGCAGCAGCGTGGCGCCTGTGGAGTCACTAAAGTGCAAGCAAGTTTCTGCAAGTTGGTGTTCCGAGCTCTAACTTTGGTAGCTATCTTTAATAAATGATTCTTGAAACTCATTGATCTATTCAGGGTGACACCTAGATATTCTGGATGACTGTTGTGGAATAGTAGCTTGTCTCAAATTAATAATTAAGTTCACTGTTGGGTAGCTTTTTGCAGGAATAGAATGTATTCTGTCTTTGTCGCACAACCTTGCAGTCTCCAAAGGCGAAATAATTTCCCAAAATTTTTAGCTTCTTCATCATGATGTGTTAAGTAGGGTGTAATACTATTCGCATCCGTCGTAGACAGCTACTCATGCACCGTGGACAACACTGAATGAACTATGCGGCAGTTATGACATAAGTCGACCCACATTTTATTACATTTCATTATTGAGTTTAGAAGTGCTTACGCTGCTGTATGCCAGAATAGCAATTAGGATCGGTAGTAGTCCCCATTCCATAAAACGACATGTGCACACGGACAGTGATAACGGGGGTGCGAGCAAGGGCTATGTCATACTGGTGCAGACAAAGAATACCGTGAATCACACTGCGAGGCTTTGCGTCAAATGCAAAGCTTTGTTTATTAGTATTAAGTGTTTAAATGTATTTATACGACTCCAACTGGGCTCTCGACATTATCCACATTGCCAGCTTCTGAACCATGATTTCAGCAACTCCAAAATCTAGTTCACATTACAATTAGAGTTTTATTTAAGATTCTCAGTCATTGGATGATTAAACTGACCAATCAGAAACGGTCCCCTTCACAGGCAGGCGAGAAACACCGTAGTTAGTTGACTAAACACTCTAGGACTAATTTTTTGGAGAGGCATCGCACATATGCAGTGAACCGAATATGGTTCCGCCTTTAAAGTGATTTAGTGAGTTAAAACAGCTTCGAAAAAAAGTTTGCAAGCGAATTCGCGAGTGTGCAAATTCGAACTGTCATTAAGTTTATGTAAAGATAATCAATCAAACTTGGAATCGTGCTCGATATGTAATGACTAGAATCCTTGAACTTTTCAAGTACTGCCGTTAGACTGGGTCCTAAGATTGTTTATCCTTACATTAAAAATAAAACAGTCACGGTTGCAAAGTTATTCTGATTTAAAAATTACGCGTTTCGCCGTGGTTAGGCACCATTAGATTATGTAAAACTGTCAAATGAAGTTCACTACGCCGACTACCAAAGCTCAACGTCAGCCACATACACTTGAAACAGTCTGTATGAAAATCCGGTCGTCAGAATACATAAATGGAACTGTGGGAACCTTTGAACTGTTACAGCAGCAAGTAGAGCACAGCGTGAGGGCGCGCGTACACGTTGGCCCGGATGCCTAACGCCTGAGAGGTCTTAAAAAACTAGGTATCATCCCATTATTTCGAGCCTTTCATTAAAGTAACATTGAGGTTTCCCTGCTTGCCATTCCATTATTTACAGTTCGTGTGCAGCCGCGACTGACGGAGGAGAAGATCAGTTGGAACATTGAGACAATTTTACGGGACACGACACAAGCAAAACCTCTTAATGGTGAATCAGGGAACTTGCAGAATGCTGGGCCTTCTCGTTACCACTTTATCCATGTAGCGCTCCACATGCAACAATTTGCTAGGAGCAACTTGGGCTGTTAGCTTGTCCGACGCAGCAACATGTGACAGTAGGCACGCTGCTTATCTCACCCTAATTAATTAATTAGTCAGGGAGGGGTAGGAAACGCCATAACCGGCACAACCGGTGCCAGAAAATCATCGAGATCTCGTGGCACTTACAGGACATATCACAGCTTGAGACCATATATAATAATAGTACGGCCACAGCGAGTGGTGCAGGCCGTACGTCCTTAGTATAACCAAGTTACTCCCGCTGATCCCACCATTCAGATTCCTACGAGCTATGTGAGTTTGAGCCAGTGCTCTTGCTGGACAGTGTGTTTTGGCTCCCATACACGATCAAAAAATTTGTCGAAGTTGACTATGTTTGCCAAACATTTGACTGTGTACGGTGATGTTTGACGTGTTTGTCAAGCACAGATTGTGTTTGACATTTTTACGAGTAATTTTGATTGAAATTTTGACGAGGTAACGGAAGCTGTGTGTGTCAATATTTCGCCGCATATATTCAGCGAAAAAATTGTCTTATAGTTTATCTCGCTGATCAAGTTTAAAAACATATTAGGATTGGCAGTTACCAGAATAGTTGAGGCGTTGTCTCTTTCCCAGCCATATACTACGCGGAAAAAATTAAGAAGAAAATCAATATACTACGCATAATATACATACAGAAGTGGAACGAAATTTTTAAAAAATTAAGTTTTCCGGTTTTCCAACGGACGATGTGAGATATATGTTTCCACGCTGTTGTATTTTAATAAACTGTCATAAGAGGACCAATTAAGAGACAATAAATTTTCGCATACTGGGGCCTTCTTTTTCAGTGCGTGGGCTCACTCTAAACAAGTTATTAAAAGTTCCACTGTTCATCCACAGAACGTTGATGTAATCATCAGCTTCTGAGTGTGGCATATCATTTAACAGGTTTTCATGAGTATGTTCCTCTAATTTTAAACCATTCCCTGGACCAGCGTCTTGTTTACTTCTTCCTTAAACAAAGTGCCAGATTCAATGTTCCATGTTAGAAATGCTTTATCTGCGTTTCTAGTCGTGTCAAAATACAGCATAAGCGAAATGCGTCTGCTTCAAAAATAAGGTTAAATTCACAACTTCGTTGATTGACACATACGTGGTTAGAAAGATTTATCTTTCACAAGATCCTTAATGAGTTATTAAAAGTTTCAATGTCCATTTGAAAAAGGTGGTATCATCATCACGTTCTGAGAGTAATATTTTCTTTAGCAGAACGTTAGGGGTAAATATACAGGGTGGTCCATTGATAGTGACCGGGCGAAATATCTCACGAAATAAGTGTCAAACGAAAAAACTACAAAGAACGAAACTCGTCTAGCTTGAAGGGGGAAACCAGATGGCGCTATGGTGAGCCCGCTAAATGGCGCTGCCATAGGTCAAACGGATATCAACTGCGTTTTTTAAAAATAGGAACCCCCTTTTTTATTCGTGTAGTACGTAAATAAATATGAATGTTTTAGTTGGAGCACTTTTTTCGCTTTGTAATAGATGGCGCTATAATAGTCACAAACTTATAAGTTTGCGGTTGGTATTTGCTTCGTGATACATTACCCGTGTTAAAATTGACCGTTTGCCAATTGCGGAAAAGGTAGATATCATATTGATGTATGGCTATTGTGATCAAAATGTCCATCGGGCGTGTGCTATGTATGTTGCTTGGTATCCTGGACATCATCCAAGTGTCCGGACCGTTCACCGGATAGTTCCGTTATTTAAGGAAACAGGAAGTGTTCAGCGACATGTGAAAGCTCCACCACGACCTGCAACAAATGATGATGTCCAAGTAGGTGTTTTAGCTGCTGTCGCGGCTAATCCGCACATCAGTAACAGACAAATTGCGCGAGAATCGGGAATCTCAAAAACGTCGGTGTTGAGAATGCTACATCAACATCGATTGCACCCGTACCATATTTCTATGCAACAGGAATTGCATGGCGACGACTTTGAACGTCGTGTACAGTTCTGCCACTGGGCACAAGAGAAATTACGGGACGATGACAGATTTTTTGCACGCGTTCTATTTAGCGACGAAGCGTCATTCACCAACAGCGGTAACGTAAACCGGCATAATATGCACTATTGGGCAACGGAAAATCCACGATGGCTGCGACAAGTGGAACATCATTGACCTTGGCGGGTTAATGTATGGTACGGCATTATGGGAGGAAGGATAATTGGCCCCCATTTTATCGATGGTAATCTAAATGGTGCAATGTATGCTGATTTCCTACGTAACGTTCTATCGATGTTACTACAAGATGTTTCACTGCATGACAGAATGGCGTTGTACTTCCAACATGATGGATGTCCGGCACATAGATCGCGTGCGGTTGAAGCGGTATTGAATAGCATATTTCATGACAGGTGGATTGGTCGTCGAAGCACCATACCATGGTCCGCACGTTCACCGGATCTGACGTCCCCGGATTTCTTTCTGTGGGGAGAGTTGAAGGATATTTGCTATCGTGATCCACCGACAACGCCTGACAACATGCGTCAGCGTGCCGGCCGGGGTGGCCGAGCGGTTCTAGGCGCTACAGTCTGGAACCGCGCGACCGCTACGGTCGCAGGTTCGAATCCTGCCTCGGGCATGGATGTGTGTGATGTCCTTAGGTTAATTAGGTTTAAGTAGTTCTAAGTTCTAGGGGACTGATGAACTCAGAAGTTAAGTCCCATAGTGCTCAGAGCCATTTGAACCATTTTGAACCATGCGTCAGCGCATTGTCAATGCATGTGCGAAGATTACGGAAGGCGAACTACTCGCTGTTTAGAGGAAAGTCGTTACACGTATTGCCAAATGCATTGAGTTTGACGGACATCATTTTGAGCATTTATTGCATGAATGTAGTATTTACAGGTAATCACGCTGTAACAACATGCGTTCTCAGAAACGATAAGTTCACAAAGGTACATGTATCATACTGGAACAACCGAAATAAAATGGTCAAACGTACGTACATTCCGTATTTTTATTTAAAAAACCTACCTGTTACCAACTGTTCGTCTAAACTTGTGAGCCATATGTCTGTGACTATTACAGCGCCATCTATCAAAAAAGCGAAAAATGTGCTCCAACTAAAACATTCATATTTCTTTACGTACTACACGAATGTTTAATAAAAAATGGGGGTCGCTATTTAAAAAAAACGCAGTTATATACGTTTTACCTATGGCAGCGCCATCTAGCGGGCCAACGATAACGCCATCTGGTTTCCTCCTTCAAGCTAGACAAGTTTCGTTCTTTGTAGTTTTTTCGTTTGCGCTTATTTATTGAGATATTTGGCCCGGTCACGATCAATGGACCACCCTGTATATCTCTCTCATTTTAAGCCTTTCCCTGGACCAGCAACTTGTTTTTTCTTCTTCTATAAACACAATAGCAATGTCAATGTCAGAACTGCTTTATCTGCGTTTGCAGCCGTTCTCACTGCTGTCAAAATACAAACACGAACATCGTCTGCCTGAAAGTGAGTTTAAACTGGCAAACTTTGTTGTACATGCTTGGGCTTGTTCGATAAACCCACAGGCTAGACAAGGGAACATGTGACAAAGTTTAGTCATTTATGGAGGCCTTTCGGGACTCTGGAGAGCGAGTGGTTCCTGTGTGTTTGCTGCAGCCGGCAGCACTCACGGTGGGCAACCTGTGGAGTGGGACTCCGGCACGCCACGCCGCGCTGCGCCTGCCCGCAATATCCCAAATGAAATTCCTCTGGGCGGGTGGCCGGTGCACGACACGGAGACAGCTGCGTGTCAGGGAACAACACGGCGAGGCCCGGGCAGGCGCTAGTGCGTAGGCCGGCCAACTATAATGAGTCTTTGTCTCCGTCTCGCAGACAGCGCGCTGATGGCGCCGTACACAGATCAGTAATGAAAAGGGGGGGGGGGGAGGGGGAGGCCTGCCCGAATCTCGAATAATTAGCTGCCGTACCATAATTTTCCACACCGCGGACAGCTGTCTTATTGTATTTCGTGACCGATTACGTGTACGAGCGTCGGTACCTGGAAGAGTCAGTTGTAGGTGTAATACTTGTCTCAGAGGCGACGTGAGAGGTTTCCCAAAGAGTTCTTAGCATAAATCTTCCACTCTTGTGCGTAGCGTATATTGTTCTGAGGCTTCCTAGAGCAGGGGTTCACAAGCATTTCCTCCGACGGGACGCTTTGAGAATCCTGGTACTCTGATGGAACACTTTGTTTATTTTAAGTATTGATAAAACGTCTTGTTTTATTCAGTTATTACTTCAATTTTAAATCATAACAATTTTTAAAAATAATTAGTATCGTAAAACTGTCGAAAAAAACACCATAACATTAATAGTTTTCCACGGAGCACTTAATCACTTCTCGCAGAACACCAGTATTCCACGGAAAACAGCGCGGGAAAGTCTGTCCTAGAGGATTAAAACTCTTTAACCTTATCCATTAAAGATGATCTAGAACCGGTGGTTGTATACAGAATATAAATGGAGAAAACTGCCGCCAATCACTTTCTGAAATATTTGTTTATTCACATAAAGTTATTTTCGAAAAATTTAAGTCTCAACTTGACACAGGAAATGCTTCAAATGGCTCTGAGCACTATGGGACTTAATATCTTTCATCAGTCCCCCTAGAACTTAGAACTACTTAAACCTAATTAACCTAAGGACATCACACACATCCATGCCCGAGGCAGGATTATAACCTGCGACCGTAGCGGTCGCGCGGTTCTAGACTGAAGCGCCTAGAACCGCTCGGCCATTGAGACAGAAGAGCTATGGGCAGCAATATCATTAATATTCACCAGGCTCCTTCCATTTCAGTTTTAAGATGACACCTCTATTGCCAAAAGCCAGTATTCAGCATCACGTGATGAATATGACCCATCTGAAGGATGGAAAGGCTTGAAAACTAGTTTATGGGAACAACCAAATATTTCAAGAAGTGACTGGACGCAGTTTTCTGTATTTCTACTACTAAAACAGTGTTTTGATCTGCATGGAGGTTTCAAAATACACACATCAAAAAAAGTTTTGCATCACCTAGGTTCCAAGAGTTCCGGAACCTGTACAGAAAACTGGAACAGAGATCAACATAAACATCATTTCCGCCCTTTTTATTGCTAATGAAAACCACATATTGCATGATGTACCACCATACAGCGAGATCTTCAGGGGTGGTAGTCCAGGTTGCTGTACACACCGGTACAAATAATACACAGTAGCACGTCCTCTTCCATTGATGCATGCCTGGATTCGTCGCAGCATTCTATCCACAAGTCCATCAAGGCACTGTTGATCTAGATTGTCCCACTCCTCAATGGCGATTCGGCGTGGCTCCCTCAGAGTGGTAGGGGTGTCACGTCGTCCATAAACAGCCATTTTCAATCCATCCCAGGCATGTTCGATAGGGTTCATGTCTGGAGAAAAAAATTAAATGAGAGTACGCCGTTTTTGGCCGGGAGGCCCAATCGGGGGAAGTTCGGCCACCAAGTTCAAGTCTTATTTTCAACAAAGCCCCGTTGGGCGACTTGAGTGCCGGTGATGAGAAGGAAACGATCATGAGGACAACACCCAGTCCCTGAAAGGAGAAAATCCCCAACCCGGCCGGGAATCGAACCGGGGCCAGCTTGCATGGGTGGCGAGCACGTTACCACCCAGATAAGCAGGCGGACCATGTATTGAGAACATGCTGGCCACTCTGGTCGAGCGATGTCGTTATCCTGAACGAAGTCATTCACAAGATGTGCACGATGAGGGCGCGAATTGTCGTCCATGAAGGTGAATGCCTCGCCAAAATGCTGGCGATATGGTTGCACTATCGGTCGGAGGATGGCATTCACGTATCGACACCTTCCATGACCACCAGCGGCGTACGTCGGCCCCAAAACAGCAGGGAACCTTCACCTTTCTGCACTCGCTGGACAGTGCGTCTAAGGCGTTCCAAACACGTCTCTGACGATTGTCTGGTTGAAGGCATATGCGACACTCATCGGTGAAGAGAACGTGATGCCAATCCTGAGCGGTCCATTCGGCATGTTGTTGGGCCCAACTGTACCGCGTTGCATGGTGTCGTGGTTGCAAAGATGGACCTCGCCATGACGTCGGGAGGGAAGTTGCACATCATGCAGCCTATTGTGCACAGTTTGAGTGGTAACACGACGTCCTGTGGCTGCACGAAAAGCATTATTCAACATGGTGGCTTTATGTCGAGGTTCCTCAGAGCCATAATTCGTAGGTAGCGGTCATCCACTGCAGTAGTAGCCGTTGGGCGGCCTGAGCGAGGCATGTCATCGATAGTTCCTGTCTCTCTGTATCTCCTCCATGTCCGAACAACTTCGCTTTGGTTCACTCCGAGATCCCTGGACAACTTCCCTTGTTGAGAGCCCTTCGTGGCACAAACTAACAATGCGGATGCGATCAAACCACTGTATTGATCATCTAGGCATGGTTGAACTACAGACAACACGAGCTCTGTACCTCCTTCCTGGTGGAATGACTGGAACTGATCGGCTGTCTGACCCCCTCCGTCTAATAGGCTCTGCTGATGCATGGTTGTTTACATCTTTGAGCGGGTTTAGTGACACCTCTGAACAGTCAAAGGGACTGTCTCTGTGACACAGTATCCACAGTCAACGTCTGTCTTCAGGAGTTTTGGGAACCTTGGTGATGCAAAACTTTTTTTGATGTTTGTAGTTAACTCTGCTGAAGAATTAATTCAGCAAATAACCCATGCGTTGAGGTCAAGAAGTTTCTCAGTGCTATACCTCTGGCGACTGCTATTCCAGCACGGGATAGAGGACAGCCGCTATGATAGTTTTAACGACTGAGATGCTGATGGAACTGAAAGGCGAGGATGGTGAGGAAGGGGGGGGAGGGGGGGGAGGAATTGAACGTGAGCTGTACTCCTGCGAAGCTCACCCGGGTAAATAGTACCGCGTGCTCTACATTCTCACTCCTAGGTGGCACGCTGTTTTAATGTGCCAAAAAGTTTTCAACATTTCAATATTTCGTGTGATATTAGCTAAGCCATCCCATTATATACGTGAATACCGAAACTCCTTCCGGTGTGGAACTAGAACTATTTCTCTCAGGGCAACAGTACATTTATTTGTTTCCATTAGTTATTTTTATCAAATTAATTATTGGTGTGTTACTGGATCAGAAGAAAAGTATTTACGAATAAATAGATAGATAGAAAAATAAACAAAAAGTACACGCACACTAACACACACACAATATGTGTAATTTTTATGTCTGATGTAAAATGTTTTCTATTATAAATCTAATGTGTAAACTTATTTGTAGTATTGTTTGTTGTTGATACATTCTACCAATCAAAGCGTAAAATGTCAGAAGTCTGATTTTGGTAGAGAACTAAGCAAATCTCAAAAGAAAAATACAGTGGCTGGGTCTAGATTTAATGGAAGTCAGGGTCACAATAATATAATGCTTTCAGAAATTAAACAAGAATATCAGGTAATACGAACACCAGCAGAGAATGGAACAACTAGAGTCGGATTGGTCCTGAATACGAAGGCAGGTCAGAAAATGAGGTTCTTTGAACAGTTTAGCGGTAGGATTATTCTCAGCAAAGCTGACAGCAAACCAATACCAACAACAATAATTCAGGTAAACATCCCGTCGGCACAAGCGCAAGATGAAGAGATAGAGAATACGTGGATCCTGAACGGGTAGCTCAGTATGGAAAGGAAGACGATAATCTAATAATCGTGGGGGATGGAAGGTTGTCGCAGGGAAAGAAAATGAAGATGATACTGCTGTAGAATATGAGCTCGGTAGCAGGAATGAGAAAGGACAAAGACTAAGTAAGTTCTGCAGTATACTGGAGCTGGTAGTTGCGAATGTGCTGTTAAAAAATCACTAGAGAAAGAGGTATACGGGGAAAAGTCTTGTGATGTGGGAAGATACAATTTGGGTTAAATAATAGTGAGACAGAGATTCCGAAATCAGAAATTAGATTGTAAGGCACACCCTACAGCTGACATAGGTGCAGACCACAATTTAGTAAAAATTAACAGCAGGCAGTAGTCCAAGATGAAGGAGCAGCTGTGGATTCTTTTGAATGTTGTTCCAAATCTTCAAGAGAGAGACTGCTCTCGTTAGAGCTGCACCTCGGATTCTGCTGAGAACAGGAAGCCGTAGGGCGCTTGTACTCCGAATTAATCCGGTAATTTTTCGCTTTGCCTGATTGAGTAGCACATCTATCTACTTAGTGTGAAGACTATTGACCCAGGTCGAACGGCAGTATTAAGCGACATAGTATGATTGAGCTAAGGCTATGGAACTGAAAACGTGAGCATTACTTTTAAACATAGCTGCTTAGTTCAGTCACCGTTTACAAATTAAAGTTAAAGCAATTACAGCCCTCTGTCACAAAATTTAAGTCTTTTGATCAGGTTTCAACAATTCTATTAGTGCTTTCATCAGAAATTAAATATTCAGTTTGGCCTATAACACAAGTACAAATTTATGGGAAATTTTTTTTACATAAAAGTGTAAGTACTGACTAACAGTACAGGAAAGAAACAGTACTTACGTGTCACGTATATGATAAATATCAAGCGAGAAAGCCTTTAGTCACAAACATTTTTCTAAAGAATACATGGAAGGCGAGCCACCATGGGCTGCTCACACCTGTAAAGCCACAGGTAGCTTTAGCAAGTGCGAGCAGGTGACCATTACACCAAGGGTGCTATGTAGTAGCCGTAAATATAAGTGGGCTACTTAACATTTAAAATATAGACAGCTGAATGTTAAGATGAACAGTATTTAGTACATGAACTAATAGGCAAAGTTTTATTTGACATGGTGACTTTTTGTTTATGTGAAAGCTTAGAAATACAGTTTCAAACCTGATTAACAGTACAAAAAGAAGCAGTACTTAGACGTCACGTATAAAATAAATATCAAGCGAAAAGCTTAAGTCACAATTTTTAAAGTAGAATGCGTGCAAAGCAAGCCACTACGAGCTGCTCGCAAATATCGAGCTACAGGTAGCATCAGACTGAGGCGTCCGCGTAAACAACTGCGGGCAGGTGAACATTGCACCGAGAGTGCCATCTGGTAGCCGCAGGTACAAACTGGCTACTTAACATTCAAGTAAAGACAGACGAATGTCATGATGAGCATTATTCAGCACATGACGTAAAAGGCAATATTTTGTTTCACAGCAACATATAAAGTAACATTTTGTCTACATCAGAGCTTATAAGTACAGTTTAAAGGATGCAGACACCATTATAGAAAATACAAAAAGGGCTGAATGATAAAGACTGTAGAAAACGATATAACATAAATTACAGCCAATATAAACCATTTAATAAACGAAAATTATGAGTTGACTTAGATAGCAAAAACATTTCGGTAACTGCACGAGGAAACCCGAAATCAAATATCAAGTAACGGCTTTATACCGTTGAAGAAGTTTTTATTACGCCACTGCAGCTGCTCACTGAAAATGAGGCTATCATTTCGAGCAAGATGATTAAAAATTTCTAATTCTTCGAGAATCTCCAATCTACGCCCTTCCTTCTCGGTGTCCAAAGTGTTGATATCGTGAATAGCTTTAGGCGCGTGACCTTTAATCAGAAGGTGGTCGGCAAACGACGAATTATGGGTGCTAGTGCCATTTTTTTCTGAAAAGATGTTCTTTCTATCTGGTTGTAAAGACACGTCCTGTTTGCCCTATGTAGTAAGAAGAGCAGGTGTCGCAGAAAATCTTATAGACGCCAGAACTTTCCAAAGGGGAATGAGTCGACTTCAAATTATGAATGAATTTTGTTTTCAAATTATTTTTGGTAGAAAAGACAACTTTACAGTTGTATTTATCACGAAGAAGGCGTTGAATCTGATAGGAGATGGGCTCTAAGAAAGGGATAGAAAAATACGCTTCTGGGTTAGATTCAATGATACAGGTGCCGAGCGCAGTAACTTTTTTAACAGTTTCTTTTTAAGGATGTCATCCACAATGCCACGTTGATATTTGTTATTAACTGCTATCGTTTTGAGTAAATTAATTTCACATTGAATTTTTTTTCGCGAGTGGGATAGAAGTAGTTCTGTGAATAGCAGAGCGAAAGAAAGCGTTTTAGAAGATTGTGGATGAATGGAAGACGCAGGTACGATCTGATCAATGTATGTTTCTTTACGAAAAACCTTCATTGAGATTTTATTGTCTTCCACTGTAAATGTCATGTTAAGAAACTTTAATTTGTGGGCCTCGTTTTTGAGTTCTATGATGAAAGATATTTTCTCATGAAGTTCATTGAAAAGATTGAAAATACGGTCAGCAGGTCCCTTGTAGATGACTAAAATATCATCAACGTATCTGAAATGGGAGAGAATGCCTAGTGCTGCAGCTGTAAAACAGTTGAAATGCTTTTCTTCTAGAGAGTTGACGAAAATATCAGCAAGAATACCAGGTAATGGATTTCCCATAGCGAGACCGTCTGATTGTTGGTACATTGTTCATTAAATTCAAAATAGTTGTATTTGACTACGACTGTGATGAGATTCATGAAAATAGTGATTCGTTCATCTGAAATATCTTTCTTGAAATGATGTAAATTTTTTTCTACGATTGTAAGCGTTTCTAGTACGGTAAAGGTAATGTAAAGATCTTTGATGTCTAATGAAAACAACTTTGTATCTGAACTGCATTCTAAATCTTTTATTTTATGGACTAAGGCGTCACTATTGGGGATGGAATAATTGTTGTCGAAAAAGAATGATTTTTTCAGAGTTTCATGCAGAAATTTGGCTAAATCATGGTACGCGCTATTCATACTATTAGATATCGGCCGTATCGGATGGCTAGGTTTGTGAATTTTAAATTGAGACCGAAGTTTTGGTGGCTGAGGGTTCATATTGATAAGCATTTTCTTCTGAAATGGTTTGATTAGAAATTTTGCATTATTGATGGCTGACATGACTTCTTTTTATAATTCTGGATTCGGATCCTCATGCAGGTCCGAAATATGATTTTCGTTAAAAAAATCTGAGGTTTTGGAAATATACTCAGAATTGCAGGCAATAACTAAAGAGTAACCTTTGTCAGACTCAGCTATTGAAGTATCAGCGACTTTAAGTTTATTATTAATGGATTTAACCAATTTTCTATCGGTACGCATAACATTATGAAGAGAGGCTGTGTTTTTACTGAGAATGTTAGCTACATCATAAGCAATTCTAGTTTGACACGAATTATCTATGTTTTTACAATCAAGACGAATTTTTATGTCGACAAGCATTTTTTCTGTTACATGTTTATCTGACAGGTTGGGCACGACATTGTACTTCAGGTATTTTTCAAGCAAGACAGTTTCATTCTCTGTGAAAGCAATGTCAGTTTTATTTAGAATTCCTGCTTTTCTTGAAAGTACTTTGAGGACATTTTTCAGCAGGAAGCAGACAAAAAAGTTTACTAAGTTTCTATTCGTGCTTACGCAATATGCCTTGTTTACAAATTTCTAAATGTTCATTAATGTGCATCTAGAAATCGTCAAATTTAAAATTATAATTAATACGATGGATATTTGTAAGCTCTAATCACAGATAGTATGCCTCTTCATTAGGAACATCATTTTTAGAGCATAGCTTTTTAACATTATCAGAAATGAGATTTTTAACGATAGGTTCGAAGAACTTTGGATCTTTCTTACAATTAGCAGAATTAATATAGGCTTTCACATAGTTAGTGACTAGCCCCCATTTTTTTCACATTGCTTATTAAATTGAATGGCAATACTTGTACTTTTCTTCTTCAGATCTTTATATTTAGAGGCAGCCTTGGATGCTAGGGCAGGCAAAAATCTTAATAACTGCACTTCTATATCTCTTTTCCTCTTGGTGTGATGACGCAGCGTTGGAGCTGTTCAGCTGACTAACGAAAGGGAAGATTCACTTGGAGGAAGTCTGTTGCATATTGGGGGAGATTGTCTGTCTTCTTCTCCAAGCCAAGGGAAAAATACACACGTCAAAAAACGTTTTGCATCCCCCCTGTTCGTAGAACTCCTGAAGGTAGACATTGACTGTGGATGTTGTATCACAGACACAGTACCTTTGACTGTTCGGAGATGTCAGTAAGCCCGCCCAAAGATGTAAACAACCACGCACCAGCAGCGCCTATTAGACGGAGGGGGCCGACAGCCGATTAGTTCCAGTCATTCCACCAGGAAGGAGGTACACGGCTCGTGTTGTCTGTAGTTCAACCATGCTCCCTGAGGGTTCGGGGGTAACAATAGGCCCGCGGTATTCCTGCCTGTCGTAAGAGGCGACTAAAAGGAGTCTCAAACGTTTCGGCCTTATGTGATGGTCCCCTCTCGGGTCTGACCTCCATCTTTCTAAATTCATCCGAAGAGCGAGCCAATTGGGGAAGGGTGCCTTACATGATGCACTGTATCCGTCGTGCATTGAGGCCTTTCGCAGGCTTTCTCATCGTTGCAATGCTGCCCCGCTCGTTTTCCATCTCTTGGGCGAGGATACGTTCCTGGGTGCGATTACCATGCTGCACTGTGCAGTGTTGCTTTCAGCTGCGACGACGACCTTGGACATTTTTGCACCTAAGATCCAGCACGGTAGTCAGTCCGTTGTGGTGGGGCCGCCATGTACCCTGTTGTTTGTAGCCCCCTGACAACACAGGGATCGCTCTGCTGATGCCTGCGCCGTTTACTCCCCATGTATGCCAACGAGTAGATGCCCATCTCCCTGGGGCATCAGGACTCCCGGGAATGGCCATCCTGCCAGGTGCCCCTTGCTGTGGCTGGGTGGCGCCCATGGGGAGGGCCCTTGGTCGGAGTAGGTGGCATCAGGATGGATGACACGCAATGAAGCATGGCACATCATCTCTTGCTGGTGGCCAGCCACCAGCAGTCACTAAGCGTTCGAGGGCTCATTTTAAAGCTAACGTTTATGACCCCAAATCGTTCCCATCCCTGACCACACCATGGGAGGAACGAAAGGCAATGAATGACAGTGACATGTATTCACCCAGGTATCTCGTTTGTACCAGAGCTGATGGGGAATCCTTTGTATCTATGAAGCCTCAGTTCTTTGTAGAGCATTTAGAGGACAAGTTTGGGGAGGTGGAGGGCTTGTCCAAAATGCACTCTGGGTCAGTTTTGATAAAAACGGCATCTTCCGCCCAGTCCCACAGGTTACTTGCTTGTGACAAGTTGGGAGCTGTTAACGTTACCATCACTCCACATAAGAATTTAAATATGGTCCAGGGTATTATTTTCCATAGGGACCTACTTTTGCAGTCTGATGACGAGCTGCGCGCCAACTCAGAGCGTAGAGGTGTTCATTTCGTCTGGCGCGTTTATCGGGGTCTGAGGGACAATCAGGTTGCTACCGGTGCCTTCATCTTGGCCTTCGAGGGTGATACATTACCGGAGAAGGTCAAGCCCTATATCCCTCCCCCGATGTGGTGCTTTAAGTGCTGGAAGTTCGGCCATATGTCTTCCCGCTGTACTTCCAGCCTCACATGCCGGGATTGCGGACGCCCATCTCATCCCGATACTCCATGTGCCCCGCCTCCCATCTGTGTCAACTGTGGAGAGCCTCATTCACCTTGCTCGCCAGACTGCAGAATCTTACAGAAAGAACGCAAAATCATGGATTATGAGACCCTGGACCGACTGACCTATACTGAGGCCAAGCGGAAATATGAACGACTACATCCGGTACGAATGACTTCCTCCTATGCTGCTGCAACGACAGCCGTGTTAGCCCCATCAGTTCAACATATTCCAGCCCAATCACAGAGCCATACGACTCCACGTGCCCCCTTGCCCATGGGGGGCATTATCGCCTCTGTTGCTCCTGCGCCACCTACCTCGGGAGCAACATCCCCCCACATATCGGGGACATCTGTCCCCGCTTCTAAGCTGGAGAAGTGTCTAACTTCTTCGGCTTCTTACGCTTGCAAGGGGTCCCTTGGGTCCCTCCCTTCCCATGTTTCCACAAGCGGGAAGGCTGACGACCAACAGTGGCGTAAGTGCCCACAATCGGCTGGTCGTAGGGCTTCGCGATCCTCCTCCATCCCGGAGACTGAATTGGTGAAGCCCTCCCAGCCAGTGAAACCCAAGGACCAGCGTGAGAAATCCAAGAAGAAGAGCTCTAAGCCTAAGGAACTCGCGGTGGCACCCACCCCACCCCACCGCAACCTTCCAGCTCTGCATCTGAGGACGAGGTGAAGATTCTGGCGTCATCTGAGGATCTCGATCTCGCCAGTCCCTCAGACGCCATGGATACCACTCATGCTGGTACTGAATCGGTGACAGCGAGTGAACAAGCGGCGTAAACTGCCTTCCCAGTCCCTTCACGCCTTTCTGAGCCATGGACAATGTCATCCTCCAGTGGAACTGCAGCAGTTTCTTCCATCATCTAGATGAGCTCCGACAACTTATCAGCCTTCACCCTTTCTTCTGCATTGCTCTTCAGGAAACTTGGTTTCCAGCGATGCGAACCCCCGCCCTCCGTGGCTATCGGGGTTATTATAAGAACCTGGCAGCTTATGAAAGGGTGTCTGGTGGCGTCTTCATCTATGTCCTTCACTCTCTTTGCAGCGAGTCCGTCCCTCTCCAAACATCTTTAGAGGCTGTCGCTGTTCGGGTGTGGACGCCACAGGCTGTTACTGTCTGCAGTCTGTATCTTCCAGACGATGGTGATGTCCCGCAGCATGTCCTGGCTGCGCTGATCGCCCAATTGCCGCCACCTTTCCTGCTACTGGGCGACTTCAACGCCCATAACCCTCTGTGGGGTGGGTCAGTGGAAACAGGTCGAGTTGCTATCGTTGAAAATGTATTGGCACAGCTCGACCTCTCCCTTTTAAACGATGGTGCCTTCACACACTTCAGTGGCACGTACTCCGCCATTGACCTTTCGATCTGCAGCCCTAGCCTCTTACCTTCTGTCCAATGGAGTGTGCATGACGACCTGTGTGGTAGTGACCACTTTCCGATCTTTATGTCACTGCCACAGCGTCACTCTTCTGGGCGCCCTAGCAGATGGGCTATGAATAAGGCTGACTGGGGCTTGTTCTCCTCCATTGCCGCCATTGAGCCTCTTTCTAATGACGACATTGATGCGGTGGTTCACTCGGTCACCACCGGCATCGTTACTGCCGCAGAATCTGCCATTCCCCGTTCTTCTGGGTCCCCTCGGCGGAGGACTGTGCATTGGTGGTCACCTGAGATCGCTGAAGCGATTAAAGATCGCCGGCGGGAGCTCCAGCGTCACAAGCGACATCCCTCCACAGAACACCTCATCGCCTTCAAACGGCTGCGTGCGCGAGCCCGCCGCCTTATCTGCAGACGCAAGCAAGAGTGCTGCGAGCGGTATGTGTCCGCCATTGGCCTCCATGTCACTCCATCGCAAGTCTGGGCCAAGATTCGACGCCTCTATGGCTGTCGGACCCTGTCGGCGTCCCTGCACTCTCACTGAATGGAGCAGTTTGTACTGACTCCGACGTAATTGCCAACCGCTTGGAAGAGCATTTTGCTCTGAGTTCCGCTTCTTCGAAGTACCCACTGGTCTTCCGCTCCATTAAAGAGCGGATGGAACGTCAGAGCCTTTCTTTTCGCACACACCATCCTGAATCCTACAATGTTCCATTCAGTGAGTGGGAATTTCACAGTGCCCTCGCCGATTGTCCTGATACCGCTCCTGGGCCAGATCGCATCCCCTGTCAGATGCTGAAACACCTTTCAGTGGATTGACAGCGACGCCTCCTCGACCTTTACAATCGTATTTGGGTCGAGGGTGAGTTTCCTTCGCAATGGCGGGAAAGTATTGTTATCCCCGTTTTGAAGCCTGGCGAGAACCCTTTGGAGGTGGACAGCTACCGTCCCATTAGCCTCAGCAACGTTCTTTGCAAGTTGCTTGAACGGATGGTGAGCCGGCGGTTGAATTGGGTATTGGAGTCTCGAGGCCTTCTGGCTCCGTCTCAGGGTGGGTTCCGTAAAGGCCGCTATGCCGCCGACAATCTGGTGAGCCTGGAGTCAGCCGTCCGTACTGCCTTTGCCCGCCGTCAGCATCTGGTCGCTGTCTTTTTCGACATGTGGAAGGCGTACGATACGACATGGCGTCATCACATCCTTCATGGATGGGGTCTTCGGGGTCCATTGCCGATTTCATCCGAAAATTTTCTGTCGCATCGAACCTTCCGCGTGCAAGTCGCAGCCTCCCATAGTTCCTCCCGAGTTCAGGAGAACGGGGTACTACAGGGATCTGTTTTAAGTGTCTGCCTGTTTTTAATAGCAATTAACGGGCTCGCTTCGGCGGTGGGAACGTCTGTCACAGCGTCCTTGTATGCTGACGACTTCTGCCTTTACTATAGCTGTATTGGCATTGCAGCTGCTGAACATCAGCTGCAGGGTGCTATCCGCAAGGCGCAGTCTTGGGCTGTAGCGCATGGTTTCCAGTTTTTGGCTGCCAAGACCTGCGTTATGCATTTCTGCCGGCGATGCACTGTTAATCCGGAGCCGCGGCTTTACCTTGATGGCGAACTTCTTGCTGTGGTGGCGTCCCATAAGTTTTTGGGTGTGGTTTTTGATGTCCGGTTGACTTGGCTGCCTCATATTCGGGAGCTTAAACAGATGTGTTGGCGGCATCTAAATGCTCTGCGATGCTTGAGCCACACCAGCTGGGGCGCCGACCGATATACCCTCTTACGGCTCTACCAGGCGTTAATCGAGTCCCGTCTGGATTATGGGAGTCTGGCTTATGGCTCAGCATCCCCATCTGCGTTGCAGGTGCTGGACCCAATACTACACAGCGGGATACGACTTGCCACTGGTGCCTTCCGGACCAGCCCTGTGGACAGCATACTTGTGGAGGCAGGTGTCCCTCCACTGCGGTTACGGCGCCAACATTTACTGGCTGCTTATGCTGCCCATGTTTGTAGCCTGCCCGTGCATCCAAATTCTCGTCTCCTGTTCCCGCAGTCAGTCGTCCATCTCCCAGAACGTCGGCCCCGGTCGGTTTGTCCGATCGCGGTCCGCGTCAAAGAGCTTCTCTCCGGGCTTGGGGTTTTCCCTGTTCCACCTCCTTTCCGGGCCCCTCTGCATACATTCCCGTGCTGTGTGCCTCGTCCTTGCCTTCGGCTCGAATTGGCACAGGGTCCGAAGGACTCAGTCCCTCCGAAGGCCTTCCGCCGCCGCGTTTATTCCATCCTAGCCACGTATCAGGGCTCTGGCGTTGTTTATACTGACGGTTCGATGGTTGCTGGTCGTGTCGGTTATGCTCTAACTCTAGGGGACCATTCCGAACAACGTTCACCGTCGGCTGGCTGCAGCGTTTACACTGCTGAGCTGGTCGCCATCTTTCGAGCCCTAGAGTATATCCGCCCCTGCTCAGGTGAGTCCTTCGTTATCTGTAGCGATTCCCTGAGCGGTTTACGAGCTCTCGACCAGTGTTTCCCTCGTTCTCGTCTGGTGATGGCTATCCAGGAGTCCCTGCATACTCTTTGCGGCTGCTCTGTGGTCTTTGTGTGGACCACCGGTCATGTTGGGATACCCAGCAATGAAAATGTTGACCGCCTGGCGAAAGAGGCCACCAGTAAACCATCTCTGGAGATTGGCCTCCCGGCGACTGATTTGCGGGCAATCTTACGCCGAAAAATTTTCGATTTATGGGTCACAGAATGGCGCAACCTGCCCGTGCCAAACAAACTCCTTCCTATCAAGGAGACGACGACTGTGTGGCGGTCATCCATGCGAGCCAACCGCAGGTACTCAGTCGTCCTTTGTCGGCTCCGCATTGGCCACACCCGACTGACGCACAGTTATTTACTGTGTCGTGAGGACCTGCCTCTTTGTCGTTGTGGGGCGGCCTTGACGGTGGTCCACATTCTGTTGGAGTATACCCTTTAACTGTGCTCAGCAGACGTTTGCACTGCCTGATACGCTCCCTGCCCTTTTAACTGATGACTCTTCCATGGATGGCTTAGTTTTGCGTTTTATTCGGGCAGGGGGTTTTTATCATTTAATTTGAGTGTTTGTTATGTTTTTCTTGTGTTGATTCTGGCCTCTGGCCTACGATTTTAAACTGAGTTTTTAATGTGTCTCTCGGTGGTTGGCTTCTCCTTTTTTTGTTTCTATGGTCGGCCAACCACCGTCACACTCTGTGTGATTTTAATTCGTTTTGTCTGGTCTTTGTCTAAGTTTCTCTTGTCCTGTGTCGTCTGTCATCTATTCTGTTGATCGTTTTTATTCTCTGTGGGTGTTTTTAGTATTTGGAAAAAGGGACCGATGCCCGTAGCAGTCTGGTCCCTTTAATCCCACACACCAACCAACCAAGTTCAACCATGCCTAGACTGTCAATATCGCGGTTCGATCGCGTCCGCATTGTTACTTTGTGCCAGGAAGGGCTCTCAACAAGGGACGTGTCCAGGAGTCTCGGAGTGAATCAAGGCGATATTGTTCGGACATGGAGGAGATACAGAGAGACAAGAAATGTCGATGGCATGCCTCGCTCAGGCCGCCCAAGGGCTACTACAGCAGTGGATGACTGCCACCTATGGATTATGGCTCGGAGAAATCCTGACAGCAAAGCCACCATTTTCAATAATGCTTTTCGTGCAGCCACAGGACGTCGTGTTAAGACTCAAACTGTGCGCAACAGGCCGCATGATGCGCAACCTCACTCCCGACGTCCATGACGAGGTCCATCTTTGCAACCACGAAACCACGCAGCGCAGTACAAAAGGGCCTAACAACATGCCAAATGGACCGCTCAGGATTCGCATCACATTCTCTTCACCGATGAGTGTCGCATATGCCTTCAACCAGAGAATCGTCGGAGACGTGTTTGGAGGCAACGGGGCCAGGATGAACGCCTTAGACGCACTGTCCAGCAAGTGTAGAAAGGTGAAGGTTCCCTCATGTTTTGGGGTGGCATTATGTGGAGCCGACGTACGCCGCTGGTGGTCATGGAAGGCGTCACAACGGCTGTATGATACGTGAATGCCATCCTCCGGCCGATAGTGCAACCATATCGCCAGCATACTGGCGAGACATTCGTCTTCATGGATTACAATTCGCGCCCCCATCGTGCGCATCTTGTGAATGACTTCCTTCAGAATAACGACTTTGCTCGGCCAAAAATGCCAGCATATTCTCCAGACATGAACCCTATCGAACATGCCTGGGATAGGCTGAAAAGGGCTGTTTATGGAAGACGTGACCCACCAACCACTCTGAGCGATCTATGTCGCATCGCCGTTGAGTAGTGGGACAGTCTGGACCAACAGTGCCTTGATGAACTTATGGAATGTATGCCACGACGAATACAGGCATGCATCAGTGCAAGAGTACGTGCTACTGAGAATTTAGAGGTACCTGTGTGTACAGAATTCTGGTCCACCACCTCTGAAGGTCTTGCTGTATGGTGATACAACATGCAATATGTGGTTTTCATGAGCAATAAAAAGGGCAGAAATGATGTTTATGTTGCTCTCTATTCCAGTTTTCTGTACAGGTTCTGGAACTCTCGGAACCGAGGGATGCAAAACCTTTTTTGATGTGTGTATGTTTCACTGGTTAAGGACGACAAAGTTGACAAGAGTAGGAAATCTTTGGTCGGGATTCACAAAGTCTGTTGGATTTGGCTGGCGAGATTCAGATGCTGGCAGGACTAGCAAGATTTTGGAGATCAAAATGAGAAACACTTCTCCAGAAAGCGTCGTAAAGAACATTTGCTCCAGGTCACCGCAGAGAGCTGGGGAGCGAAGTTCTCCGACTTAGAGCAGAACACAGAGGCTATGCTCAACTTAGAACTCTCAGCCACGACTGTGACCATGGTCCGTCCTGACACACCGTTACGGTGGTAAATATGGGTCGTCTTAGCATCGACCAAGATGAGGCGAGTGCGAAGTCACGTGATTTTCGTCGGAGTTTCGTTCTGCTGATCTAATTTTCATAGCCAGCTTGTTGCACCCATCACGCATTTAGACGAGAATACTGGTGTTTGTTCATACTATCCTGGGACCTTTCTATAACTCATTAACTTTTCCGCAGTGACTGGTCATATTCGCGACACTGTTTTACATCGTTTCTTTCATACATCCACCCACCCGTAAGTTGTATAACGTACTGGTAATCCATTGTCCACTTACCTACTAATCATTTGTATTCTTGAGTCAGTGGATAAAGCATTTTCGATGTCATTAGGAAATAAACCACACTGTTAGTGACTGCTGGTTGTCCTTTGACAGTACGATGGATTTTGTTATCAATATGTCTGTTGAGGTGTGGTTCGCACACTTTCATGCTTAATTGAGCCATCTCCATTAATTTTCATTTAATAAGCCATTATCCGTTACGTGACTTCCTTTTCTTTTAATTTGCACATAGGGAGCTCCCCATCTATGTAGGTCACACAGGATAGAATCTGCAACATCGCAGATCAATGGACACCTCAAAACTGATCCCAGAACGACGAGTACGATCAAGTTCTGGTCGAAATACTGTTATCTACCTCCCTCGTGGGTGGAATGCATTTACGGTTCTTCCAATAAATCTCAGCTATCTGCCCTATTTGAGATTTCTTTTACGTGGCCGCCCCCCTTTAAATCGATCCATGTGCATCGTCCCAGATATTTATTCTATGTGACTGCTTCCTCACAATAACGTATGTTTTGCCTCTTTATGCACAATACGATACGTCTATGCTGGGAGGCAACTAGCAGTCTTGGAGTCAGGTCTCGATCCCCTGCAGGGCCCCCTGCATCGTGGTACAGTTTTCTAGAGTTGGAGTTTCTCAGTATACGACAGCAGCAGCATCAGCGAACAGCCTGGTGGAGCGTCCGATGTAATCCTCTATGTCAGTGATACATATTCTGAACATTAACAGTTCTGTAACACCCACTGGGGGTACATTCAAACTTACTTTTACGTCTGAATATTTTGTCTCCATTACGAGTGACATACTGTGTTCCGTTTCGTAGCTGGGCTGATGGTCAGTATTTTGTTCACTAATCAACAGCGCGGAACTGTAATTCCAGGATTTTACTTTTATTTATTCTTGGTGTCAGTCTTGTTGCAGCCCGCCAGCTGTCCTGAGCCAACCTCTTCACCTTAGAGTAGCACTTGCACGCATTGCCCCTAATTTTTTGTTGTATGTATTCCAACCTCCTCTCTTGATTTTTACTCTCTGCAGCTCCCTCAAGAACAATGGAAGTTATTTCATTATGTCTTTATACATGTCCTATCAACCTGTCCGTTCTCTTCTTGTGAATGTTTTCCACACGGTTCTCTCCTCACCTACTCAGCATAGAACCTCCTCATTGCTTATCAGCCCACATAACTTTCAACATTGTTCAATAGCGCAGAATCAAACGCTTATATTCTACACTTTTCGGTTTTTCCAACAGATCATGAAGGATCCATCACACCAGTTCTCATCTGTTAGGAAAGTAAACTCCTAAACTTTTCCGTGCGAGCTCTGATTTATTTTCCTATGATGTGTGACGCCTCCTATTGCTGTCTACTGGCACTCCCACGACCACCGAAGGCGTAATGGCCTTTTTCGATGCCCAGCCGGTATCCTTCACCTCGTCGATGTACGTGAAAGTGAGGCGATATAATACTGTCTGTCATTGCAGTCAATACTTGTTGATCAGTAAGTTAAAAGGCTACCAACAGCTAGCGTCGTTCTTGTCGCTAAAGATGCTCGTTAACAATTACAGGCGGCCGCTTCGTGTTTCGAAATGAACTGATATCTATCTTTGATTTTGCGTAGCACATGCAGGCCGAATTAATTCCTTCGAAAGTACCTGGGTCCATTTAACACAGTTCATTTGATATGATTTACTATGAAGGATGTTCATACTTGAGCCCGGTAATAAATATCTATAGTCGAAAATCAAAGAAATTTATTGTTAATTAACCCGGCTTCCAGTGAGGTTAACTATTCCACGCATTGGCGCATGAACTTAAAGAGTCGCGAATATTCAGAACTACAACACTAAAAGCTCTGACCCTATACTCTCGAACACAAAGGCACCCACTGCTAAAGATTCACAAAAGCTAGAGACTAACGAATGCGAAAGATGTTAACAATATGTGACGTGGGTTTATATAACAGTTACTAAACAACTTTCGTCAGATACTCTTTGAAAAAAGCCCCTCGCTACTTTGCATATAATAGTCTATTCCATTGGCTCTCATTATTCTTCTGTTTAATTTTTCTGCATTAAAACGAGAATTCGTGTTTTTATATGAAATTTGGGAATCGTTCATAGTCAGTTCGAATAAGTTTTAGTTTCGAAAAAGACCAAATATGTAACGAGGTGTTACAGATGGTTATTTCTCCCATATACATACGAGTCCCCATATATTTTGGCTGTCGGAGGAAAAAGTTTGTGGTTCAAATGTTGTGAAAACATCTTATCGCAACGAAAAATGCCTTTGGTTTATAGCCTGCCACCTCAACTCACTTGTCCGCCTCCGCAGCTGAGTGGTCAGCACTGCCGATTGTCCCACGGAGTACCCTGGTTCGATTCCCGGTGGAAGGATTGCCTCGGGGTTCAATCAGCCACGTGGGCCAACAGAGGAGTTGCCCGACCGAATAATACAGGTTCCAAGGTCAAGAAACCCGACAACGACCAGGAGAGCTGTGTGGTGAAGTCACGCCCCACCGTACCGCATTCAATGAAACTATTGGCAGAGAATGACACGGCGTTTGGTCGGTCCCGAATTGGTCGTCGAAGGTCAGTACGCGATTCTCCTGTTCGTTAATCATACATGCGATCTCCGTGAATCCTATTTCGTGTACCAAAAGTATGCACTGCCACCTGAATTGTCTATCTACATAGCGGAGCTCCCTGCCATCAGGGTGGCTATTTATTATGGGACCCAGACCTTCCGGCTCGATTGTTCCTCAAGAACTCCCAAAATGTGCTGCAGAAGCTACAACATTCGGCGTTTGATAAGCAGACTAATAGATGTGTCTTCAGTGTCTTGGAGTCTATAATGGACGAGCGGATATTGGGCACTGACGTCCTCTTAACTCGGATAAAAGGGCATCAAGGCATTTTCCATATGGAAACTGTTGACCGCCTCACTAAGAGGAGCATCACAGAAGGATAGTTCCGCCCAACACCAAGCCGTTATAGGAATTTCAACTCGACTGTCAAGAAAGCTGCCTATCACGACTGGAATTGTAAATGGTACGTGTCCAAGTACTAAAAGGGCGACCACCTGGCGCCCAGGCAACCGAACGTCTCTTCCCAGCCATGCCACCTCGGTGAAGCTTAGTAGACGTCATGTGACCTCTCTCATTCCCATGAGGCTGGGATACAGGTGTTACCCCGCCCAGCTATACTAGTTGAAAATCATCGCTTCCAGACACTGATCAGGACACAAAGGCAGTGGCGGAGCTGAACCACGTCATACTGCAAGTTGCAACTACTCAGCCTCACAAACCCTATTATACAAAAAATTTGTTGCAAAGGGCTGCCCCCTCCACACTAGTGTAACAGTTAACTGTTTGATTCACCTGTCCGATGTATATAGGCATTATTTGCTCACGAACTACTTAAAAGACGCCAATATCCAGCCTTTACCTATGGACAAGTGAGACACTACCAATACAAATGTCTGGCATTTAAACCCCAGTTGATTCTTTGATTAGTGTGGCTCTTATCGCATCTATTACTGGCAATTATTAGCGGTTGTAGAAAACGCCAAGTGTCTTAGAGAACAAAAACGTAATGACCCCTGGGTAAACAGTTGAAAGGTCGGAATAAGACAAATAAATACCTAGGAATGCCAACTAAATACGTAGGAATTACAATTACGAACAACTTAAATTGGAAAGAACACATAGAAAATGTTGTGGGCAAGGGTAACCAGAGACTGTGTTTTATTGGCAAAACACTTAGAAAATGTAACGGATCTACTAAAGAGACTGCCTACACTATGCTTGTCCGTCCTCTTTTAGAATACTGCTTAGCGGTGTGGGATCTTTACCAGATAGAATTGACAGAGTACATCGAAAAAGTTTAAAGAAGGGCAGCACGTTTTGTATTGTCGCGAAATATGGGAGAGAGTGTCACTGAAATGATACAGGATTTTGAGTGGACATCATTAAAACAAAGACGTTTTTCGTTGCAGCGGAATATTCCCACGAAATTTCAATCACCAGCTTTCTCCTCCGAATGCGAAAATATTTTGTTGACGCTTACCTACATGGGGAGAAACGATCACAGTAACAAAATCAGGGAAATCAGAGCTTGGTTTTCTCCGCGTGCAATACGAGATTGGAATAATAGAGAATTGTGAAGGTGGTTCGATGAACCTTCTGCCAGGACTTATATGTGATTTGCAGAGTGTCCATGTAGATGTAGATGTACACAAGTTGTGTGGATCTAAACCTGGGATGTCTGTTTGTGTTTACAGTTTTCATTACGGACTTATCTTTGTAAACGACGCCTTTGTCGAGCTTTCTATTATAAGTTGCTGTGGATGTTATTCTCCTCTGGGTCCGGCCCAGTTCGAACCGTGTGCCGTAATTTTGTATCTGTTTGGTTAATATAATGAACTTTTCTTTGTACTTCACACTTTTATTATTGCGCGACCGTGAAAATTGTACTAATGTTGACTTGGCAGTCTTGTAACTACACTCACGCTCATAAATTAAGGATAATGCTAATACATAATGAAACAAAGCTCTGGAGGGTGGTTTGCGGGTTTAAATCACCTCAGGGTATGACCATACGGTGCATCTGACTTGCGGTCGTCGCACGGTGGTGCTGGCAGCAGTCCACAGACGCAGAGGTGTGTTGATGCAAGTCAGAGTACGGTGCAGCGAGGTAGTTTGCAGACGTTTTCAGACGTGCTAATGGTGAGTGTTTTGAAAATGGCTCAAAGAACACATAGTGATGACGTTATGAGGGGTAGAATACGAGGGCGACTGGAGGCTGGTCAAACACAGCAAGTCGTAGCACGGGCTCTCTGTGTGCCACAAAATGTGATCTCAAGATTATGGCAACGATTCCAGCAGACAGGAAACGTGTCCAGTACCGGACGTCTACAGTGTACAACACCACAAGAAGACCTATATCTCACCATCAGTGCCCACAGTCGGCCACGGAGTACTGCAGATAGCCTTGCTCGGGACCTTACCGCAGCCACTGGAACAGTTGTCTCCAGACACACAGTCTACAGACGACTGAACAAATATGGTTTATTCACACGGAGACCTGCAAGGTGCTTTCCATTGGCCCTTGGTCACAGGAGAGCCTGTAAAGCCTGGTGCCAAGAACACAGTGCATGGTCATTGCAACAGTGGTCTCAGGTTATATTCACGGACGAGTCCAGGTATAATCTGAACAGTGATTCTCACCGGGTTTTCATCTGACGCGAACCAGGAACCAGATACCAACCCCTTAATGTCCTTGAAAGGGACCTGTATGGAGGTCTTGGTTTGATGGTGTGGTGGGATTATGATTGGTGCACGTACATCATTGCATGTCTTTGACAGAGGAACTGTAACAGGTTAGGTGTATCTGCACGTCATTTTGCACCAGTATGTCCGCCTTTTCAGGGGTGCAGTGGGTCCCACCTTCTGCCTGGTGGATGATAACGCACGGTCTCATCGAGCTGCCATCATGGAGAAGTACCTTGATACAGAAGATATCAGGCGAATGGAGTGGCTTGCCTGTTCCCCAGACCTAAACTCCATCGAGCACATCTGGGATGCTCTCGGTCGACGTATCGCTGCACGTCTTAAAACCCCTAGAACCCTTCAGGAGCTCTGACTGGCACTGGTGCAAGAATGGGAGGCTATACCCCAGCAGCTGCTCGACCACCTGATCCGGAGTATGCCAATCCGTTGTGCGGCCTGTGTACATGTGGATGGTGATCATATCCTATACTGATGTCGGGGTACATGTGCAGGAAACAGTGGCGTTTTGTAGCACATGTGTTTCGGGACGGTTTTCTCAACTTATCACCAATACCGTGGACTTATAGATCTGTGTCGTGTGTGTCGTGTGTGCCTATGCTATTAGCGCCAGTTTTGTATAGTGCCACGTGGTGTGGCACCACATTCTGCAATTACACTTAATTTATGAGCATTAGTGTACTTACTATTGGCTGTCTAGTGTTCTCATTTTACATTAAGAACTATTGTTTGTACATCGAACATTTTTTTATTGTTTTACTGTGGACATTGCAGTTATGTTAACTACTGTTGATTCTATGGCCTTTGCTGCCCAGAGCCAAAAGTATATTAATTAATTAAAAATATTAAAAAATCACATTTGGTGAGGATCCCATCCCGAGCAGCAACATTCCAGAAGAGGACGGACGAGCGCAGTACAGAATCTTTATTTTTTGCATCTTCGAAGTATTCTGCCAGTAAAATACAGTTCAGTTTCAAACGTAAAATGGGAAAAAAAATTTCCTGCAATTAAAGACGATGCTGGATACTCCAACGTTTCTTTTGGTCCTCTCCTTCTGTGCTAGGCTGTGTTTTATGTCCTTATCACTTTGTGTTTTGTTATTTACTCCGTCAACTTCCTCGACAGCCCGCCTATAACAAACGTCCAGTGATTAGCGGAAACGCGGCGTAAGTAGTTTGTCAGGGTTATCTCTTTCAGATAGGTGTCCGTAGGCGTTGTCGAACAACATAGTGGGGCGGGAAGTAGCACTGTCGGTCGCGATAGTTGCAGGGGCGCTCAGCTGTGCGACCCGCCCTCCCACGCAGATAGGCGGCCGGTGTTTAATGAGTGACGTCGCCCGGGTGACAGCTAGCGCCGTCGTGAAGCGGTGTTTCCTGTCCGCGCCCGACGGGTGCCCCACACCGGCAGCCGGGCAGCGGGGGACGCACTACTCGCTAACAACATGTGGATCCCTAAGACGCGTTTAGTGGCGTCCAAAATTTTCGCGGTCGGGCGAGCAGTGGCAGCATCCATCACGCCTGGGAGTCGACCCTCCCACCCCCACCTCCCTCTCCCCCACCCCCTTTCCGTGCGGCAGACCGATTAGATAGGGCTGACTCGGCCGGGGCTGTCCCACAGATAGGCGACGCCCGCCGGAAGCAAGCTCTGCCGACTTCGTTTGTCAACTTCAGTAAGTGCGCTGCCAACAGTCCGATGCACTATTCTCCAGCTCGCGCTATTTTAA
Source organism: Schistocerca americana (assembly GCF_021461395.2). Lineage (NCBI taxonomy): Eukaryota > Metazoa > Arthropoda > Insecta > Orthoptera > Acrididae > Schistocerca > Schistocerca americana. Next base: position 408,513,615 of record NC_060125.1, read on the forward strand.
GTCTCTCCTAAAGTTAAGTTCGGGTCTACCAGAAGCATATGTTACAGGACCGTTAATGTTCTCAGCAAATCTGAGCGACCTATCGGATAGCATCGGAAGCTACTTGAGGTCCTTTGCTGATGATACTGTTGTACACAGAGACGTAGCAACGGCAGAAAATTGTAGTATGTTCATGAAGTTCTGCAGAGGATCGACACTAGGTGCAGGGATTTTCAGGTTACTGTCAACATAAATATAATGTAAAAAAGGTAAAGTCTGTGGTGCTAGCTCGCGACTGGGCTACTGGTATAATCGCAAGTAGAGTGCAGCCCTTGTTCGCGCCCTAGCCGCCTTTTACTGCCGGGAAAGGAACCCGGTACTCATTTGACAGCGGGCCGAGTGGACCTGTAGGGACTACAACGAAAAAACATATCTGCTCTTGCTCGAAATTGAACACGGGAGTTTGGCGGTCAGAGCGTACCCACTAGACCATCATGGTAAAAAAATGTAGCTTACTACGCACGAGTAGTTCTTTTGTTTACACCATTACCAAACAAGGGCTGCATGTAGTCACATCCACAAACAATCTGGGAGTATCCACACTGTGCGAGTTTAAGTATATCGGAGGAACTTCGTAGGCTTCCAATTTGAATAAAATAATGTTGGGTATTATGCCGAATCATTCTAAAACACTAAAGCAACTAAATAGCCGTCGTTTGGTTCAAATGGCTCTGAGCACTATGGGACTTAACATCTGAGGTCATCAGTCCCCTAGAACTTAGAACTACTTAAACCTGACTAACCTAAGATCATCACAAACATACATGCCTGAGGCAGGATTCGAACCTGCGACCGTAGCGAGCGTGCGGTTCCAGAATGAAGCGCCTAGAACCGCTCGGCCACACCGGCCGGCAGCCGTCCTTTACAACGACTTGCTGCGGTACTCTTCAGAGCAGTTAAGTGCTGGAAACTGGTGAGGTTACCTGCGGCCTGGCTGCCTCAGGTTCCAGGCCGGCGGACAGTGTGTGTTCGCCATCCAGCAGCACCACTCGCTCGGATTTAGCAACATAAACAGCGACCACGAGAGAACTGCGTGCGACCTTAACACTTCGCTACAGCAAAATATTACCCCATGGATACTAGCAGCCAGTTTGTTGTTGCCTACCAATCACCAACGAGAGTTGCCCACGAATTACTTGCTAGAGTGATAGGCAATAGCCCACCAGTACGCTATTTGCAACCAATCACATACTGCAGCAGACTTCCAACTAACCACCATAGCAGTCTGGCAAAAGCTTCCCGTAAAGCCATCCCTTCCTTCGAAATGTCCGATGACATCTCTGATATGTGACAGCGGTAGCTACAAAATAACATAGAGAGTACACAGGAGAAGACAATCATCGGTATCCAGGACTTAACCGCCGTGAAGAGGACCGCGGGAAGTCGCTCGAATCGTCGGAAAATTAGTTTCTTTAGCCTAATACCCAAAATAATTTCATTCACAATCGCATGGATGTCTGTTGCCTCACAGAGATCCTTTGCAAGAATCCTCAGGAAGTATAGTCCACCCACAACGAAGGAGTTAGCTTACAAAACGGTCTTCCGACCGATACTTAAATATTGTTAGGCAGTACGGGACCGGTACCAGATAGGATTGACAGAGCAAATAGAGAAGATCTCAAGCGGCACACTGGCTAAAATAATGGTGTAGAGAAACATTCTGGTAATGGAATAGCATTCAGGAGTGTCAGAGCTCTGTTCGCCGTTCGGCCAGTTGCATTTAGAAACCGTGCCGTGATGTCAAGTGAAGATCTATCCGCTACAATTGAGTAATAACTCAGTCGATTCTCCCATTTACCTTTATAATGATTACCAGTTTTGTTCAAATTTCGAACATCTTCAGATCTATTATAGTTGCAGTTATATGTGATGTGTGAGCCTCCATTGAGTTACGACTCAGTGACTTATGTCGGCTGTGTATAGCACGTATACCTGGCCCGTGGCACCGCAAATCAGTAGATTTGAATATGTCTGAAATTTGAACGAAACCAGTAATCGTTATAAAGACAGATGAGGCGATAAACTGCGCTAAAAATATTAAATATCTACATTCAATTTTAAACCATCGAGATGACCCAGTTGTGTAACACAAGACTCGCATTCGGAGAAGATGATTCAGATCGCTGTTTGATGTTCCGCGGTTTCCCTTCTTCGCTTAAGATGAATCCCGGGATGCTCCCTTCGAGAATGGGACTGCTAATTCCATTCGTCATCCTTCCTTATTCAGAGCTTCTGCTCCGTCTTAATGACATGTGACGTAAAGCACTATTCTTCCAACCATTTTTCTTTCCTTTAGTACTCAACCAGTGATCATATAATAGTTTTATACGTAATCTCTGCCGTAGTCAAGTAACAGTTCCACAAAATCCTGCCACCGAGTCTTAGCCTACCATACTTTATCTCTCTACACATTGTTACGGCAGGATATTTATACGAGACTGTGACGCACAAATTCTGTAGTCAAATAATGCAGCGCTTTTACGTTTCGTGATCGTTGCATCTTTTCATTTTTCTGCAAAAAATGGTTCAAATGGCTCTGAGCACTTTGGGACTTAACTTCTATGGTCATCAGTCCCCTAGAACTTAGAACTACTTAAACTTAACTAACCTAAGGACATCACACACATCCATGCCCGAGGTAGGATTCGAACATGCGACCGCAGCGGTCGCGCGGTTCCAGACTGTAGCGCCTTTAACCGCTTGGCCACCCCGACCGGCTGCATTTTTCTACACCAAGAATTAGTATCCAGTCGTTTTATCAGAGTAACAGTTTGTTTTCGTGTAGTAAAATTTGACTTAAATTTTTGTATGATTAAATTTCCTCATTGATAAATGCGTCATTTGCGCTACCCTTGAGATTTCAACTAATAATATCCGCTAAGTCATTGATGTATAGCAAGAATATCAGTGGTCCTATTAGCTCCCTTCGAGAATGGGACTGCTAATTCCATTCGTCACCCTTCCTTATTCAGAGCTTCTGCTCCGTCTTAATGACATGTGACGTAAAGCGCTATTCTTCCAACCATTTTTCTTTCCTTTAGTACTCAACCAGTGGTAATACTTCAGTGGTTGTAGGTAACGGTCCCTCTACGTAACGTGCTGTGTCTCGTAAGTCAGGAAATCTTTTTGTACTGTCGCATACTCAGCTGGTTGTCCCCCGTAAAAGTACGCTGATGGTCCACATTATTATGACCACCAGATGAACAACTGTTGGTCCATTTTTGAAACACAGTACAGTTGCGATTTTACGTGGCATGAATTATAGAAGTTCTTGGTGTGTTTCCTAAGGTATGTAGCAATCAGATGTCCACGCGTAGGTCACATAGTTCCTGTAAATTACGGGCCGACGGTTTGTGGGTGCGGAGTCGACGCCCCACAGCATTCCTAATGTCTCTGTCGATCCATCGTGGACGGCAGCCGGTCAGATATTTATCAAAGAAAAATTGGCAGACAGCCGTGTATTTTCAGAAGTTATTTTATTTACACAACCAGTTTCGGCATCTCATTAATACCATCCTCAGGCCCCTTAGCACTCCATGTATAGACAATCAGGTAATTCGATGCGTGCATAGCTGAAGCCATCAATATCTGTATACCGTGAATTTTTTTGAGGAGTGTGCACTTCGAAGACTTGGGTTGTTGTCAAGGCTGCAGCCTCAGTTAGGCGATAGAGATAAACCGTTGAAATTTGCCCAGAAAATTGTAAGTATTCCGCAATCGTTCTGTTTGGTCTTCGGTTGATGGGTAGCTATGCAGTTACTTGTAACGACCATTGTATGTCATGCCTGAAAATTGTGTCTTGATACATTTTAAAAAAGTGGCTCCAAAATTAAATTATTTTGCTCGCTAATTTATTACGTATATGTAGTGATATAGTTACATATTTATTAGTTTTTATAGTCTCTCTGTAGTACTAAATCATAAATTAGGGTAGATGTGATACATCAGCAACATACTGATAGCTTTTGGTAAGAACCACAGAAAAAAATCCTGTCCTAGATTAGGAAAAAGATCATTCCATGATAAATCATAAATAGCAGTCACTTGAAATAGCATGTGGTACGTGCTTGAAGTTATTCTCGTTGGATAGGAAAATATTTGCACTAGAGAGGAAATCGTGGAGGACAGCATTAAATCAGTGAGAAGACAGATCAACTAAAACATAAATAAATAAAATTTAAATATGAAAATGGAAATATTGGGCTTGCGGTCAACAGACGGTCATCACACGATAGATAGTCAGTCTTCATACCAAATAATACGCATGTAGAGCGTCCAAGAGTTGCTCGTTACAGTAGAGAACATAAGGAATGCATAACAGTGCAAACACGTTTCTTTGTGTATATGGAAACAAGTTTCCCAAAAAATAAACCATTTTAGACCTTTTTCCCTCAGTTTTATTTCCATGTTTTATTCTCCCTAAAATATCATTATACGAGTTTTTGAAATAGCTAAATTTGGAGCAAAAGTTTTTATATGCCAATGTCTCCACGATGGAGGATCGCCAAAGCAGCGCCTGACTAGACACCTAATCGTATTGACGGTGGTTCAGATGCCGGAGTCCCATTAGTGAAGATCCGGGTTCAAATTCCAGTTCAGCCACTGAGATATAAGATTTCCGTGGTTCTACTAAACAGTTTTAAAGCAAATGCCGACACGGTTCCCTTGAAAAAGGATACTGCTGTATTGTTTCCCAGTTGTTATTGTAGCTTCAGCCCGTTGATTTGTTTGACGCAGCTCTTCACTCTAGTCCATCCCGTTCAAGAGTCTTCATCTCTTGAAATAACTATCGAAACTTACATCCAGTTTAACCTGTGAACTGTATTCTTTCCTTAGTGCCCCTTTACAAAATTTACCCCTATAATCCTATTCGTTACCAAACTGATGATTCCTTGATTCCTCAGGATGTGTTTCAGTTGTACCAAAAATTTGTTTTTTCACCATTTAGATCAAGTACTTTCTCATTAGTCACTCGATCTAACCGTCTAATCTTCAGCATTCCTCTACAGCACCACATTTAAAAAGCTTTTACTCTCTTCTTGTCTGAAACGTTTACCATTCACGTTTCAGTTTCAGACAAACGTCTTCATAACCTTAACAGTAAAAAATTCCTCATTTTCAGGAATGAGTCTAACCAACGTGCATTTTATATCCTCTCTACTTTAGCCAATATTACTTATTTTAACGCCTAAGTACCAAGCCTTATCCAACACTTTCAGTGCCTCATTTTTTAATCTTTTTCTCTCACATTGACTGATTTAATGCACCTACATTTCAGTACCATTGTTTTACCTTTGTTGATATTCAGCTTGTAACCTCTTTTTAATACTTTATCCATTACGTTCAACTACTCTTCCTTTGCCGTCACTAACAGAAATACAATGTTCAAACTTAATAAGATTTTTTCTTTTCTTTTTTTAAATCGTGGTTTGCACATAGTTATATTGTCACTTCCTTACAAAATCAGTCATAAACAGACCATTTTCAAGTATATAGTGACGTCACAATCAGATATATGATGACCCATAACCATTACCAAACATTTCACATTTAATCTGTAGATCTATGCATACCGTTGGCATCCACTAATAACACTTTCCTAGCTTTTATTATCTCTTTAAAGGCACAAGCACAGTATACAAATAATAAAGCAAAATATTCTACTTATTCATCGTAATACTGACTTAACACAAAACTCGATTATATGGAATACTTTTAGTTTCTCCTCCGGGAGCAAGAATAAGTACATTCTTAGGTGAAGCCACTTTTGAGCTAGCAACAAAATTCTGATCGAAGTAATTCGTAGTCCGACGCAATCACAAAAATTTCAAAAGGAAATGTTAACAGTGGGACAAACATAGCGATCTCAAATCCGCTTTAGAAACCACTCTGTCTCACCCCTATACCTATGGCTTGATTGTCTAGCGAACTCAAATTTGTGGATATCTCGTAAACGACAATTCTCTACGGCTATTCTTACGTATCTCTCCCATTCCTATTGTCACTTCTATGAGTGAAACGTCGTTGGGGCTATCGCGGTTCAGCATGGTATCTGTGAATTAGGCACTATTATTGAGCATATTCGATAATTTTTACATGTCCTTCTCAAACCCCACTCCACATCCATTTTCGAATTTGTAGCAGTCCTAGGGTTATCTTACCATCAAAGTACACTGCTCGACAAGAACAGTGAACCACACAGAAGGGGAGTAAGAAACGAAATGAATCTTCAATGGTTGATGTTATTCAGTGATAACAAAATTTACAGAAACCTTGCCAGTACGATCCCACTTACCAGCATGACGTTGCACCCTCTCTGGAGGTGATGAATGCACTGATTCTAGTGGGAAGTGTGTCGAAAACCATTGTATCCTCTCCTGAGACAAGCTGGTCCACAACTCTTGCAACTGCTCTTAAATATCCTCCATAGTGGGAGAGAGGCAGAACTGATGTCTAACCTGACCTCACATATTCTGTCGGGGACAGATCTAGGGATGTTTCTGTCCATGAGAGTACCTCATCATGCACGCAGTTTATAGAGAAATCTGCCATGTGTCGACGAGCATTGTCCTGTTGAAAAATACCACCACAACACTGTCGCATGAGGACACTGGATGTCCGGGACGTCCCATTGTGCAGTCAGATTTCCCTCAATCACCATCAACCGTGACCTTAAGTCGTACCCGATGGTTCCCCGCACCATAACACCGGGAGCAACACCACTGTGCCTCTCCATAAAACCTGAAGAAGAGGACCTCTCCTCCGGTTGCCTTCATACACCCCAACGGTGGTCACCAGGGGTAGTGCAGGAACATGATTCATCGCTGGACAGAATGTGAAGCCATTCATCAACTGTAGTTGTCATACTGACCACATGCTGACATGCCACCTCGGCCTTTGATGTCGGGCACAGAAAAGACAAAGACATCAAACTCAATGATTGTCTAGTGGTGGCTGTGCTGTCACAGCGCCCCCTACAAACAGCTAGGCCAGGGCACCAGCTCTGTCCACAGGAAGACGAAGCAGGCAGCAGCCTCACTTCCACGTGAACTTACTGTCTTCCTGTGGAGGTGCATCTCTCCTAATGACGTCCACTCACTGCCTTCTGCCGATGACAGACCCTGAGGCCTGTGTACCGTTCCAGTGCGAAAAACGCAAAAGCTTTTCTTCCAAACACACAAGTACAGTACTCACAGAAAACAACCATGAAATAGCCGCAGATAATGAAACAATGTCGCATAGCAATATGTGACGGTGATGTTACACTACCTCAAAGAACAGTCCAAACTTCCGCCATCTAAACGTATTGTATGTAGCTAAGATTAGAGGAGCAGGCCAGTCCAGCTATGCCACTCGATTTTCTTCAAGCCTTGATGTCGTGGTTTCTGTTCCGTGGATGTGAAAATTGTTGTAGAATATATAAGAGGTCCAATTACAGACAGCTGTCACAGTGTGCAAAGCAGTATATCGTTTAAAACATTTTGATTAACACACGAATATCGCCAGGCAATTGAAACGGCATAATTCAAAGTGAATTTTGTTTTATGAGGATTTGGCCGTGGTTCAAGACTCATTTGTGTGCCTCACGTTTCGTCTCCTAATACTGGAGACATCATCAAAGGCTATACAGTTTCAGGTAGTAGTTTCAGACTTAAACCAGATCACCAAGTCAAAACTCTTTATACGTACCCACGCAATGGTCCGATAGTGACGTCATCAGACACTTCCTACATCGTGGAGTCGTGCCGACGAACTGTTACGGAAACTATTTCTTAGTGCTGAGGTCCACAACCTTTCTAATTTCAATCCTTGTTCTCTGTGTTTTTGAATTTCTGTGGGCTCTCCATACGTCTTGGCACATACCGGCCGTGAATGCTTACGTCGTGTGGTCAGTCCGAATTACAGCCAGGCAAAAAATCTTTAGTCAGAAACACTACCTTCACAGAATTTCATTGTCGCCACAAAACACGGATGTAAGTACCGTTCGCTAGACATCCGTTACGCCCACACACAGCTGTCTGAGTGCTGCGTCACGCTTCCTGCCTCATCACCCAATGAAACAAGCTTCCACTACTCCACAGGCTACAGGTAGAATGTTTGCACTGCTCTGAACGACGTCGCATATTCCTTACTAAGGACTTCTAGACAGCAAGGACGCCATAAAAATGGCGTTTTATTGCATCTCGACGGGTTATTCTGTCATGACCTCAGTGCAAGAGCTGCAATCCAGCTGGGCGTTTCCTTTCGCTCGGTTTAGCGATGCAACGTACGTCACTTAATAAAGGTAAGCCTTCCGGTCCAGATTGTACTTCGGAGCGAGCTGATGAAATGCCTATATTCTTAGTAGACAAAGATCCGTATCTGAAGACTAGAAAGTTTCGGAGACCACACCAATACATAAGAAAGAGAACAAAAGTTCCAGAAGGTTCTGGACAGCGTTTCTCACAAACGGGGTCTAACAGAAATGCATGCCTATGAATTCATCTAGTAAAGCCATCAGAAGATCAAAACGAATTGCAAAATGATTTAGACAAGAAATCTGTGTGGTGCGGACAATGACAGTTGACCTTAAACAATAAACTCCACGGGAGTGCTAAAATAATTTCATTAAAATTCGGTAACACGGTAAATAATACAAATTTAAAGGTTGTCAGTTTAATTAAATACCTATCGATTGTAATTAGAAACAACGTAAGTTCAATCTCTGATGTTGTGGGGAAGGCGAACTAAAGACTGCGAACTCATTGGCAGAACACTTCCAAGATGTAACAAATCTGCTAAAGAGACTGCCTAAACATGCTTTTCCGTCCTCTTATGGAGTATTACTACACGATAGATCTTTGCTGTATGGGATTGACGGAGCACATCGAAAAATTTCAAAGAAAGGTTGCTCGTTATGGCGAAACAGGGGAGAGAATATGATGTATATCATAAGCGAGTTGTTTTGGCAATCTTTGAACCAAAGGCGTTTTTGATCACGCTGAGATCTTTTCAGGGAAATTTCAATCACCAATTCCTGATTCGCTTTATTGTCGGCGTGTGCATTTCACAGATAATCTCAAGTGTGATTATAGCTAGATCTTCTCCTCAGACTTTCAAAATATTTTGTTGACTCCCGACTGAATAGGAAGAATGTCCATCGTAATAAAATAAGAGAAATCAGGGCTCTCACGGAATTATGTAGATTTTCCTTTTTCCCAGGTGCTATTCGAGAGCACAACGATCGGGAAAGACTCTGTAAGTGGTTCTATGAACTTTTTGCCGAACATTTAGGAGCGATTTGCGGAGTAATCCTGTAATATAGATAGATGTAGAACGCCTGAGGCCTTCAGAGCGCTAATAATACAGGCTGTCTCATATTTTTAGAGTCAAAATTGTACAGATGGTGAGGCATCCGAAATTGACAATATTTTGAGTTACGGAAACGATAGTGGGAAATAAGTATTCAATTTCTTAGTGACTTAAATAGTTATATATATTACAGGACAAACTAAATTTTTATAGTACCCATTCGAAGTGACGACCACCGGGCCTAGTCGACGGAATGGATTTGTAGGTTCAAAATCATTTTACCCCATTCCTTGCGCATATTGTTTACCGTAGGAGCGTAATTCCAGCATCACTTTGCTGTCGGGGAGTGCATTTAACGGATAAGTTCAAGTGCACTTAATTCTAAATATTCTCCTCACACTATATTGTACGAATAGTACTTCGAAGCCCGAGCTCTGGCTTACGCGACTAGCTTTCCCTTTTGGGTTTTATCCACAATGATAAATTTCTCTTACTTAAGAGGACGCTTTTTGCGAAACTTTTCTCTGTAGGGATGACTAGGACAAACTTACAAGCGGGGTAAGATGACAAATCATTTAGTTTGAGTTCATTCTTATGGATACTTCTAAAGCTTCGCACGGTGAGTCACTGAAAATTTGCACAACGAAACCATTGTCGCCAGACCAGTGTGTCAGTAAGCTTTTATGGACTAACTCAAAATATAAGTTAATCTTTATTCTGTATGGCTAAACAGACAATATACCTTTCACGATCACTATTTATCTGTGTCTGATTATTATTAATCCTGCTCCAAAAATCAAACACTCTTAATATAGCCGACTGGGGCAAGTTGACTGGGTCAAGTTGCCGACTTCACCGTCTGCAGGGTACTGCTTATTACAAAGCAGCTACCGGCTGTAAAGCAATTAATGGTTTCAAAGACGCTGAGATCGAATCTTTCACCCAAAACGTTGTCCAAGTATTTTCCATTTTAAGTCATAGACAGAAGAAAGGCACAGTACGTTTAATAATATCGGCTGTAAAAGCGATGCTGCTTCATAAGGAAGCACACAAGGTGGAACAAGGTTGTTTAAAAGAACAAATAAAACTTACAAAGAAGGTAAATTGCAGCGTTGTGCGTGTGATACGTTGATCCTCCACCAAATCTTACACGTGGTAGGATGAGAATAGCTCAGATTTTGAATGAGAAAAATTTATCTCTGATGTTTGTTGATGAAAAACACTAATCTAGGGTTATGTTAATTTTTAACACGGTTATCTTTCATCATTCATTATTCAGTACGATATAAATAAAGATGTTTAATTGACTCATGTGCTGTCCTACAAATTATAAAAATACAAAATCTATTTCATTTTTGTCAGTACTGCAGTCTTGGTCCACTCGTTTCCGTCTCTCCCCATTTCCGAGTGGAACGTCCGTCCCGGTAGCTTAATGGTCAGCGTGACGGCTTGCCGTCCTATGGGCCTGGGTTCGATACCCGGATGGATCGGAGATTTTCTCCGCTCAGGGACGGGTGTTGTCTTCATCATCATTTCATCCCCATCCGGCCCGCAGGTCGCCCAATGTGGTGTCGACTGTAATAAGACCTGCACCAAGGCGGCCGCACCTGCCCCGTAAGGGGCCTTCCGGCCAATGACGCCAAACGCTCATTTTTTCCGAGTGGAACTAGAAGGGAAATGACTAGCACTGGTACAAAGCACCCTCCACACGCGCTGTATGTTAGGTTTCAAAGGATGTAAATGCACATAGAGATACAGTGATTCAGAAATATAATTTTGACGCTATGGCTTTTGGCACTCAGTATTTAGTGTTCTTTTTTGCCTTTCTCAAGCGCAGTAACATTGGTTCAAAAGGTCATGGACCCATGTAAATAATGCAAAATGATCTCAGATAATCGTAGTCTGCGGCGCTTAGTTTCTTCTGCTGTCAACCATCAAAAATGTGTGGGAACAATTGTGATGGGAAGGAGGGGTCGGGGCATGCGGTTTTGGTGGCGGGGGGGGGAATTGTGCCTGTTCTCGGACAGCGTAACTGTAGCACGACGTCCTGAAAATTCTTCAGGACCTGACCATCATTTTGCAGGACAATGCTCAAGCACGTACAGTGCAAGCTATTGCTGATTTGTTTGGCTGATGGGGCTGCTAAGTGCCACACCACCTACTGCACTCCCCTAACGTAAGCCCTCGTGAGTTCAACTGGATTTCTAAACTGAAGGAAACACTTCACGGCATTCGCTTCAGAACTGCTACGAAGCAGCAATAGACCGCGCAGCTCAAACTGTCAACACAACTGGCACTGCTAAGAGTATCCTACGACTTCCATATCGCTGCCAACGGGTTATACACAATGCTGGTCAGTAAAACTTTGAAACACGTATCTATTTTGTGCGAGCTGTAAATAATTAGTTGCCATTATTAAATTTCCAGCCCTCGAACATTCCACAATCCATTACATATTGCAAGGTACCTGTATTAGAGCTTGTCTGTCCTTCTCCACTCGCGGACCCAGCGAGGGAAAAATGAATATCTCTAAGTTTCTGTATGCATCCTCTGAAGTGAAGAGTTTGCCACGAGAGGGGAAGCGTGACGGGCCACATCGAACCAGTCACAAGGGTTCACAAAAAATAAACCTTATCTCTGCTATCTGCTTAATGACGGTAACTTGGAAAGGTCCTGCAAGAAATTTACAGCGGGAGTACGGATGCGTCCAGTTACCTTAAAGCGACATGCAATACAAGCACTGATGTTTACCTATTTAAGTCAATAATATGGCAACTTTGATTAATACATCAGAATTCAAGGTGCTAAAACAACTTTTTGTTCAGTGCCAGATGATAGTCCATACAGACTTAGCACATTTCAGTAAAGTGCATGCAGCAACTGATGGTGTATGAAAATATGTTTTTCGTTATCTTATGCTGATGATCTGTTCCTGGGATAGTCAAATGTTGAATACAGATTCTCTAAATTTACATTATGTAGTACACTCATCTACCGGAACATTTTGACCACCATTACTACCACCTACCTAACAGCCAGTATGTCCACCTTTGGCACGGGTGAAAGTCGCGACGCGTCGTCCCATGGAAGCAATGGGGTCTGGTATGTCGCTGGAGGGAGTTAGCACCACATCTGCACACAGAAGTCACCTAATGCCCCCAAATTCAGGGCAGGAGGTGATCAGCTCTGACGCCATATTCAATCTCATTCCAGGTGTGTTCGATCGGGTTCAGATCTGACGAATTGAGAGCCCAGCACAACAACTGGAAGTCGTCATGTCTTCCTCGAAACACTCCATCACACTTCTGGCCTTGTGACTTGCCGCATTATCTCGCTGAAAAACGCCACTGCCGTTCGGGAAACGTGATCGTCATGAAGGGGAGTACGATACTCCTTGGCCGTCGTGGTGTCATGCACGAGCTCCACTGGATGTCCTCGTGAATATTCCCGAGAGCTTAATGGAGCTGCCACCAGCTTTTCTCCTTTCGCAGTACAGGTGTCAAGGAGCTGTTACCATGGAGGACAAGGATTCGCGCTCTCCCATCGGAACGGTGAAGAAATTGGGATTCATCAGACCATGCAACGCTCTGCCGCTGGGCCAACGTTCAGTTTCGATGGTCACGTGCCGATTTCGGTCGTAGCTGCCGATGTCGTGATGGTGTTAACATTGGCACATGCTTGGATCGTCAGCTGCGGAGGCCCCTCGTTAGAAGTGTTCAGTGGACTGTGTGTTCTGACGTACTCTAACCAGCAATATAGTATGATGTTACTTCCGCAACAGTTCGCCGCCTGTCCTGTTTTAGCAGTCTGCCGAGTCTACGACGTCCAATATCTATAATGACGGGTGGCCGCCCAACACTACGACGTGAGGACGTTGTTTCACCTTGGTTTCGTCACATGTTGAAGACAACTTACCACAGCACTCCTCGAACACCCGACAAGTCGTGTGGTTTCCGAAATGCTCGTGCCGAGTCTCTGGGCATCACAATCCGCCTTCGGTCAAACTCAGGCAAGTCGCGCGTCTTCCCCATTCTACCCACTTACAGCAGTCTCACTGATAATACGTGCGCCCTGTGTGTGCGTGCGTGTGTGTGTGTGTGTGTGTGTGTGTGTGTGTGTGTGGTGTGAATGACTAGGAGGCATTCCTCACCGGGCGACGCTGCTATCGCCTGGATGGGCGGATAGTAGAACGGTGGTCAAAGTGTTCTGGCTCATCAGTTTATACTATCTTAATTGTACGCTACACTTTACTGTCGACGGGTGCAGTACATACTACATCGTGAGCATCTGCGGCTGCTCCTTGCTACCATGGCAAATATTACAAAAAAGTGGTCATGGGAACTAAATCCTATTTCTTCCAAGGATTTCCATTTAAGCTCCCCAAGCATTTCTGTCATACTTTCATATTGGCTATTTCGTCCTATTACGAATCCAACGGCCTGTCTCTGGATTCTTTAGATATCAGTGAAATATCAAATGGTTCAAATGGCTCTGAGCACTATGGGACTTAAAATCTGAGGTCATCAGTCCCCTAGAACGTAGAACTACTTAAACCCAATTAACCTAAGGACATCACACACATCCATGCCCGAGGCAGGATTCGAACCTGCGACCGTAGCTGTCACGCGGTTCCAGACTGAAGCGCCTAGAACCGCTCGGCCACTCCGGCTGGCGTGAAATATCCAGCTGACAACAATGCCAACACCGGAACAATTAGAATCACTCGCACTAGTGTTTTGTATGTGATTTCTTTTAGAGATGTATTGCATTTTCTCAGAACCCTGCCAACAAATCAAAGTCTTTCTTCCGCCTCCCTTAATACCGATTTTACGTGATCAGATTATTTCATACCGTTTCTTATCACTAAATATTTCTACAATATGACGTGCTTGTAATCGTATACAACCGAGTTCTTCCTCTTCACAATGGACTTTACTTAGACATCAGACATGTCTTGTTTTATGTGCTCCGCCATGAATTCCTCTCCTCCAGCAGCCTCTTTATCTTGGATTAGCACTTGCGCCCAACGTCCTCAGTTCTGTTGGATGTGTTCCAGTTTGTGTCTTCCCGTACATTTTTTAAATGTATACAGCTCCCTCAAGTATAATAGAAGTTATTCCTTGATGTTACGTATATACACTGAAGCGGTGAGTGAAAATTTGTACCAAGGCTGGGAATCGAACACGGGTGTGCTGCTTACTAGGCATAAACACTAGCCACTAAGCCACCATGGCACAGCGTTTCGCACAGCTGTATGGATTACCTTGGCCCGCCTCCCTCCTCGATCCAAGTTCTGCCTTTCCAGCTTACTTTAAATTCAACCTTACGCACGAACGGAACTGCCGAGGCTATCCATGTTCTGGAATAGGACCTCTGCATCGAATTTAAAGTAGACTGGCGCGGCAGTTAGAATCTGGACTGAGGACGGAGGTGTGCCAGGGTAACCCATACAGGTGTGCAAAGAAATGCGCCAAGGTGGCATAGTGGCTGACGCACCTGCCTAGTAAGTCGAAAACCCGGGTTCGACTCCCGGCCTTAATACAAATTTTCACCCGCTGCTTCAGTATATGCATATTAAATCATATCTGTACGAGAAGAGTAAAAATTCTGAAATTACGTCACTCTATTCCTTGATACCTTATCACAAATTCAATCGTTCTGTCCCCTCTCCTTGTCAAAGGTCTTCCACATGTTTCACTCCTCAACGATTCTCCCGTGAACATCCCCGTTTCTTATCGTAACACTTCGTCTAATTTTTCAACATTCTTGTACAGCACAACATCTCAAACGCTTCGAGTTTCTCGCTTTCCAGCTTCTCCACAGCCCATAATTCACTTGCTTACAGCCGGCCGCTGTGGCCGAGCGGTTCTAGGCGCTTCAGTCTGCAAACGCGCGCCTGCTACGGTAGCAGGTTCGAATCATGCATCTGGCATGGATGTGTGTGCTGTCCTTAGTTTAGTTAGGTTTAAGTAGTTTCTAAGTCTAGGAGACTAATGAACAGATTTTCAGTCCCATAGTGCTTAGAGCCATTTGAACCAATCACTTCCTTACAACGCTGTGGTCCTAACGTATTTTAGTAGAAATTTCTTCCTCGAATTAATGCCGACGTTTGATAATCGTGCACTTTTTTTGACCAGCTATTTACATAGGCGATACACTTATCGACATTTAAAGACAGTTGTCATTCATTTCCTGTGCTGTAGACAGCAGCATCGTCAACGAACTACAGAATCCTGAGGCACACCCAATTTTACTTTCGTGACGTTTCACATGTTCTTCTCCATTGTTTTAGAATGAGAATTTTATTTGTGGCTGCATAGCACTACATGCGATTACGGATAATTGATGTAACAAAATGATGTTTTTTAGCTCCATGTGCTATATGCAATTAATATCGACGTTCCATAAAGCATACTGACAACATGTTTATGATGATGTTACTCTTCAAAAACGGTTCAAATGGCTCTGAGCACTATGGGATTTAACATCTGTGGTCATCAGTCCCCTAGAACTTAGAACTACTTAAACCTAACTAACCTAAGGACATCACACACATCCATGCCCGAGGCAGGATTCGAACCTGCGACCGTAACAGTCGCGTGGTTCCGGACTGAGCGCCTAGAACCGCTAGACCACCGCGGCCGGCCTGTTACTCTTCGCTCGTACCTGAAATTGTCTTCTCAGCTGTATGTAAGACATTCTTTCCAACATTTTGGATGTAGATTATTATACTTTCAGTTATAGATTTTATTAATAATTATATTTCGTAGATAAGTAACAGAAATACGTAAGTGTTTGTACAGACACAGTTGACATTCAATTCATTTCGACTATGCTGATACGTCTCAACGCCTCTCTCATAGCCCTCCTCACACTACATTTCGCATCATGTAATTTTTGTTTGTATGCATGTCAATGTTATGTACATTATAGTCTGAGCAAGCTGTCCGAAAATATCGAATCCCTCCTGTTTCCCATTTCATCCTTCGGCGTACTTTACGATATATTTCTATAATACTAACGTCTGTGTCGTTCTTGGAGCTGTCCCGAATTAAGGTTGCTTATTCGAAATTTCAGTTTTCTCACTATTTCTAAGTATTGTTCACATTCGTATAATTAGGTTTGTACCATTTTGAAGTTGTAGCAAATAATACATTTAGTGTAATTTAAAATGTACGTTTTAACTATCACGAATCAACACGCGAACTATGCGTAGACTTGTGCATTGTCTCTGAGTGCATGTCTGGCAGACGTTAGAACAGCTGATCGTGACTTCAGTCTGTATGTTGATGTTAATAGTAGATAAGTTGTTTTTCGCACACGATACGGTAGGCTTGTATAGTGAAAAGAGGGAATCTTCGTCCTCGAATCATATTGCATACAGATCTGTTGCATATTTTACTACCCTGTCGTTTGAATTCGATACACAGCATACTGTTTTTCATTTGTGGCTTTACATGTGGATTGGTAATTTGTACACCACATTTCGTGCGACATGGTGCATACTGTTAATGGTTAAGAATCTGACATCACTGATCTTTTGAGTTCTCTAAAGTGTATACAAGTTACGAAATAGTATTTCATGTTGGTGCTTGATAATTACATGGTAGCGGAAATTGTCCAATAGCACAGCGTATAAATAGCCACAACGGACAGTGTTTCCTTTTACAAAATACTTGGAGGATGTGGACTCACAGCTAAAGAAGCTGTTACAGTGTTTTTCTGTACATGTCAGTTTCACAGCTAAATTTAGTTTGTACTTTATTTACCTACATTTTACCCTTTGCGACTCGCCCCCGCAGCCGAATGGCTAGCGTCGCGACTTCCGGTGCGGAAGGACCTGGTTTCGATTCCCGGTACGTCCTTAGATCTCTTTCGAGATAGGGAGTCCTGGAAGGGTTTCGTTCAGCCTTGTGTGGGCAAATGAGGAGCTGCTTGAATAAAGCAGCAGTAGTAAAATTAACACCAATTTACTAGCCGACAGCCGGCTGTTGTGGCCAAGCGGTTCTAGGCGCTTCAGCCGGGAACCGCGCGACTGCTACGGTCGCAGGTTCGAATCCTGCCTCAGGCATGGATGTGTGTGATGTCCTTAGGTTAGTTAGGTTTAAGTATTTCTAAGTTCTAGGGGATTGATGACCTCAGATGGTAAGTCCCATAAGTGCTCAGAGCCATTTCAACCATTTTTGAACAATATCTTACAGCCATAGCTATTGTTCCTTTTTTTTTTTTTTTTTTTTTGAATTTTAGGGCTGGCACTGTTAAAGTGAAGTACAGAGTAACACGAAAGTCCATCAATAGTTGAAAATTCAATATTTCACGGAATAATGTAGGTAGACAGATAAAAATTGACACAGTTGCTTGAAATGACTTGGGGTTTTTCTGAAACCAAAAAAAGTGCACAAATTGACCAATAAATAGCGTTTCATATGACGCAAAAGAAATATAACAATTGATTTTTAGCAATGACAATGTTCATTAGAACAAGTGCTCAACAAGTCGGTCGTCATTCATCAACAATCCTGTAGTCAAGGGACCATGTTGTGAACAGCAGTGTACACCATATTAGTAGGCATGGCGAGAAATTGCCATCGGATGTTGTCTTTCAGCGTCCCTGACGAGGTCGGACGATTGAGGTAGACTTGCGACTTGAGATAACCTCCCAACCAATAATCATAGGGATGAGGTCTAGAGGGCAGCGAGGTCAAGCCTAACGGAAGTGGCAGCTCGGCACGTGATCCTTGCCAAATGATGTGCTCAAGAGATTTTTCATGCGTACTGCAATATGGGGTGGAGCACCATCTTGTATAAAAGTCGTGTCTTCCAGCAGGTACCTATCAGACAGGCTAGGGATGATGCGATTCTGTAACATACTGGCGTACCTCGCTCCAGTCGCCCTTTCAGTTTTAAAGGAAGCACCGAACATTTCCTAGAAGAATAACGGTTGGATCATGACTTATGTGGTAAATCCACACCACACCGTGACTTCCTCATCATACAATGGGGTTTCCACAGGAGTTCTAGCATTTTCGGTAGCCCAGTTGTGCAGTTCTAGTTGTTGACAGATCCTTGGATTTTCAAACTGGCTTTGTCGGTCCTCAGCACGTTATACAATCAGTCACCGTAATTCCCCCATTTTCTGGAGTGCCCACAACGAAAATGCTCTCCGCGTCACAAAATTGGTAGTCGACGCAGCTGACTCCCTGTTTCACTACTCATTTTATACACGATTGTCACATGGGGTCACTGACGTATTACTGTACATCGTCATCTGTTGGACAGTTTTTTGTACTCGTTTCTGGTTTCAATAGACTCACATATCGTTTCAGGAATGTGTATCAATTTTTACTTCTCTACCTACTTTATTCCGTGAATTACGGACATTGGGTCATTTGCAGGAAATAGGCTATTCTTGAACGTCACTAGCATGATTACATTGTAAATAGAAAACCATTAACTACGTTTCGCAATAACTCTTCAGTCATTTAGGTTTATTTATTTTGATTTTTAAGCGTAAATGTAGCTACAGAAGATCAGCTCGAGAATACTGATAAAATAACACTGCATGTATACGTGCTTGAGGCTGACATAATACGTACTCATATCTTTTACCTATTTTTCTCATAGAGTAGTATGTGTAGCTGCTGGTAAACCTTTCGGGATTTGAGGTCAGGGTCGAAGAAACTCTTCTGTTCCTGGGTTTTCGTCCAGGACTGCACTGGATGAAACGTCAGGAACAGAAGAGTTTCTTGAACCACAACCTCACACCCCGAAAGGATTACCAGCAGCTATGTAATCCGGTCGTGAAAGCCTTCATTCTATGAATAACACGTGTGCTCGACAGATGTGTGGTCTCTTCCGTCAACTTTAATAATACGAATAGGAAGCCTCTGGTTGTCTTTTCGCTTTACATTAAAAAAGTCGCAACTCAGACTATCAGAAATATGGCCAAATTTTCACATGGGGTCGACAACTGGGAATGATATTTTGTAGTGTGTGTTTTTTCCCCTTAACATATGAGGTCAAGTTCGTGGTGTTTCCTTGTAGGGCATAATACCTGAGTGGAGGTTTTACGTTTCTTTGCGCTTGGTTTCAGGGTCGCAGCCCTATTAGTAAGTGACAGGCTAGATTCGTGGAGGAATGATTGCTTGGTGATGGGGCAGCGACCACGAAAATACTCGCAAAGAATGACACATAAATTACTGAAATGAAACTGAATGTATTGGGTTGGTGCTTGAGTTCGTAGCGTTTTTCCATAAGTTTAAGAAACAAAACAGATACGTATAACAGAGACTTCAGTCATCAATAATATATTCTCCTTCACTATTTACAGCACTCTGTCAATGCTAAGTTCTCGATTCCGCGACTGTAGAAAACAAGTGGTTTCGAAGTGAAGAACTCGGTGCACATTTTCATCCAGGAAGGTGCACATTTTTATCCAGAAAGGAAGTTCCTTGAAGGTTATTCGGTAGAGAGCGGTCAAGGTGAAAATTTGAGTTTTCAAGATCAGGTGAAAAAGGTGGGTGCGGAATGACGTCCCAAACCAACTCCCGTATAGTGTTTCTGTCAGTTTAGCAGAATGAGGGCTGGCCTTATCGCGGAATGTATCAGTTTACGCAGCCTTCCTGCTCTTGTCCTTGTACTGTATCTGCAAGGCTTCTCAACTGTTCACAATAAACGTTAGCATCGATGGTTATACCTCGGGGAAGCAATCCCTAGTACACCGTACCGTTGCTGTTCCACTAGATGCATAAGATTATCTTTTTTGGATGTGCGCAGGTTTTTGTACGGGGAGGTCCTTCTTTGTCTGGGCTCAACTATTCCTTTCTTTTCATTACGTTAGCATAAAGACATTATTTCGAGTCACCAATGACGATATAGGATGGGAATGGTCGGTATAGTTCACGAGCCAACTGATGACGAATAAGGAGAGCTGCACATATGGCCCCTGATGACTTTTGTGATTTTTTCTTACAGCATGCGGTACCCATGCACACGATTTTTGAACCTTCTCGAAATGTCGCACTATGGTGGAATGATCACACTTCATCACATCTGCCAGTTCTCGAACACACTGACGTGGATCATTGTGGATTAATGAGTTTAAATGCTCTTCATCAAACCCTGAAGGTCTTCCTGAAAGTGGAGAGTCACTAACGTCAAAACGATCCTCCTTAAAACGTGAAAACCATATCTTGCCGTTCTCCGTTCAATGGTGCAAGTATTTCTGGCTGTCTCCGCTCCTGTCACCCCTCTATTGAAGGATATGTCGCGAACGTTCCGATTTCCGCACTTGGTACTCCATTTTATAGTGTTCACAGCTCCACTCAGTATCTTCTTAATGACAAAATGACAATACGTAGCCGGCCGGTGTGGCCGAGCAGTTCTAGGCGCATCAGTCTGGAACCGCGCGACTGCTACGATCGCAGGTTCGAATCTTGCCTCGGGCATGGATGTGTGTGATGTCCTTAGGTTAGTTAGGTTTAAGTAGTTCTAAGTTCTAGGGGACTGATGACCTTAGATGTAGAGTCCCATAGTGCTCAGAGCCATTTGAACCATTTTGAATAATACGTAAACTCAAATAGGAACAGTCAACTGCAAATAAAATGACCACCGATAAATAAATCGGTAGCAACCGGAACACCAACATGGAAAACAAAAACCCTGCGAACTTATGCACGAACATAGTAGCAGTGTAAATGCTGTTGACGGATAAACCACTTACGTGCGTGTTGAACATTTGGTGTCTAGTGCAAACTACTGGGTTGAGTTAGTCAAATATTAATCGAGTCAATCACATATCTACTCCGTAAGACTCGGTAGACCTTTGACCGCACGTTTAGTTGAAATATACGCGCCGTGGCTGTCGAAGTTGGCGATTCTGCGCCGGCGCGCGGCGCTGAGCTGTCGGCGTGCAGTTGGCAGCTGTGAGATAAGGACGGCCGCGGAAGCGGTGGGGCGAGCCGCCGTGGCGTTCGGCGCCTGCGCTTGTGTGTCGCGATAGCCCCGCGCCCGCTTATCTGGCCCGCGGTTCGCCAAAAACAAGCAGCGGACAGCGCCGTTCATACAGAGCCGCGCTGCCGGCCTGCGTCACTGCTGTGACGTCACAGGGTGGCCAACGCCGCCGTGACGGGGGCTTGCGATCCTCTACAACAGGGCCGCACAAGGTGCATGCACCGGTGCATCGTACAGTGCAGAGTGCAGAAGACGGCTGCGCTATGTTGACGGCGGTGCAGACCCCTCACTCCTCGGCGCTGCCTCTCACTTCCTTAGCTTGTGTCGCTCGCGCCGCCTGTCTCGACCTGTTTCAAGGCTTTTACCCTGTCGTCTTCGTAATTGTCAAATACTAATGTACCCTAGGTGGAGAGCTTAGTTTGGTGTACCGGTACAAAAG
This sequence comes from Schistocerca americana, assembly GCF_021461395.2. Taxonomy (NCBI): domain Eukaryota; kingdom Metazoa; phylum Arthropoda; class Insecta; order Orthoptera; family Acrididae; genus Schistocerca; species Schistocerca americana. The sequence goes on from NC_060125.1 coordinate 408,535,336, forward strand.
AGATTTATATAATAACTATAATGGTAACAATTTTAAATTTGGTTTCAACACAAATGTATCTTCCTATGTGCTCTTTATTTTATTTGCAATTATGCTACTATGATCTGGAACAAGAGATTGGCTGACAGCAATTCTGAGAGAATTTTTTAAAATTACAATTAGAAATATTCGCACGCAATCTAGTTTTTGTACAAGACAAAACAGAAAAAAACCTTTCACATACACAAGTGGAACCAAACATAGAAATAATCTTCGCTGCTTCTCTCTGTAACTTGGAAAATTCTTCCTTCGGCAAATTCTGTTAGAATTGGAACAAACCTTTTGTATTGTAAAACACATCCTTTTTGTGAATATCGCTTTGCAAATCAATTAGTTCGAAATGTAAATCTGAAGGCGCGCTTTCAATATCCACCGAAAAAGGTTTCACAAAAACATCGAGAATTGGCTGCAGGTAGGTAATTTCCTGAAACAATAACAAAGCAAATGTTAATAAATGAAAGTAATGTAAGCCGTTGTTTCGAAGAACTAAAATGCGATAGATTTTAATAAACATATAATGTGTACTATTGGTTTTATTGCAATGTTACACTTGCATATGTAACGCAATCTCCTTTATTTAGCTGTGTGTCATATACCGGCACATTACCTGGAATCGGTCGTTAAACGCATTTTCAAGGGATTGTAGCACCTCGAAGTATTTTTCAAAGTGCGCTCCTTCCTGCGCAGATGCTGTCAAACAAAAACATAGTACCAGTTTGATTAGAGCGGTTATAAAAATCAGGCTGTTTTAATAAAGGTGCAATTTATATCTCGCTTACCTAGTTCGGGAAAATGTTGCGTATTTTTCTCCGAAAGGTTGTTTTTGAGGAGCTTCAGTTTATACTGGAAAGCGTTTATTTTACTGATCATATCGTTGATGTGATTGTTTTCTTTTTGAAGTTTCAGACTTAAATCATTTAGGAGAGCCATAATGTCTGCTAAAAATCCTAAATCAGCTTCCCATTCAGGGTCATGAAAAATTGGCTCCGGACGTTCTTTGCTCTCCAAAAACTGAGCCACAGTGTGGCGTAGTCGAAAAATTCGGGAAATCACTTTCCCTTTGCTCAGCCAGCGCACCTGAGCGTGGTAGGGAATATCTGGATACTCCTCTTCAAAGGAAATAAAAAATTCTTTGAATTGACGATGAGTGAGTTCATGAGAACGAATGTAGATCGCGACACGCACCACTACCTTCATCACATCTTGAAGACCGATAACTTTCGCCCAAAGAGCCTCTTGGTGTGCAAAACAATGAACGGAAGGTAAATTCGGCATGTTACGTTTTTTCCGCAGTAGGCCAATAAACCCTTTTGCCTTACCGCACATTGCTGGTGCCCCGTCTGTGGTTACGGAAAACAGCTTTTCCCAAGGGAGTCCTATTCCTTCAGCTGCCATTTCAACAGCTGCTAAAATATCCGCCCCTGTAACAGTGTCCTTCAACGAAATCATATCCAGGAGCTCTTCCGTTACATGTAGGTCGTCGTCCACGCCACGCAAAAATATTGCTAACTGAGCCGTGTCGTTAATAGGCCGGCCGAAGTGGCCGTGCGGTTAAAGGCGCTGCAGTCTGGAACCGCGAGACCGCTACGGTCGCAGGTTCGAATCCTGCCTCGGGCATGGATGTTTGTGATGTCCTTAGGTTTAACTAGTTCTAAGTTCTAGGGGACTAATGACCTCAGCAGTTGAGTCCCATAGTGCTCAGAGCCATTTGAACCATTTGAACCGTGTCGTTAATATCCGTGGACTCATCAAATGCGATGGAGTACGCTAGGAAGTTTTCAATTTTGGCTGCCAGTTGTTCATGCAAATTCTCAGCAATGTCGTTGATTCTCCGATGTATTGTCATTCTGGAAAGTGGTATTCTGGTGTACGCGGGTGCTAATGTGGAATTCATTGTCTCTACTACTTCCAACATAATGTTTTTTTATTAATGGCCCGTCCATAAATGGCCTCCCAGCTCTTGCTAAACGTAGAGCAACTTTGTAACTAGCTCTGAGAGTCCTTTCGCAACACCCGTCATCTTCTTCACCCTAAAGTAGAGAAAAAAAGATATGTTAGAAATAATTTATGCGAAAACGAAAACTAAGGAATCTCAACAAATGTTATTTCGTTTCGCATGACCTTTAACCAAAATATACATGCTAAAGTACTTGCAACAAACCTAGTTTGTAGATACAGAATTATCTTCTGCAAGAGTTTGCAACTTCCGTAATTCTTCCTCTCTGGCATCCCCTGTTATATCACTATACTTCTCTGAATGGAATTTGCTGTAGTGCCTTTCGATAGACGATTTTCTGACACACGTAATTAGTGTACCGCAGATTAGACATTTGACTTTATCGTCACAACGCACAAAAAAGCAGGAGAGTTCCCATACCGGTTTAAATTGACTTTCGGCAATTTTCCCTTTTTTTGGAGCAGATGGTTCCATTATACCGGTAATTGTCTTGCGCTTACGTATTCCAGTGTTGACTAAGCCGTCTGGCAGCGCACAGCGTCGGCCTCACCTAGCAAGCCGAGTTGAGGCGAAGTATGCCGAGTTGAGCCGATGCACTGTGCAGGCACTCGCTGCACCTCGCTTTGCACGCGTGCTGTTTTCCGTGTGTGTGCGGCCCTGCTCTACAATATACACCGAGATGGCAGGAGTCATGGGATACCTCCCAGTATCGTGTCGCATCGTCTTTTGCCCTGCGTACTGCAGCAACTCGACATCGCATCGGATTCAACAAGTCGTTGGGAGTTGTTATTGTTGTTGTGGTCTTCAGTTCAGAGAGTGGTTTGATGCAGCTCTCCATGCTACTTCCATCCTGTGAAAGCTTCTTCATCTCCCAGTACCTATTGCAACCTACATCCTTCTGAATCTGTTTAGTGTATTCATCTCTTGGTCTCCCTCTACGAGTCTTACCCTCCACGCTGCCCTCCAATACTAAATTGGTGATCCCTTGATGCCTCAGAACATCCCCTACCAACCGATCCCTTCTTCTAGTCAAGTTGTGCCACAAATTTCTCTTTTCCCCAATTCTGTTCAGTACCTCTGCAATAGTTATGTGATCTACCCATCTAATCTCCAGCATTCTTCTGTAGCACCACATTTCTAAAGCTTGTATTCTCTTTTTGTCCAAACTATTTATCGTCCATGTTTCACTTCCATACATGGCTACACTCAATTTAAATACTTTCAGAAACGACTTCCTGACACTTCAATCTATACTCGATGTTAACAAATTTCTCTTCTTCAGAAACGCTTTCCTTACCATTGCCAGTCTTCGTTTTATATCCTCTCTACTTCGACAATCATCAGTTATTTTGCTCCCCAAATACCAAAACTCATTTACTACTTTAAGTGTCTCATTAACTAATCTAATTCCCTCAGCATCACCCCACTTAATTCCACTACATTCCAATATCCTCGTTTTGTTTTTGTTGATGTTCGCTGGCCGGTGTGGCCGAGCGGTTCTAGACGCTTCAGTGTGGAACCGTGCGACCGCTACGGTAGCAGCTCGAATCCTGCCTCGGGTGTGGATGTGTGTTGTGTCCTTAGGTTAGTTAGGTTTAAGTAGTTCTAAGTTCTAGGGGACTGATGACCTCAGATGTTAAGTCCTATAGTGCTCTGAGCCATTTGAACGATTTTTTGTTGATGTTCATCTTATATCCTCCTTTCAAGACACTGTCCATTCCGTTCAACTGCTCTTCCAGGTCCTTTGCTGTCTCTGACAGAATTACAATGTCATCGGCGAACGTCGAAGTTTTTATTTCTTCTCCATGGATTTTAATACCTACTCCAAATTTTTCTTTTGTTTCTCTTACTGCTTGCTCAATATACAGATTGAATAACATCGGGTATAGGCTACAACCCTGTCTCACTCCTTTACCAACCACTGCTTCCCTTTCATGCCCCTCGACTCTTGTAACTGCCATCTGGTTCTGTAAAAATTGTAAATAGCCTTCCGCTCCCTGTATTTTACCCCTGCCACCTTCAGAATTTGAAAGAGAGTATTCCAGTCAACATTGTCAAAACCTTTCTCTAAGTCTACAGGTGCTAGAACCGTAGGTTTGCCTTTCCTTAATCTATGTTCTGGGATAAGTCTTAGGGTCAGTATTGCCTCGCGTTTCCAGTATTTCTACGGAATCCAAACTGATCTTTCTCGAGGTCGGCTTCTACCAGTTTTTTCCATTCGTCTGTAAAGAATTCGCGTTAGTATTTTGCAGCCGTGACTTATTAAACTGATAGTTCGGTAATTTTCACATCTGTCAACACCTGCTTTCTTTGGGAGTATCTTGCACAAATCAGTCGTCCGTAATTCCGAATATGTTGCAGGTGCAGGACGTTCTTCGCGAACTGACCTCTCGATCGTGTCCCGTAAATGTTCGATGGGAATCATGTCGGGCGATATCGGTGCCCACAACATACGCTCGAATTGTCCAGAAGGTTCTTCAGACCAATTGCAAACATTTGTGGCCTGGTGACATGGCACATCGCTTTTCGGGAACATGAAGCACACGAATGAATGCAAATTTTCTGCAAGTAGCCACGGACATAACCATCTCCTTGGTTCTGTTGGACCAGGGACCCAGTCCATTTCATCAAAATACAGTCTACACTACTCTGGAGCCACCACCAGCTCCCACAGTGCCTTGTTGACAACTTGGGTTCTTGGCTTCGTTGACTCTCCGCTGCAGCCGAACCTTGAAATCAGCATTTACAGCTAAAATCGGCACTAATCTGTGTAGTCCACGGTTTTCCAGTCGCCCAAGGTCCAACCGGTGTGGCCACGGGCCTACGAGAGGCGCTGAAGGCGTGTCATACTGTTCGATCGTCTGCTGACATAGCCCATTAACGCCACATAAACGGATACGTTCGTCGTTCGTCCCACATTTATTTCTGTGATTATTTTGTTCAGCGTTGTTTGTCTATTATCACTGTGCCCGTGCTGAGACTTAATGGATGAAATTTGATATTCTCGGCACACTCTTGACACTGCGAATCTAGGAAACTAGAATTCCCTAGCGATATCCGAAGCGGAATGCCCTATGCGTCTATCTCCAAGTGGCATTCCGCCTTCAAAGTGTGATTGTTCCCGTCGTGCGACCATAATCACCTTCGCCAATGAGCTACCCTTTTATACCTTGTATGCGCGATATTACCGCCATGAGTAACTCAATGTAGGATATCCGTAACGTTCTACTGTCATGTCACAACATCAAGAAGTACAAAACTGGCTCTCTACAGGTCGAAGAGTGGACTGTGCGATCTGTTAATCCGGCAGGTAGGTTAGAAAATTTAAAAGGGAAACGGATCGGTTGATGATATTTGGTCACATGAGCACATGCTTATAAAAACAAAATCGAACAGGGGCAATGCAAGAGCAGGTGTAATAATAAGAAAATAGGAATGCTGGTAGGCTACTACAAGCAGCGCAGTCAAGACTGAGACGAAGCCATTACTCAACACAGCAGTACAAATCTATATGTCATCTAGCACGGCAGATGATGAATAAATTTGAAGAATGTTTGAGAAGGAAAAATAGTAGCGCAATGTGGACCTGAGGAAAGGAATGATAGAGAAAGCCAACTACTAGGATTTTGCGCAAAGCGCAATTTAATCATCGCTAACACTTGGCTTTAAGAATAATAGAAGAAAGCTGTAAACGTGGAAGTGATCTGTGGGCACTCGGAAGCTTTCGAATTACATACGTAAAGATAATATGGAGCTTTCGGAATCAGATTTTAAACTGCAAGATGTGGACTCCGACCTCAGTTTATTGTTTATGGACTGTAGATTAAAACCGAAGATATTGCAAAAAGGTAGAAAATTAACGAGATGGGATCTGGATAAGTCGTAAAAAACAGAGGTTGTAGACTTTCAGAGAGAGCGTTAGGCAACGGTTGGTTGATACATCTCCCATGGGTACTGCCACCACTGCTGGAAGAGCAGGCTCTATGCTTGATGCTAGTCCTGTAGAGCAATGAGTCGCATGTCAACACAAGCACCGAAGTCAACATTACCTTCCTTCAATTGGGCCAACTGGCGGTGAATCGCGGAAGGACAGTACATACTGAAGAAACTAAAATGAGCTCTAACATGGAAATTAAGCGTTTCCGGACACATGTCCACATAACATCTTTTCTTTATTTGTGTGTGAGGAATGTTTCCTGAAAGTTTGGCCGTACCTTTTTGTAACACCCTGTATAAGCTGTGTAGATTGTGATATGTTCTGTATAAGGGAGGTGGGGGCTGAGGGAAATTTATAATAAGGTTCAGAGAGCACTGAACCACCAGTGAAAGCAACCAATCACCCTTCAGTGCTCATTTAAGACAGCAGCACTGAGACAGGAACACTAGTTTGAACCCCAGTACCCTCCACTAAACAGAGAAACATAGACTGCCTGTTCAGACGACATATAACCACAAAGTAAAACAGACAAATATTACTCTCATCGAAAAACGAGGAGGAAATTTTGAAATTATCTTATTCAAGTAATACATTATATCAGTTTTCTATTATTCTCATAGTTATTTTTCTCAGAGTTTCTAGAACATTTCATTTAACGTAATTTTAATACATACGTTGTTTACATGTCTATGTCCTTCCAACTACCGACGGATTATTCCGTATATCTGTTTCGTGACTTTTATAACTTCCTAGCTTACTTTCCGCTGCTTCGCTCGCGCAGACAGATTTTTTTTCTGTAATCAAAATGTTATGTTGTTCAGAAATTGCAACACTTCTAAACTTTTCACCCTAATTAAGACCATAGAAGAACGTTCTTTTCCGACTGTACTTCTGAACGAAAAGTGATTGTAGTAGGTGAAGTCCAATGTTTCTGTTAATCACGCCTTTTGTGTTCTTGGATGATATTTCCATGGAAACGCGCAAACCCTAACATACATTTCTTTATATCTAACCGAGAAGTGCAACATCAATTTCCATAGATCTAGCTTTTTTTAATATATTAAAATATTTTTTAAAAATTTTCGTTCAGTTTCACTCCCTTGGTGGCTGAATTTCTAAAAACAATGAAACACGTATTTTTTATTTCTAACAGAGAAGTCAAATACAAATTCACATATATTTAGCTTTGAAAATGTTTTCATAATGAAATAATGTCCTAAAACGCCCCATGCCCTATTTCTCCCCCTTAGTAGTGGAATTGGGAACAATCCCTTCTTAAACGGCGCGTATGCATTCTAAGATCAACATCCACTGCAAATTTTAAGTTTCTGTCCTCAGTAGTTTGGGCTGGGCGATGGTGAGTGAGGCAGTGAGTGAATCAGTCAGTCGGACTTTGCATTTCATACACAAAGATTGTGAGATAGTGAATAGATTATCTATCATGCATCAAATGTCATGTTGTCTGTATCCCTAGATTTATACTGGCTGACTGGTTTACTATACTCCGAGAACAATTTATTTTCAAATAAATATGTACGGCCATTTTTTTTACATTAGGCATGGGTATATAAATGTACTGACAACGTGCTAATTTTATGTGTTTTCATAATATTAACAGTATTATTACGTGGTACTTTTTTACGTTGTTGTAATACAATGACACTTTCTATTTACACATCTGTTAATTTAAAATTAAGTGGAATATTCTGTAGAATGTAGCGTGTACATTGTCTTCCAAAGAGTAAATTAAAAGAACCATATAAGACACTTTGTCCGAGCCTAACTTTCCCTGGACTAGCGGCACCTCAGTTGGGTGTTATGCTCATAATCAGACAGGCACCTGTCGACGAGTTCATCAGGATGTAGTCCTTACTGACGTGTACCAAATGGTTCAAATGGCTCTGAGCACTATGGGACTTAACTTCTGAGGTCATCAGTCCCCTAGAACTTAGAACTACTCAAACCTAACCAACCTAAGGACATCACACACATCCTAGCCCGAGGCAGGATTCGAACCTGCGACCGTCGCGGTCACGCGGTTAAAGACTGTAGCGCCTAGAACCTCTCGGCCAATCCAGACGGCTACTGACGTGTACCGGTTAGTGGGAGATACATTTGCGGAGGTCACTGTTTTAAGAAGTAAAATTAACTTGTAATGTGCTCCTCGTATTTGTAATGCTACAATTATTACATGTATGTTTCTCCGATTAATCCTGCGTTTTTATTATCGCAACACTCCTTTCGCATCTGGCAGCGTTTCTTAACATGAATGTCGAGTTGCTTCATGGTTCAGAGTCCACGTGAAACTTTTAAGTCCCCCTACAACTTCCTGGGTAAGTCAGTTCAAAGGTCAGTGGAAGGTAACGGCATACCACCTCCGACAGGACCACGCCTGGCAAAGCACTGTGGTGTTCAAAGTAACCATTGGGTTGACGGCAGGTCTAACTTGCGTATATCATACGTATTATTCGCAAGGTTAGGTTTCATATTTTCTAAAGAGGTTGAAAAACAGCCAACCATTTGCAAACAATGTTTCGATATTTGTAAAAATCTCTTCTTCAGAAAAAATGGTTCAAATGGCTCTGAGCACTATGGGACTTAACATCTGTGGTCATCAGTACCCTAGAACTTAGAACTACTTAAACCTAACTAACCTAAGCACATCACACAACACCCAGTCATCACGAGGCAGAGAAAATCCCTGACCCCGCCGGGAATCGAACCCGGGAACCCGGGCACGGGAAGCGAGAACGCTACCGCACGACCACTAGCTGAGGACTCTTCTTCAGACGTAGCGGCTTATATACATATGAGAAGAGCCTCTCGGCTTGATCTAATCTAATGTACCACCAAAGGCCACTGCTTCTGACGAAGATATGTTTACAAATATCTAAACCTAGGTCAAGGGCTCATAAACCTTTATTTGTAACTGGTTGGCTGATTTTTCAACCTCTTCAGATTTCCACAGTTGCTGTTTCGCAGCCATGTTTAAGTTTTACATGCTTTCCCCTGTTAATATTCCTTAATGTACTGTAATGGATTATACACTCCTGGAAATGGAAAAAAGAACACATTGACACCAGTGTGTCAGACCCACCATACTTGCTCCGGACACTGCGAGAGGGCTGTACAAGCAATGATCACACGCACGGCACAGCGGACACACCAGGAACCGCGGTGTTGGCCGTCGAATGGCGCTAGCTGCGCAGCATTTGTGCACCGCCGCCGTCAGTGTCAGCCAGTTTGCCGTGGCATACGGAGCTCCATCGCAGTCTTTAACACTGGTAGCATGCCGCGACAGCGTGGACGTGAATCGTATGTGCAGTTGACGGACTTTGAGCGAGGGCGTATAGTGGGCATGCTGGAGGCCGGGTGGACGTACCGCCGAATTGCTCAACACGTGGGGCGTGAGGTCTCCACAGTACATCGATGTTGCCGCCAGTGGTCGGCGGAAGGTGCACGTGCCCGTCGACCTGGGACCGGACCGCAGCGACGCACGGATGCACGCCAAGACCGTAGGATCCTACGCAGTGCCGTAGGGGACCGCACCGCCACTTCCCAGCAAATTAGGGACACTGTTGCTCCTGGGGTATCGGCGAGGACCATTCGCAACCGTCTCCATGAAGCTGGGCTACGGTCCCGCACACCGTTAGGCCGTCTTCCGCTCACGCCCCAACATCGTGCAGCCCGCCTCCAGTGGTGTCGCGACAGGCGTGAATGGAGGGACGAATGGAGACGTGTCGTCTTCAGCGATGAGAGTCGCTTCTGCCTTGGTGCCAATGATGGTCGTATGCGTGTTTGGCGCCGTGCAGGTGAGCGCCACAATCAGGACTGCATACGACCGAGGCACACAGGGCCAACACCCGGCATCATGGTGTGGGGAGCGATCTCCTACACTGGCCGTACACCACTGGTGATCGTCGAGGGGACACTGAATAGTGCACGGTACATCCAAACCGTCGTCGAACCCATCGTTCTACCGTTCCTAGACCGGCAAGGGAACTTGCTGTTCCAACAGGACAATGCACGTCCGTATGTATCCCGTGCCACCCAACGTGCTCTAGAAGGTGTAAGTCAACTACCCTGGCCAGCAAGATCTCCGGATCTGTCCCCCATTGAGCATGTTTGGGACTGGATGAAGCGTCGTCTCACGCGGTCTGCACGTCCAGCACGAACGCTGGTCCAACTGAGGTGCCAGGTGGAAACGTCATGGCAAGCCGTTCCACAGGACTACATCCAGCATCTCTACGATCGTCTCCATGGGAGAATAGCAGCCTGCATTGCTGCGAAAGGTGGATATACACTGTACTAATGCCGACATTGTGCATGCTCTGTTGCCTGTGTCTATGTGCCTGTGGTTCTGTCAGTGTGATCATGTGATGTATCTGACCCCAGGAATGTGTCAATAAAGTTTCCCCTTCCTGGGACAATGAATTCACGGTGTTCTTATTTCAATTTCCAGGAGTGTAGTACAAACCACCAAAAATCTAAATACGCTTGTGAGGGTTGTGAACCCTCCCTCATCCCCAATGTGAGTCTTGTCTCAGCCATTGCTGGTTCGTTAGGTTACTTTATTCAAAGTCGGTGTAGATCTGTACCACAACACCAAGTTTGGCTGAAATTCTTCAACATTTCCATAGCTGTGTTTTAGATGTTACTCCTCTTTACAGCCAGTGCCACTACGACATCCACTCCTGGTTACCTCTGTATCGGGTTCAGTGGGTTTTGAATCCGTCCGTGTCGCCATTGGCAAGGTCACATCAGGAGAGGTATGAGTAACTATTGGCACACGTCAAGTCATCACCTTAGAGGTGACAACAGTACCGCGAGGATTTACACAACGGTAACTCTCATTTGCTTTATCCGCTGACTATTTGCACGAGCGGAGTTTGAGTTATCAGCTCACATGCACAGAATCCATTTACGTTGGCTAATATTCTCAGGAGCTCAGTTGTAGACAAAACTTTGTGTCGGAAAGTGGCTGAGTATCTCGTGTGCTATACATCTCTTCATAGTGGCTCCTTTTCATTCAAGAACAGAAGGCGCCTTACGTCTCAGTACCAGGTAACCTGCGATCTACATACTGTTGACACAAACTGTGATGCACGGTAGCTAATTTGTTCCTTTTTTCCGTATATCGAAGACCTTCTTGACAGGAGAACAACTAAACTGTCAGTTTAAGCGGAAATAGAGACGGAGACTTTATTGAGGTTTTAAATTTCGTATTTCCTGAAAAGAGTTCTAATCGAAATGGTGATTAGTGAGCTTCATAATGACTGCAGTCGTTTCTTCCTAAATCTCTAGTTTTCCTAACGGTCATCCCGTCGTACGGGACTCGATAAACGCATGATTTGCACATTTATTTTTAATTTGGTGGCCGGATATATGTTGCCACAGACATGAGTTAATCTGAGGGAGAAAATTCGTATGCGCCATCTGTCTTCGAATCGCGTAAACTTGCTTCTATTTTTACCTGTAAGTGTATCGTATTTTTTGGTGTGGAGCTCGGAATCCGGCTCAAAATTTACGTAACGAAGCTTGGAAAACCGCCTAAAAATCACACGCAGACTGGCTGAAGTAACACGTCAACGGTCATTAATCTGCTGCACGGATACGAACTGAGTCTCGTGTCACAAGCCAGTGCGCTGGGCTACACCAACAGTTCACTCGTGAAATATGAGTCTGTCTTATTTCCCCCTGTCGCAAGTTACCACTGCAAATTAATTATGCACTTGTATGTGTTACAATTTACTCACAGTCCATATTCATTATGCAGCGGATGTCGCAAGAATCACTGCTACCATAATATCTTACGCTGCAGTCCGGAACCGCGGGACTGCTACGGTCGCAGGTTCGAATCCTGCCTCGGGCATGGATGTGTGTGATGTCCTTAGGTTAGTTAGGTTTAAGTAGTTCTAAGTTCTATGGGACTGATGCCCTAAGATGTTAAGTCCCATAGTGCTCAGAGCCATTTGAACCATTTTTGAACAATATCTTATGGTCAGTGTTTAATTAATTGTGTTATCTACAATTTGCAGTGGTAACTTGCGACAGGGGGAAATAAGACAGACTCATATTTAAATGCAGCACAGATTTAGCGTCTGCTGTACTAGATGGGATTTTAGGCCGTTTTGCACACACTTTTAGGCGACTACCAGGATCGTTCTCATTTCTATCTCATGTAAATAATATCCAAAAAGCTTCAGTAAGTTATCGCATGGAATCATTACGATTCACATGCATATGACACGTGTGGCAGATTAGGTAAATAAAATAATTAGGTAGGAGGAAGCACCCTGACCAAACAGAAGCTTCAAATCTGCAGTGAGCACTATGAGTGGATATTTTATCGAAAAAACAGAATAGTAGTAATCTATAACAAAGCCATCTTGTGCGACGTATTCCCGCGTGTGTAATAGCGTCCCGTCGTGAGCCAATGGCTTCACTCTCTTTTCACAGTAAATGTTTCTACGTAATTTGGTCGCAGCCCAATGAGTCATTATTTAAAAGCTACATGATTTCTCTTACGTCCAGACTAATGTACTAATCATTATTCTGATTAGGCAGTAACAGCTAAAGACTTAATGAAACAACTACCGCAGTGCCCCGTCAACAGCGAAAATCGTTCTCAATCTTGATGCGAGAAAAACGTCGAACATTTCGGGGATGCGCAGCTGACGACTGAACTAATTACCCAAAATTAAAGAGCTGTTGACTTTTGTCGATGGCAGACAAGTATTGAACAGAAGAATACAGAATACGTTTCCTTGCGGGGAGAACACACACACGCACACACCAACACAAACACACATTCACTCGCGTACTTACAAATTTCGTTCTTCAGACCCCAAAGACGTGCTACGGTATTTAATTTGAAGGAGCGCATTTCCTGTATACAGACACACTAATCAGAATGTCGTGCCAGGAAGTAAATTCCGGTACATTCGAGATGGTGGCAGAAAAAGTGTTAGAAATATTTAATCCCAATGGCTATCAATACCTTAGCAGTGAGACAATGGTCTCAGAAACGTAAGTGCCACTGTTCGACATTTTCTCCGGTCTTTGCATAGATTCGTGTAGCACCTGGAAGCTTTCACATGGCCAGAAAAGAGAAGAGATTGCACGTCACTACAGCTGAAAGAAAATACTTGAGCCCAGTACACGAAGAAGGAATATTTCACGAAGCCTAATGCTAGCCGAAAGGTTCCATTCAGAAGACCTCTGCTGACTAAATTTTTCATATGGATACACTGTGTACTTCCCATCCTTGTTACTGAATTCTTTCACAGTTCTGGATTTCTTATGTGGAGGGCGATTCACGTGAGTGTCCACATACAGTAGACTGTCAAATACTAAACGATTATAATGAATAATATTTCCACACTCGCCTTGATCATATTCTCACTTTCGTTCTACTGTAATAAACTATGCATTTCGGGATTCTAAGGCAGCACTGTAAAATACAACATATCCCATAGTCGTATAGCCAGTTTGGTAAAGCTGATGACACAATCAATCTTCCGTTCTCTCGCCGTGGTTTCCAATCCTCTTCTACTTGTAGTATCGTAAAATTAAGCTCACGTGAGTGAGGCATTTTCGAAGTTGGCGGTAGCATGTAAGAATAACCTCCATCAGCACTATGCCAAGTACATCATATTAGTGTTCTAGTCGTCCAGTTGTAAGAACCTTTTCGGTACATAGTAGGTGCTCTATAGCCTGAAAATATATTTCATCGTGCAAATAAATATTTGTTTCATACTGGTCATCGTCTGGAACTCAGGAAGGAGTTACTACACAGCATTCTAAACCTACTACTGAGAGTGTAAACATGTATACATTTAAGTAGTACCCGTTCAGATGGCTCCGTAATTCCAATCCCCTGAAATTTAACACAGAAACGATTTACTTACTGCCGGCCGGAGTGGCCGAGCGGTTCTAGGCGCTACAAATTGGAGCTGCGTGACCGCTGCGGTCACAGGTTCGAATCCTGCCTCGGGTATGGATGTGTGTGATGTCCTTAGGTTAGTTAGGTTTAAGTAGTTCTAAGTTCTAGGGGATTTATGACCTCATATGTTAAGTCCCATAGTGCTTAGAGCCATTTGAGCCTTTTTTTTTTTTTTTTTTTAAGATCTTAGTGCGACTTGTGAGGAACTCTCTGAAGCCAAGGGAATTCCCCCAACATCAGTATTCTGCATTAGGGCAAATGATTTCAAGAAGACAAAAATTTCTGCGAGATGGTTCCCACACTGTTTCACTGCTGAAGAGAAGCAGAAATACTGGACATTGCAAGTTGCTCAGAGGAAAATTCGTCCGTGAAAGTCGAAAATTTTTGTGTCGAATTGTCGCTATTGATGTAACGTGGGTTAGAGAGTTTGAACCGGAGTTGAAATTGCAGTCCATTGAATGGAGAGATTCAGATTCTGTATGTCCGTAAAAAATTTGGACACTCTCAATCAAAGCTCAAGCAGATTATGACTTTTGCGTATGATCATGACAGATAAGAGTCTCATGTGGAACAAGTGTCACAGGAGTTTATTATCTAACTTCATACATAACCTGCGTAGAAAAATGCACAAAATCCGATCTCAGTTACTCGTGAATGGGCCACTCATTCTTCACGATAATGCTCGCCCGCATATCGGCAATGTTGTAGCCCAAAAACTGCGTGAATACGGATGGGTAGAATTGGCGCATCCTCCCTACAGCCCGGACAGGAATCCACCAGACTTCGACTTGTTCCCGAAGTTGAAAACACCTATGCGTGTACGTCGTTATCTTTCTCTGGAAGATCTTTCTACGACTGTTACTTGAGCCATTCTGCAGATGAAAAGAAATGATGTCCTGGATGGAATAATAGAGCTTCCAAGACGTTGAGATTCAGTTGTAGAGAAGCAGGGAGGCTATGTTGAAGGACTAAATAAGAATAAACGTGTAAGTGAAAAAAAATAGTGTGCATTATTTATGAGATGTCCCTCGTATGTTAAGACACTGTGCTATTCAGTAACGTGTAAAATGCCAGCGTGTAGCTATACAAACAAATCATGTATCCGCAGCCAGTCAATTAAATCGTTCCAGATGATTTCATAAAATCATGCAAATGATCTACGGGACTTTCAAGTAACTAACTCACTCCCTCGAAGTTACGCCTCAGACTAGCTGTGTCCCCACTTAACACTTGAAAATCTTTAGTGGCGATGTGGATAGCAGTCCACAGAAGTTTTGTTGGTTTTATTGTATGTCTACAAGGACAAATTACCACTGAAAAAATGGTTCAAATGGCTCTGAGCACTATGGGACTCAACTGCTGAGATCATTAGTCCCCTAGAACTTAGAACTAGTTAAACCTAACTAACCTAAGGACATCACAAACATCCATGCCCGAGGCAGGATTCGAACCTGCGACCGTAGCGGTCTTGCGGTTCCAGACTGCAGCGCCTTTAACCGCACGGCCACTTACCACTGAAGAGACGGAGTGTGTGTCGTCGGGAAAATGCAGCTTTTCTTCCGAAATTACGATGTGTTAGTTTCTCTACTGTCATCTGTTGTGAATGGTTTAATTAATTTCATTGATCCCTCTCGCCTATGCCACCACACGATTTTAACATTACCGAGCATCAGCTGTTGATCTAAGACCAGAGGTCGCGTTTCCTCCTTCATGAATGTCTACGGAAACAAAAGTTACTCCGCACAGCTGACGATAGAAAATTCTACGAGAAACAATTCACGGCTTGCACGAGTCCATTTTGCAAGGACGTTCATTCTCTTGTTTCTCTTATTTCGGTAGTACTCGTACTGTAATGCCTTACATGACTCCGCTAGTCAACTGCGAGTGCGCTGTGTTATGCTGAGCGATGTGACGAAACACCGAATGGGTGTGCGCAGTTGTTGACGAACGTTGCCGTATTCGGGAAAAGCGGGATTCTATTCACCATTCGTTCACTTCGAGTTAATTTTGCCATGTTTTCCTAGGATCACTCCGAGAGAAAGTCGGGAGTGGTTATTTTTTTTTTTAAGAGGATATCAACTCTTGTTTCACCTATCCCACAAATCCAGTGCTCTGTCCTTAAAGACCTCGATGTAGTTGAAAGGAAAGAAATGTGGATACCATTTAAGAATTAGTTTAGTAAAATATTCAAATTCCACTGCTTTTCAGCCTTCCAGGGCTACAGAAATAATGCAAGCTTTTTCAAACTGGGGCCCAGAGACTGCATTTTTGTGCACTTACCGTGCCTGTTATTATTACACAAAAATCCGTACGTTTTCACAATAGCTACAGAACCCAACGTCAGCAGATTCCGATATACTCACTTCTGTCTAAAGATTACAGTCAAATAATAAAAAAAGAAAAAACGGTTAAGCGTGAGCAGGTCTCGCACTCTGAGGTTTCCGTACAAATTTAATTATGTATATAGATAGTTTATACACTAATTAGTTTATGTATAGGATTTGATGAGTGGGTTGGCGAATATCAATGTATGTGACATAAACGGCCGTATATTTTGATTGCGTTGACTTAGTAGCTTAAATTACCGCCAACGGACTGATGAACTTAATATTTAACATCAATTTAAACGATATCTCTACACGTTTCTGCGAAAAAGTGGTTTTAATAGACGGACAGACAGACGAAAGATACAGCGATCGTATAATGGTTCTTTTTTTACCGATTGAAGTACAGAACACTCAAAATTGGAACACTTAATAAAATTAAGTGAAGGTTCAATCTGTAAATTTAAATTAACTAGGAAGAAATACATCATTATTGTCCGTAGTTCCATGTCCATAAACGTTTAGAGTGGCGGACTTGAAAGGAATTACATAATTTTCCAAAAAAAGAAATTCATATGTAGTTACGGGTATGAGTAGTCAATACTCCCTTGCCGAATAGCTGAAAATTGTTTCAAAGCGTTCTCATGATCCTCTTCTTTGGTTTTTGCAAAGAAGTGCAGTAGTCTGGACTTTGGATTTTAAGTAGCTACTTGGTTTATACATCTTCAGGATATTTCTGTCGAGCGTACGGGTAAGGGAAATGTTTACGGCATGTTGACACCAGAGAACTACCTGAATTTTCTTATTAAAAATCGCAAAAGAAGTTCCTTTATTTGATAGGAATTTCAGGTTCACAATCTTGGAAATGGGAGTTGAAATCACAATCCTGCATTTTTACTTATATTTCAGCCACTTCAGTCAGTAAACCAGTATCCTTTTCACAAGCATAATAATAAGCTTCATTATTAACCAGCTGTTAGATAAACGCCTCCTCTATACTTTTCCTTACACTGCAGTCTTTCTAATAGCCAGACGCAATCAAGTTGCTTCTGCATATTTCCTAATGGTCTGTCCATCCTTTTGTTGCGTTGTCGTCTCGGTCTTGTCTCTTCCAAAGCCAGCCTAGTACTTATTTTATCCAGCTGCAATCATTTCGACCGGCTGTATATTACGTATTGCACTCCAGTCTGTTCCCAGATCAGTTTGTGCGTTTGCCCGTCTCTTCTAGCTATTCCCACGTGTATCTCTCCATAGCATGTCGATGGTAGCTGTCGACGGTACCTCAGTTCATGTCTCAGTGCCACAAGGCAAAACCGTTTGCCAGATTTCCTATTCCCGCTCACTGGATGCGCAACGTTGAGAACCCGACTTAGATTTTATTCGTTTGTATATTTACTTTGCTCTCTGTCCAGTCGTTACTCTGTTCCATGTCCCTAGACCTGTTTCACGCGCCAAAACACGGAGAAAATGTTTCAAACATTCGTTGCTAGAAGGTGCATAATCTTTTTTTGCCAAGTGATGCTTCTTCTGGAGATACATATGACATGCGTCATGGTTTACTCCACTTAATTGACGCATAGTTTGTGTGGTAAGCAGAGTGCGTGAAAGCTTTCGTTTCTATCAAATAAAACATCTCTGTATCGGAAGGCGAAAGTTTTGGGTTTCAGAAATAGTTAAAAAAGTAGAAGAGCGGACAAAACAACGTGTGTCAGGAAAATGCTATGAAAAGAGACAGGTAAGAGTGTTCCTGATAAGCCTAGGATAGTTTGAAGAAATAGGACACCAGATTTCAGTGAGTGGGCAGTGGGCGCAGCTTTCTGACCAACGACAGAGATTTTGCAGTTATAGAGAATTGAAGAAAGCTAAGCAAGGCGTTTTTTTCGCAACATTTACACAATAGTCAGCTAAATCTATGAGCCCATTCCAGTAACTGGAATGCATACAACTGATTTCCTGGTTTTAAAAAATGTTGATGAAACATTGTTGTCAATGCAGGCGTGTAAGGTTTCAAATGTAATTACGATCAAAGCGTCTCATTCTCATCCATCTTAAATAACTGTTAAAATTTTTACTTTGAGACAGAAGAATGGAAAAACTTCAGTGTATTCAAAAGAGGAAACACCGTGGCATATGTATGCCATGACGTACTTCAGCTGAAATACCAGCCATCCTTATCAGTTGCCAAACAGAATGATCTGTTAACGATGTTGACGTTTCTTCTCGAATAGCTCAGCTAGCGCTACAGTATACTTTGCAACATCTCGTCCCAATAACGGAGTTGTTTAATGAAGAGATTTCTTAAATATTGTTTTCGTGAATTTAATTTTGTTATTCTCTTGCAAAAAATATTGAAACGTTATGACAAGTGTTTTTCTTTACTGCAAGTCAATTAGTTAAAATATTACTGTTGCATTGCTGTTCTTGTATTACCGCAAATAAAACCTGGTGCCTCCTTATTAATGCCAACTGA
Organism: Schistocerca americana; assembly: GCF_021461395.2. Lineage (NCBI taxonomy): Eukaryota > Metazoa > Arthropoda > Insecta > Orthoptera > Acrididae > Schistocerca > Schistocerca americana. The sequence goes on from NC_060125.1 coordinate 408,554,008, forward strand.
AACAAGAACTTTTTTATTGGCACTTACAACCAGTCAGTTTCCTAGTATGTCACCTAGAACGATCATAATTAATTATTTATTTTATAATTTCGTCTCATTATTTGTTGTGTTCATGAGGTAAGGAGCATATTTCTGTGTTATCAGAATCCCTTCACAACTTTCTGGACACAGATAACTTGTGTGCAAAAAGATAATAATTGTATTTTTATTCTCCTGAGAAACATGATCTTGCGTACTTAGAACGTTTGGCATTTCCGCTATTCAATTGATTTTCAGGTGTAAGTAAAATCTCAGTCTCTTAAGTCCCTCCATTGACTTTTGAAGTTTATGTGTACGAGAGGTAAACAGAACAAGCTTATCAGCAAAACGTAGGTGGTGCAAATACCATACATTCTTTCTTCTTTTTCCCAGTTTATAGATTTGGAAACAGCCGATAGGACTGCTGAGAGTAGTGTCTGTGATACGGTATCTCTTCATCTGTCTCCTCTTATAAATTTTACTTTCTTGCAATCCTGGTGAGGTGAATGCTGTAGAGACATGTAATTTTTTATTCAGAACTAGCTTCTTGCCCGAAGCTTCGGCCGCGTACGCGGGTGTCACATTTATTTCAAGGTGATCTCCATATTCACCAGTCCTCATTGTGGTGCCACGTACTTGGACCGATAGTATCATTGATAATCTGTTTCATTTCTTTGCAACAGTTCCGCTTTTTTCTCCGTTACGTTGAATCTGATCAACAGATTCCTGTTTCGTTTGAAGCCCATTGACAACAGCAACTGTTAGTCGTATTGAGAAAAATAATGTTGATAGTAGCTGAGTCACCGCTGTTTTATACCATCCAACTACGGACAAGACGTTAAATGTATCTGTGGAATCATGGAGGTATAATAAGGGGAGCTATCATGACGCCACAATCTTGAAGCAGACGTCCGCCATATTAATTGTCCAGAACATTATCTTCTGATGGAGTGGTACGATCAAAAATGCCAGCTTATGTCATTCACTTGTGAACTAATCATTCTGATTATAGTACAAAATGTAAAGAAAGCTCAATTCAAATGTTAGTAGACTGATTAAAGTCATATTTTCTTTTATATACCTGAATTTTAACTACGCTGTTTACTTTCACTGCAGTGGTGTTTATCTACGATTTGACGTTAGATTTCCCGTAAATGCACCTCGAAAAGTTCTCAGGGTGAACGTTGCGAGAAGGAAAAATTGGAAAGTCGACCAAGCTTAGTAAAATATATTCTCAGCATTTTCGAGAAGAGGAAGTAGACAGAATATGTTTTGTCAATCCATAATAAGGAAAATGCTGGATTAGGAAAGCAGCCTTTTCATGCAAACTCTTTTTGTTTACCCGAAACGTATGACAAAAAAACGTTACACAACGAGACGAAGTGCATCCTATTATTGGATGAAATATGCCTTTATGATCTGAAAATGTTTTACGGACGCATTATTGTTTATGAAAACACTATAACACTTCCTAGTTAAAACAACAGTTGCGTGCACGCGACAGAAATTAAGAACAAGGAACAACCGTAAACAGTAGTACGTTAATGTTTTGGTGCACTCAGCATGGCGGCGCCGTCTTGAAAGCAACGTACAGCATAAGTCTGTATCGTCATCTCTCCTCATCATACCTCCATGTGTGGAATTCGGCCGTACGACATGATCTTCTTTCTTGAAACACGCTTCCTGCAGTGCACATTATCGCGACCGAGTAGTGCGACTGAACCACAAAAATAAGAGTCAGGTTGTGCGTCATATTTCTATAGTATTCCAAATCAACTAAATTCGATCATTTTTACGTGTCACTCCTAGAGGTAGCAGGTTATCTTGCCTCCACAGTATTTCTGAACGAATAATGAACCAAGAATGGACGAACTTTTTTAAAATTTTTGAAAAATTATTGGAAGAAATAAGTTGAATGCGTTGATTTTAACTACGAATTACCATTTAATGTTATAATACTAATGTTAATGTGCTGTATTGTTTTAAGTAACGAGCCAATAAAAAATGACAAAACAATATTTACGATATTTCTAGAGGAGCCCAAAAGAATGCTTCCCTGCACTGAGGTAGCGTGAAACACGAAAACGAGGAACAATCTCAAGTGTCACCATATTCTTCTGGAGAACGAGACATCGTTGGCGGGAGTTACGTGAGCATTCCGCGTGTTGTCTTCTGTATGTAGGTCGCCTTGCCAAAGATAACGAATGTAGTTTCGGAGGAAAGCCGGGGGCCTTCTTATCTACGAACAAACAAATAACATTGTTTTCACATACGAACTTACATAGGCTGATGCAACTGCTTTCACTATAGCTGGACATTGGTACCCACGTCCGGACCTAACTTTGCCAGCCTCTTCCGTGCAGTACAGTCGCTTCTGAGTAGGCATCTACCCTCACTGTCTCCTGGATAACGTGCTTTCCGGTCTCTTTGGCACACATGCAGTTTTTCTCCGAAACAGGGATCATTAGAAGCATTAGAAGACCGACTAAGAAAAGTCATGTAGCTAAAGAATTTAGCTGCCCGTGTGGCCAAGCGGTTCTAGGCGCTTCAGTCCGGAACCGCGCTGCTGCTACGGTCGCAGGTTCGAATCCTGCCTCGAGCATGGATGTTTGTGCTGTCCTTAGGTTAGTTAGGTTTAAGTAGTTCTAAGTCTAGGGGACTGATGACCTCAGATGTTAAGTCCCGTAGTGCTTAGAGCCATTTGAACCATTTTTTAAAGAATTTGTTGTTTTAGAGACAGTTTCTGGTAATGTTGACTGGAATACAGTCTTTGAAAAAGTAAAGCTGACAGGGATGAAATAAAAGGTGCGAGAAGGTTATGCACGACTTGTACAGAAAAAAGACTGCAGAGTTGAAAGACTTGAAAACAATGGCTGAGAAGGAATTGGGCAGGGTTATTCAATGTGGTCAATAAGATAGCAGTGAATAATAAATAAAACAAACACACGGGGTTTTGAGGAAGAAGAGATAAAAACTAACCGACATACGTGGTCTACCCAACGAAAGCTAGCCCATTCGTTGTTTATGAAGGAACAATGGGCGAAAAGGAAGGCCAACAAAAGTTGATTACGCGTGGTCCTAAGTGATCCATCCGCGAAGAAGAAGAAGAAGAAGAAAAAACAAAATGAAATAAATCAAAGGCATATTTGGAAAAGATTTAAAAGTTAAGGCTGAAGAAACAGGAAGTATCTCGATGATTTAATTCTGTCATAAAGAGCAAAGGATTTCGAAGATCAGTTGAACCGAATGGATGATGTCGTGAAAAGAGATTATAGGATGAATATCAACAAAAGTCAAACAAGGAAAATGAGATATAGTCGAAATAAATCAGGTGATCCGATAGAAATTAAGTTACGAAAAGAGGTAATAAAATTAATAGATGAGTTTTGTTATTTGAGGACCAAATAACTAACGGTTGCTGAAATAAAGAAGATATACACTGTGCAGTCACAGTAACGTGACCATTGATCAAAAGCCTGAATGACCATCTTTTTCGATGCGGACGACTGCGAGACGCGCAGGAAAAAGAGTCAGTTACGTTCCCGTACGTACCGACAGTAATGTGGAGCCATGTCGACTGGTGTGCTGTGGCCAGCTGCGCTAGGTTTCTCCATGGTGTGAACAGCCCGATCGATATGATCACACACATTATCGATTGGGTTTCAACCCCGGGAGTTTGGTGGGCACGGGAGTACAGTAAACTTATCCTCGTGTTCTTCAAACCACGCACGTACACTGAGAGCGGTGTGACACGTTGCATTGTCCTGCTGATAGATACCTCAGTCACCTCATCATTTTATTTGGACCTTTGTCCCACTTCTGCACGGGGTCAGCCGTGATATAACTTTGAAGGTTATGTTAATGTTGAAACCTACTATGGATTCGGCGATGTTAGTGTCAGAGGGTGGCTAGATGCCCTTCCTGTCACAACCCCATACCCCCCACCCTCCATCCCCAGGACGGAATTAGTGTACCCCAGCTGTGTGGATCTAGTGTAAGCCATGAAAGAGTGCGATCGTTTTCAAATGTTTGCGAGTCGAGTGTCTAGGCGGGACGTGGGGATCAGCCCAGTATTCACGTATTGGGATGTGGGAAACAGCCTAAAAACCACGTCCAGGCTGGCCGGCACAGTGGCCCTGGACGGTGCTCCGCTGGGCAGATTCGGTCTGGGGCTGGCGGGCCTGCACGAGTCCAGGAAGCAGTGCATTAGCGCCCCCGGCTAACCTCGCGGGTCTGATAGATGCCTTAGTGCCGAGGAAAAACAAAATTCTACGTAGAGGTGAATATGATTTCCGAGCATAAATGCATACTTGTGTTGAAGCATTGTGTCTTACAGACCACACGAGATCACCCAGGTGTTGAACAGATAGTTCACACAACTTCAGTAAGAATTCATATCTGTACAAAGAATGCTGTACAAATATGTGTGACATTTTATGACTATATCGATACAGGTGACAAGCATGATGTAATACCTAAAGTGACACTGAAGAAATATTGAAAGCACGTGAGTGTAAACAGAAATGTTCTACAAGTGAGTAATGGCAATGGCTACTATGTTATATGGATAAACTGGTGAATGTGATGAACAAACCAAATAAGGGGAGGGGAAGGAAGACGTCTATGGAATGCTGGTGTGGAACAGTTTAACCAGCTTATTAGCTAATGGTGAGAGGAATAATAACTGGCCGCTACTTTAATGAGAGTGAATAACGAAACTGTGATTGATCATTAAGGACCAGGTCAGAATTCTTTGATTGGTGTTTATTAATGGTCAGAATTACAACTAATATTAGTTTTTTCGCTTTAGTTCCTTTATGGAGAACATCACGTGTCACATGATGTGAATGGCATTCATTCAAGATCATATTTAACAAAAGTGTATTCTTTCTGTCTCCAGCACCTTTCATGCTCAGTCAGTCCAGTGGTTATAGTCTTACCTTACTGACCTACATATAATTTGCCACATATATTTCAGGACATTCTATAAATTCTCCTCTGTTCTAAAGGTGGAAGCTTATCTTTACTGTTGAACAGAAGGTGGGCAACAGTATTCGTAGTGTAAAAAGCTGGACTTTAGTTTCCTGGCAAGTCCTGCCCACATACAGCATGAGGGCCCATTTGCTACCAGTGTAGTTTGTACTGTCTGAGATGAATAAAGGAGAGCTGTTATCTTCTGTCCTTTTTACTGATCATATTGTACTCAATCCACCTAGTGCAAAACTAGACTCATTTGATGTTAGCACCCTGTTTTCTAATATTCATATTGCAGAAGTAATGGAAATTTTTAAAGATTGGTTAGATAAAACTACAACAAATACAGTGGGGACACAAGATATCAGGATGGCAACTTAAATATGCTAAAAGCAGAAATATTTCCAATTTCAACAGTTCCTGTACAGTCATTCAGATGGGTTAGCAATGAGGTACCCACTGAGACCCTTATTAGCTAAAATGTTTATGGATAATTTCGAGCAAACATTTTTAGATAAAGAGCTTCTAAGTTCTAAAGTACAGTATTAGACTAAGTATGTGGATGTTAAACTGTGTTTGTGGAAAGGTACCACCAGACAATTAAATAACCTTTTTCAACATTTGAATTCATACCACAATAAAATCAAGTTTACAATGGAGTTATAGGTGTGCGGATCGCGTAGAAACCTACACTGAGGCGATAAAAGCCATGGGATACCTCCTAATATCGTGTCGACCTTCTTTTTCCCCGTATAGTGCAGCATCTCGCTGCGGCTTGGACACAAAAAGTCGGAAGTCCTCTGCACGATTATTGAACCTCGCTGCACCTGTAGCCGTCCACAATTGCGAAAGCGTTGCCGGTGTAGGATTTTGTGGACGAACTAACGTCTCGATTATATCCCACAAATATTGGATGGGTTTCATGTCGGGCGATATGGGTGGCCAAATCATTCGCTCTAATTGTCTAGAATGCTCTTCAAACCGATCGCAAACAGATGTGACCCGGCGACACGGCGCATTATTTGGGAACATAAAGTCCATGAATGGCAGGAAATGGTCTCTAAGTAGTCGACCATAACCATTTCCAGTCAATGGTCCATGTGAACACAGCCTGTACAGTGCCTTGTTGACAATGTGGATCCGTGGCTTCATAGTGTCAGCGCCATACTCGAACACTACCATCAGCTGTTACCAACTGAAATCGGGACTCCTATGACCACGACACAGTTTTCCAGTCGTCTACGGTCCAACCGATACGGTCACGAGCCAGAGGAGAAGCGCAGCAGTGATGCCGTGCTGTTAGCAAAGGCACTCGCGTCGGTCGTCTGCTGCCATAGCTATTTAACGCCAAATTTCGCCGCACTGTCCTAAAGGAAACATCCGTCGTACGTCCCATATTTTCTGCAGTTATTTCACGCAGTGTTGCTTCTCTGTTAGCACTATGCAGTCGCCGCTGCTCTCGGTCGTTAAAAGAAGGACGTCGGCCACTACGTTGTCCCGTAGTGGGAAATTTTGGAATACTGAATTCCCTGATGATTTCCGAAACGGAATGTCCCAGGCGTCTCGCTCCAAGCACTGCGCCTTCGAAGTACGTTAAGTTCCGTCGTGCGGTCATACTCAAGTCAGAAACCTTCTCATATGGATCACCTGAGTGCAAATGACAGCTCTGACAATGCACTGCTCTTTTGTATCTTGTCTGTGAGATACTAATGCTATCTGTAACGTGCATATCGCTGTCCATCGACTTTGGCCCCCTCTGTGTACTGTAACATACGTTGTGGCCACCTCAGATGCTGCGTCAACGAATCGTCAACGCTTGCCATTAAAAACAGTTGTAGGGGTACGGTTCACACTGAATCGACAAAATATGTGATGCGATGCAGAAGTAACCAGCATTGACGGAGCGCTGAGAAACGTAATGGAAACGCCACGAGCTAGTCTGTTGCTGTCTGCTACACAGAATGCAGAGCTCCCTTGTGTTTTTATTTTTTGTTTGCTACCGATAGAAACTGTAGCTGGAAGCGAAAATCTACTGAAATGAAAAGAAACTAGGTTTCATCAGCGGATGATGCTGACCGAATGTTTTTCCATTCCATGCTTCCTGATTTCAGAAATCTTTGTGGCAGGTGTGAAAAAGACCTGAAAGATAAATTCCCATCACTTCCCAATGAGCAGCTGCACGAAGCCAAGGATAAATCGGTATTTATATTATCATCACGGGCTGCCTCTACTCAAAAACATTGTGTACCCCTACGCAGAGCTCGCCACCCGCTGCTACGCCACTGACGGTGACTGATCTATCTTCATATTCAGCTACATTTCTTCTCAGTAGTCCTCAACCTGAATTACACAGGGTGTTTCAAATCTTTTGGTTCAAATCGAAACTGGTGATAGTGGGCCCACGACCGATTGTATTGAGGTAGGGAACCATTGATCGGAAATGCATATACATTGCGTTGTGGATATACACAGCGTACACGGCTTAACAACAACGTAGCTCATAGTAATTGTTCAGAGTGACGACCGCCAGTGTAAGTGCATGAACGGCAACGGCGCTTCAAGTTCAGCCGGACGCTCTCATAGGTCCCTGGTGTCTATTGTGCCAGAAGACAGCCAGATTCGATCCTAGCACGTAGGTCCTCATTCGTTTGCACGGGGGTTTCATACACCAACATCTTGACGTAACCCAGACGAAAAAGTCCAGAGGTGTGAATCTGGAGACCTCGCTAGCCATGGGACAGGACCTGCCCTTGCAATCCAACGGTGAAGGTATGTGTTGTTCAGGTGCTCGCGGACGTTAACATCGAAATGGGCTACTGCACTGTCCTGTTGAAACCACATCCTTAAGCGGGCAGCAAGGGATAAAGTCTGCAAGAACTGTTGCAGCCCATTCAAACGGGAAGACACCCAGTGAGGCCCTATTAGGTGATCTTGGACAATGCCTGCCCATAAGTTGACAAAGACTCGTTGCTGGTGTCCAGCGATGTGATTGGTGTGGGGATTGTCCTCACTCGAGACATGACTGTTGCCGCTGTTGAAAACACCATGACGGGTAAATAAGATCTTATCTGTGAACAGCACAGACTGTACGAAGTTCGACACTATAGCACTGTAGTGGATAATTCATTCATAGAAGTGAACGTGGGACTCAAAATCCGCTGGCCCCTGTGCTTGCACACGTTCTTTATGATTGGGGTTCAATACCTGTCCCGCCACACTGTATCCATCGAAGTGTGTTTTTCACAGGCATGTTGACAGGTGCTTCTGGCTGGGTGGTCGGCCACCAGATCCAACAGCATCTCCTCATTGGTGGGAACCTTGGCCGGTTCTCTGTGGCTTGAACGACATCATCTCTCGTAAGTTGGTATCCACGGAAATAAACGTCTTCCAATTGGGAAAAGACCTGTTGGGAAGGCGTTCTCTGTACATTCGTGCTTCTTTAACGGCATTACACCCTGCCGCACCACACATTAAATGCATGTGTACCAAATCTAGTGACGAGTAATGTTCCATCATTGACTAAGCTTCATGACCTGCACGCAGTGACACACTTCGCAATGGACACACCACATGCTACAATGGACAATTGACAAAAGGGATAGTTGTGTGCATCTGGCACAGGTTAATGTGCTGCTGTGATGCAAACGTTCGTCACATGATACACGTGCTGTAAGCTGTGTACAGTATGTCTGTTTAGTGGTCAAGGGTGTACGCAGTTTATCATCCACTACCTGTTCCAGTGCGCGACGGACACCTGGAATCCTTGCGAGTGTGCGGTAGAACTGCATACGCCGTTGCCATTCATAAGCTGAGAATGTCTGTAATCACTTTGAACAAGTGCTAGAGCTACTTTGTTGTTATGCGGTAAGCAGTGTATGACCATAAAAACATTAAATAGGCATTTCCGACCATTGGTTCGCTATCTCAATATAATCAGTTGTGGACCGACTGCTTCAATTTAACCCCAAAAAAATTTAGACACCCTGTATATGTCTTAGCGTAAATGAACAGTTTTACAAATCATATCCTAGTTTTATTAATTTGTAACGATCATTTATATATCAAGCATATTGAATAAAGTAACATACCAGACGACGTTACTAAAAAGCAAAATTTTCATAGTGGCGTTTTTAACATCACTCAAACACTGCACGAGCTTAGTCTTTTGCAGTAAGTAGCTCCTCAACTGAAGAAGTAGCGAATCGAAAATTTGGGTCCTGCTTTGTTAGAAATTCTTGGAAACTGTTTGGACGTAGAAATCGAGGAATTTATGTTCGTGTTGGGAGAGCTCACGAGAAACCACAGCCGATGATGATGATGTCTGATTTGTGGGGCGTTCAACTACGTGGTCATCAGCGCCCGTACGAAGTCCCAATTTTTACTCAGTCCAATTTTTTTTCACAGTCCAATCTAGCCACTGTCACGAATGAACCATGATGATGATGAAATGATGAGGACAAAACGAACACCCAATCCCCGGGCAGAGAAAAATCCCCAACCCGGCGATAATCCTTTTTTTTTTAATCTCATTTTGTTCGATTTCGTTCGTTGCATCTGCTCGAGGCGGACGTCGTAAGACACCCATTTAAGTTCGTCGTTGATCGAGTAATTCAGTTTTTTATTACAGAGGGCAGCTAACTCTTTGACCGATCACGCTGAGCTACCGTGCCGGCTAGGTAATCGAACCCGGGACCCCGTGATGGTGAGGCAGCAATGCTAGCCACTAGACCAGGAACTGCAGACGAAACAACAATCGAACTATGTTTGACATTAACGGCGTTGTGTTGGTGCACCGGAGTCTTGCTTTTGTTTTTTAGTTGTTTGAGCTTTGAATATTGGTAAGACACAATAACGTCCTCTTCAGAACAGCTCGTAATTGCAACTGAGCCAGGTGCTGTCTTGTTCTTTGTCGTAGCACAGGTCGCATCGCGTATCGCGTCGCCACAGTGGGAAGGCGCCCAAAGGATGCCTTCCACCTGACGATGACTGTTGAACCGTCGAAATGCGTAGTGAACGAAATAAGAGCTTTGTAGCTAACGCAGTACTATAATTTACACTAGTTCAAATAATAATCGCAAGCGTTACAACACATTTAACACTGGAACAAAAAATCATTCTGCTATTATCGAGGGCCTAACGTTATATCATCAACTGTTACATATACCCACGACAACTATTGTACTGCTTGTGACAATCTGGATAATAGAAAATTTGAAAAAGCGTTGTAAATTTCGTAATGCACTCGCAGATCAGAAAGAATTCCATACAACAAGGAGAAGTTTAGAATAGCGATTGATTCGAGCTAAGATTCAGAGTGGGTTGCTATTTTCACTTGGTCTATTAACAGGTTTCTTAGACAAAAGCACTTAATATGGTGAAAACTTTATCAACGCCTTTTTCGTGCTACACGAAAAATACAAGTGATTGGAGAAACATGGGACAGCTTTATTGGCACCGTCTCACTCAAAATATGCAATTACTAATTAACAGCTCGTTCTGTCAATGAATTACAGCTGTCCAGTTATGAACAAAATGTTCGTAACCGATAATGGCACAGACCAATAAAATGAGCCGGCCGTGGTGGCCGAGCGGTTCTAGGCGCTACAGTCTGGAACCACGCGACCGCTACGGTCGCAGGTTCGAATCCTGCCACGGGCATGGGTGTGTGTGATGTTCTTAGGTTAGTTAGGTTTAAGTAGTTCTAAGTTCTAGGGGACAAAGTTAAGTCCCATAGTGCTCAGAGCCATTTGAACCATTTGAACCAATAAAATGTTTTAAGAACGTATCACAGTCTACTGGTTTCTATCTATTTTTAGACCCATCTAGGCAGGCATCCTTCTTGCTTTTGCCTTTTATTACTATTATTATTATTACTTTTTGTATTACCAATGAAGACTGTCCCTTATGTCCCTCCTCGACCTTAAGCCTCTTGTCTGAACAACAAGGCAGAAACAGCCGTTCCCATCAGAGCAAAATACTTTCTGTCCCACACCATCGTTCAGCCACCTGCTCGAAGTCCTCCTCAGTAGAAGGAACCCGACTCTGGAACAACCTCCTGAATTATATTACAGAACTAAATAACGTCTCCAGCTTCAGAAGACAGGTAATAACATATCTACCTACTAAAGTGACAATACCATTGTTTCTGTATGTATTTGTTATCCTCTTAAATCACTCTTTTCAACCTGATCTTCCCCATTTTATATTGTTATCAGCCGATGTAGTCTCCCTAAATTTTCTTTTCCCAGAAACACTGTACCAGACAACACCTATTTTCTAGACCTGTAACTTATTCTTATATCTGTCACTATCATCATTGTCATAAATGTCACAATTATTTTTATTATTATTATTATTATTATTTTTATTACTATTAGTGCCTGCAGCTGCAGTAGTAGAGTAATGTCAGTATTAACTTCGTTGATTCATAGTCACTATAATTTATTCATATAGTCATTTTACATACTAACATAATTTTAATATTAGTTGTCATATTAAAATTGGTATTTCTAAGGAAAAAATGACGTAAAAAATTAACTATATTTATGAAAACCTGTTACGATGTAAGAGAGGCCCTGATGGCTCCAATCAGATCACGTTGAATAAATAACTAAATAAATTATGCTGCTCAACATATGTGCTCAATCAGTAATACATATATGTCTACCACTGTGAAAAGCATGCCAGAGAATGCTGCCTCTAGTTATATTCGTATATGGATTGTTTAAGTCTCTTTGTACGTGCTGTAATTTGATTAATTTTCTATTCACGGCTCAAGTGGGAGTGATACGCAGGAAAATCCAGTGTATTCATAAACTCTTTCATAAATACTGGTTCTCGAAAATTTACAAGTATGTTTTCGCGGGATAGCTTAAGTCTATCTTCAAGTGTCTTCTAGTTGAGGTCGTTCAGCATTTCCGTGATTCTCCCTTGTGTCAAACAAATCGTGCTGCCGTTCTTTGTACAGCTTCAATATGCTGTATTAGTCCTATATGGCGTGGGTCCCATAAAAGGATGGGTTGCACAAATTATTCGTAAGCGATCTCGTATGTGAAGTGACAGCATTTTCCCAGTATCGTCCCAGTGTATATGCTGTATCTACAATGGCGCCTGTGTGGTTATTCCATTTCACACTACTGTAAACTGTTGAACCCAGATCTTCATATGAATTGACTGACTCTAGTTGTAATTGACGTTGTAGTCAAAGAGTACTAAGCTTTCGCGTTTCGTGAAATACAAAGATATCCCTGCAATTACCAAAAGTTTTAACAGAAATGCATCTCAACAGAAACGCATCTCACTGGAATGTGTACGCATATTGGAACAGGGGAGGATGTGAGTCATCGTGGCGCGTTGCCGCTGTGGAGTCGTCCAACATGGCCGCAATCAGCAAACACTTCCTGTCCCGTATTTGCCTCACGGTTGTCGCCACAGTGTGTTTGTCGAGAATTTGTTATCTTTGTACGAAGCAGCGACTGCCTAAGCAATGGCAGAGGCGAGATGTCACATGCGTGCCGTGGAAAGGACTTCAGTCTAGGTTTCAAGTCTGTCGTTTAACTAAGTACCGGTATATTCAATGATCGGCTAGTGATGAGCCATAGACTGCAGACGCCACCCATATTTGGTAAGCGCAGAGACTGTTATCAGCGTTGACAACAGTTGCTAAGACAAATACGGGCTGAGTAAGGGACAGCGAAAACGATAACCAAATGAGTTGCAACAGCAAACTAGAGCTGACCGCATCCTCTTCTCGAAGGATCTAGAAGTGCTCGTTGTATCACTCTTGCACTTACGATGTTATCGCTAGCTAAACGTAGACTGACAAGACTCCAACAGCGGCGAAAGGAGTCTACTAATTACAAATATGGTGAATAAATTCCATTGTAGCACCAGATGTAGGGACATCCCTGACAATGCAAATCCAACGTTGATATAAATGTGTCTTTTTTTACGTTTCTCTATGGATGGTAATTATAAGATATGCCGTTTAACGGGAATTGCGCAGTGTTCCCGCATATTTTGAATCCACTTTATTTGTTAAAGACCTTCACAATTTCTACCACACGGTTTCGTTATCTCGAAAGCTCTGTATATATTGGGATATGCGCATGTACATAGTGCGTTTCTCTTGAACTTTTGATTATTTCTTTTAGTTTGATATCAGATACCTACATGTTATTTCCGAAGCAGAGGGTTCGCTTAAATACGTTTCGTTAAAGAAATTCAGTAGCAGCTTATTAGAGATCTATAAATAAATTTTTGATAGTTTACGAAAGTGCGTCACGCAGCCAGTCACTTCCTTGAATTTTATACGACATATATCAGCAAGTAATTTTAGAACCCTTGTAGCATCATCAACGAATGGAGGTGTTACAGGAACATTATTTTCTGAACCATGTGCAGCTAGAGACTACGATCGTGGTGTTGGCGAAAATATCGAAAAGTTAGGCATAAATTAACGAAATACGTTGGTAAGGAAAAGATCGTTATGTTTTATGATACTTACAATGCATTTCATCTTGTCATCCATGACAAATTCATTCCGATAATACATATTTTAGCCATCTTACACAAACGCACATACAAAAGGTATTTAGGTGTAGTTTTTTCCGTGCTGTTATTGGCTGACGCTGTGACGTGACTATGCAACAGAGCGAGACCAGCGTTTCTCATTGTCCTCGGGAACAGTGCTGTAACATGTTGGCCGTACATTGATGTGATATCTTTGTAGTATCTTTTAGTCACCAATGAAATAATGAAATGTACATTGCTAAGCTCCTATTGCTAGAATGTTACTGCTACAATCTGTATGTTGTCCAGCTTTTAAAAAGACAATGCTAAAAAAGAAGTCAACAATCTATCAAATCGAAACAGGCAAAAAAAGCGCAAACTACAGTCTGTTTCTGTAGTTTTCAGTCAAAGTAAATGTTCAAAATGGACATGCAATTTCTAAGTTGGCTCTTAGGAACGTTTCAACCGAGTAAACAAATTGTATGTAATGCTCATTTTCATTTGTGTTAATCAAAAGTTAAAAATAACTTCAAGCTAATAGGTGGAAATTGTCGCTTTCACTCGTTTGCAGAAAGAATTTTAATTAGCTAACCTAGCTAAAATATCCCTCAAAATACCTGAGTGGCAACTGAAACTGCGAGTTATCCAAGAAATAGAGGCTGACACTGCAGGAAGTGGTATCCGACTTTTTCCTTGAAAAAACCGTTATTTTTCTTCGAAACAGCGCACGAGGAAATCGACTTGCAAATGTCCTCTTCGGCCCATCAAACCCAGTTTTACCCTGTAACAGACTATTGATTTGATTGGGTGAAAATATTTTGCCCAGTATCCGATTAATTTTATGAGACTGAGTGCATTTTTGTGATTTTATTCATCTTGCAGACAACGTTTCGTTAAGGTAAACTTACTTCGGTCATTTTTACCACGTGCTCGCAGTTCTATGCACATATTTTTCAGCTGTGCTTTTCTTCTCTATAATGCCGCTACGGAATTCTGTAAAGTGGCTTTAACTGAATCATTACAAACAATTTCATCTGTAAATTTACATATACTTATACATTTATCATCTTCGGTGGTGAAAGCGTTATCAGTCCCGAAAGTAAGTCAATTTAACATAGTCAGTTTCTTTGATAAGACGAGAAATCATTCTCACCACTTTCTCTGCAGCATTTCGCCAGGCAAATGTTCTGCAGACTTGGATCGCGAAGAAAAGCGTAAGGTACTACTTCAGTCCTCTTAGTGTTACATGCATTACAGCAAGTAATAGCACAAACTGGCACTGACTGCAGATGCTCAGAACGCTGTCATTTGCAGATCACTCACTGGACAAAAGTAAATCAGCGAAAACGACAACACGATGTCACACAAGCTCAAGATATAAACGTGGGCGCGAAGTGTTCCTCTCTGACATTACGCGCAGAGCGGCAGAAACGCGTTTGCTTCCGTGCAGCGCTTGTAGCGCCTTCTGGGTTTTACAGCAAACAACAGTGATCGTAAGCACAAAGATTATGACGATGCTACATATTTTAGATTTGACACTTCGCGGTCCTTGACGTGATATGCATTAAATTCCCGAATAAAATATTTACAAACATAGATAATGAAAGGAACTGAAGATTGCTAACAGCATACATTGGCAATATATTGCGATACAAATTCTATTTCAGATGGTCATTACGTCACGGCACACCACATTCCAAAGGGTTCGGGTGGTGGCATTATCGTAGGACGGAGCCTATGTTAAATCGAAAAGGGCTTCATTGTGTCTCATCGAAATCGGAAGTCTTTCGAAACGGCGCATTGGCTCAATGGAATACAGCTGATGGAATGAAACCGTCCCGAATTTTCCGAAGAACCATCGCGGTTCTTGAGGTGATATAGGGAAACCGATGTATGTAGAGATGACAGGACAGCAATCTGAAATCAGCTCATCATGAAACAGTCAAGTTTCCCTGCCACATTACCCCTTAGTCTTCACCGTTAGAATTCGTGTCAACAAAGTTACCATCGGTTAATATTACATGGGGTTCGAACAAAGGTTCTTGATACTTCTGAACACGATTCGCATGGATGGCCAAGTCATTGTTTGAAACAGACGCTATAATTAACTACTGCGTTTCTAGAATGACCTGGTGGAGTGTAAGTTACTGTTTTGTGTGTGAAACACTGTTCTTCCTGCCAAATGAACAAATAAATATCCGTTTATAAATTAAGAGCATTTTCTTGCTGAAATATGACTGTTTAGTTTTCCATGCGTGTCTGTCCTCCAGGAAAGGCGTCTCCAATGGATTTTTCTGGAAAATCGCACAGTTTGTTTACATATACTGCAGTAATTACAGACTTAAAACAGATTCTTTACCAACTACTTTTACGTAACTAAAACGTTACAGCAATTTTTTTTTGCCTTTTTTGATAATTTTTGCGTGTCCCTCATTTTATCATAATTTCTAAGTGCCTCTGGTTTTCTCATGGGCTTCTGCTTAAGAAAATTCGTCTCATATTTCCGACGAAGTTTTCATACTTATTTATCCACACTTTGTTTTGCCTGTATTAACACTTCACTACTGATCTGCTGGTGACGTAAGACAAATTGCACCTGAACAACAGTAAATTTTTTTTAAGAACTGTTTGTTTACTTGTTGTGTAGTTCTTGTTTGTCTGTAGAGACGTTGCCACTATACTGTTTGCTACTTTGTTACTTCTTCCCCAATATCATGAGGGAGGGGGAATATGTTGGTTTGTAGAATTAGTATATTAAACAAGAAACTGTGTATAATTCTAAACAAATGCAATAAAGAGGTATTTCAGTGAAAATGTGAGCAAATAATAACAGTAAACATGAAGCCACGAATAGCAACACAACATGACTCAACACTAACAAACATACTCAGTACTAGAGTATCAACACAATATAAATAATACAAAAAACGATACAAAATGGTGGACAATATCATGCTATCACAAACATGTACACAGTCATCACCTTTTGAATAGTCGAGGCATAAACATTTGTTACTACATGGGCAATTCTCTCTAAAAATACTAACTGTAGGAGTAGCAGATGCGAGGCTCAGATTCATAGGAAGGACTTTAAGGAAATGTAATCGACGGAAAAATAGATTGCAAAACCCTTGTAAGGTCTATTCTTGAGTACTGGTGAGCAATCTGGGATTCTTATTGGTTTGGATTAATAGGAGAGAGAGAGAAAATCTAACGAAGAGCGGCACATTTCGTCACGGGACCGTTTAATATGCGTGATAGTGTTACGGAGACGTTTAAATAATCAGTTTCAGAGAGGTGCAGTGTATCGCGGCAATGTTTACTGCTGAAATTCCGAGAGAGAGTACGTTTGAAGGAGAGTCTGATTACATACAATTCCTCCTGCGTATGTCTCACGAAATCACGAAGACAAAGAAAATTTAGAGCTGATCAAGAGTCGATCTTCTTACGCACACATATCATAAGTATCCTCTGTAACTTGTGGAGTATAGATGCAGATGTAGACATATTCGTTACAGAGAGTGACTGACTAGTGAAAATACGAATACTGACCACTTGCTCAGAGTGCAAAAGCCTTCCAGGGCAAATTTCCCGTATAGCACAGGAGACACACGTTGTATGGAACTATAACTTCGAGGCTCTTGAAAAAGCACAGGTCTGCCGTCTCTGGAATCAGTCGACGATGCGTTGCAGGTAATGGCGAGCTCTGGGTGACAAGTAGCTCAGCAATGGCGACCCTGTCAGCCCAGGTCGCCTTTTTAGTTGGGTGTGAATCTCGGCCCATTAGGATGGAACATCTGCGACGTTGTCACCAGCAGAGCGTGAACAAGGCAGTACCGACAGACACTGGTGTGGTTAGTCAGGAATCTTGACTCCTCCAAGATCCAGTACTACATCACTCTGTGTGACAAGTGTTCTCTCACAGCTGTTTCGACATATAACCCCTACCCTTGACTTATTTGTCCCCTGGTTTACACACACTGCTTCACTCTCTGGTTAATGGGGTATAACATTACAAACTTGTGGTTTGCATTAGTGGTCTTCATGGTGCCAAGTTCCTAACAGGTTTCCACAGAAACATGTTACCAACGGAAATTTTCGTGTTCAGTTGCCTAATGCTTGCGACTTTGGAGACGATGCTTCTAAGAGGGCCAGGTTCTACCAGCATTTGACTCATTTGTACCGACATACCGCACTCGTTCTCCAGACACGTTTCCGATGGCCAAGGCCAAATGGACAGCATAGCGCTCAATGAGGCATGCCCTGACATTTGCTGACAAATAGGCAGTTTCTAGCAAGTCCTTATGTATCTTGACGATGAGAATGGAGTTGATATTCTCATCTTCCATGCTGTGGTCATAGGGTCGCCCAGAAGTATTTTGTTCACAGCATCCTGAACGAAGGGGGTGCGGAGAGGGGAGAAGGAGCTCCGCCCAACGGACAGCCAACAGTCGCACAGCCATGAGGGAGGTAGAGGGAGGGGGGAGGGGAGATAGGCGACAAAGGGAGAGGGGAGCAAGGCACACTTTCGCCATGTAGTGCTTACTTGTTCGGCACAGCTCGACAATCACTTTGTAATAATTACAATGGACGTAGGTACTGAATTGTTACGAGGGCATACTGAAAAGTATTGACCGAATTTTTTATTCTGTTGTTGATATCGATTGACGTATTTCATGTCAGGCATATTACTCAGTCGACTTTCCGCTTCTCTGGCGCAAGTTGCAACCCTCTGCCGCTAGAGGGCTCCGAAGTGCAACGTGTAACATGGCAGCCCGTATGGTAAATGCGTTGGTGCGTGATGTAATCAAGCTTCTCATAGCAGAAACGTGATTCCAACTGAAATCTGTAGTAGAAAGAAAACTCTGTGCTGTGATGTTTGTCTCGTCATCAGTAACGTGCGACGTTGTGTTGTTCGTGCTCGTAATGAAGGAAACAGTGGCGCTAACTGCAAAGTGTGCGACAGAGATCGGAGTGGACGACGTGTACAGCCACCGACCAGACTTACTAGAATCAGAGAAAATCGTCGAATAACACAGACCACTCCCAGATATGTGTCGCATATCACGAAAGCATGTTCAGGTCATCATTGGAGAACTGCGGTGTAGATAACTGTGTGCACTGTGGGTGTCTCGAATGCTCACACCTGACATGAAACAGGGGAGACTGGACGTCAGTCAACAATTTCTTTTGCGTTCTGAGCGATCAAGGGATCCTTAATATCAGTGTGACAGTTGATGAAAACTCGGTTCACAATTTTGACCCCAAAAACAAGAGAGCGGCAATGGAGTTCAGCCAGAAAGAATCACCGACCCCAGAAAAGTTCAAGACCGCGCCATCAGAGGGCAAAATCATACAGTGTTCTGAGAGGTTCAAGTTGTGATTAATTTGGAATTCATGCCTAATAGCACCACCATAAACTCTGAAAGGTTCTACGAGACCCTCAGAAAACTGAAAGCACGGTTTTGAAGAGTTCCTCCACAGATGGAGCACCATCTCCTTCAGCATGACAATGCCTCACACACACACAAGCGCTGCATCTGCAGCAATCCGACGCCTCGGGTTCACTGTCATCGATCATCTTCAATGATGTCTACTCTTGGCCCCATCCGAGTTTCTTATGTTTCCAAAACTTAAGGAAAGCGTTCGAGGAATTCACTTTGATAGTGGTGGACCGGTGCAAGCAGAGGTGTGATTGTGGTTTCGTCAACAAAGTCAAACGTTCTACCAACGACGTTATCAACGAACTGGTCTCTCGCGAGAAATGTGTTCGTCGCTAGGTTATGTTGAAAAATAAATATATAGACGTAAAGAATGTTAATAACGTTTGTTTTATAATAATAATATCAATAATGTTTATTTGTCCATGTTAACTTTACAGTCTTGGACATCGTCATTTTTTGTACAATTATATCAATATCATGTCATTCCAAGAATGAATGTATACCTCAAGTTGCACATTGTATATCATTCCATGCAATAATGTTATAAACACATTAGCACATTATATATCACTCCATACAAATAATGATTATATACATCAGTTAGCCAATTATAACAATACCACCACTAATATACTGCAGTATGTAAAAGAATAAACTAACAATACTGCAGCTCAGAATTCTTTTAATGAGTATATACATCTTCCTATTAACCAATTTTTCAACTTGCTCTTGAAAAGATTGCCTTGGAGTTGCTTTATATTTTTTGGCAACTTACTATAGAATTGTCTCCCAGTTACATATGGACTGTGGTGTGTAGCTTTCTTGTTAGTCCGTATCCTATGATAGTCACTTTTGGCTCGAGTATTGTAATTATGGATGTCACTGTTCTTTACACTATTTTCCTCGCTCTCTTTTGCAAACATTATGGTCTTAAATACATACAGTGAGTTAATAGTCAGCAATTTATAATTTTTGAAATAGTCCCTACAGGACTTGCGTTTGCTTATATTAGCAATTATCCTAACTGCTCTCTTTTGAAGCCTGAAAATGCGATCCATATAGACAGTGGGTGCCCCACCCCAGACCTCGATCCGATATTGCAGATGTGAGTGTATTAACCCATAATACACTTGTTTAAGGACAAGGGGAGCTACTACATTTGCAAGACGTTTTAGTAAGTAAATATTACTATAAACCTATTTACAGGTGGAGCTGATATGCTCTTTCCAAGTGACATGTTCATCAATCAATATGCCTAATAACTTACGTTTGTCAGATGTTTCAACTGTAAAAAGTGATTGCCGATGAGTATTATTAAGATGTAGCAAGAACTTTATTACTACAATCTTGTCCTTATTCAGTGTAAGCTTATTCACTGTTAGATATTCTGTTAGATCATTTCAAAGTTCTCTTTGTTGATTTGGAATGCTGTCCGCTCTGTACAGCCCCCGCTAATAAAAGATGTATCGTCAGCATAGTTCACTAGTTTGGAGTTTTGTGGCTGTGTTATATCATTAATACATACTATAAACAAGAATGGTCCAAGTATACTTCCTTGGGGAACTCCACAATTGAGAGTTCTGTATGCTGACTTTACTGTTTGGATCTTACTTTCATTCTTATAATTTAGTTTTGTGCACTGTCTTCTATTTTTATTTAAAAAGCCTCAAGAGTTTCACATAAAAAATTCCGAGACATTATTTTTTAGCACGGCTTATCGCGAATGTTGGCAGCTGCCGGACGTACAACATTAAGTTTAGGAGGACGACGGTTCAAATCCGCGTCCGGGCATCCAGATTTAGGTTTTCAGCGATTACCCTAAATCGCTCCAGGCAAACGCCGGGATGGTTTCTTTGAAAAGGCACTGCCGATATTCTTCCCCATCCTTGAAATAATCCGAGCTTGTTCTGGGTCTCTAATGACCTCGTTATCAGCGGGACGTTACTCACTAATCTTCCTGTCTTTTACAAAAGATCAATAGCGCAATTGCCGGTTTCGAACCGATAGGTCCATCTTTAGATCACTGTTCACGTCTATATTAAGTTTGTTGTTGTTTACGTTATTCGTTTGTCGTTTTCTCCCGATTCTGGCAGAAGTTGCTTCGGGTGACGTGCTATCGAAATTATCGCGTCATTTTGTTGCACACTTGTGTGCTTGTCTTCACAAAACATTTAAAAAATCTTGCATTCTGCGTTTATTGGTGTATGAGTGTAGTTCTCTAACTATTTGCATATCCATAAATAATATAAAACTGGATGTACATGTAAATGTTCGTGATTATGTCTGTATGCGTGTTCCACATCTCCTAAACCAATGGACCGGTTTCAACAGAACTTGGTACATATATAACTTTGTAAATCATCGCTGTGAGGATGAGAACCACCTACCTATCAAACAGATGAGGATGGGGGTGAAAAATCAGACTAACTCACGACTCGCGAATACCTATTCTTTAGTCATCCATTATTTGAGGATGAGAGCACTTAGACACTTGCAACAAGCTTTACACATAATTTCAAATCGGTCCGAAATTTTCTCTCTCTGACGACCCCCACAAAATGATGAAAGGAAACTAGTTTATCGTCTACATTTCCGCTTTTTATGTAGTAAAACTGCCGCATGATGCATGACGTTTTAATTTATTACTTCATTACTATCAATCACAGTCGTGCCACATTTTGCTATTCACATATACATGGAACATACCAGAAAAGGTACATCATTGTATGACACATAGTTCAGGAGATATGACGTCATAAACACTGAGACGCGTAAAAAACTGCCGCATCATTCATGACATTTTAATTCATTACTTATTTATTACATGATCTGTTCAAAAGACATTTCCTACAAAGTAATCGCGTGTAACACTGGACGTGCCCGCATATTTATATTACTGTAGAGCACTTTACTCAGAAGATACGACGTCATTTACACTGAGCTGCGTGAAAATGGAACTGCAGGTTGAAATTCGCTAGAGATAGGCTACAGGTGAAATGTGTTTACAAATGCGTGTGAGATATGTTAAATATGTGTGAAGTATATTCGACATGTGCGTACGCCGTCAAAGCAACGGGTAGAAAGCTTACCCTAAACCCCTGGAACGATTTCAATCGAATTTGGTACATACATTAGCTACAATCTCGAAATAAATAGTGTGATGGCAAGGACCATCAGCGTTCTATTCGGGTGAGCGTGATAACAGAGGAAAGGGGGGAGGTGTTGGTGGACAATTAGAGAGGGACGAGAAGGCAATGACCACAGATAGCGGGAGGAGGAGATGAAGAGACAGAGGGGAGGGGGAAATGGACAGAGAGGGGGCGGGGAGCGGGAGATGGACACAGAAGGGAAAGAGGAGGAGAGGAGATACAGACAGAGGGAGAAAGAGATAGACAGAGAGGGGGGGGGGGTATGAAAAGACAGGGGGAGTAGGCAATGAACTGTGAAAGGGGGAAGCGGGAGATGGACTGATAGAATATTGGAATAAATTTACGCACAGTACTCAACTAGTTTATAAACAAAAAAGTGCGTAATATAGTTTTTACTATTTTGTGAACACAAGTAGTCAGCGGTGCAACATAATGACGTAGGAATTTCGACAGCATCATCACCCCAAGGAATTTCACCACGAGATGGAATAAAAGTCAACAAGTTATGTAAACAACATATGTAAAATAAACATTAAAGCCATCTGAAGATGGACCTGTCGGTTCGATATCGTTTATTGTGTAAATCGGCTTTATTCTTGTAAATAAAATTGCGTTATTATTATTACATTGACTGGTTGCTGTATTCTGTTCAAGGCTCAATTTGTGATATGTACACAGTCGTGGCCTCAGAATGTCAGCTATCGACAAAATAACACAAAACTATTAGCGGGTCCGAGTCTACCGAGTTCTTCGGATTTCTGCCGATCCACAACTGGGGGGCCCTGTTTCAAAATGTTGTGAAAAAGTAGTATGTTTCTGGTTTAACGAAGACTGAGGTATCTTATCGCACCTCGACTGGCCCACTAAATCCCACAGAAAATGTCTGAGACTGCTTCGTACAACACGTGAAACTTAGCATTGGACATCCCCGTTGAGGTGTCAGGTCAGAGGGGTGTTCTGAACACAATTTCGACACAAAGGCTGTGGAGTGGAAGGGGCAGGCTAGCAGTAGAACAGTGTATCACCATTGACTAGATACTCATTTATTGAACAATCAGTACAAATTACAAAATAATATTCTTTTCCTTTAAGTCATTCAAACATTTAAATAGGCAAATAGCAATCATTTAACTGAAACCTTTTAAGAAAGTAAGACTAGAAAATTTGAATGATGAGTTAAAATCATATTTGAATAGGCTCTGAACGAGCACATGTTTTAAAACGAAATACTTCCCTTAAGCAACCAGCGATCAAAATTAATCACAGAATCCTCAACAACAATATTACATCCAAGACATTTAAGATTAAACACCAATATATAACATCAGAGAGCTGTAGTCCCTAGTTTTAAGCAGCACGTTTCAGATGGACTCCACTGCAACAGCACAATACAAGTCCCTCAGAGGATCTCCCCACACAAGAAGTTATTGCCGCAATCGACAAAATATCATCATCATTCCATGTACAGGCCTAAAACAAACTAAAAGCTCTCTTAAGTTTGGTACAGTTAATTCCCTTTCAACATAACATACATCACAAGTCTAGTCCTAGGACGGCACCGACACCCCGCAAATTAGTGCGCGAAAAACTACAGCGATGCACTCATCACCAATCCTTACAAAATCCAAGAACAGAGAGCCGACTCCCCAATAGCAGAACATTTAACCACGCGCAGCGTGCGGGATTGCGGGGTGCTGATCTCGCCCATAACCTCAACACCAGTTCAAATACTAGTCAGCCTACAATCTTGAACCACCATACACATTCCTCCAGTTACTGCATAGAAAGCCAATGTGATAGGCAAACAGACCAGCATATGATAAAAGCTTAAGCAATTTCCTTACTAGACAACCCTTATGAATAGTAGCCGTAATTTTTTTTAAACGTGAGCACACCCACAATCAAAAGACAAACAACGCCAATCATAAGGACAGTAGCACGTAAGCAAGTAGCAATGGTAACTTCTGCTTAGATTCGCTACAAATCAGCGCGTGATTTAACAAAATGGTTCAAATGGCTCTGAGCACTATGGGACTTAACATCTGTGTTCATCAGTCCCCTAGAACTTAGAATTACTTAAACCTAACTAACCTAAGGGCATCATACACATCCAGGCCCGAGGCAGGATTCGAACCTGCGACCGTAGCAGTCGCGCGGTTCCGGACTGAGCGCCTAGAACCGCTAGACCACCGCGGCCGGCGTGATTTAACACACCAGAGAACAGTCCTTACAACATAACCATCAATACAATAGAAAATTACTCACACGTGTACTCCCCCACGATTTCGATTCGCAAAGCCATAGACAAACCGTATAGAACGTATCACTTAAACCAACATAACCGGCCTCCCTCAGTTACCCCAAATAACTGACTCCCTTAGTTGCCCAGCAAAGAACCAGACCTAATGAAACTATCACAGTTTTCGCCTCTAAATTGTCACAGTACAAGTGAGATTCAATCACAAATGTAATTTTACATCACCAGTTTCCGTATAGTCAATACAAGTGCCTGATTTTCACCTGTTTATGACGGCAGGCAGCAACATCGTACGGAAAACAGCGTAGACACAAGCTCTTACCAATTCTCTTCTCCGAAAGCAACCACCGCAACTCTCGGGAACCACTGGGACATCCAAAGGAAAAATCGTTACCCCTTTCGCACAAATTACAGGACGACCGCTTCCCGCTGCTTGGTACGGCGCCTTCCGTTCAGAGCCAACTTGTATATCTCCATGCGATAGGTCCGGTCCCACACTCACTGCGTCAACCCGACAACGGTCTTCCACCACGTCCCGCAGCACACCCCTCCAGGACCTCGCCTCGTTACTCCTCGCGTAGGCCCCAGAGGGCGCTACTTACCGCCCTGACCGTGGCTTGAAAGATAAACCACCAGAGTGGCACTATCGATATGAACCGGCACGACTCACACGTAATTTGGTGGCTTTGCGATATCTAGTGATTAGTGATTAGCTATAAATGGATACTGCGTACCAGGAAAAAGTTTGTGGCCTCTCTTCCTCGCTGAACTTAGGCCTTTATTAAGACTGGGGGCGATATTAGCGTTATGTCCTATGCTCCGCGTGCTTATAAACTCCGCCATTAGTCGTATGGCGCTTTATGAAGCGAAGATGTGGGTGCAGTCGCAATGTGCCAAGTCCTCGGCAAGGCGATGTTCTGCACATGACCCTCGCACAGATTAATCCTGAGTCCGCATGACAGTGGCTGCTTGGCCCCTGGGAGAGCGTATCAGGTGAGATGAGGTGCACGGCGGTGCCGGCACATTGCAGAGTCCGCTCCTTGCTGCTGCCACCGTGTTTGCCCTCGTCTGGCCAAGGTCCGCCGGGAAGCTGGCCGCAGCGTGTGCTATCGTATCGGCCCGGCGAACAAAGCGCGTCTCTACCTTTACGTCACTACGACGAAGTTTTGTTGGCACAGTCCACAGTAACACACGTTCCGCTTTCCTACAGAAGAGATCAGCCAGGCCCACCTCGACGATAGCAGTCGAAACAGGGTGTTTAAAGTGTTTTCAGTGACGCATAATCTTTGATGGGTGGATTGAACCTATCGATAACGGCCAACTGCTGTTATGCCAGACGCAATGACTACTACAATTTTTTAATCCGCAGTGTCAGAAGAATGGAGAAAATCTTTTCCATTATATTGTCGTGTAGGCCCACTGGCGCTGAATGAATTTCTTCCTGTCGGTGTGAGCGACGACGAATTTGACAAGAACTCAACAACGCAATTACAAAACCCACTACAACAGAAACGCAGAACATAATGAAAAGTATGCGCTGTTTTTTGAATGCTCATTAGAATGGCGAAATGAATGAAATTCTGGGCGACATCATACAACTTATTGAACATTTGGTGCTCAGAAAGGCACTACAAAGAATAATAAGATTTTTTGCAAAAATAAACAGTGATGTGTACTATACACGGATTAACAATGTACGTTGTGTACCTACGAAAGAAAATTTTAGAAGATATTGGAATTACTGTAGTCCACCGCCATAAGTGAGCAGTCAGAGCGTCTGACCGCCACGCGGAGTACTTGGGTTCAGTTCCCGGTACAGGCCAGGGATGTTTCTGTTGTGACTTGGCAAGACAGCCAAGCCACTATGATTGGTAGCCGAAAGGCTCGCGTTAAGCTCACGCAGGCTGGCGTGAGGTCTGGAACATTTAAGGAAGTTAGACTTTAGCAAAAAAGGTCGTAGCTGTTGGAATACTTAACTTTAATCCATAATTGGTGGACATCGGTCTGACGGTACATGCATCACAAGATAAATAGCAAATGATAATGGCGCCTTGCTAGGTCGTAGCAAATGACGTAGCTGAAGGCTATGCTAACTATCGCCTCGGCAAATGAGAGCGTAATTTGTCAGTGAACCATCGCTAGCAAAGTCGGCTGTACAACTGGGCGAGTGCTAGGAAGTGTCTCTAGACCTGCCGTGTGGCGGCGCTCGGTCTGCAATCACTGACAGTGGCGACACGCGGGTCCGTCGTATACTAACGGACCGCGGCCGATTTAAAGGCTACCACCTAGCAAGTGTGGTGTCTGGCGGTGACACCACAGTTTCTTTGGTAGGTTTACTGCAAAGAGGTACTGTCAGCCTAATGGTGCCGTTTGAGGAGGTACTTGGAGAGCGTTGTGCTGACGCCTAGCCCCGTCATATCACATCCGAATGATGTCATTGGCAGAGGATGACACGACGGCCGGTCGGCATAGCGCGGTCCTGTGAGTACGTGTTTTTTTTTTTTTAAATACAATTTCTGGACTATATAAAATTTTACGAGATTAAAAATTCAGTTTCTTCACATATAGCGTTTAAATGGAATTATTTTGACGTGGAGAAATATTTCGTGCCACTCAGTTTCGTATTAAACAGATGTCATTCTATGCACTTGTAATCTTATGATGACCACTAACTGCAGAAAACCGTTTTGAAGGTTGCATTTTCGCTGCCAGTTTGGCGAATCCAACGAATGTGTTGTCATAAGAATAATTTTCGTAACAACTCGTATCTTAGCAGTTATTGTATTTTCATACCCATTACTTTGCTGACGTCATTAGTCAAAGCGACGGTACGGATATCCGAACAGTTATGCCTCAGGCATACTGAAACAGTGTTTCGTCCGCATTTATTTTCATCCAGCTTCGCGAATCATAAAAACGATTCTTACGTTTGTGAAGCCGTAGACTAATGAGACCAGAACCTATCTACAACATTCCTTCCTGTTTCATCTTAAGCTTCCATAGTTCTTTCCTAGCGAGGTGGCACAGTGGTGAAGCACTGGATCCGCATTTAGTTGGACGTAACTGCAAATAGCAGCTGCCATCCAGGTCTTCGTATTTTCTCCAAACCACTTAGGGCAAATGCTGCGATTGTTGATTGGTGTAAGTTTTTTATTTGGCGGCAAATTGCAACAGTTTTTAGTTACAAGCAAAGCAAAAGGAAATTGGCGTAATTTAATGATTTTTCACGGGCTGTGGGCCCCAATTCATAGAAATTACATTAAAAAATGACTAGATGGTTCCTCTGGAAATGATATGACTTATGTTTTTCCCATCGTTCCCAAATCCTAGACCTTAATACGCCTCTGGTGACCTCCTCGCCCACAGGACGATAAACCAAGCATGGATCCACAGTTGTTTCATCACATCAGTCCTAGTGTTCAGGTGGGTGAATGCGAGCGGACAGCTGAAGCTCTGCACTCTTCACCTGACACTGACTTTCCCACTGCCTCTCCTCACAATATTCCGAACATGTAATGCAAGATCAGCATTTGGCTGCACCTATCTGTAACACTAGATCTTGCTCCACCTTTTTCTCAATTTCCCACAACACTGTGGCACTAACAGACCAGTAACTTGCGTGGGTGATCCAGATCAAACAGCAGCTCAAAACCTTACCCGTTGTCGTCGATGCAGCTTCCCTCAACACATATCCTCTGCATAACAGCGAACCAGTATAATGTCACATTGTTAACACTGTCATGACTTTCCTGACCTTCTACTATTTTTTGCTCTTCTTCAGACCAGTGCCGGCCGGGGTGGCCGAGCGGTTCTAGGCGCTACAGTCTGGAACCGCGCGACCGCTACGGTCGCAGGTTCGGATCCTGCCTCAGGCATGGATGTGTGTGATGTCCTTAGGTTAGTTAGGTTTAAGTACTTCTAAGTTCTAGAGGACTGATGACATCAGAAGTTATGACCATAAAGCAAGAGCGCTTAGGACGCATTCGGAAGCATGCTGACAGGCTTTTCTCCTGCCACACATTCACAATCGTGAAAGGAGAAAGAATGCAAATACAATCCACCATGTATCCTACTCTGCCTTAATGAGTGTAGATTCTACCATAACATTTCTGAACAACGTGTATTTGGTATCTTCTTTGTCGAAAAAGAGCTATGTTTAGACACACTGTAGTGGCAACACTCAACAACGTGGTAAGTGTACCTTCTGATGCACCTCTATCACAGATCGTCCAGTAAGTTCAATGCAGCAAATTCGAATCCAGCCTTGGGCATGGATGTGTGTGATGTCCTTAGGTTAGTTAGGTTTAAGTAGTTCTAAGTCTAGTAGACTGATGACCTCAGATGTTAATAAGTCCCATAGTGCTTAGGGCCATTTGAACCATTCTAATATAACAAAAAATCAAAAAATGGTTCAAATGGCTCTGAGCACTATGGGACTTAACTTCTGAGGTCATCAGCCCCTAGAAGTTAGAACTACTTAAACCTAACTAACCTAAGGACATCACACACGTCCATGCCCGAGGCAGGATTCGAACCTGCGACCGTAGCGGTCGCGCGGTTCCAGGCTGTAGTGCCTAGAACCGCTCGGCCACAGCAGTCGGCAAGCTGCAACTAATGTGAAGCAGTACGAATACAGGGTGTTCAGAAATTCCTGTTTCAGACTTCTAGAACTTATAGGAGGGAATGAGTATATATTATTTTCAATAGAACCCATGTCCAAAAACGTCATCCGGCGCCTGTATGTGTATGTGTACATTGAGTTAGTCCGTGGTGTAGTTACAAACTTTCAACGATTGTGGAGATGGATAAATGTGTCAATTTAAGGTAAGGGTTCCCATACCAGAATCGAACAAATCGAAAGTTATAAACAAACACGGTCCTGATCCCTCTGTGGAATGCATTTACTGTTAGTGCAGTTGCTAAGAATTTAGGGCATGTAACTTTCAGAGCTGGTAATGTAGACCAAAACAAGAAAAAATATCCCGTAAATATGGGCTCTAAAATGTTTTCCTCGTTTTAGTCCACACCATGATGTCTGAAAGTTGCCTGCATTACAGTCTTAGAAACAACAATACCAGCACGTGTATTCCACTGTGCGAGTTATCAGAATGATTTTCGTTTGTAACTTTGGACTCGTTCGTTTCCGAACCTGGGACCATTACCTCAGATTGATACATTTGTCCATCGCCATCGTCCTTGAAAGTTTGTAAAAACTTCACGGAACCACCCGGTACATATACTACATACCTTTACAGACACCGGCTCCTGTAATTTTGACGCTCTGTAACGTCGTTGGATGACGTTTCTGGACATGGGGTTCTGTTCAAAATATTATGTACTCACTCCCCTCTACAAGTCCAAGAAGTTTGTAACGGGGATTTCAGATCACTCTGCATATTCCGTTAACCGCGCTTGGAGATTCACGTATCCGTTATAGATGTTTACACTTAAAACTGAAAACTTGTGAAGCAGAGCGAATGGGGTTATGAAACAGTAGACGGCTGTTGACCCCGAACGGTTCTCTGCTGACTCATCGAGTGCAGCCTAAGGCATGTTGTGAAGCAGAGGTCACTTGGTGCGAAATCTTCTCGGATTCGCGATGGATCATTTCAACAGAATCATCAACAGACAAGCAGTGGACACAGCTGCATTCCGTGGCTTCTGGACCCATGAGACGGTGTCCTACGCATTTTTAAAGTTTCCAACGTTTTGTAGTTTGATCGAGAACGAACTGTTACCTTTGATTCCCAAACAACTGTCTGCAGCGAGTCGTTGTGCAGATGATGTACGCCACTGAAGTTAAGCTGCCGCCTGGTAATTTTGCCATGACATTTGGTCAGCTTTCGTATTCCCATTCTAAAAAATGGCTCTGAGCACTATGGGACTCAACTGCTGAGGTTATTAGTCCCCTAGAACTTAGAACTAGTTAAACCTAACCAACCCAAGGACATCACAAACATCCATGCCCGAGGCAGGATTCGAACCTGCGACCGTAGCGGTCTTGCGGTTCCAGACTGCAGCGCCTTTAACCGCACGGCCACTTCGGCCGGCTTATTCCCATTCTTTATCATGTAGAAATCTTATTATTGATACTAAATTACATGTAACGCGCACTATACACTACGCACTTTCTACTAGCAAGGGATATGCTGAACCTAGTTCTACATAGAAGGACTTCGTTTTATTCAGCATTCGAAATGAATATAATATACAGAATGAAACATCTAAATCTTGCATCGTTTATATTTCGTGATCTGTTCAAGATAATGAAATGCTATTCGCAGTAAATGATAGCAGGCACAAGAGTACCTAATTTTGATGTACGAATAATATCGAGATAGTGAGGCAAATAGGTTTCTTTTAAAAACCATGAAACAATAAAATTTGTTTAATGGAATTCAAAATCTGTTGAAAAAAAAAAGAGTACAGTGATATAACGCACATTAATGCTGCTGTTGAAAGTTTCTCAAAACTATCACAGAATTTTGTTGAAATTTCAACAAATAGAAACGTAGTTGTTGAATTTGGACAAAATACTATATACGAGGAATGTGCAAAAGTTGAAAGACAGTGAGGTGATAATGGGCTACTGCAAACGCCGCCAAGTGAGATTCACATGCTTCACTCCGTCGTTATATGCAACAAGAAGATAGCTACGCTGCTAAGATACGACATATTTTCTCTTGGCCCCGCTTTACGCGACGTAGGAACAGCTACGGTGGTTGTAAATGGTACTGTCTGAACAGCTTTCGTGTGAGCGAGTAAACAGTCGGAGGGCTCGATGTAACGGCGGATCCTGGCATGAGATCTCTCTTAACAGTTTTTACATAGCAGCAACCGATTCTGCCTGCCTTTTCTTTCAATTTTAGCACATTTCTCGGATATTTTCACCAAAAATTTCAACGCCAACACTAACAGACGTTATATTACTGTACTCTTTTCAAGGGCTTTCGATTATATTAAAGACGAACATCATTACACTTAAAACATCTCGGTTGAACCAAGAGTGGAGAGTATTACACCCAAAAAAAAAACTGCATCGCCCGCTGCCTTCTATCATTTGCCGAGAACCTCGTTCTCGTTCCGATATCTTGAACTGTTCACGAAATAAAAGTGGGTAAGTTTTCAGTAATTCACCTTGCATATTGAGTAAACCACATAATCTGATCAGTACATATATTTCGCGTGAAGTTCTACACAGTGAAACTAGTTTCCCAGCACATGATAGCAAGCAAAGGACAGCAGCACGTATTCACGTTACGCCATATTGAAAAGTTAAATTGTCGCCTTCCAAATGTTTGATTCACAGAATTATTACACAAGTCATTGGCGTACATTGTTGGTCGTGACACGTGTACTCTGTGTTATAAAACATCGTGGTCGCTGTTACTGAAACAAGCTTTTGCCCTTACTTTTGACTTCTCCGCTAGGTTCCCGGCAGACAGGATTTTCCTTGTGTATCCGTCCTGCCGCATCGTCACAAGCTTTCGACACAACAGCGGAATATGCAGTCCTTTCACGTCACTTGCCGTCACAGTATTCACACTTCCGCCTGCAGATTCGCACTGTACGTAATCACTGGTGTTACAGTCACTGACGGATTTCGCTGGAGGTCCACCCGCACCGCTTTCGACACGACGCCACTACCGAACTGGACGGGCAAACATACTGCTGCCATTTACTGATGCAACGTTCGACATATGTGAATACAGATTCAAATACAAATATAAACTCCATTCGCGTACAAACAGCGCAAGTAACAGGCGGATTTATACTGACCAGTTGCGTATCATTTATTTATCTTATCAGAAGCAAAAACACAAAAAAAACATATACACAGTTTAAGTAAGAGCCAAATAGAATATCCTGCGAATATTATCCAACAGCAAACAACACAAATTTTTCTCTGTTTTTGTCATCAGTCTTCATACTGGCTTGATATGGGCCATTGCGATTTCCACTACTGTTCCCGCATCTTCATCTCAGAGTATCACATACTCGCAACAGCGTCATTTATTTGTCGTACACATTTTAATATCTGTCTTCTACAATTTTGGCCCTCTATGGTTCCCTCTAGTACCATGGGACTTATGCCTCGGTGTCTTAACACAAATCCTATCATCCTGTGACTTTGTCTGGCTAGTAATTTCCACACATGTTTTCCTTCTTCTATTCTGCAGGAAACCTCATCTCTTATTTTGTCACTCCAGTTACTCTTCAGCATCTTTCTGTAACACCTTCGCTTCGGTTCTCTTGTTTCCCTGTCTTGTTTAAGCTCATGATGGAGTCATACATTGCTGTCATCAAGACGTACATTAACGGGAAATTTCTTAACGTAACGCCTGTGTTTATACTAATATACTTCTCATGGCGAGGAATGCTTCTTCGCCTCTGCTAGTCTCCTGTCTCCTCTTTGTTTCGCCGACCTTTGTGGCCGAGTGGTTCTAGGCGCTTCAGTCTGGAGCCACGCGACCACTACGGTCAGGTTCGAATCCTGCCTCTGGCATGGATGTGTGTGATGTCCTTAGGTTAGTTAGGTTTAAGTAGTTCTACGTTCTAGGGGACTGATGACCTCATATGTTAAGTCCCATAGTCCTCAGAGCCATTTGAACCATTTTGAACCTCTTTGTTTCGTTCGTTACACTGAGAGCAACTTCTACTAACGTCATAGAGGAACACAATCTGTCTGAATCCGCTGAAGCCTGCAGAAGTCGGTCGATATTGAGCCAGGAGTTTTGTATCCGGCTGCTGCCAACATTTTCTGATGTAAAAATGTAGTACTTATATAGGGGTTGGAGAAAGAATGGAAAAACCGCGAAAAATCCAATCCTGAATATAAATACCTATGCTCGCCAAGCCTACAGGTTGCAGTGTTGTATTTTACCACGAGCGGAACCTGTGTAATAACTTCAACACGTTGCAAGTATCATTCGTGGTCATAACAGTGTTCGGTGTAGTTTTGAGTGCATTAACTCGGTGCCAAGTGAA
Organism: Schistocerca americana; assembly: GCF_021461395.2. Classification (NCBI taxonomy): domain Eukaryota; kingdom Metazoa; phylum Arthropoda; class Insecta; order Orthoptera; family Acrididae; genus Schistocerca; species Schistocerca americana. The sequence continues at coordinate 408,587,349 of NC_060125.1, forward strand.
TTCAAACGTGGGCAAGTTGTTGGTGCTCGTATGGTGCCAGCTTCCGTAATCAAGCGAGACGAAATGTTTCGTGTTTCAAGAGGCACCATATCAAAGATTTATACCGTATACAGAAAACCAACCGCTAAATCACAATGTGGCCTAAAGTTTGTGTCGAGTGATCGTGACAGCCGGTCACTGGGGAGGATCCTGGAGAAAACCAAGAGGTCGACAACCGCAAAAGTGACGGCAGCACAGAATGTCACACTCACAAACCGTGTCAGCACCAAAACTGCACGAAGGGTGCTCCATAAGCACGGCATTGTAGGGCGAACTGGAATTTCAAAACCACTCATCATAGATGCAAATTCCCGTAAGCAGGAAACGTGGTACCGAAACCTGGACTATGGGGCAATGGAAGAGTGTCACCGGGACCGATGAATCTCGTTTCATACTATTTCCAACTTCTGGCCTAGTTTACGTCCCAGGAGTGAAACATGGCGGGGATTCAGTGATGATTTGGCAGCCATATCGTGGTAATCCATGGGCCCCATGGCTATTCTGCATTGTCGCGTTACTGCCACGGATTAAGTGACTGTTTTGGCTGATGAGGTCCATCCCAAGGTACAATATTTCTTCATCAAAACTTTGTGATGCTGGGTTCCAAGACGACAGAGCCATGTACACACAGCCCTCATCGTCGAGGACTCGTTTTGTGAATACGAGGACGAATTGCCGCATCTTCCCTGGCCACCACTGTTACCAGATCTCAATACTATAGAGCCTTTGTTCTATTACGGAGAGAAATACGCTTCATCACTATCCACTTCCATCATTGTTGCCAAAATTTGCCGCTATTTTTCAGGAAGAACGGTATCATTAAAAGAAAGGCTTTTCCGTTGCGACGGAATCTTCTCGCGAAACTCCTATCACCAACTTTCTCCTCCGAATATTTTGTTGACACAGACCTACATAGGGAGGGACGATCATCACGATAAAGTAATGGAAATCAGAGCTCGTACGGAAAGATATAGGTGTTCATTCTTTCCATGCGCTATACGAGATTGGAATAATAGAGAATTGTGAAGGTGGTTCGATGAACCCTCTGCCAGGCACTTAAATGTGATTTGCAGAGCATCTATGAAGATGTAGACGTATAGGACGCCCTTGAAAACGTGAAACTTCGTGGCGAATCAAAACTGTGTGGCAGACCCAGACTCGAACTCGGGACATTTCCCTTTCACGGGCAAGTGCTCTACCACCTGAGCTACCCAACCACAACTCATGGCTTCACTTCCTCCAGTACCTCATCTCCTACCTTCCAAATTTCACAGAAGCTCTCCTGATAAACTTGCAGAACCTGCACTCCTGGAAGGAAGGATATTGCTGAGACATGGCTTTGCCGCAGCCTGGGGGATGTTTCCAGAATGAAATTTTCACTCTGCAGCGGATTGTGCGCTGATATGACACTTCCTGGAGGATCAAAACTGTGTGCCGAACCGATACTCGAACTCGGGACCTTTGCCTTTCGCTGGCAAGTGCTCTACTATCTGAGCTTTCACATCCCGTCCTCACAGCTTCACTTCCTCCAGTACCTGTGAAGCTAATTGTCTACGTCCTGTGTTTCTGTTTCCTCAAACCTAAAGTAAATCCCACAGCTTTATTTACTAACTTGTGTGCATTTTAAAAAAATGTTAAATGGTTAATAATATTTTAAGCGTGGAGCTAAAAATATGTGCTTTAAAATGACCCACAGTTGAAATTCGCTAATTTCATAGATAATAAAAAGGATTACAGCCTATTACGACCACATTTTCATTCTCAGAAGCCATACTTCAGTCATCCAGTGTTTGAGAATGAGGGACTTAGACAATTGCAACAAACTTTATACGTAATTTCAAACCTTTACGAATTTTTTTCTCGCTGACGACTCCCACAAAATTAAGAAAGGAAAAAAGTTTGTCGCTTACTGTCATTTCGCTGTTCATGCAGAAAAACTGCCGCATGATGCATGACAGATTACAGCCTACTTGGACCGTGTTTCCATTCTCAAGGCACATTGTGACCGAGGGTCACTACAAAAATAAAATTTTATAAAGTGTAGGTATTCGCGCGTCGTGGCCTACACTGCTTATTCACCGCCACACCTTCTTACCCTCGCAATGTACCAAATATGGATGAAATATGTCCAGTAGATTAGTATATACATATACATATACAGATGTCTCAATTTTTATATACATGGATTGTATTAGTGGATGATTTCTGCATGCTAAAGATTCATATGTGTAAGATATAATTAAGTCTACGTACGATGAGCAGTCGCTTTTTTAATTTACGCTCACAGTCATTTCTCACAATTACAGCACACTACAATATAAATGTAATTCTTCACATATAATTGTGATATTTGACGATTATGTTTTTGAAAACCTTCTCTTTCGTACCTTTATAATAACATCACTGAAAGTGATGACAAGGTAAAATTGCTGTTAGTTGAAAACAGGAGTGTGTATACAAAGTTAAAGTTTTCGTGGTTAAACAAACAGCAGTTAGATGTTTGACGCAGAGATGCCTGAATACAAACCACTATGATAATTACAGCGACTCCTACCTGCAGGGCATGTCTCACAGCGTAAACAGAGATTTCGTCCGACGTGTAACAGCTCGTTGCAGTCATGTGGATATTAGGTCGCGTTAGGTCACCTCTCAGTATCTCTTCAATATATAATCTTTAGTACATCTAAAGATGTAGCAGTAGTTGTTTGAATACTAGGCATGGATTATAAAATTTTGAGCGCAGTTTAAAAAAGTCACTAAAATTTTTGTTTGTTTATTAGGGTTTGAAGACCACCGACAGTTGGTGAAAGAACTGGATGCATGAAGAACTAAAAGCAGCTCATTCCTTGTAAGTCTCCAGCCATTTATCGAACGAACCTCCGCGCCCTCTGGCTCGCTGCGCAGGCAAGGATGAGAAGATAATGAAATGCGTCATACACTGCCTAATCTGACAGTGTCTGCATAGCTACATCCTGGAAGCGCGAACACTCCACCAATGTGTTATGGGTATGGTAAAGGCTGAGTACTGCTTACCAGAAACGAGAACCTAGTGTAAAGAGCTATGATTACAATTAGTCTCAAGCCAGTGTGTAATTTCAGCTAATAAAAATGTAGACCCTTTGACTGCATTAGTCAGCTTACTTTTCTTCCACTCAGTGTTGATGTACAGAAACGTTGCCTCTTCCCGACTTTATAAACAATAAACTACACGCACGGTTAGGGCTAACAACGCGCCTGGTTCAGAAGTGCATCATTGTACACCAGCAGTATAATCACCTCCTCCAAACCAGCACGTCTGCTCTCACCGAGCATTGTATTTCTACTGGTCATTCGCTGAAACACAATGAACAAAATTTCTGGGCCTTTTTTCAGACACCTGCAACTTCATTATCAAACGTTCAAATGTGTGTAAAGTCCTATGGGGCCAAACTGCAGAGGTCATCGGTCCCTAGTCTTACACACTAATTAAACTAACTTATGCTAAGAACAACATACACACCCATGCCCGAGGAAGGACTCGAACCGCCGGTCGGTGGGGCCGCGCAATCCGTGACATTGCGCCTAAACCGCTCAGCCACTCCGCGCGGCACTTCATTATCAATGAAACAGTGGAAATACGGCTGTCTGAGACACTTATCAATTGGCATGGTGATTTACAGTTAGATATTGTGTGGAGTCCTGTTACTGGAAACTACGGTCAGTGTTGCCAGCCTCGTTCTGCGATTTCACAGTGTGAAAACGACCCATTTGATATTGATGAGGCCATCGTTCACCATGGAGGGATGTCCACAGACTTGGAGTGTAAGCGCAAGCGAGCGCTTGAGCAACTCCAGCACAGTGGCTGTTGGGTTCATCACTCATGCGCTCGAATACGGAAGTTCAGCGTACTTTCCCCAGTACACACTTGCAGACCCTGCGCTGAAATATAGTGGCAGCAAGTTATTGACATCTGGCAGTTCGTCCGAAATGTCGCAGAATTTGCTCGTCCTGGCTCTGAAGACAGGGTGGTTGCTGAATAACAGTTGGTTTTTAATAGGACAATGCAACAGCTCCCACAGAACGTCGGAGTGTGGTTATATACCGACAAACGTTTGGTTCAAATGACTCGGAGCACTAGGGGACTCAACATCTGAGGTCATCCGTCCCCTAGAACTTAGAACTACTTAAACCTAACTAACCTAAGGACATCACACGCATCCATGCCCGAGGCAGGATTCGAACCTGCTACCGTAGCGGTCACGCGGTTCCAAACTGAAGCGCCTAGAACCGCACGGCCACACCGGCCGGCTACAAACGTTTGGAAACTGAGTGATATCCCACTATGTCGATGTTGCGTGGCCATGCGTTCCTCGGATTTAAGACACGCTTGAAGCCTTCCCATGACGTCTTCAGCAGTGAATCCAGACAAACTGGGGATGATGGGTGGAAGTTATTTCCAACGTGTAGTGACGTCTGCCGATATGTGTTCCTACTGTAGTAATTGCCAGTTTATATAAGGTGTCTCTCATAAGAGTCGTCATGAGCGTTTCCGCTGTTGTTTCGGCAGGTATGAATAATTTCCTTTTTGCAGTGTGTAGCTGGAGTCAGTCCAAAAAGATACTCCTCGTCCAGTCTTTCACGCGACGCCTAGTGACGAGGAAAAGCGACGGTTTATTTCCTGTTACAAACAAAATTATTTTTAAAGCGTAATTTCACGCGCCCATTCGACAGAGGCGCCCAAAATTAGTTTAGTGCAATATATGTTTTATCGATATGCATTAACAAGGACAGTAAAACACAAAGAACAACCAGTACTCCAGCAACGATTGAACAGCACGAGCGTCAGCAATCAGCAAGGAGCCAGCGCGGTGCTGCCACTGCTGGCGTAGAGGTTATTCTTTGTGTATTACTAGCCGGCCGAAGTGTGCCGGCACGGTAGCTCAGCGTGTTCGGTCAGAGGGCTAGCTGTCCTCTGTAATAAAAAAAACTGAGTTAATGGATCAAGAACGAACTGAAACGGGTGTCTTTCGACGTCCGCCCAGAGCAAATACAACGAGCAAAAACGAACAAAATGAGATTAAAAAAAAAAAAAAAAAAAAAAAAAAACGTGGCCGTGCGGTTAAAGGCGCTGCAGTCTGGAACCGCAAGATCGCTACGGTCGCAGGTTCGAATCTTGCCTCGGGCGTGGATGTTTGTGATGTCCTTAGGTTAGTTAGGTTTAACTAGTTCTAAGTTCTAGGGGACTAATGGCCTCAGCAGTTGAGTCCCATAGTGCCCAGAGCCATTTGAACCATTTTGTGTATTACTGCCCCAGTTAAGTCATATCGATAAAACGTATATCACACTAGACTAATTTCGGACCGTCGAATGGACGCGTAAAATTCCGCTTCAGAAATCATTTTGTTCGTAACAAAAAATAAACCGATGCTTCCCGCCGACATTGGGAATTAGCTTACAGGCGCTCAACGGTGAGGTTAACAGCGCTTCGACACTGGGCGTCACATGAAAGTGGTGATGAGCCGTATTTGTTTGGGCTGAACTCCGTCTACACACTGCAAAAAAGAAACTGCAGATATCTGCATAAACACTAGAGCAAATGCGCCTGATGTCTCTTGGGAAAGAGACTGTCTATACTTGTATTTCGTAAGGGTATTAAATTGCTGCTTGCCTTCATCATGTTTTTGCTATCGTTTGAAGTTGGTAGGTAGATTATCGGACACCCTGTAGATTTACTATGGTGAATTTTCATGCGTATGATATTATGTGATTTGAGGATCAGCTTTGGTAAAGTGTGTGTTTGTTTATATAAAAAGATGAAAACTGTATTACTGCAACAGGAAAATAATAAAACCTTTTATGCTTTATTTCCTAGATATCATCATACACAGGGTATTAAACTGGCAGAAATGTGGGCGACCTGTCCTACCATTAGAAACATCTCATAATACTGTCATTATCGAATTGGCACTGTTCGTTATTCAATTATACTGCCTGAAATAACAGTAAGTTTGTTAGTTGTCAGTTCGCTATAAAAACGTAGCTGTATATTGTTCATACAGTTATGAGCAGTTCTGGTTTCGCAGAAAAATATCGGTCCAGTTATTCATGTAGGACTAATTGCATATAAGTTCTGGGTTTCACAACGTGCTGAGATTCTTGATGTAAATGAAAGAATCTTCGGAACTTTTTCGTCGTCAACCAACAGTAATGCTACCGACACAGCAGTCTCAAGTGTTGGATGGAGCATAATCAGATTCTTGAGCTTCTTTCGAAGGACGCTCGTAACAAATATAGTTTACTGTTTTGAACAGTCTCGGGTACCCAACCGGGTAGCGTCGTAATTTCTCCACAATATTTCGGCAGACGTACACGCTGCCATCTTCAGGCGGTTCCTGACGAATGCTGTGCTGTTCATCTCGGCGCCCTATATATACTAGCCGTTACCCCCTCCACCGTTCCCCTCCTGGTGTCATTGGTGCGGCAGACGCGGCGGCTACTGGGGGTGGTGGGGGAAGCGGTGCATGGGTCTGAACTGGGGTCTGCAGTCTCCCTGCTGCCGCCGTCGGGGACGGTCCTCGATCTGTGGGACCGCATCTTTAGCCGGCCGCGGTGGCCGTGCGGTTCTAGGCGCTGCAGTCCGGAACCGCGGGACTGCTACGGTCGCAGGTTCGAATCCTGCCTCAGGCATGGATGTGTGTGATGTCCTTAGGTTAGTTAGGTTTAAGTAGTTCTAGGGGACTGATGACCTAAGATGTTAAGTCCCATAGTACTCAGAGCCATTTGAGAGCCAACCGCATCTTTCTCTCCAGGCTGAGTGCAGGGTTCCTACCCTGACTAAGTTGATGGCCGCTGTCTTTATTAATCAGATCGTCCTGTAGTCGGATTTCGATGGCCTCTTTGGTAACGCAGTCCCACAAGTAGGAGGATTGACGGAGTATTTTTGTTTTTTCATAGTCCATAGTATGGCCAGTCTTTATACATGGTCATCCACGGCTGATTCAGTGGCCTGCCGTAATCCGGTATGGCGCTTGTGTTCGCGGCACCTCTCTTCTACAGTGCGGACTGTCTCCCCAATGTATGATTTCCCGCACTGACAGAGAATTTGATGAACGGCTGGTTTTCGAAGGCCTAGGTCATCTTTCACTGAACCCAGTAAGGTTTTTGCAGGGGGTCGGAATACACATTTCACATTGTGTTTCCCCAGGATTCTACCGATTTTTCTTGAGGTGTTTCCGACAAACGGAATGCACGCCAATGACTTGTGTTCTTCTGTTTCTTCTTCTTTTCTCTTGGCGCAGTCTGTCTGAGTGCGTGTCTTATTTGCTTCTGGTTGTACCCATTTTTCCGAAATGTTGTCTCGAGGTGCTGGCTTGTTCTAGTGCCTTCTCCTCGAAATTCTCCATGAAAAAGTTGGCTACAACCGGTGAAAGCGGGCATCCCATGGCGATGCCATATGTCTGTTCATAATAATTTCCGTCGAACAGGAAGTATTTTGAGGTGAGCACGAACTCGAAGAGCCTTGTTAGGTTGTTGTCGAATTTCTTGCTTATCAGATCGATGGAGTCTTTCAGTGATACCCTAGTGAAGAGGTACACTACGTCGAAGCTCACTAACAGGTCGCTATCCTGGAGCCGAAGCTCTCGTATACGTTACACAAAGTGGATGGAATTGCGGATGTGGTGTTCGCATTTTCCCACAAATGGACTAAGGAGACCCGTCAGGTGTTGGGCCAGTTCATAGGTTGCTGCTCCTATGCTGCTGACTATTGGACGCATAGATGTCCCATCCTTGTGGACCTTTGGTAGCCCATACAGTCGTGTCGGTGCAGCCGCTCGTGGTCGAAGTTTCTTGATAATTTTTCCATCAAAGGTACTGCGAAGATGTTCAACGGTTCTTCTTTGAAGGGGACTTTTCGGGTCTCCTTCTATCCTTCTGTACGCTGCGTTATCGAGACGTTCGTACATTTTTCTCTTATATTCTGAGTGCAGGAGCAGTACTGTAGCATTGCCTTTGTCAGCAGGAAAGACCACCAACTCAGGATCGCTGCGTAACTCACGGATGGCCGCTCTCTCCTCCTTCGAGATGTTCTGTTTCAGTGGTGCGGCCCTGGTGAGCGCACCGTACGTTTCACGACGTATTTCGTCTGCTTCATTGGTTGGCAGAGTGTTGGTGGCCTGCTCCACACTGCTTGTAATGTCCACAATTGGTTGAGATGTCGGGGCGAAGTTGGGTCCGATCTCGAGCACCGACACTGCTGCGTCATTGATCGTTCTTCCTGTAAGGTTGATGACAGTACGCTTAGGTGGTTCTTGCGTAGTCTTCTGTCGTGCTACAAGGCGTTCAAACTTCGATGCCTGCTTACTTGTAGCCGTCTGCTTGTGTCCAGGGGGCAGCGTCAGCCCATCCCCATGCCCCAGGCCACTAAATCAGCCGTGGATGACCATTGTATAAAGACTGGCCATACTATGGACTATGAAAAAACAAAATACTCCGTCAATCCTCCTACTTTTGGGACTGCGTTACTAAAGAGGCCATCGAAATCCGACTACAGGACGATCTAATTAATGAAGACAGCGGCCATCAACTTAGTCAGGGTTGGAACCCTGCACTCAGCCTGGAGAGAAAGATGCGGTCCCAGAGATCGAGGACCGTCCCCGACGGCGGCAGCAGGGAGACTGCAGACCCCAGTTCAGACCCAGGCGCCGCTTCCCCCACCAACTCCAGTAGCCGCCGCATCGGCCGCACAAATGACACAAGGAGAGTAACGGTGGAGGGGGTAACGGCTAGTATATATAGGGCGCCGAGATGAACAACACAGCATTCTTCAAGAACCACCTGAAGATGGCAGCGTGTACGTCTGCCGAAATATTGTGGAGAAATTACGACGCTACCCGGTCGGATACCCGAGAACTGTTCAAATCGGAAATACTCCGGGAAAACTTCAGATCGTAAATAGTTTAATGTTGTTCAAAACGCGTGCACCACCTGCTACAGCACCTGAGCAACGGGCCGGAGCACCATGCATTGATGGCAGCCTGCTTGTGGGGCTAACGGTTCACATGCAGCTTGCCTGTGGGGCTGGTTCTTCCCACACAACGCCAGAGGCACTTCTTACGTCGTACGTGGAATGTCCTGCAGTGCTTCAAGGTGATCAGAAGTACATTTCGGAATTCAGCTTTCTTTACACTTTCAGATACGGTTAATCTCTAATCCACGTTACTGTTACCTTTTCTAAATCTTCCATAGCAGATGTCTTGTATTTATTGCTGTTTCATCTATACGTGACATATTCACTCTTGCTACTGTTCATTTGATCCTTATATCTGTTAATATTTAGAGATCTCATTCTGTGTCATTAGGTTTATTTTTATTAGTTTGTAGTATGTTAATACCTATGTCATTTCATTTTATCCTACACATCTATGTTCAATAAGCAAATTCAGAAAACGAAATGAATTTTGCATTTAAAACGGAGCTCTAATGTTCTGAGACAGGTATGTAGATTAAACATGTTTGGTATTTGCATACCGAATATTCTTCTATCTTACTTAGCAAAACACAGAATAGCCACAACATCATGACAAGTGCCCATTGCGAGATGGAATGACGCCTGGGGACATTAAGCACACGTGACTTGGTAAGGAAATTACAAGGTGTCCGACCCAGAGGTATACACAAACAAGTCCGTGTAATGGAAGAACTCTACATTTTATATTTTTGGGTAAATACGCACTCGGCAGAGACTCTCTCCAAGATGTGATCCTCACCGTTTATGAACAGTATACTTATATGAATATGGTGTTTGTTCTTTCGGACATGTCCAAAAGAACAGACACCATACCCATATAAGTATATAGTTCTGGCAATACCGGCCACGACCTTCTTTTTCTGTGCGGGTACACACACATTCCCCGATCTCTTACGGAACTTGGTAAGAATGTCTTCCACGAGTAATGAGTGTGCTGGGGTTGGACACTACGAATGTAGTGTTTGGACATACAAGGTGAATATGTGGGTCTCGCGGGAGGCGTGTGCGAGATAGTCCCTGCAGTCGCGCTATCCCCTGTGCTCTCGGTGGCTCAGATGGATAGAGCGTCTGCCATGTAAGCAGGAGATCCCGGGTTCGAGTCCCGGTCGGGGCACACATTTTCGCCTGTCCCCGTTGATGTATATCAACACCTGTTAGCAGCCGAAGGTATTAATATAATTCTAATTTACGAACAGACCTGAGTCGCACTGCGCATGCGCGCCAGTGGCAGGGTACACGTTTCTCGAGGTGGCGAACTAAGCAGTTCCACATATGCCTCGCGACGTCATTTTCCAGCAGGAAGGAGCTCCGCCCCACCATCATAGAACGTTAACACACATTTCTTCATGAGACGTTTCCTGGGCATTGTATTAGAAGGGGTTTCCAATTGCCTGTCCCCCCCCCCCCCTGTCCCCGGCATGCATGGGAGTTTATCAAGGACTTTGTTTAGAGAACGAAGGTTCTTTATCTATTAGTTCCGAGACAACACATCTACGCCGCAGTAGAGGCCATAACACCTGTCATGCTTATGAACATGTGACGAGAAGTGGAGTAACGTTTCGATATCTGTAGAGCTACAAACAGTGCCCAGATTGAACTGTGCCAACATGCATAAAAATGTTTGGACTCCTGTGTACAATGTTGAACAGATAAATTTATAAACCTTAATACGTAACGAAACGTAAACAAATCTTTTTGTGTGCAGCTCGCCCAGACATCCTGTATATAAGGTGGGCACAGACAAACGCGGAATCGTCATATAGGGCGGGCGCAGACGATTGAGGAATCGTTCTAGCGACGATCAGACCGCAAATGGCGATCCTTGGTGACATGACTTTTACGATGAGCAGATTATAATGGTCCGGCACCTGGAAACAAGCATCTCGTAATCTGCGAAGCTGGCCGGATGCTCGCGTGCTTCCGTTGTATCTACGTAAAGTGGTTGAAAAATCGCGAAACCGCTATTAGACGACACGTCCACGACTCACCATACCTTCTCGGTCTAAAAGGTTTCCAGACTGGATGAATAAAAAATACAGAATAGTTAAGGTGATGGATTTAAAGTTACAGGTGTTCTACATAGTCTCCCCAGCTTGATTGCCAAGCACAGAAAGTTCACACTGTCATAAAAGACTTTCTTTGAGATGTTGTTCAAGTCGCGCGTCACGTTGGCTAAAATGTCTGCTTTGTCGACAAAACGTTGGCCCTTTACGTGAACTTCTGCACTCTGGCGTTTAGTGGAAGGTTCGTGTTGAGAACATGACGTTTCGTCACCCGTGCAATTGTCCGTGTTACGCATTTCAATCAAGTCGCCGCAGGCGGTCACACGTCGTTCTTTATGTTTGTGAGTCAAGGTGTGCACGGCAAACATTGTACACAATTTTCTCCACAACATTCTGGAGAAAGCCTTGAACACCTGATTTAAAGATGTTGCTCTATTGCGATTTGTGACCCAAAACCACTGATAGATTACGGTCGCACGACCACTACTTATCACTTCCTGCTCACACTATATATTGAAAGAAATACCTACTTTTGCTGCAGTGAGGCACTGCAGTAATCTGACTCCTCCTTTCATCAAGTACAGATACATACGGCTTGAGGATCGAAACGACAGTGTCTGTACTGAAGGACATGGATGTCCGGCATATCGAGCTTTCAGAGTAGAAGGGCAATAATGTCCGACCTCTCGCGGGAATAGTAGGTCTGCAAGCCAAGGAAAATAATGGACTCCGTAGTGTGCACCTGAGCATAAAGAGATTTACCTCGGCTGTCGTACGTGATCGGATGGCCGAAGCGATTGAGTCGAGCGCTAGCATGTAGCCGGAATCCATATTCAGGCCGCAGTCCGGCACGAATTTTCATCTGTCACCGTTATCTCAATATCTCATTGCAGAAAAAGTCGCAAATTTCTTTCGTCAAGAAATACAGTACCGGCACAAGTGTTTCATATCACGGTATTCAGCGCAAATTGTACGAGGTGCATTCGAGTTCTAAGGCCTCCGATATTTTTTTCTCCAGACTGGAAAGAGATAGAAACATGCGCATTGTTTTAAAATGAGGCCGCGTTCATTGTCAATACGTCCCAGAGATGGCAGCACCGTACAGCAGATCGAATTTTACCGCCAGCGGCGAGAATGAGAACTGTTTTAAATACTTAAAATGGCGACGTTTTCCTTACTTGAACAGCGTGCAATCATTCGTTTTCTGAATTTGCGTGGTGTGAAACCAACTGAAATTCATCGACACTTGAGGGAGACATGTGGTGATGGAGTTATGGATGTGTCGAAAGTGCGTTCGTGGGTGCGACAGTTTAATGAAGGCAGAACGTGACAACAAACTGAAACAACCTCGGGCTCGCACAAGCCGGTCTGACGACATGATCGAGAAAGTGGAGAGAATTGTTTTGGGGGATCGCTGAATGACAGTTGAACAGATCGCCTCCGGAGTTGGCATTTCTGTGCACACAGTCCTGCATGACGACCTGAAAATGCGAAAAGTGTCATCCAGGTGGGTGCCACGAATGCTGACGGACGACCACACGGCTGCCCGTGTGGCATGTTGCCAAGCAATGTTGACGCGCAACGACAGCGTGAATGAGGCTTCCTTTTCGTCGGTTGTGACAATGGATGAGACGTGGATGCCATTTTTCAATCCAGAAACAAAGCGCCAGTCAGCTCAATGGAAGCACACAGATTCACCGCCACCAAAAAAATTTCGGGTAACCGCCAGTGCTGATAAAATGATGGTGTCCATGTTCTGGGACAGCGAGGGCGTAATTCTTACCCATTGCGTTCCAAAGGGCACTACGGTAACAGGTGCATCCTACGAAAATGTTTTGAAGAACAGATTCCTTCCTGCACTGCAACAAAAACGTCCGGGAAGGGCTGCGCGTGTGCTGTTTCACCAAGACAACGCACCCGCACATCGAGCTAACGTTACGCAACAGTTTCTTCGTGATAACCACTTTGAAGTGATTCCTCATGCTCCCTACTCACCTGACCTGGCTCCTAGTGACTTTTGGTTTTTCCAACAATGAAAGACACTCTCCATGGCCGCACATTCACCAGCCGTGCTGCTATTGCCTCAGCGATTTTCCAGTGGTCAAAACAGACTCCTAAAGAAGCCTTCGCCGCTGCCATGGAATCATGGCGTCAGCGTTGTGAAAAATGTGTACGTCTGCAGGGCGATTACGTCGAGAAGTAACGCCAGTTTCATCGATTTCGGGTGAGTAGTTAATTAGAAAAAAAATCGGAGGCCTTAGAACTTGAATGCACCTCGTAAAGCAGACAACAACCTCGTGTTCCCATGTTGATTCAACTACATTTCTTATTACGATTATAATGGTCACGGGATCATTGAGACTGGACCGTGGATCAATGGAAACTTGCCGCCTGGTCGGATGAATCACGTTTCTTGTTACACCAGCTCGTGTCCAGATGCGCCGTCCAGGTAAACGGCCCCTCGAAACATGCGCTGCGCCACAGACGGCACAAGCTGCAGTACTACGCGCCTGGGCTTCCAAGGGACCCGTGGCAGTAATCGAAGGCATCATGGCAGCTGTTGACTACCCGAAAATGTGGACAACCTGCATGTATGATGTCTTCCATGATCAAGATGGCATCTTTCAAAAGGATGATTGTCCGTGTCACAAGGCCAGAATCGCGATGCAGTGTTTCGAGAAGCTCAATAGATAACTCGGGCTGATCTCTTGGACGCCAGATTCGCCTGAAGCAAATGAAACACGTCTAGGGCTTAATGGACGCCAGCAACACTCCCAAAAACTACTACTCCGTAAATTATGGGACTTACGTTAACTGTGCACGGACATCTAGTGTTACATATTCCGGAAACATACCAAGGACTTACGAATGCACCCACCCAAAATCTCTGCCGTATTGCGACCCAAAGGTGGACCTACGTGCTGTTTCAGTGGTGATCAATATGCATGCGACAACATGTATTCCTAATATGTTCCAAAACGCCGTGCATAAAAACGGGATTTTCTGCTGCTCGTATCCCGGCTTCCATTGGTGATAACAGTATAACGTCAAGTGTTTTGGGTAACCCTTGGACTACGGACCACTTGTAAATTTTTTTTTTTTTTTTTGCATTCGATGTGGTCCACGGTGGGTTTGATGGGACTTATGGAAAGACTATTATCTCACGGGCGGTTCCAGGGAAAAGCCTACGAAAAGGGTTTTGGCCGTCACAATCGGTTCAAAACACTGTCGATGGCCGGCCGCGGTGGTCTAGCGGTTCTGGCGCTGCAGTCCGGAACCGCGGGACTGCCACGGTCGCAGGTTCGAATCCTGCCTCGAGCATGGGTGTGTGTGATGTCCTTAGGTTAGTTAGGTTTAAGTAGTTCTAAGTTCTAGGGGACTTATGACCTAAGATGTTGAGTTCCATAGTGCTCAGAGCCATTTGAACCATTTGAACCACTGTCGATGATTCCAAGACGGCTATGCAGAGAAAATGGGTGAAATTTTTACAACCTATTCCTAAGGGCCCGATCCAAAGGACCGTTGAATATTTTCTAGATATCTTTATCCTTTTCCAAGATACTGAAGTTCAAAGTTACCCTACTTCTACACGTATAATCTCATACGAGGCGAAATATAAATGTGTGTGAATGTCTAAGGGACCAAACTGCTGAGGTCATCGGTCCGTAGACTTACACACTACTTAAACTAAGAACAAAACACACACTTATGCCCGAGGGAGGACTCGAACTTCCGGAGGGAGGGGCCGCGCAATTTGTGACATGGCGCCTCTAACCGCGCGGCCATTCCACACGGCAGCGAAACATAAACGATAAATAACAGCAGAACGTTGCTCAAATTTTAAAAGTACATCCTCTAGGCATTTACCTAGACGACCCACCGCTCCCCTTTCAAGAACTTTTGTCGGTTATGGAGAAACATCCCAAAAACGTTATGGGTATCAAAACCCAGTCGCGGGTTCCGACACGGCTCTGCGCAGCAAATGGTTGTAATCTTTACAGTGTGTTTCAAAGATTCCGATCTCGAACAATCTTGAAAACTTTCTTCATATCTTTTTCCTTTCCCGAGATACTTAGGTTCAAAGATACTGTACTTGAACACGTAAAATCCAGTTTGAGGCGAAAACCTAGTTTATAATGTAACGTAGCACGGGGAAACAAGCTGTAAAGTGTCTCGCGTATCATCTGGGACACCATGTTGTAGTACTGAAGCACATGCAGATTTTTTTGCACGTTCGATCCAGTCCTAGGTATAAAATTGGTTTTAGGTTGTGAGGTTCCATGCACTCTTTTGCATGGCTCCTCTCATTTTTATCAATTTTATTAATATTCTATTTCATTGCACGGTAGTAACAGACCAAATAAGGTTATTGTAATGAGAGTATTTGTACTGAGAGCTCAAAAAATACATTTCACTTGATTCCTAAACATGTTGTTTTATTTTCCTGGGTGGCCTGTGCGAGGCGAGCATCGAAGGACGCGGCACACTGCGTTTCTGGTTGGCGGCTGCACTTCCCTGAATTTTGAGGGGTTTGTACAATAGGCTTAAGTGCCTGGCGGAACGACTGACGTAGGTCGAGTTTCGCCTATTGCATGCAGGGCGAAACGACCTGCGAGACGTCTGAGTGTCGCTGCAGTTTATGTGTTTACCGTTCCGTCGCGTCCGGAACGAAGATTCCTGGCACCGACTGACTGCATTGTCCTCTTGATTCTGAGAATACTTGTGGACTGTGCACCTGCTGGGTGCGACTGTCTGGCACCGGATGGTCGGTGGTCTAGGCAGTTTGTTTTCGTAGCTGGTCAAACGGCAAGTTCAGTGCCCTCAGCTGAATAGCAGAGGCATGATTGATCAACTTAAATTGAAGCTACGGTCGCAGGTTCGAATCCTGCCTCGGGCATGGATGTGTGTGATGTCTTTAGGTTGGTTAGGTTTAAGTAGTTCTAAGTTCTAGGGGACTGATGACCTAAGATGTTAAGTCCCATAGTGCTCAGAGCCATTTGAACCATTTGAAATTGAGGCAGTTGACGTCATAAAGACCTGGTACAGTATTTTGCGGCTCTGGCATTGTAGGACCTTATCAATTTTATACTGAAGCTCTCAGCAGCACGTGTGCTTGCTTTGCTATAAGTCCATCTTGCTTGTTTCTCCATGTGATGCCATTTGAGCTCTCACTACTAATTGCGATACTGCTATATAGTCGGGAGATTAATTTTTGATTCATTAGGACCTCCAGTCATTATCGTCAATCTATTGCATCACAGAGAGTAGGAGCCCCTTGTTCTCGGGCCAACTCTTTTTCTCATAATATTTTAGTATACCCTATCCTTTAACCTACTGTGTGTGTCGACAATCATGTGCATTTATGTTCTGATATACAATAAATCTCATTGTAATATTTAATCGTCATATCATTTCGTAGATATAGGCAGAATCCCGCTTCCTGTTGTTTATTATGATAAAGTTCTTTTTTTTTAGTAAATTACGATTTTATTAAATTATTGTGAGTGTGCACTCCTTATTTTACCAACTAGCAGGGTCCACCATCATTTTCTTCCGTTACTGTTGCGCGCATAATTAATTATCTGGTAGATATGGAAGGGGTCGAGTGCATGTCTCGTTCTGATGCAAAATTAGTCTGAATTAAAGAGGTACAAACTCTTTTCCACCCCGGCACCTCGCAAGGTTGGGCCTATTTCTACGTCACATAAGTAAACTATGTAAATTTTAATGACCAGAACTTTTCTTTTCATGTAAGTTACATGCCCTACTGCAGCAGGGAAAAGAAAGGAGCCGGTGGAGCACCAAATCTCCAAATATGTTCCTGTTTAAATGGACTGTGACTGAAAAGCGGGGTACCAGCTGCCTCATTCTACCTTCCTCAGCATCTTTAAAAATATTCCCAAAAATTATGGCAGGCGATTATATTAGAGCTGAGAGAAGAAGACACTGGCAGTGGCAAAGAGACGGAAAAGTAATAAATTCTAGAAAATGACAGAAAGTAGTTGTATTATAGAAAGAGCGAAGGAGACAATGGCAGTGTGAGAGAAAGCGAGGGACACACTGTGAGGGACACAGTGACACTGTAACGCAGTCGACTGTGCCGGAACGGTGCTAGGAAAAGAGTGAAGGAGACAGTGCCAGGGGTTGGAGGGGAAATGAAGAGAAAGTGGAAGTGAGTGGGAGCCAGTGATAATGTAAGACAGAGTATATGACACTGACAACAAGGACGAGAAAGATAGTGACAGTAAGAAAAGACAGCAGCAGTAGGAAGGAAGGAATGAGAGATTAGCGGTAAGTGAGAGCAAGAGGAAAACAGTGTTAGTGAAAGGAGACTATAGCAGTAGGGCAGAACGAAGGGGACTGTGGCTCCGATACAGGAGACAGTGGCTGAGAGACACAAAGAGATAATGACGATGAGCTGGGCTAAATGACTGAATGAGAAAGGGCAACTGGGAGTCGACAGGAACGAGCGACTTACAGCTTTGGACGAGTGGGTGTGAGTTAGTTACAGTTGTGGGAGTCTCTGTGAGTTTGTGGTGAATAGCATTTTAAAAATGCGCGAATACGTTCGCAACAAAAAATTTTGGGAATATTTTTAGAGGCTCTGAGGAAGGTAAACTGAAGCAGCTAGTACCCCACTTTTCAGTGAGAGTCTTTTAAATATTCAGGAACATATTCCCTTTTTTTGTGCCCCGACAGGAGCATTTTTCCACTGTTAATGTTGCAGATCTTCATTTACATGAGTCTCGCATAGGGCGGGACAGCCACTATGCAATCAGGAAACAAGTATTCACAGGTAGCTAAGACGCCCACGTGCGACAAACACTACGGTGTCTGTAGTCCTGGCGCTATTCGGACGCCGCAGCGGGAGCGGCTAGCAATAGCAGCGGATAGCGGATGTCCGTGGAGACGAGATGGTCGCAGCAGCCGCGAGCACGGCAGGAGGAGATGGGAGCGGCGGGGGCGTAATCCGGCTAATTGCGAGCCCGCTGCTTGTGGCAGGTGGCAGGGCGGCAGGGCGGCCACTCCCACGCTCATCAGCCAGATTACCGGCCACGTGTCGCCCACCACACACACACACACACACACACACACACGCAGGGGGTCTGCGACTCGCCTCGCTACTTAGCTCGCCGCGGAACAAGAAATGCCATACATCAGAGATATGCATCTCGGCTTCCGCGCTGGCCTTTTGTTCACAGGTCAGCGGCCGCCTCATATGTGTGGCCCCGCTTCGTGACGACGGCCTTCGTGAGCGCCCTCTGACTATTTCCATCCCTGCTAGCGGCCGCCACGCACACACCGGGCCGTGACACAATGGACGCTGCCCGTATTTCACCGCACTTTTAGCTATATAGTGCCAGGCCAATTATACAAAATTTCTCTTCTTCATCTTTAAAATCTTGAACATGGCAGCAGTCAGCAACTGTAGAGTTATGGATGGGGATCATACAGTCAACCAGTTGCACGCCAAAAGTGTTTCGACAGACACAAACCTTTCTTCCTCAGAAGAAGTAGTAACAAATGTCATATATTGCTTGAAAGAGAAAGGAAGTCATAGGACATAGTCAACAATAAAATGATTCACATAAATGCTATGGATTAGCCAATAGTAAAAATCATCTATACTACTGGCCATTAAAATTGCTACACCACGAAAATGACGTGCTACAGACGCGAAATTTAACCGACAGATAGAAGATGCTGTGATATGCATTTACACAAGGTTGGCGCCGGTGGCGACACCTACAACATGCTGACATGAGGAAAGTTTCCGACCGATTTCTCATACACACACAGCAGTTGACCGGCGTTTCCTGGTGAAACGTTGTTGTGATGCCTTGCGTAAGGAGGAGAAATGCGTACCATCACGTTTCCGACTTTGATAAAGGTCGGATTGTAGCCAATCGCGATTGCGGTTTATCGTATCGCGACATTGCTGCTCGCGTTGGTCGAGATAAAATGACTGTTAGCAGAATATGGAATCGGCGGGTTCAGGAGGGTAATACGGAACGCCGTGCTGGATCCCAACGGCCTCGTATCACTAGCAGTCGAGATGACAGGCATCTTATCCGCATGGCTGTAACGGATCGTGCAGCCACGTCTCGATCCCTTAGTCAACAGATGGGGACGTTTGTAAGACAACAACCATCCGCACGAACAGTTCGACGACGTTTGCAGCAGCATGGACTAACAGCTCGGAGACCCTGGCTGCGGTTACCCTTGACCCTGCATCACAGTCAAGAGCGCCTTCGATGGTGTACTCAACGACGAACCTGGGTGCACAAATGCAAAACGTCATTTTTTCGGATGAATCTAGGTTCTGTTTACAGAATCATGATGGTAGCATCCGTGTTTGGCGACATCGCGGTGAACGCACATTGGAAGCGTGTATTCGTCATCGCCATTGGTTACACGTCTCGATCACATCTTGTTCGCATTGACGGCACTTTGAACAGTGGACGTTACATTTCAGATGTGTTAGGACCCGTGGCTCCTTCCTTCATTTTCCTGCTAAACCCTACATTTCAGCAGTATAATGCACGACCGCATGTGCAAGTCCTGTACAGGCCTTTCTGGATACAGAAAATGTTCCACTGCTGTAATCTTACAGTAATGGATCTTTCTACCTGTTTATGGCAATGCATTACATTTGTTTGTGCTGACTATTAACTGTCAGTCCTTGCACAATGCGTCGATCCTCTGCAAGTCTTTCTGCATTTCGCTGTTAGCGTTGAGACTTCTCTGTATATAACAGCATCCTCCGTGAAAAGTCACATGGAAATCCGGACATTATTCACTAGGTCATTTATATGTATCGTGAAAAGTAATACTTCTGTAACATCCCTTGACGTATGCCCTAATTTACTTTTACCTATGAAGATTTGTCTTCGTGGAGAATAACATGCCAAGCTCTGTTTATTATAAACTTTTCTCTCCAGCACACAACTGGTTTGGTATTCCGTATGCCCGTATTTCGTTCATTAGGCGGCAATGTGAAACTGCATCGAACGTCTTCCGGAAGTCAAGAAACGCGGCGTAGACCTGGGGGACCGGTATTTAATACTTTCTGGGTCTCGTAGAAAATCGAGGGAGCTGGGATTCACACGTTCTTTGATTTCAGAAAGCATGTTGATTTCCACACGGGAGATTTTTGGTATCTGGTTTCTACAACAGAACGACGTCAGAGATGTTGGCCTATAATTTTGTGAGTCTGTTCGGCAGTGCTTCTTGCAGACGCGAATGACCAGCGCTTGTTTCCAATTGCAAGATACACTTTGCTCCCCCAACGGCCTACGGGACATTGCTGTTAGGAGTAAGTTCTCTCGCTTGTTCTATCATACCCGCTAGCCAGTTTTCTGCAGGTTCTTCATAATCTCACCTGGTTCTTGATCGAGCCCGTTTCCTTTGACCGTCTTAATTTTTAATACCGTTTTAGCTATTTCTCATATCAAGCTTCCGTGCCACGTGCCTTCTCAACTCAATCAGGCTCATATCACCTTTCTTCTAAGGTGGATCTTTATATACGGCTAAAGCTGTTGAATGTATCTCCTCCTCCATCTTCCCCTTTCACAAGTTGGGCCAACGATTCTTCGAAATACCTTTCCCTCAGACATCTACCATTCCAATATTTCTGTATGTTTATGACCAATGTTGAACGCAAAGGCCTTGTCGCGGTGGATACACCGGTTCGCGTCAGATCACCGAAGTTATGCGCTGTCGAGCGTAGTCGGCACTTGGATGGGTGACCATCCAGACCACCACGCACTGTTGCCATTTTTTGGGGTGCACTCAGCCTCGTGATGCCAGTTGAGGAGCTACTCGACCGAATAGTAGCGGCTGCGGTCCAAGAAAACCACCATAACGACCGGGAGAGCGGTGTGTTGACCACACGCCCCTCCTATCTGCATCCTCATTTGAGGATGACACGGCGGTCGGATGGTGCCGATGAGCCACTTGTGGTCTGAAGAAGGAGTGCTGTGCTTATGACCAATGTTCCCTGGCACATTAAGTACTGATCTTATAAGAGATTCATAAAAAATCACTTGGTGATAGCAATTGACTGACTTGAGGAAAATAGTTTTTTATGCAAAAAAGGATCTGTTGGTTGTCGTTGATCTTTGTTCAGTTTCGTAAGAGGAGTCATTTGGATGGATCCTCTCGATCCGAGACGTCAGACTCCTCGACTCACTCAAAAGTACCCTGGTATTCAAATCTTTGGGACGAAAGTAGCTTCCGCATGATGCGTCACTGCCAAGTATCAAACTTAGACCATACATAGAAACAAATGCTACACTATAGTACAGAAGGAATTAGGCGCTAAGAGAAGACTCTTTTACTCGAACACAACAATTAAACTGAAATCACCGCGATTTACGATAGTCCCCCGGACATTACAAAAGGCAGGGCATGGTTCCTAATAGGGTGTGTGATCACCACGGACAGTAATGCATGGCTCTGCAACGTGATTCCATGCTGGCCACAAGAGGCACTGCACTCATCGTATGTGAAACCTTTATTCTTGGTCCGTTCTTCTTTCAAGACAATACACTCAGAGGGCCTGTCAGGTGTACGTCTGCACGTTACCGAGACTTCTTTGTACAGCTTGTGATTCCTGCTTTGGAACAGTGCAACTGTGTGGAAACCACTGTTTCCATGCAAAATGTGCAACACCTCATGTCGCTCGCCAGGTGAAAGCTCTGATTAAAGCAACATTTTAGAGATGCATCATCTGCAAGGTCATCTAATCTGAATTTCTCTGGGGAACTCTAAAGAAAACGTGTTCACTAGGCACACGTTCGGTCTCTACATGTCTGAAGTCCAGTATACAGAACGCTCGCTCAGATTCCGCGGTAACTGCTGTGAGCAATTATCGATCACGTCATTTTATGGATGCAGCACCTCGTCGACGTCTCCAGTGATCATATTGAACAAATCTGTAAGTAGTAGTTAATAATAAAATCAACATTATGCCTTGCATACTAGTTTGACCTTTCCTTCCTACCCACGTCCCGTTCCTAACCTATTACGTATGGAAACATTTCTATACGTTTTTGCTGGATTTGCAGAGCCAAATTTGCACCTAGTGGCCGAAATTGTAACTATTTCTCCCACCGTAAATCGCTTCCGCATTAAAGAATTAGAATATCTATCACCTTGCGCTGCCACACGATAATCAAGAGTCCGTACTAGTCAGTCCTCTGGGAATAACCGCAATTTAATTATAACTACATGGTATAACGAGAAAGGTAATGGATCCAATACTGATCCTAGAGGGACGTCTGAAACTGCATTCGCTCCATTTTCTTACGTCGCAGGTATCCGTGCATTGCGTATTCATAGTGTTAGCTGAAGCCGAGCCAGAAGCGGGTCGCAGCACGCCAGCTTGCCAACTTTCTCCCGGCGTCATAGTTCCCGTGCGCGCATGCGCGTGCACAAGAGTGTATGTGTGTGTGTGTGTGTGTGTGTGTGTGTGTGTGTGTGTGTGTCGCGTGCGTGCGGGCTGGGAGATTAGCGGCGCGCCGCGGTCGCGAAACGGGGCCGCGCTTGCCAAACACGCCCACGTGGCTCCGGGGCCGCGCCGCCGCCTTCGCCGAAAGCCGCGCTCGCTTCCGGGAGCATCGGACCACGTGACTGGCCCGCAGTCTCGATGCCGTCAACCCGCCAAGCACAGTCGCCCACTCTGACAACTGCACTACTAGCCTTAAAACTGCTACACCACGAAGGCTACAGATGCGAAATTTAACCGACAAGAAGAAGATGCTGTGATATGCAAATTATTATCTTTTCAGAGCATTTACACAAGGCTGGCGCCGGTGGCGACACCTACAACGTGCTGATATCACGAAAGTTTCCAACCGATTTCTCATACGCAAACAGCAGTTGACCGGCGTTGCCTGGTGAAACGTTGTTGTGATGCCTCGGGTAAGGAGGAGAAATGCGTACCATCACGTTTCCGACTTTGATAATGGTCGGATTGTAGCCTATCGCGAGTGCAGTTTATCGTATCGCGACATTGCTGCTCGCGTTGGTCGAGATCCAATGACTGTTAGCAGAATATGGAGTCGGTGGGTTCAGGAGGGTAATACGGAACGCCGTGCTGGATCCCAACGGCCTCCTATCACTAGCAGTCGAGATGACAAGCATCTTATCCGCATGGCTGTAACGGATCGTGCAGCCACGTCTCGATCTCTGGGTCAACAGACGGGGACGTTTGCAAGGCAACAACCATCCGCACGAACAGTTCGACGACGTTTGCAGCAGCATGGACTATCAGCTCGGAGGCTATGGCTGCGGTTACCCTTGACGCTGCATCACAGACAGGAGCGCCTTCGATGGTGTACTCAACGACGAACCTGTGTGCACGAATGGCAAAACGTCATTTTTTTGGATGAATCCAGGTTCTGTTTACAGCATCGTGATGGTAGCATCCGTGTTTGGCGACATCGCGGTGAACGCACGTTGGAAGCGTGTATTCGTCATCGCCATCCTGGCGTATCACCCGGTGTGATGGTATGGAGTGCCATTGGTTACACGTCTCGGTCACCTCTTGTTCGCATTGACGGCACTTTGAACAGTGGACGTTACATTTCAGATGTGCTACGACCCGTGGCTCTACCCTTCATTCGATCCCTGCGAAACCCTACATTTCAGCAGTATAATGCACGCCCCTATGTTGCAAGTCCTCTACGGGCCTTTCTGGATACAGAAAATGTTCGACTGCTGCCCTGGCCAGCACATTCTCCAGATCTCTCACCAATTGAAAACGTCTGGTCAACGGTGTCCGAGCAACGGGCTCGTCACAATACGCCAGTCACTACTCTTGATGAACTATGGAATCTTGTTGAAGCTACATGGGCAGCTGTACCAGTACACGCCATCCAAGCTCTGTTTGAGTCATTGCACAGGCGTATCAAGGCCGTTATTACGGCCAGAGGTGGTTGTTCTGGGTACTGATTTCTCAGGATCTATGCACCCAAATTGCGTGAAACTGTGGTCACATGTCAGTTCTAGTATAATATATTTGTCCAATGAATACCCGTTTATCATCTGCATTTCTTCTTCGTGTAGCAATTTTAATGGCCAATAGTGTAATAATCTGCACCAAGCCGCGCTTCGTTTCGCGCACACTCAATTTCATCCAACTTTATTGTATACTAGTGAAGTTGTTAATGCTTCACAACTACTAAATACGTATATGAATTGGCTATACGCCCTAATCGCCTTCTCCCAGCCTCTCTCTACCCCTCCCCCCCTCCTGCCTCCGTTTCTCCATCTCCTTCTCCTCCTCCTGCCCCCTACCTCTGTCCATCACCTTCTCCCCGCTCCCTGCACATCTCTTATCCCACCGTCTATCCATCTCTTCCTCCCTTATGTCTCTGTCCATACCGTCCTCCCCCTTCTTTATATCCATTTCCTTCCCCTTTAACTGTGCGTTTGTTCCTCTCCCCCCTCTTTGATCTTACGAGGGTGAGTCAAATGAAAACCTTAAATATTTTCTTAAATATTATTTATTGTGCAGAAGTGGTACAAAGCTGAATCACTTTTCAACGTAATCTCCCCCACGCTCAATGCAAGTCCTCCAGCGCTTACAAAGTGCATAAATTCCTTTAGAAAAAAATTCTTTTGGTAGTCCGTGCAACCACTCACGCACCGCGTGGCGCACCTGTTCATCAGAACGAAACTTCTCTCCTCCCATTGCGCCTTTGAGTTGTACAAACATCTGGAAATCACTTGGGGCAAGGTCTGCTGAGTATGGTGGATGAGGAAGACACTCAAAATGCGATATGTGATTGTTGCAACTGTTGTACGGGCAGTGTGGGGCCTTGCATTGTCATGTTGCAAAAGTACACCTGATGACAGCAATCCATGTCGCTTTGATTTGATTGCAGGCCGCAGATGACTTTTTAGGAGATCTGTGTATGATGCACTGTTGACAGTGGTCCCTCTAAGCATGTAATGCCCCATAATGACGCCTTTTTCGTCCAAAAGGGAGCCAGCATTTCCCTGCTGATGGTTCTGTTCTAAATGGTTCAAATGGCTCTGAGCACTATGGGACTCAACTGCTGAGGTCATTAGTCCCCTAGAACTTAGAACTAGTTAAACCTAACTAACCTAAGGACATCACAAACATCCATGCCCGAGGCAGGATTCGAACCTGCGACCGTAGCGGTCTTGCAGTTCCAGACTGCAGCGCCTTTAACCGCACGGCCACTTCGGCCGGCATTTTGTTCTAAACTTCATTGGTTTTGGTGATGAGGAATGCTCGCTCTCTTCGTTTCCGGTTGGTGGAAGTGAACACAGGTTTCGTCCCCAGTAACGATTCTTGCAAGGAAACCATCACCTTCTCGTTCCAAGCGCCGAAGAACTTCTTCACAAGCATCAACACGTCGTTCTCTCATTTCAGGAGTCAGCTGCAGTGGCACCCATCTTGCAGACACTTCCTGGAACTGGAGCACATCATGCACAAGTAGTGTGCTGACCCATGACTTCACTATGGCTTCAACTGCTGCAATGTTCTGTGGAGTAACAACTCGTTGTGCCAAACCTGGACGAGGAGCCTCTTCCACTGAAGTCACTCCATTTGCAAACTTCCTACTCGATTCGTAGACGAATTTCAATAAGTTTCACACCTTCACTACGGAAAAACCGAACAACAGAACGCTGTTCTTCACTGGTGCAAGTCGCAAGTGGGGCGGCCATCTTTATACTGATGCTGCGACGGTATGTGTGCATCTACACTATGCTGCCATCTACAGGCCATTCTGCACGCTGTTGCTAGCACGCTTCGATTTGTTATTACAAATTTAAGGTTTTCATTTGACTCACCCTCGTATTTATTGTTACTGCAAACGGAAACTTGATTGGGAATAGAAGTCAAAATGAGTAGCTAAATAGGTTGGAATCATTATTAAACGCGGCATGAGAGAGACATTTCCAACTACTGAATCCGTAAGGGTAGTGCCTTTAACAACAGTGGTTTTAATCTACGAACAGGTAGGATTATAAACTTAGCCAGAAACGAAACTTTCCTGTTTTCTGTTAAAAAAGCAAAAATGGAAACGAAACCGCACATTTCCAGGGTGCTTAGCATATTTTTTTTCTCGCAACCGGTTTAAGAGAAAGTGTTTATTGCAAGATATGTCTATGACTCCGGTAGTTTAGGCTGCGCGTTGTCTGACAGTCAGTGAGTCAGTGAGTCCGTCAATCATTTGGTCGAGAAGGGATTTATCCAACCGATCCTTCCTTTGAATGTAGTTGGCCTACGTTGTGCGTACGAAGACCGATATTTCGACGGGATTTTTTCCAAGGAAATAAACTACGAATTGACATCAATTGAATGTTTACATCACACCAAATTACCACTAACTGGCATTAATTCAATCTTTCCAATACACCAAAGATACGATCACCATCGATAAAACATCGAAATACACTTTCAATTGTATTATTTTTCGCAAAATACCATTATTCAATGCGGAATTTATTGTTGTTGTGAAATATGCGTCATTAGAAATGTGAAACTGAACTCACAGCTTTTATTGTTACGAAAACATGTGTCAGCGGAACTGTCACACTGACAGTCACATTTCTTTCGTTGAGGTTTTCATACAAAAACACCATCCAAATTTTCTTTCATGTTAACCTTGTCTTTATAATTACGAACAGAACAAAAGGAAGCCGGCCACCGTGGCTGAGCGGTTCTAGGCGCTTCAGTCTGGAACCGCGCGACCTCTACGGTCGCAGGTTCGAATCCTGCCTCGGGCATGGATGTGTGTGATGTCCTTAGTTAGGTTTAAGTAGTTCTAAGTTCTAGGGGACTAATGACCTCAACTGTTAGGTCCCATAGTGCTCAGAGCCATTTGAACAAAAGGATAATCAGCCAAATCGGTCTAACCGTTCTCAATTGATGACCTTTCATACATGCTGCAATTTATTTTTATTGATATAAATGCAGGCCTTGGCCAGAAATGAAAGTGATAGCCACAGGAGCTTCAAATGGCCAAGCGTTTCGAAAAATTTCCGTAGGCATGAACCAATTACGTTAGTGTGCGACCCAGGGATCGGCTGGCGCAGCAGAAAGAGTACGGAACTGTAATTCGAAGATCGTGGCGTCCAGTCTCCACGTGTTACTTACTCTGCAAATAAACGGAAATAACGCTCTTGAGGAGAAGAATCAAGTGCCATAATCTGATCCCTCAGAATCTTTGCTCACTGGAAGAGCACCCAAAATAAACGAACACTTGTCTCGGCTTACTCGTAGATAATCGACCGATTCCGAGAAAAGATTGTCAAAATTAGTGCTCAATACGCTCGGCCCTGCTGCAATCATGGTGGCCCATGTTTGAAAACCGACTATTGTTATTATTTTTTTTTTCATTTTTTCATTTACCTACCCATGTCCGTAAGAGGTTACTGCACGTACGTTTCTTTTCATGTTATGGGATACAAGGTTGTTATATTAGTTGTAAAACTGCAAATGGGTTTCACAATAAGTGTCATACAGTTATTATGCAGTATATGTATGTATGGTATATTCAAATGGAAAAATTATTTGGAAGTACGTTCGGTGACATTCCCATAGTCTACCTTGGTTCATAATCGTTTGCAAGCGCCAGTTTTCGGAAAACTTGTATTTCATTCTTACATCAAGTCTTAATTACTCCATTTTATTCCTGTGTTTATTTTTAAGGAAGATATGTTGTATTCCCTTGAATGATATCGATCGTAGAAACGTTCGAAACATAGAAATTCCGGAAACTAAGAACATCGCACTAAGGCACAGCGACATTTCTTCGTACGAATCTCACTTGGGAAAGAAACGTCGATAACAGCTGATTTCACACGTTGGCAATAATTTCGCGGCAAACCATGCAGAACAAAGCACTTTTTCCGAAAACTGGCGCTTGCAAAACCAAGGTGCACTATGGGAATATCACCGAGCGTACTTCCAAATAATTTTTCCATTTTTTTAAAAATTTCATTCACTAGACATATAATTAGTAGATGAATATTGAAAACGTTCTTTCAGTATACATTGGAAAAGATCCGAGTAGTTGTCTTCTATGGACATGGGAAGGTAAATGAGAAACATAACTAAAAATATCTTTCGGGGTTAGAACACAGGACACAAAATTGTGGCAGCGCTTCGGTTGAACTATTAACTCGATAAAAGGCGTATAAAGTAAAGGAGAGACCTTTCTGTCACGGATCGTTACGGCGGACGAAAACTGTGTACAGCACTTTGTGCCGGAAGCAAAAAGGCAGTCCATGGAGTGGCTGCGTCCTCACTCACCACAAAAAAAAGAAGAAATTCAAGACAACCCCCTCTGCCGGAAAAGTCATGGTGATAGTCTTCTGGGATCGTGATGTCGTCATTCTCGTGGATGGGATACCAAGAGGGTCAACCATCAATTCAGAGGTATAGGTGAAGACTCTGAATAAACTCAAGAACCGTTTGCGACGTATTCGATCGAACATAAATCCCGCAGAAATCTTGCTCCAACACGATAATGCCCGCCCACACACAAGTCTGAGAACCTGGGGGCACGTCGTCAAATTGGGTTGGACGTCATTCCCTCATCCACCCCATAGTCTAGACCTGACACCCGCCGACTTCCATCTCTTTGGGCCGCTTAAAGATTATCTATGGGGAACACACTTTTGAAGATGACGAGTGTGTCAGTCATGCACTGAAGATTGGATTACGCCTACAGGACAAGAGTTTTTCAGCAAGGAATACACGCTCTTCCACAACGTTGGCGTACGGCCGTAGAACGTGATGGAGACTACGTAGAATAATAGGACATGGACAAGACATGTTGATGTATATTGTCACCAAATCCTGTCTCTTAACAACAAATATGTCTGAGGAAAAAAAGTGGGGCATTACTCACTGAACGACCGTCGCACATTTCAATCGTGGTGATATTCGTACATTCATTTAGCTAGGATTTCGCGTACTGAATTGGTGACGGGTTGCGTTAGAGGCATTTCAGAAACACAGAGATAGTTTGTTATTCGTAAGTTGGAAGCTCATTTTAGGATCGTGTAGTAGTTAATCCGATGCATTATGCACTCAATTTTGTATTTCTCGCCTGTGACATCGATTCGCGCTCACGTGGATTGTCATTCTGACGTAGTGTATGTCTTCGTTTGTTCCATTTCAGTTAATACAGAGTATGAGTTTAGTATTCCCGTCATTAATTTCCGTTCTCCCAAGTCATTTATTTAATTTTCTTACATAAATTTGATGCACGTTTCGTGCACACTAGTTAGCAACATCCCATTTTATCTATTCGGTAATTATCAATGGCATTGATAATGAAATGCTCAACTGTTCACAACTCTTCCACGTTATTAGTAATAAATATCCTGTTCTATTGTGTGACTAATTTTCAGTTTCTGACTGGTAAATTCATATGATGTTCCAGATTGCAGATATCGCTACCAGATATTTTGCGGTATTTTTATTTATATAACAACGAAATAACTTGCACAGGGTAGCAATGTCTGCAGCTTTTGCAATACCTTAAGCAGATTTTGTACTCGGTCTACACCATTCTTCCATAATTCATTGGACTAATGACCTCAGCAGTTGAGTCCCATAGTGCTCAGAGCCAGAGCCATAATTCATTTGTTGAGACTTATCAGTGCTAGACCATTTTCGAATAAAATTATTGTGATAACATGCACGGAGAATCATCCCAGTGCACCATTTTTGGCTACAAACTGACAACATTACATACTTTGTGATTGTAATACGTTTCTCGGAAATTATTTTCTCGCTGCGTGATGTTCAGCCATACTGGGTGGTCATAAGGAGTCTCAAAACCTTGCAAGGGTAGGTTGTGCTGGGGAACAACTGTTAAGAAAAAAATTCAGTACGTTGAGCCGAGTTAATTAGCATTGAAGTTAGCGAATCAGACCGTTACACACGCAACCTCAAGCCGCCTGCCAGAGACTGTTGTCAAAGCGTGTTCTTCGTTTGCTTTCCAAAAACGAACACGAGGGCGATACGAAAATTGGACATGGGATAGAATTAATGATCAAATCCGACCCAAAGGCTGAGCAGTTTCGTGCACTATAATCCACACTATGAAAAGAACTGAAGCTATGTCCGGCGGGCTGCTTGTATTTGCGCGCACAATGGCCTGATTCGCCACCTCAACGCTAATTAACTCAGAAACGGCGCAACGAATCGAAATTTTTTTAACAATTACTGTTCTGCGCACCCTACCGTGCAACACCCTAAAGAGCTTTCCAGACTGTTTCTGACCACCCTGTATAGAGGATGATTCAAAAATCATGTCCAATAGGACAAATTATTCGTTGAAGATTAATAATTTTGGCGAAAAGGACAAAGTCGTGTTGTGTGATATGACAGGAACGATCATTCGAAGCAAAAACGTCCAGTACATATGGGCTATGAAAACTCGTTCAGAAGAAGAGATGTTTTACCTATTGTCTCTTAAGGCATGCACTTTATAGCCCGTGCTTCCTCAACATTTTTTTTTCTTGTTTTGGTCCACACTACCGCTTCCCAAAATTTGGAGAGCAAAGAGCTTGCAGTGGAAGAGATTTGTTTCACAGTATCGAAGAAGAAGTGCTCGGAACTCTCAAGCTATGCATTTTAGCTCTCATTTTTACTAGACTTTATTTCAAATGGTTGTTCCTATCATATCCCTGAATACAACGTCATCCAAAGGGCCAAGACTACTGTATCACCACAGAATCTCCAATGTAGAGTTTATCCTATGGGACATGATTTTTGGATCACCCTGTATATACACTCCTGGAAATGGAAAAAAGAACACATTGACACCGGTGTGTCAGACCCACCATACTTGCTCCGGACACTGCGAGAAGGCTGTACAAGCAATGATCACACGCACGGCACAGCGGACACACCAGGAACCGCGGTGTTGGCCGTCGAATGGCGCTAGCTGCGCAGCATTTGTGCACCGCCGCCGTCAGTGTCAGCCAGTTTGCCGTGGCATACGGAGCTCCATCGCAGTCTTTAACACTGGTAGCATGCCGCGACAGCGTGGACGTGAACCGTATGTGCAGTTGACGGACTTTGAGCGAGGGCGTATAGTGGGCATGCGGGAGGCCGGGTGGACGTACCTCCGAATTGCTCAACACGTGGGGCGTGAGGTCTCCACAGTACATCGATGTTGTCGCCAGTGGTCGGCGGAAGGTGCACGTGCCCGTCGACCTGGGACCGGACCGCAGCGACGCACGGATGCACGCCAAGACCGTAGGATCCTACGCAGTGCCGTAGGGGACCGCACCGCCACTTCCCAGCAAATTTGGGACACTGTTGCTCCTGGGGTATCGGCGAGGACCATTCGCAACCGTCTCCATGAAGCTGGGCTACGGTCCCGCACACCGTTAGGCCGTCTTCCGCTCACGCCCCAACATCGTGCAGCCCGCCTCCAGTGGTGTCGCGACAGGCGTGAATGGAGGGACGAATGGAGACGTGTCGTCTTCAGCGATGAGAGTCGCTTCTGCCTTGGTGCCAATGATGGTCGTATGCGTGTTTGGCGCCGTGCAGGTGAGCGCCACAATCAGGACTGCATACGACCGAGGTACACAGGGCCAACACCCGGCATCACGGTGTGGGGAGCGATCTCCTACACTGGCCGTACACCACTGGTGATCGTCGAGGGGACACTGAATAGTGCACGGTACATCCAAACCGTCATCGAACCCATCGTTCTACCATTCCTAGACCGGCAAGGGAACTTGCTGTTCCAACAGGACAATGCACGTCCGCATGTATCCCGTGCCACCCAACGTGCTCTAGAAGGTGTAAGTCAACTACCCTGGCCAGCAAGATCTCCGGATCTGTCCCCCATTGAGCATGTTTGGGACTGGATGAAGCGTCGTCTCACGCGGTCTGCACGTCCAGCACGAACGTTGGTCCAGCTGAGGCGCCAGGTGGAAATGGCATGGCAAGCCGTTCCACAGGACTACATCCAGCATCTCTACGATCGTCTCCATGGGAGAATAGCAGCCTGCATTGCTGCGAAAGGTGGATATACACTGTACTAGTGCCGACATTGTGCATGCTCTGTTGCCTGTGTCTATGTGCCTGTGGTTCTGTCAGTGTGATCATGTGATGTATCTGACCCCAGGAATGTGTCAATAAAGTTTCCCCTTCCTGGGACTATGAATTCACGGTGTTCTTATTTCAATTTCCAGGAGTGTATATATATTAGGCGTAAACTGACCTCCGTATCTGTAGTGTCTTATTGGTCGTATTGCACCATTCCAGTTACATAGCGCCATGATTGTGCAATTGCAGAATATCGAGAGTATCAACATACCTTAGTGCAGACAATATACTGTAAGTAAGTAAAGAGCTATATTTGAATAGAAGGTTTGAACCCGTTCGTTGGTTTTACCTATGATCATAACTTTCTAAGGTTCAGTAACGGATTTTTCACCAGAATCGGACTGAACGACTCCGTAGTCATTTGAGGGCGAGTAGTTGGCAGCTTGTGCATGTGACCAGTTACGCTACGGCCGCCTCAGTTATCCGTCGTCCCCGATAGCCACCGGTCGCGGATTCGCCTCCCCCTCCACACCCACAGCAAGTAGCCATTGCGTCACAGTGCGGCGCGCCTTATCCAGGCCAGCACAAGACTCTGTGTCGACACCGCGCGAAACTTGAATCAGGTCGCCCCACATTATGTCACCCGCTCCGGCACACGCGCACTCGCTATGTCCCACTTAGGACGGTCACTGACTGGCTCAAATTCTGGGGCCAAAGTACGAGATATCTGTCTGATACGCTCACGGCACAAAACACTGGTGTGCAGAACTGAAGTACCTTTCGCATCACGTGTCACTTCCAAGTAACATAGCGTGGTGAAAACTGGAACATACATAGAAAGAAATGAACATGAAAGAAGTACGCAATGAGAACAAAAATGACTCATAATGAGATTTTCACTGTGCAGCGGAGTGTGCGCTGATATGAAACTTCCTGACCGATTAAAACTGTGTGCCGGACTCGGGACCTTTGCCTAAGCGGGCAAGCGCTCTTCCATGGTAGAAGCGCTTGCCCGCGAAAGGCAATGCTCCCGAGTTCGAGTCTCGGTCCGGCACACAGTTTTAATCTGCCAGGAAGTTTCAAAAATGACTCATTTCATTCAGACAACAATTGCACTGAAGTCACCGCGATTCGTGATGGGCCCCTGGACATTACAAAAGGCGTGACATCGTTCTTAAAAATGAGTGTGACGACCACAGATGGCAATGCGGGCTCTGCAATGTGCTCCCATTATGATCACAAGGTTGGTAAGGAGTTCTTTTGGTAGGACGTTCCATTCGTCTACTAGCGTTACTGCTTTTGGACGTGCTGCAAAAGGTGGAGGAGGGGACTAGTGTATAAAGTCTCATCGACAACGAGGTCTTTAGAGACGGAGGAAAGTTCAGATCAGGGACAGATCGAGAAGGAAATCGACCATGCCCTTTCGATGGAACCATCGCGGCATTTGCCTTAAGCGATTTAGGGAAATCACTGAAGTCCTAAATCTGGATGTTTGGGCGCGGGTTTGAACAGTCGTCCTCCAGAATGCGAGTCAAGTGTTCTGTTACGGCACAGAGTAATATGGATTCCAAGTCATAAAATTTTTAACAGAGTTCAACCACCTTGACGTAAGATAGGCTGGTTACGCCACGATTAGCGGCGGACCAGGAAGCACGGTGATGCAAGACAGACATGCAGCACAGTCTGCAACTCTGCAGTAGCTGAGTGAGAGAGAGCACACGCAGCGGGAAAACAGAAGAGGACAGCGACTAAGCAAAATAATACGCACGCTCGTTAGCACGGTGGGATGCCGCAAGAAGCAATAGACATCGCTAGGGAAAATACTCATAGACCAATTTAACTAGCTGCTAAGAGAGAATTAAAGCAAGGGTAGCCGAATAACGAGGCCACATGCGGTCATCGTTAGTAAACCGTATGTTACAGAACTACGGAGAGCTCTTTAAACACCGTAGCTCCAGCTCCAAGCAGAGGAGAGCGGTTCAGGTGAATGGGAACGATGAAGTCCGTGTCAAAGACATTCCGTTCCATGACCATGTTTATTCAGCAAGTCTTATCTCAGGTAAACCAGCGCAGTACCAGTCAGCCGTGGAGCTCCACTGACGAACTTCATGCTGTCTCACACCAACCACTACCGATGGGAGAGCTGATGAACTACCAGCAGCAGTGCAGTACCAGGTGCTGTACTCTCTGAGTGTGGGACGGAAGACGACGACCACGGTTCCTGGCGGACCACCGTCCGGTACGTCTAAGTGCGGGGCCTACCAGGCCGGCAGTACTGGGTTCAAAGCCTGCCGCCTACACCACACCGCGGGTGGAGTGGTCTAGGAAAGGACAGGCACAAAGTGGAATCGAGTACACTCCCTCAGCCGGTAGCAGCTATCAATGCTGTGCCAGGCTCGGATAAGCAGCCGTATCGACGCTAGAGGAACAACATTTCGCAAGAATGCATGCGCAAGGACTGGCGCAGCATCCGACACCGAGAGTCTGTCCGTCACCAGGACAGGAGACAACTACGGCCAACAGTGCGTCACCCTTTGTAACGTTGTCACAATAAATGATTCACTGAATAATCATGTTTTGTTAGCGCCTCGAGCGCTCCCAGACGATTCCTGACATCGTGCAGAGGCGTCATCCGCTTGGCCCCACCGAAGTGCTAAACACTGTGGAACGAAATGTTCAAACGTGTGTGAAATCTTATGGGACTTAACTGCTAAGGTCATCAGTCCCTAAGCTTACACACTACTTAACCTAAATTATCCTAAGGACAAACACACACACCCACACCCGAGGGATGACGCGAACCTCCGCCGGGACCAGCCGCACAGTCCATGACTGCAGTGCCTTAGACCCCTCGGCACTGTGGAGCCTTCTCGGTTTGTAAAACTTCTCCGCAACGCATTCAACGTGTGTTCGATGGAATGTATGTCGGGGGAACGGACAGGCCGGCCCATTTGCCGAATACCCTCTCGTTCCGAGACCTCCTCTGCCTGCACAGTTCGATGCGGTTGCGCATTGTCATCCATAAAAATGAAGTCAGGGCCGAATTCACCCCTAAAAAGCCGCACATGGTGGAGAAGTACAGTGTCGCAATAACGTTGACCAGCGAGGGTGCCGTCTTCAAAGATTTGGAGACCAGTATGCTAACGCAACGCTAAGTATCGCCACACTATAACACCTCGACCAGTAGGACGATCGTGTTCACGTCCTTGGGTGCATTGAGCGTTCCCATCTCACGCCATATGAGGTCCCGTCGAGAATCACTGCTCACGTGGAATCTGCTGTCATCCGACCTCGTTGGTCGAGTCCCCATGCTCCTGGCACCATCGCAAATAGTGCCGCTAATGTACAGGTGCCAATGGAACACAACATACTGCCCGTCGGACGAAGAGACCACCTCCAGGGGGGCACCGTGCTACTGTGGAGCGTGAGAATGCATGCCTTGCAGTCTTGTTAAACGTCTTGCAGTTAAACTCCCTGTTTGACGTGGGTCTCTTTTTGCTTATTGCACAATGTGGCGGCCATCTGCTAGTGTGATTGACCGTGGACGACCATCTGCTCTCCTTCGGACAGCAGTGCCTGTGGGTCGGAATGTTTTCTATTCACCTGAAACAATTCTGTGAGCAATGCCAAACACCTGGGCTACACTCGTCACACTTCGTCCTTCTTGCAGTTTACCGATGATCCTTCCAAGGTGTGAACACACCAAAATGTTGTCTCCAAGACATGTTGTAATAATGAAGGACACTACCGCGGTGAGCCGTAGCTGTTCGCTGATTGACGCCACGCTGTCTTCTCCTGTATTCTCAACAGCTTCGTGTTATAGGGACGGCCCCATTGGGAGCTGTAATCACGCTGGCCTCACGCCTATGACGCCCAGGTTTCTGGGGAGACCTCGAGGTGCACCCGAATTTTATTCATTTCCACAGAGTAGTTAATTTGTTATGGTACTTCATCTAACTGGTCGGTAAGTTTTGCAGAGCAGAATATACCGGTCGCTTTTAAGCTCTGTAAATGCTGTAAAATTAGTACCATTCCATCATACGTTCCTCCACTGATGACGTAAATAAAGTGTCTTGTATGTGACTGTCGGGTAAGATAGTTCGACATGTGACAGAATGAAAGGAAAGAGATATCTTGCTTCGTTGTGCTTTATCACACGGTGAAATAAGTTAGCCGATTAGCTGGTGTATTAACGCGCACTGTCCAATATGCTTAGAAGGGCGTAACACGTCTTAAGATTAGTAGTCCTAAAAAGATCCTAACCGAGAGGAACCAAAGAATATTTTCACGACTCGTCAATGACACGCGATTTCAAGCCTGACAGGAATTACTACAGTCAGTGAATATAGACCCACCTGAAGTAGTTTCCGAGCTAACATTACGAAGAGGACCGCACGCAAGTGACGTTTCGACTCCTGTGCCTCTAAAAAGCTGTGGTCTAGTCGCCAGCGTTGCTACCTGTTGATCACGGGGTCCCGGGCTCGATTCCCGGTCGGGTTGGGGATTTTCTCTGCCCGCGGACTGGGTGTTTGTGTTGTCCTCATCATTCCATCATCATTCATGAAAGTGGATGGACTGGGCTGCGTACAGATTGGGAATGTATACGGGTGCTGATGACCGCGCAGTTGTTTGCCCCACAAACCAAACCTCATCATCATCATCTAAAAAGTTACTGCTCAAAGCGGAAAAGAAGCTGCACGTCTTCGATGGGCCAAATATTACAGAAAATGAACAGTAGCTTACAGACTGGCTGAATGAAGCCGTGTAGTGTGGTGCACCGAGTCGCGATTTCGCCTCTTTTTCATATCTTTGTACGACAGTCTTTTAAGAGATGGTTGCGGTACTCGGTTGTTCAGTACAGAACAGTCAGCGGTGTTTAATATGTCAGTTGATACCTTTATGATTAGATGGTTAATTGAGAATGTGGACATCAAGGAATAAACCAGAACACTGTGTCGGATATTATCAAGGCATTAGAGGTACAAGTGTACAGCCCGAATAAAAACGCATGTCAATTAATAAAAGTGGTAGTCGCGTGAAAATGAACACTTGTCATGTACCTTCAAAAAAAATGTGAAGAGGGAAGAACTCACATCGTGGTTACATGTCGAAGAATGAAGGTAAGCAAGTAAGTAGGTCAAGGCAACGTTAACTTCCGCCACACAGGACTTGTGAAAAAACTAGGAAGGTGCGAAAAACTAACGACATCTGTAGTGAAACTTCCTGGCAGATTAAAACTGTGTGCCCGACCGAGACTCGAACTCGGGACCTTTGCCTTTCGCGGGCAAGTGCTCTACCAACTGAGCTACCGAAGCACGACTCACGCCCGGTACTCACAGCTTTACTTCTGCCAGTACCTCGTCTCCTACCTTCCAAACTTTACAGAAGCTCTCCTGCGAACCTTGCAGAACTAGCACTCCTGAAAGAAAGGATATTGTGGAGACATGGCTTAGCCACAGCCTGGGGGATGTTTCCAGAATGAGATTTTCACTCTGCAGCGGAGTGTGCGCTGATATGAAACTTCCTGGCAGATTAAAACTGTGTGCCCGACAATTTTACAAATTGTTTTGGGCAGTGACCAATAATGATTTGATAAAATTTTTCATAATTACAATAACAAAGATATCAAATGCACACACTTATTGATACAATGTTGGTCAAAAGCTAAAATTTTCTCACAGTCCATAAAGACAGTCCTGATCATTCATCACAGTAAAATTGCAGTGTTTTTCTCAAAGTCTAAGCAGTAAAACAAAATGCACACAGAAGTAGTGGATTTCCATGCAGCCCTGAAGAAGTAGTGTTGTCCTTCCAACGGAAAGACAGTGCTGACTCTTGACATGCAGACAGGTAATAGGCCACAACAGAGCAAACCCACAGCAGAGTCAGTCGAAGTTTTGAAGAATATTGGTAGGTAGGCCATCACAGAGGAGGCCCACTGTAGTCCTGGTAGAGATTACGGTATTGGTGAGTCATCAAAGGTGTAGACCCACTGTAGTCCTTGTAGAGATTGCTAGCAGCCATCTGCTGCGACTGTGCAGGTGCACAATCACCATCGAAGAATCTTGCGGAGAATATAGCAAGTCCATAACCACCACTTGTGCACTCACAAAAAATTTTTTGAAATGTCCTTAGAACCAGCAATGCTGTTATCCAGTCCCTTGTTGAATTATTAACACACGTGCAAACACAATCAGTCCCTACTTCTCACATATTGTCCATATACTATGACCAACAGAAACGTGTGCAGTGAAATGTAACTTACAAGTTACTTAATTTGATGAACTGGTGTCAATTACAATTTTATAACATAAGAATACAATAACCGTAAGCATGACCGATGACGTTTATTTCATAACTAACTGATGGCTTATCTTCTACAACTTAATTATGACTGTTGTGGACACTCCGAAAACGACAACAACAAAGTTTGCAGGTGTCTGGTTTGACGATCAACCAGACACGCTACCACAACTCGACTGACCCATTTCATAGCCGATCTTGACCTCACAGAAAATGGTTAGAGCAAGGAAAACGATGAAACGTAGCATCCTTGCAGTTTGGTCTGAGGATGAAATTTCTGAGAATGTACGTTTTGAACACAGCATTGTATGATAGTGAATCACGGACTATGGAAAGACCGGTAAACACAATGTGTTTGACGTGTGCTGCTATAGAAGGACGTTGAAAATTAAGTGGAAGATTAAGAAAAGGAATAAGGAGGTTTCCGATATACAGGTAATCGGCAAAGAAAGGAGCATCTGGAAGACACAGCTGACAAGAACGGACAGGATGGTATCACTTGAGTTACTTACATGGTACTATAGGGAGCGTAACAAAGAGATTGGAAAGTATCCAACAAATAATTGAGTAAGCTGGCAGCAAGAGCTAATGAGAAATGAGAAGTGTGGCAGAGAAGTGGACTTCGTGGCGGGCAGCATCAAAACAGTCAGAAAACTGATGACGCATCAACAGGAATATTGAATTTTTGTAAGTCCATCCTTTGGCAGGAGGTACTTGGGACGACGGCCGTTTACTATGGTGTGAAAATAAAACGCCTACAGCCGTCCTTATGATTTTATTTATTTTGTTGCAATCAGTGTCGGCGCTTCAGTGCGCCATGTTCAGGCTGTAGTTGGTGCGGAACGGGTTGATATGATCCCTATACACATTTCGCATCAGTGGCCAGCATAACTGGACACGAAGATAATCTGAAGACTTTCTGTACGGAAGTAGGGCTTGAGTAAGTAAAAAAAAGATAAAATAATGTTACAGGCCAACGAAATGAAATTCCTCAGTAACATAAAAAGGCAAACGGAGTATAAAAGAAATATATATGTTACACGTATTATAAAAACTGATGTATGTATGTCCCACATCTCCTCCTAAACCACTTGGTAAGCGTATCATAACTGGAAAGAATAGCAGTAGGGCTAAGGACTACTTACTTATCAAAGGTGAAACCGGTATTACCTCGGCGTATCATAAAACGCCCAAAGGACTAAGCAGAAGGACTGGACCTTATGGAGGGGGGGGGGGGGGGCGGGAGCATTCCAAATTGGTTCAAATGGCTCTGAGCACTATGCCCGAGGCAGGATTCGAACCTGCGACCGTAGCGACTGCAGCGCCTGGAACCGCTCGGCCACCCCGGCCGGCTGCGGAGCATTCACCTTTTATTGTTCATAATATTTATTAAAGTCAGTCAATGGATAACAACTGTCAAACTGCAAGTAAGAACATTTGTACATGAAACACATCAGTTAGCTTTCGATTGCAAAGCAAGTATAGCCACTTTTCAGATGAGAAAGATAATAGCTTTTAACATTTAAAAAAAATAGTATACACTGAACACCTAAAGGGTTACAATAAGTTCGCTTACAGTTTTAAAACCTTGTCCAAATATACACATTTAAAAGAAAAATTAACCTTACACATGAACAGCGAATAACTATTTTGCATGAACAAATAGTGACGAAATAACATTTATAATAATAAATTCTCAGTCAGAGAACATTTATACATGCGGCCTATCAGTTGGCTTTAGTTACTAATAAATGTATAACAACCGCGTGACTGCTACGGTCGCAGATTCGAATCGTGCCTCGGGCATGGATGTGTGTGATGTCCTTATGTTAGTTAGGTTTAAGTAGTTCTAAGTTCTAGGGGACTGATGACCACAGATGTTAAGTCCCACAGTGCTCAGAGCCATTTGAACCATTTGAAATGTATAACAACTTTTAAAATGAGATAGGCAATACCTTTTTATAGAAAATAGAAAACACTGCACACCCAAAGAACTATCGTAAGCTCACTTACAGATAATTTTAAAACCTTGCACAAATATATTCATTGAAAAGAAACAGTAGCCTTACATACGGACTCTCAGCTAGGCAGGCAATAATATACATTAGACGCTTCTCTTACAGTTCGTTCCCAGCTCACGGCATCGGCCAAGTGCGGACATGAAAATCCTGCGGAGCAGCCAACACGGGCCACACCTGGTTGTGGCGCTCGGACCCGATTTATCGGCCCGACCGAGGGCGTGAGGTACAGTAGGTGCGTCCGACTTCATTTCCTGGCTGCCGATATTCAAACCTCCGCATCAGTGTCTCATGGAGTTAGCGCACTTGCGTACATCATACAGTTCAAGATGCACAATGTTGTCTGGAACAAACTAAACACTCAGATTTAGAACATCACACACAAGCCCCACGGCTTGGATGGTACGGCAGAATTCCGACGCTGCTAGACACTAAGCATTAACAGTTAGATCAGAATGATGCAACAAATTGCGAAGCACGCGACCCCAACATGGATTACTAACAGATTTTCGTAACTGAGCACTCGCTAGTAGTTTGTCTCAGGTAAGGTACACTTGCAATACGGAAGGTAGAAGGTGCATGGCCAGTGAAAGAAATAGAATGTCACCTAATCATTTCAGCGAAATAATCGTCCGTCAGCATCAGAGATGTAGGTCGCCGCTACAATCTTCCAATAAAATGTCATCGGTTAACGGCCACCAACTGCTTGGCTGCGCAGACCACCACAAGACACAGCCGTTACAACTGTCGCTGTACAATGCATTTTCCAAAACACCTCTTCACCGACTGGGGTACCTCGCCTCCTTGAGCGATCGCACCGTCTTCTCTCCACCTCACAACTAAATTCACTCGCGCTCGCTTGTCGATCCGCTCCCTGCCGCGCCACTTCGCGACCGGCTCACAAGCGCCGAAAGGTTATCATCTCTGAACGAATATCGATAGCCGCAAAGCCGCCATAGCTCGAGAGGGATGGGGCGCAAAAGAAGTGTAGCCCACGGCGTGAGAGCGCTTAGAGACTTGCAACAAATTTTACGCATACTTTCAAACCCTTCCGAAACTATTTCTGGCTGACAACCCCCACAAAATAAAGAAAGTCAATAGACTTATCGCTTACTGCATTTTCACTGTACAAGCAGTAAAGCTGCTGCATCAGGTACGACGTTTTAGTTTATTGCTTCTTCACTACCAACTCCATTCGCTACACGTTACGTATGCCCCTGAATGTACCTAAAAAGTACATTGTACGACGCATAGTTCAGTACAAAAGGCGTCATAAGCATTGAGCTACATCCGAACGAAACTACAGGGTTAAAGTCGCTAGAGATACAGGTGAAATGCGTTTACAAATATGTGTGAAATATAAATGGCCCTAAAACCCTCGAGAGATTTCAATGAAACGTGCTACAAACATTACTTACTATCTGGGAAGAAATACTGTAGGGGTAAAGTAATCTACTATTGGGGTGGGGGTCATAATGAGGAGAGAGAAGGGTGGAGGAAGAGACTGACGAATAGAGATGGGGAAGGAGACGTTGACAGATGTGGGGGCGGAGGATACGGACAGAGAAAAAGGCGGAGGAGATGAGCTAATAGAATTGGACTAAATACATGCCCGGGCACCGCCGAGTACTCCGCTAGTTTTTGATATAAAAGGAAATTGTAGTAAATAGGCAGAAATGGACATTCCATCTGTTGCGAAGAAACATCACTACATTTTTGGCAATATAATCCTCAAAGTAAATGAGAGATTGGAAGATCAACAAGAAGGTGGAAGAACCAAATGTAGCTAAAACAGGTCTAATCCACAACAGACGAAGAAGAAGAAGGAAAAAACAGTGTTATGAATCACACTTAGTCACTGTGGTGCGGAACATCCGCCAACAGCGCAATATGGGCAGTCCATAATTTAATAATGGTTGACATCAGCTTCACGTTCGATCGTGTTTCCCACACCTCCCTTGCTGGCAGCTTTCTCGTATTGCGGCGCGGAGGTGAGCCACTTCGCTCGTGCTGACGTCTCAAGAACCTGACTTTACATCAGTTATTCCGAATCGTTACCTATCACCCACGTGGAGTCCCCACGATGCATCCGACAACAGAGCCCTAATACGGAGCAGCCAAGTGGCGCCACTTGATCCGGCAGCTCTGCAAATACGGATGCGAAATAAACAGTTCAATTATAGCGGCGTGTGCTGCGGCAGGAAGGGCTATGCGCTGTGTAGCGGGGCTTAGTGCACGGTCCCCCGCGGACGCACGCCTGTTCCGCTTCCGGTACAAACAGAGGCGAAAGCCCGTCCCCCATCACCACACACACACACACACACACAAAGACACACACCCTGCTGCCGCGAGCTTTTAGCACCGTATGTTCCACTAACAGCCAGATCCTATACCCCTTCCCCCTACCCGAACACTCTCCGCCAAACATCACAAGGCGTTGTTGTTGTGATCTTCAAGGAGAGGTATGATTCACGTTAATCCACCATGCTCTTCATCTCAGCACAACCACGGCAGCCTTGCATCCATATCGAGCTATGTGCGATATTTAATCCTTGGTTTCCCTCTATAGTTTTTACCATTGCACCTCCCCCCCCAATCACTTCTCACTCACACTATAGTTCCATATTTATCTCCATAAGGAGAATTGAATCTTGATGACTCAGAATATCTCCTATCCACTTGCACAACCAAACTCTTTTCTCCAATTTGATTCAGTACTTCATTAAATACCCGATCTATATATAAGATTCTTGTGTAGCACCGTATCTTAAAAACTTCTATTCTTGTCTGTACTGTTCATCGTCAATATTTCATCTCTTTATAATGCTACACTCAAAATATTTTCAAAAAAATACATTTCGAAATTTAAATTGTTATTTAATGTTACCAATTAGTGTATTTCTTATGGCCTAATCTGCGTTTTCGCCACCTATCTTGCTGACCAAGTCCCAATATACGCTTACTATCATTATTTTCAACTGATAACCATGCAGTTAAGATTCTTTAATCTCCAACTCTCATTTTCTCATTTCCTAACCAAATTCCATCAGCATGACCTTACTACACCCGATTACCTAGTTACATTCCTATTGATGTACATCTTATAACTTCTTTACTAGAGAGGGTCTATTCTGCTCAACTACTCTTCTAGTCCTTGTGCGTTT
The DNA here is from genome assembly GCF_021461395.2 of Schistocerca americana. Lineage (NCBI taxonomy): Eukaryota > Metazoa > Arthropoda > Insecta > Orthoptera > Acrididae > Schistocerca > Schistocerca americana. The sequence goes on from NC_060125.1 coordinate 408,630,944, forward strand.
CAGATAAAATACAGTGTCATCGGCAAAACCTTAAAATTTTGTTTCTTCGACCTGAATTTTAACTTCTTTTCCAATTTTTTTCTTTTTTTTTTTTTTTTTTTTTTTTTTTTTTACTGCTCTCTCTACGTACGAACTCTGTAACGTGGTGGATAGTTTAAAACCTTGCTGCGCTTCTTTCTCAATTACTGCCTCCTTCGATTTTGTAACTGCAGTCTGGTTTCTGTTCGGGTATGTAATATGATCGCACTAGTACCCTTTACTTGGCTGGAGAAGAAAAAAAAGCCACAATTTTAGTGAAACTTAATGCTGTATCCCGACTCGAGTATAGTTAAATTACGCTTATGATACTTTTCAATCTCAGCTTGGATATTTCATAGATTGTTACTAGTGTTTGGCACAGTCCCTTTTTAATTTTTCTTTTCGGCTTTTAACAATACAGCTTCTAACAACGTTTCACGTATACATTAAATCCTTTTAAATATAAAATGACAATTATCTCTCATACTAAGAAAGTAGTTTTTGCATTTCATAACGCGCGTGGATTATCATCTTTATCAGTTAGTTGAAAACTTACCTCACACATGAAGCTATCACACAAAATACGTCGTGCTAAAGGTAGCACAAATTCGTAACAGTCTTACGCAGATTATTGTCTTATCATGTACGGAACTCTTTAGTGTAGACTCTTGCTAGTTTTTCGTTGATATCTCGATACAGAAGTCCAGCAGATTCTTAGCCGTTAAAAACATTGGGTCATGGGCTCCATGGAGAACACCCACCATCACTCGGCAACCATTGCGATTGATGATGGCGTACGCTCCATCCACGCTCAGTTCGGCTCGATGCCCGTACAGGTTTGAACCGTTGATGCTGGCCAAAACCCGCCGACAAATTTAATTGTGCATTCTTCTGATTAAACTGTACAGGGTGGTCCACTGATAGTGACCGGGCCAAATATCTTACGAAATAAGCATCAAATGAAAAAAACTGCAAAGAACGAAACTCGTATAGCTTGAAGGGGGAAACTAGATGGCGCTATGGTTGGATCGCTAGATGGCACTGCCATAGGTCAAATGGATATCAGCTGCGTTTTTTTTTAAAAAATAGGAACCCCCATTTTTTATTACATGTTCGTGTAGTGCGTAAAGAAATATGAATGTCTTAGATGGACCATTTTTTTTCGCTTTGTGATAGATGGCGCTGTAATAGTCACAAACGTATAAGTTCGTGGTATCACTTAACATTCCGCCAGTGCCGACGGTATTTGTTTCGTGATACATTACCCGTGTTGAAATGGACCGTTACCAATTGCGGAAGAGGTCGATATCGTGTTGATGCACGGCTATTGTGATCAAAATGCCCAACGGTGCTGCTAGGTATCCTGGACGACATCTTCCAAGGGTCCGGACCGTTCGCCGTATAGTTATGTTATTTAAGGAAACAGGAAGTGTTCAGCCACATGTGAAACGTCAACCACGACCTGCAACAAATGATGATGCCAAAGCAGGTGTTTTAGCTGCTGTCGCGGCTAATCCGCACGTCAGTAGCAGACAAACTGCGCGGGAATCTCAAAAATGACGGTGTTGAGAATGCTACATAAACATCTATTGCACCCGTACCATATTTCTGTGCCCCAGGAATTGCATGGCGACGACTTTGAACGTCGTGTACAGTTCTGCCACTGGGCAAAAGAGAAATTACGGGACGATGACAGATTTTTTGCACATGTTCTATTTAGCGACGAAGCGTCATTCACCAACAGCGGTTACGTAAACCGGCATAATATGCACTATTGGGCAACGGAAAATCCACGATGGCTGCGACAAGCGGAACATCAGTGACCTTGGCGGGTTAACGTATGGTGCAGCATTATGGAAGGAAGGATTATTGGCCCCCATTTTATCGATGGCAATCTAAATGTGCAATGTATGCTGATTTCCTACATAATGTTCTTCCGATGTTACTACAAGATGTTTCACTGCATTAGAGAATAGCGATGTACTTCCAACGTGGTGGATGTCCGGCACATAGCTCGCGTGCGGTTGAAGCGGTATTGAATAGCATCTTTCATGACAGGTGGATTGGTCGTCGAAGCACCATACCATGGTCCGCACGTTCACCGGATCTGACGTCCCCGGATTTCTTTCTGTGGGGAAAGTTGAAGGATGTTTGCTATCGTGATTCACCGACAACGCCTGACAACATGCGTCAGCACATTGTCAATGCATGTGCGAACATTACGGAAGGCGAACTACTCGCTGCTGAGAGGAATGTCGTTACACGTATTGCCAAGTACATTGAGGTTGACGGACATCAAATGGCTCTGAGCACTATGGGACTCAACTTCCGAGGTCATTAGTCCCCTAGAACTTAGAACTAGTTATCCTAACTAACCTAAGGACATCACATACATCCATGCCCGAGGCAGGATTCGAACCTGCGACCGTAGCGTGACGGACATCATTTTGAGCATTTGTTGCATTAATGTGGTATTTACAGGTAATCACGCTGTAACAGCATGCGTTCTCAGAAATGATAAGTTCACAAAGGTACATGTATCACATTGGAACAACCGAAATAAAATGTTCAAAAGTGCCTACGTTCTGTATTTTAATTTAAGAAACCTACCTGTTACCAACTGTTCGCCTAAAATTGTGAGCCATATGTTTGTGACTATTACAGCGCCATCTATCACAAAGCGAAAAATGTGGTCCAACTAAAACATACATATTTTTTTACGTACTACACGAATATGTAATAAAGAATGGGGGTTCCAATTTTTAAAAAAACGCAGTTGATGTCCGTATGACCTATGGTAGCGCCATCTAGCGGACCAACCATAGCTCTATCTGGTTTCCGCCTTCAAGCTAGACAAGTTTCGTTCTTTGTAGTCTTTTTGTTTGACGCTTATTCGTGAGATATTTGGCCCGGTCACGATCAATGGACCACCCTGTATGCTTAAAATAAATACAATCTCGTACTTTGCTTTTCTTCCTGGTGCTGCAGTTTCATTGGCAAGTAGTTTGTTAACGATAGCGAAAATTGCAATACTCAGAATCAATGACCTGAATGAAATATAAATCAGAGGATGCGTACAGTCAGCGTTAAGAAACTCTCAGTTGCAGCTCTGATGACCTATCTTATGTGTGACTTCAAAGATAGTGTTACGTCAGTCTTGGGCTCTGGAGAACAACGAAACTAAATATAAATGTGAAATTATCTGCCAGTACGCCTAGACGATGCCAAAGCATGCGCTATCAGCTAGTTTATGTATCCAGATGGGACAGAATTATCAGTTTTCGGGAAACTGACTTGTCATACCGCGTCACTTCGGCAAGCAAAGGGCTTGCTGCTACAGATGTGATTCACATGTGCAGTAAATGAAGTGAATCACAAGCAGCCTCCAGCCGTCACCGGAAAATGATGTGAGACTTAGTTACTCTTCTTTCGATAGCCGCTAAATGTAATGTCGATTCACCTTAAGAAGCATCAATCATCCTCTTAAAATAGCAGAAGACGTCGCTTTGAAGTGCTGTAGATGATGTGAGTAGGAACCAGATGGTCAAGTGACAAGCGCTGACGTAAGTGGTGTGCATGAGTCAATCGCTTCTATAGAATGAGCACAATTAGGAGGCGCCAGAATTACAGAAAGGAGCTATCGTGTTTCGACATGCCCATGATCAACGCCGTGGATGAATTTTCCGTATTTGTTTGCGTATAAACGCGTACTGTTCGTGTCTACAAGAAATGGAGTATCACTTGCAGAGTATAACACGGGGTCAGTGGTCGTAGAATGATCGAAAATGGAGCGTTATGCCTAGGCAAAGACAATAGGTTTCAAAGCGACAGGAACTGCCGCTGTCAGTATAACACCATCGCTGTGCGAACATCGCAGAGAGAGCTCTCTGTATGCAATGGTGATTTCCAGTTATCTGTTTCACAAAAGTCCTTTGCTAACAGCGGTAATAAACTCGCGCGTTTTCAGTGGACCTGGCATCCGAGAAACTGTATGGAGGTATGCAGTTTGGCCCCCGAGTCGCGATTTTCTTTCTCAAGTGGCGCAAGGCGTTGAGTGAACCGATGGCCCAATGACGTGTTTAACCGGTGGAGTGTGGAGACTGCAATGGGCGATGGGCGATGTTTATTGGGCCCACTAATTCACGTTAGCTCGAAGAGGAACCAGGATGTTTATTTCAACAGCATCAGTGAATAAATGTTCCCCTCTCTTCTGCGTCTTCATGGTGTGTACCCTGCGGACACTCCAGTTTTTTCCGGTATCCTCGGAAAATATGGGCCCCGCAACAAACTTGTGACGTCACACTAGTTCCTTTGCCCGACACACATCGCGAAGGCTCGGCTACGTCTGGGACCAGCTGAGAAATCGTGTGTAAGTGAATGAATGCCCACGTTGTCATAGACAACTTCAGTGAATTTAAATGCTCATCTGTGAAGTATTAAACTGGTCTGAAATAGTAAATGGTCACTGTCGGAGATGGTGGTTGCGACTGGTAAGACCGGTAGTGACACGTGCTGTGACGCATGGCACAGGACCCGTATATCTTTTTGGCTCCAGTCTCTCTAGTGTGACAACAGTCGTCTTCCCAGGCCTGCGCGCATGCGTTTTTGGTTTGACGAACACTGAAGCATCTCTATCGGCCCACTAAATCCGGATGTGACCCGTATGTAGAATGTCTAGGACTGGAACACTGAGTGAAATGTAGTAATTGGTAGCTGTACAGGATCTTATCATCAATGAGTCACTTCTGCATACAAGAAGAAATTTTTGGACTAGTCGATGAAATAACGTAATTATCAAATCTAAAAGTTGTGTTACACGTGTTAGTGTTATGTCTTCAGGGGTGACAAGTTTTTCTCTGGAGTGCTGACATTGTCTACACTGTCAGCTACTTTAGAAATGAAAATTAAATGAGAAACAATGATAAGAGACTGCGAGGACAGAGTGGATATCACAACTTAACACAGTTATTGTTTAATTCTATGAAAAATATCGTAAAATTATGAAACAACTGACGTTCGGTTGGTTATTCAAAAGAGGGCGAAGCTTCCCGAACTTTTACGGGCAGACAATGGGTTCGCTGAAGCTCGACATCTAAGTTCCTGTGAAAAACGCAGTTTGAATCGGAATGTGGAAATATTACTGCTAAGTTATTATAGGACTAACTCTCCGTACTGTGAGTGTTCAAATGGTTTAGATGGCTCTGAGCACTATGGGACTTAACATCTATGGCCATCAGTCCCCTAGAACTTAGAACTACTTAAACCTAAGTAACCTAAGGACATCATACAACACCCAGTCATCACGAGGCAGAGAAAATACATGACCTCGCCGGGAATCGAACCCGGGCGCGGGAACTGTGAGTGTGATTTATTGATAACTTGTATTCCACGACAGGCTGCGGGCAGTATTTTTATAGATCACAAAGTGTCACTAATCCATATGCTTCAGAAAAATCAACAATGCTATTAAATTTGTAAAGTGCCATATCTGAATTGTAGGTACTCAATAACATCCACTGTGGAACGACTAGTCACTTATTTCTAACACCCTTCTCAATTGCTCTTCCAACTACAGGGAACAAAAAGCAAAATTGTACTCGGCAGTCACCTTCAAGCGCTTGCTCTGTGGTACGTAGACAGGTGCGCGTTGTCAACAGGAGACCTCCTGCGATAAAAGTCCACGTCGTAGTTACTGCGATGGCATAAGCACGGCTCACGGCTATGTGCACTTGTCTTTCTGCACACATACTTCGCAACCCATCGTACTGTGCTCGGCGGAGGGTACCCTGTACTGTTGTTGTTGTTGTGGTCTTCAGTCCTGAGACTGGTTTGATGCAGCTCTCCATGCTGCTCTATCCTGTGCAAGCTTCTTCATCTCCCAGTACCTACTGCAACCTACATCCTTCTGAATCTGTTTAATGTATTCATCTCTTGGTCTCCCTCTACGACTTTTACCCTCCACGGTGCCCTCCAATACCAAACTGGTGATCCCTTGATGCCTCAGAATATGCCTTACCAACCGATCCCTTCTTCTAGTCAAGTTGTGCCACAAGCTCCTCTTCTCCCCAATTCTATTCAATACCTCCTCATTATTTATGTGATCTACCCATCTAATCTTCAGCATTCTTCTGTACAACTGCTAGTCATTTCCTTTCCTGTTCCACTCGCAAATAGAACGAGGGAAAAACGACTGTCTATATGCCTTCGTACGAGCCCTAATTTATCTCATATTTGTCATCCTTGAGCGATATGAAATTCGACGGCAGGAGAATCGTTCTGCAGTCAGTTTCCAATGCCGGTTGCCTAAATTTTCTCAACAGTGTTCCTCGAAACTAACGTCCTCTTCTTGCACGGAATGCGTATGATCAAACCTACCAGTAATAAATCCAGCAGACTGTCCCTGAACTGCTTCGATGTCTTCCTTTAATTCGACCTGGTGAGGATCCCAAACACTCGAGCAGTAGTCAAGAGTAGTGAGCCGTGTGCGGCTCGCGTTGATGCCGTTCATAGCTTGGCATCATGTAATAGCGATAGTGTCGTCTCGTTTTCTTTGTGTGTTCACTGGCGCCACTACGTTTGCTCGAATTGTCTGTCCGTGAGTGGCAGCAGTAGCGCTTATCGATAGCGCGTACCGTGGTCCCGCCATTGGAGCGGTCTCTAGTATTCCCGGGTCGTTGTGTGCCGAGCTAGTTGAGTTGGGACGGGGCAGCAGTGAGATCCGGACAGCTAGTACTCGCCCGACCGCTGGCGACACACATGAACTGTCTGACGGAAGGATGTGGTCTCGAGAGTGCACGACCACGTCAAGGACCGCATTCAGCGAGTTTTAGTTGAATGGACCGTGATCTTCGGGTAGTGAGACTTTCACTGGTGTATGTGTGTGTCCGCCCGTCGAAGGGACCTGATGGCAATAAGTTGTCAGTCCACGATTTACACTGGGATATTTCCCGTGCCTGACTTGAGTGGGGACTGCTGTTGGTTGGTCGTTCGGTCGGTCGTCGCAGCGGACGACGTGCGTTTGACTGGTTTTACTATTGTGAGTTGGTGGACTTATTTTCACCGATCCATGTGTATCTTGTGGTTTTGAATGAGCAGTTATTTTAATGCTGTCTGCGTACTGGATTCGGTGAGGAGTTGCGAACGGACATCTCTTCGCTTGGGGCGCACCAGCGAGCATGTCCATCCAATGCGAGGGCAAGCCGGAGCCGCTGGTAGCGCGCTTCCACTGCCAGATCCAGGAGGGGTAGCTGCGAGAGCGACGACTTCGTTGCATACCGAACCCTGGGAGTTTAAGTCGAGTGAAGAGTTGACTGCTAATGCAACCTCAGCTATTCTCAGTTCTCGCCTTTGATCGGCGGGTTGTTGCTCCCAGGGCCGCTGAGCCTGGCGGCAACGAGTGAAGTGTTTCGAGGCGCTGAAATATTGCAGCCGTCTTTCTCTATTTGTTATTCACCATTGAATTTAGTATTATTCTTATTAGTGAAGCGCAACCAACGGTATTTTCTGCCTTGTTGCCGCTAACGCCCCAGTTACCTGCCCTAGTTTGAGTTGCCATCCTGTTACGTGAGTACACCTCTTGGCTGCCTGTCTCACCTTATCTTACGTTCGATGTTACCTTCCCAGGCCGACCCTTGTAACACTTGCTGAGAACCGCTTGTCCTGATTCCTTAGATTGTGATGTTTGTTTCAAGGATATTTGTAAGTTTCTAATTATTGTTGGTGTGGCCTTCAGCCGAGCAATAATTTCACTTCTTTCGTGATAAGGCCTTCAGCCGTGTTACAGTAAGTTTTTTTTAAGCAAACTTGTTTTAAAAGCAAGGGATTTATCTTAAAGGTGCTATTTGGAATTGTTTTTCTGACTTCTAAATCAGGCCTTCAGCCGTTTGTTATTTGAAATTATTTGTGGTCCTCAGGCGAGAAATAATTTCGCTTCTTTATAAAAAGGCCTTCAGCCACGTTACAGTTGGCTTTAAAACGAAGTATTTATCTTAATATGTGCTATTTGGAATTGATCTTCTAATTCAGGCCTTCAGCCGTTTGTGATTTGAAGTTCTGTGTGGACTTCTGCCAAGCTATAATTTCGCTTCTTTTATAACAAGGCCTTCAGCCGTGTTACAGTTTGTTTTAAAACGAAGTATTTATCTTAATAAGTGCTGTTTGGAATTGTTTTTCTTATTCAGGCCTTCAGCCGTTTGTTGTTTGAGGTTATTGTCGGTAGCCTTTGGCCCTAAAATTGTGGAACTTTTTTTCTGTGATAAGGCCTTCAGCCATCATACAGTCAATTGTGTTTTTTGAAGAGATTGTTTTAAAATTCTAGTTTCTTTAAATAAAGTCACGTATTTGTTGTGTAACCGAGAGTAACTAATTACGGCCCAGTCCACAGTCGTAACCTTATCCTGCCCATCCTTAGAACCCATCTCTCAATTAGGTCGTACTAGTGTTCTACACGCCGTGTGCTTTGTAGTTGAGCTACACTTTCCTAAAATTCTGCCAGTAAACGAAAGTCCACCATTCGCCATCCCTACTACTGTCCTTCCATGCTCATATCGCTTTGCAATGTGTCAAGCGGCACACTACCAATCCTGTATTCTAACATTACGGGATTATTTTTCCCACTCATCTGCATTAACTTACATTTTTCTACACTTAGAGCTAGCTGCTATTCATCACACCAACTAGAAATTAAGTCGTCTTGTATCCTCCTAAAGTGATTCAACGACGCTCTATCCCGTATACCATAACATTATCAGCAAACAATCGCAGATTGTTGCTCACCCTCTCCGTCAGATCATTTATGTACACAGTGTGTCCCGCTTCCGTTACGACTGCTTTTGTGAAATTCCAAACCGCAGTGCTATCTTGGGGGGAGTTGCGGCGTTACTAACCTTGAAGCTTCAGAAATAGCTGTGTAGAAAGTCAAGCCTGTCTGCCTGCCGACACTGTTGCAGCAGGCATCCTGGCTGCGGATATACTAGTACGTGTCTGACACTCTTCGGAATTGGCAGTGGAGCAGTGAGGCTACATCAAGTTTTTTGAGTCGTCCAGCGTCGAATTCGATCCGAATACCGAGGGACAGGTTCCTGTCTGCTCTTTCGTGACGACACCCCAGCCCACAAAGCGAACATGGTGCCCGAGTTTTTGACCAGAAGATGGATCACAGTACTGGATCACCCACTGTATTCCCCGGGTTTGGACCCAACAGCTTCTGGATGATCCCAAAATTGAAGCCGGCAATACCGTTATAACGCAGTAAAAGCGAAACAAGAAAATTGTACTGCAGTACTAAAGGCAACTTCAAAAGTCTGTTTCAAAACACTTTTAAAACGATTTCATTTGTGTTTCCATTCAGCAGGATACTACTTTGAATAAATATAGTGATTTTGTGAACATAATACATGTTTTCTATTTCTCATAGCAACAGTCCTAACGGAACTGGGCTACACTGGTACACTGTGTATAGAGAGAATAATGGTAGAACTATCACGCTTTTCTGGGGCACTTCTGATGAACCTTGTCTCCGATGAACACTTCACCGTCGAGGACAACGTATTGGGTTCTGTTACTTGCGAAGTCTTCGAGCCAGTCACAACGTGGGAACCTATTCCGCATGCTCAAAGACTTTCCCGAAATCCAGGAATGTGGAACCTGATTGCTGTCTTTCATCCACTGTTTTAACGGGACTAGCTTCAGGGAGGGATATCGTAATTGTTAGAAGGAAAACGGAATCTGAGGAGTACTTGCCGACACAATTAGTGTGGGAGTTGCCTAAAACACGCAAAAGTCTTCTCTGGGAAACCATCGAGGACAGTGCGACAGTAGCCGGATATGAAGTACTTGAATAATGATAATTGAAACCAACAGCTGCATTGTAATCCAATGTCGTTTATTCAAAACATGTTACCAGTTTCAACGACAAAAAGCGTCATCTTCAGGCCGCTGTACGTGGTAACATACATAGCATGATAGTAAACAAAAATCACAGTTTGCGATTGAAACGAAGATAAACCAAGTCATAAAATTACATAATAAAAATATACCATCATTGTCCATACAAAACACTCCAATGACGTAATGTACACGAGGGGAACCTATGCGCAAGTAACACATTCGCTGTGCTAGTGTGCTTGTGGATCTAAACTATATGCCCGGGTTGCTGCGTAGTTATATCAATGGAGCATGTTTTTATAGTTTTTCGTGATGTCAACGATATTTGAATAATAGGGTTTAGAGCGTGACTTAACTGTTTATCTATTGGAGATCTTTAGAGTACATGTTATTCTTTCGGTGGCTTCGCGTTATCCAATGACGTTTTTCGTTAGGTTTTTGTTGCATTTCTTTACTGCAGCGGTTTGTTATCATGTTACTAGGTTGTTAGGTGTCATTATTGGTAGGTGTTATTATTCTTAGGTGTTCCGGTTAGGGATATGGCCGACTTCGGTTGTTTTGCTAGTGTAATTCGTTGTACGCATGGGTTCCCCTCGGGTACATTACGTCACTGTTGTATATGATTATTAAATACAAAATAAATTATAAGACGAATGTTGAATTCTGTTTTGTATGAGTAACGGTAGTATGTTTTTATTATGTAGTTTTATGATGTGATTTGCCCCCTCTTTAGTGACAAACTGTGATTTTTGTTGCCAGTACTCTCTTGTTTTGCTATCAAGCTATGTATGTTATCGTATGCAGGGGCCTGAAGATGACGCATTTCGGCGTTATAACTGGTAACATGTTTACAATAAACGACGCTGAATTACAATACAGCTGTCGGTTTCAATCATCATTTTGCAAGTAATGCTAATGTCTTGGCTTAGGACCTGTTATGACACACAGTTTGCCGGCCGAGGTGGCCGAGCGGTTCTAGGCGCTACAGTCTGGAACCGCGCGACCGCTACAGTCGCAGGTTCGAATCCTGCCTCGGGCATGGATGTGTGTGATGTCCTTAGGTTAGTTAGGTTTAAGCAGTTCTAAGTTCTAGGGGATTGATGACCTCTGAAGTTAAGTCCCATAGTGCTCAGAGCCATTTGAACCATTTTTTGACACACAGTTTTAATTTGTTACAGTTTCCGATGACACACGCCTTATTTCCGGTGGAGAGACAAGACATACGATTAGTGCAAGGACAGGTTAACAGCGATGTTAGTGGTTAACCGTACGAAGCTGCTCCGTACAACAGACGTGGCTTCCGCGCTAAGTACGTGTGACGGAGGCTGACGTATTATCAGGGGCGCTGTTTTCCGCCTTGGAGCGTGACAGGACGCGGGTGATAAATGGGCGCGGGCCCCTAGGACACAGTCCGTGGCTGCGGCAGCGGCAGCGCCAGCGCCGGCTGGGGTGAACGACCCGGCGCGCCTGAGACAACTGCCGAATGCTGAAGGACCTCCTCCAGGGGCGAGGCGCACCGGGTCCTTGGCGGTCGGCGCTCTGCGCATGCGCAGTACCAGCCGCCTCCGCGGTCCGTACGGTGCCGCGCTGCGCGAGCGCGCCGCTGCCGGGGTGGTCCTCACGACCAACGGCGATCGTGACCGAAGTGTACAGCCGTGGGAACGCAATCTCAGTGTTTACAGTATCATGGAGAGATATCGTCGAGACGCCGTAGTTTTACTTACTGGCGCACGCTCAAATGCTGTCCTGCAATGTAGATATGGCTTTATGGTTCACGGACGTTTAGTGGAAATTGCTCGATATTTCAACGAACGGCTGTTCGTCTACTTTAGGTGCTACCTAGCTATGAGCCTTGGTCGGTGTGTTCCAGCTGGCTTGATTTCTCTGCATAAATGCTTCGCGGAGTTTTGTCGCGTCATATATGCATGTAATTTCAAGCTTTCAACGACTTCTATATGGTTGAAATGGCTATGAGCACTAGAACTTAGAACTAGTTAAACCTAACTAACCTAAGAACATCACACACATCCATGCCCGAGGCAGGATTCGTATCTGCGACCGTAGCAGTCGCACCTTTTCCGGACTGAAGGGCCTAGAACCGCTCGACGACTTCTGACAAAGACCGCAGTCGTTATCACACAGGACTCGCATTCGTAAGGACGACGGTTCAAACCCCCGTCCGGCCACCCTGATTTAGATTTACCGTATCACTTGAGGCAAATGCGATATGTTCCTTTGAAAGAGCACGGTCATTTCCTTCCTTATCCTTACACACAGTCATCAGAAGATGATCAGCCTATAACATTCCTGGGACGCCCAATAAAAAGTAGCCTTGGTGTCAGTGGCTCTGTAATTTATAAAATTCTTTGTGCATGTGGTTCGTCAAACTGAACGATTTCAGAAGGCTGCACAGAGCACCGATTTCGACAAATCTTCTGCTAACGAACACAGGCTCATGAACAAATATAGGATGTGTTTCATGAATGGAAAATATTACCCCATACATCTGCCTGTTGGGATTCTGTGATCAAAGAAGCCGTCGAAACCAGAATTTTGAAGTACTACAACTTTAACGGAAGATCAGCTATTCTTTCACTGGTGGATGGAATACGGTGACCAACTAGCCCGTGTTTCACGGGGCCTCCCTTTTTTTTTTTTTTTTAAATCCTCCCGACTCCCTTACTGATGGCCTGCTTCTGCCGTTCACGTCGTCAGTGAATAGTAATCCCGCTAAGTACCATCGATAGCTGAAATTCGCTGACCGTCATATCTCGAAAAGTTTTTTGTTATTATCGGTATTATAGTCGACATAAGTCTTTTCGCTGTTCATGTTTCTGCGGGAAGAAGACGATTTGGTTCAAGGGAATGCGATGAGTGGAGAAAGAGTGACGTACCACACCCTGCTAGAGGGGTCCTCAGTCAGTACTGCCAACCCACTCGCTTCTTACTGATCACCAGCTGTGGAGACAAATAGCACACAGAAGTAACAAGAAGACTTATTATTTACAACAAATTTCATTAAGGAATAAATATACTGCGAAGCAGTAATTAGTATGTCCAATTTGAATACGTTTCGGTATCCTGTACTTGAATTTATACCTCAAATGCGCCTTATTTACACGCTTTTACACTCTAAAAACTTTCTGTCGCATTGTGGAGTTATCCTAAAACGTGATACCATATGACATAACGTATTTATCCTTTGTTACCCATTATAGTAAAATGCGATGTAGTTGTGCTGCTGAAGTTTATTTCAATTAATTGCCCCTTAAACTGTCTTAACAACATTATATGTTGTTGGTCATCGCCCTTACAGCCACGATCAAATGTTAGAATGAAATTAGAATGAAATCAATACCTTCAGCCGTTGACGGGCGTTGATATATTTGAACGGGGACTCGAACCCGGAATCTCCTGCTTACATGGCAGACGCTCTATCCATCTGAGCCACGGAGGGCACAAAGGATAGCGCGGCTGCAGGAACTATCCCTTGCACGCCCCCCGCGAGACCCACATTCTCACCTTGTATGTCCATACAGTACATTCGTAATGTCTTTACCCAACATATTACTCGTGGAAGCCATTCTTACGAAATCCCGTAAGAGTTCGGGTAATGTGTGTGCATCCGCTCAGAAGAAGGTCATGGCCGGTATTGCCAGAACTATATACTTATATGAATATGGTACCTGTTCTTTCGGACATGGTCGAAAGAACACCATATTCATATATGATCAAATGTTGGTCGCCCTGCCATGTAAACAGGCTGTTAACAAGCAAAAGCCAACAGATAAATAAGCTGAGTCAGTCGCCATATAGCGAAATCAACATCCTTAGCACCGTTTTTCCATCAAGATATCGGCATAATTTCCTCTAGCACATCGAAGTACCGTGACTCCGTGACTGCATGATATAATTCGGACAAATAAACTACAAACCGGCCCGCGAACAACGAGGACCGAGAAAGTGCATACACATCTTAGGCGGCACGAACTCCGTAAAGCATTTACTCAAGCAACAAGCCACGAAAAAATGCTGTCATGTCATTTCTCTGTAACCGATGCCTTAGCACTGCCAACGCTGATTCCCACATTTTGCTGTGCCCAAATCCTGTGTCTCTGATGAAGTCGTTCTCTACAAGCATTTCGACTGCTATTTTCATGGCAGTGCAAATAGGTCGCGACGGACGTGAAGAAGAGATCTCTAAGCCAGGACAGGTAGGCCGGATTGCTTCTTCGTGCCGCGCGGTGCGGGGTCCCTGGTTTGTTTCATCGGCAGCAGACTCCGGAAGGTTACTCTGCGATGATATTACAGCCCCTCTGTCCCTTCTTCCGACCGACTGCACTTTTCTAGTGATCAAGATTACGAAGAGCTCCCCGCAGTCACACGTTAAAGTGACGTCCGGCTGTGAAATTTCCGCGAGCACGTCCGACGTTACTCGAGATTCTTTTTCCTATTTTTTTTTTGTTTTTTTTTTTGTTTTTGAGTCAGCAAACTTCTGATTGATTTGATGCTGCGCGCCAAGAATTCCTCTCCCACGCCAACCTCTTTATCTCAGAGCAGCACTTGCAGCGTACGTCCTAAATTATTTGCGGGATGTATTCCAATCTCTGCCTTCCTCTACAGTTTTTGCCCTCTACAGCTCCCTTTAGTACCATCGAAGTCATTCTCTGATGTCTTAAAAGACGTCCTATCATCCTGCCACTTCTCCTTTTCAGTGTTTTGCACATGATACTTTCCTCTCCAATTCTGCGCGGAACCTCCTCAGTCCTTATCAGTCCAACTAATTTTCAACATTCGTCTGTAGCAGCACATCTCAAATGTTTCGATTCTCTTCTGTTCCGGTTTTCTCACAGTTCATGTTTCACTGCCATACAATGCTGCGCTCCAAACGCACATTCTCAGAAATTTCTTCCTCGAATTAAGGCCTATTTTTCTACTCGTAGACTTGTCTTGGCCAGGAATGCCCTTTTTGCCAGTGGTAGCCTACTTTTGATATCCTCCTTGCTCCGTCCGTCATTGGTTATACTGCTGCTTAGGTAGCAGAATTCCTTAACTTCATCTACTTCGTGACCATCAATCGTAATCTTAAGCTTCTCGCTGGTCTCATTTCTGCTACTTCTTATTACTTTCGTCTTTCTTCGATTTACTCTCAATCCATGTTCTGTACTCATTAGACTGTTCATTTAAATTTAGCTGACCATGCAATTATTCTTCACTTTCTCTCAGAATAGCAATGTCATCAGCGAATCGTATCATTTATATCCTTTCAGCATGAATTTTAATTTCACTTCTGAAACATTCTTTTATTTCCATAACTGCTTCCTCGATGTACAGATTGAACAATAGGGGTGAAATGCTACATCCTTAACTTGCTCCCTTTTTAATATGACCACTTCGTTCTTGGTCGTTTACTCCCTCATAGCTGTTACGTACTGTATATGACCCGTCTCTCCCTATAGCTTACTCCTACTTTTCTCAGAATTTCGAACAACTTGCACCATTTAAATTGTCGAACGCTTTTTTCAGTTCGATAAATCCTATGAACGTGTCTTGATTTTCCTTTAGTCTTGCTTTCATTATCAACTGCAAAGTCAGAATTGCCTCTCTGGTGTCTTTACCTTTCCTAAAGCCAAACTGATCGTCATCTAACTCAGCTTCAATTTTCTTTCCCATTCTTCTGTATATTATTTTTGTCAGCAACTTGGATGCATGAGATGTTAAGCTGATTGTGCGATGATTCTCGCCTTTGTCAGCTCTTGCAGTCTTCGAAATTGTGTGGATGATATTTTTCCGAAAGTCAGATGGTATGTCGCCAGACTCATACATTCTGCACACCAACGCGAATAGTCGTTTTGTCGCCACTTCCCTCAATGATTTTAGAAATTCTGATGAAATGTGATCCGTCCCCTCTAGCTTATTTGATCTTAGCTCCCCCAAAGCTCTCTTAAATTCCGATTCTAATACTGGATCCCCTATCTCTTCTAAACCAACTCCTGTTTCTTTTCCTACCACATCAGACGAATTGTCCGCCTCATACAGGAACGAAATGTACTCTTTCCATCTATCCGCACTCCCCTCCGCATTTAACGGTAGAATTCCCGTTGCACTCCTGATGTTACTACCCTTGCTTTTAATTTCGTCGTAGGTTGTTTTGACTTTCCTATATGCTGAGTCAGTCCTACATTTGTCATGCAGCCAATCGTCTTAGCTTCCCTGCACTTCCCTGCACTTCCTGTTTGTTTCATTCCTCCCCGACTTGTATTTCGGTATTCCTGAATTTCCCTGAACGTTTTTGTGCTTCCTTCTTTCACCGATCAGCTGAACTATTTCTTCTGTTACCCATGTTTTCTTTTCAGTTACCTTCTTTGTACCCATGCTTTTCTTTCTAGCTTCTGTGATTTTCTCAACTATTAACTATTAATATAATAACATCTCACAGAACTTCACTGTCTACGTGAGTATTTGACAGGATAATGGAAGGTTGCTCCTGCTAACAGTTTGGTGTATGAGCTAGTTATGTTCTACTCAACTGCGCTCTACCAGGAGCAGTTAATTTACAATGTGGCCCCAATCGCTATGTTACAGTTTCAGCAACAGATGCCACTTGCTGTGACAGAGCACATTTACATCAATAATGAACAATCTGACGCTTCAAATGCATCACCAGACGTATGTGCATGGCGCCTGTCTTATTTCGATGATGCAAAGACGACTGCTTTGACATCGGTGCAAGCGTTCATTGTCACAGGATGTGGCGTCTGTGGGTGTAGCTTCAAAATTTCAAACACTGTAAATTAAATGCAAATCACCAATGATCCATTATCGATATAGAGCAGCTGGCTGCAAAAGATTATATTTCTTCATTCTGACCTTTACCCCGTATCTTCAGGCGAAATTCTTTACCCTCATCTGTTTGCGTTTAATGTTATCCAAGTGAATGCGTGAGAACGTTTCCTGAAGTGTTTATCAGTTGTCTAGTGGAAGGATACTATCGATCGGCCAACTAACGAAAATATACAATAATCTTCTGGATATTGTAATAAATATTGTTATTTTCAGTGTAGCCTGAGCATTTTCTTTCGTATTTCACTTTAACAGACACAGAAGCCATAAATATTCACTGTTAATGAAATATTTGAAAAATAAAAACGTGTCATCAGCCCAATAAAGGAGACTGGTTTCCTTCAAAGGGCCTGGTAATTTCTGTGAATAGGATGTAGTGTAATAGCTGTTAAATGCTAAACACACCTAAATAAGTGTCACAATGTTAAATATTTTTTAGTTTTAGGAATCTTTTGTTGGCATATGAAACCGAATAATATATATTCGAAACCAAGGATGTTACTAGTCGAAATGCCGCCTTCCAAGGTAAACAATAAACATATTTGATTATCAAAAAATTTAAAACTGTTAGAAAGCATATATACTGAAAACCATTGCTTAAATTTTGTTCATAATGGACTAATTTGGCCTAAGATTGAACCAAGCTCAAGTCAACTCGCACTGCATCGTTTAACAACACTTAATCTCCGTCCACAGCAAGTAATATCATACTACGAATGTGACACACTGTTGTGAACTGCTTTACAGTGATGGATGCTGTGAGTTTATCATTATTACTATATCGCTACGCCGATTCAGTCATGAATTTTAGTAAATTACAAGAGACTGTAGGGCAATTCCTAAGTATTTCACAGCTGCAATGTGTCTTCATGGAACAACTGACGACTAATACGGGAACACAGAGTGCTAATATGCACCTATTATTAAAGTCCGCCAAGAAATGGAGCTGTCCCATCAATGAACCGTCCCATCGATAGCAACCTTACCCTAAATATAGTGTCACGTGGGTACCAGCCCTCCAGGATGGCCGCATACCGGCCCTCATCGTTAATCCTCCAGGCGGTTTCGGTCTGGGCCCGGCGCGCATCTCCGGATCCCACATGTGGGGTGTCAACGTACACTAGAATCCGGCCGTGTAATTGACTGAAAAGGATGAAATGTTGAAATATGAAACACAACACATAATTTATATTTGCGTGGCACATATGATGTTATACAAATAACTGGTTGTCAAGGAATCTTGAGAAACGCATGAAATTTATGACAAAGATGCAGACATAACCAAAGAAGTACGTACTGCTGTGCTCGAGACGACAGAAATGTTAAAAGCAACACTAAAATGGGCGCAATGTTGAGAGAGTACAGAGGATAGAACGCGTTAAATAAGAACATGACAAAATATTAGTGAACCTCCAGCAGATACCACGCTTATACCACGTAATGCCTCTTGTCTTGATAATTGTCTCGATTCGGTGAAGAAGGAAGTCCATAACAAGCCATTCAGTGATGACTAGATCCCACAGAGGTACCATATTAACGGATGTTGTCAAAAGACACCATTATGCTGTCGAGGAGACAGCATACTGATTTCTGTATCAATAATGTATTTATAGTGGGACAGAACAGACGACATGTCACCGACGTATGAGAAGACAATCGGACCAAATATCGAACCCTGGGAAGGAGGGGGGGGGGGGGGTCCGTTGTGACTGTAGTCCCATACACAACCTAATATTGGTTGAGACATAAGATACGAGTGAACCAATGCAATTGCACTTGGAAAAACTTCGGATGCCAAGTTTGGCAACTAAAATTTTGAAGTTCATATGGTTCAAATGGCTCTGAGCACTATGGGACTTAACATCTGAGGTCATCAGTCCCCTAGAACTTACAGCTACTTAAACCTAACTAACCTAAGGACATCACACACATCCATGCCCGAGGCCAGATTCGAACCTGCGACCGTAGTGGTCGCACGGTTCCAGACTGTAGCACCTAGAACAGCTCGGCCACACCGACCGACCCAAAATTTTGAAGTGATTGGCATCAAAAACTTCCCTGAAATAAAAAGCAAGGCATGTGAAAGTCGTCTCTCGTCGGCATGAACTTTCTCCCTTCTTCACGAGCACAGTGATTACGGTTCTATTCTATCTTCTTAGCTGCCACAAATATCACTTGTCTTTTCTTAAGATAACCGTTTTCTTGAGGTGAGGCGAGTCATAGCGTCCCTCCGCCCGCCGTGTTGAACAATACGTTCATCAAAAATGGCTGGCATTGGTAGCGGTGTTTATTTCAACTCTCATAAACCGAGAACATTTTACCAGATTTTCTCTGGCTTCTTGTTCGTTGAATAAGACTTTTTTGACTGAGTCTCTGTTCATTTGTGTGCTGTATCAAAGACCATTGTGCAGGTTTCCTCCCCAGAAGTGAGAGAAGTGTAACACGCGAGTGTGTGTCTGTGTGTGTGGACAGAGGCGCGGGGCGGGTTTTTTGGCCGCTTCCCACGCTGTCTGGCGTCAAGCGGCGGTGTTTGCCGGCGCCCTCTTGTTGTGTTTACCGCGGGGGCCCCGGCGCTCGTGCGTAGGCGTGGGCGGCCATTGTGCGTGTCGCAGTGCGTGCGACAGCACCTACTGCACTCCCGCCCGATGTGTATCGCCGTTCAAACGTGCAGCACCCTCGGGAGGGGTAGGAAAAAAAAACAGGTTTTCTGCACCCTCACTGGCGTCAAACGGCGCTTCGTCATGCGAGAAGCGGCTTCAATAGCCGGGACACCGCTACTGGGCTCTGCCGCCTTACATAGTGACCCTAACTGCACTCGTTGCCGTATAGCGCCCTCAGTGTAGTACTGCAGCAAAAGTAGTCGAGTGCTCACTTACAGACAGTGCTGAAGGAAAACATATTAAGTAATGTATACCTCCTCTGTGCCTGCAAATATGGAGCACATCTTATTTCTCTCTCTTTTCGGTCATCTGTCTCGTGACTGGTTTCATGCGGCCCATCACGAATTCCTCTCCTGCGCCCTCACAATATCAGACTAGCACCTAACGTCCTCAAATCATTTGTTGGATATATGCGTCTCTGTCTTCCGCTATAGTTTTTACCCTCTATTGTTCCTCTTGTACCACAGACGTTATTCCCTGATGTTTTAACAAAAGTCTTGCTATGACGCTACAACACAGTTAACGTAGTACTACTAAAAAAATATTTAATTTTATCCTTTTTACGGATTTGATATTTTTTATTGCGCATGATCAGTTTCAATAATTTTTGAACATCATAATAAATTAATTTGTTATAAATGGGGTATTACCTGAAAGAGTTAAAAACATTTTTCTAACGTCTGCAGAGCAAACACCCTGCCAATGTCAGAAACATTATATTATATCGAGTAATTGAAACTGTTTGAAGAAACTCTTTGAAGTGCAATCTGATAGCAGTAGCCGTCGGGTGGAAGGCGTGGTGTACTTGGGAGTGAGGAAGGGCAGAATGTGAGGGACTCTGGCGCAGCGAACGTGTGTGCAGCAACTTCTTGTGGTTGCGAGAGAGACTGAAAGTGCCAAGTTCCACAATAAATTGGTGGCTTACACTGATGCATTAACAGGAACAACAGCAAGTGCAAGGAAAATTTACATCTGGAGACGATGCATTACAGTTGTAATGGTTGAAGCCGAGCTATTAATTTGCACCTGTGCCGTCTAAAAATGTAAAATCAATCCCCATTAGTCTTTTAGCTTTGTAAAAGACTTACCATGTTTGATTAATTTGAGCACTACAATCTTTGTGTGGATTTTAATTATAACTATAATTTCATATTCGTCATTATCGCAGTTTATTATTACGTGGAACAGGACCCGTGTCCTACTACTTCGTGTTTAGAGCGTCAAATTACAAATGAAAAAAATTATTAAAGGACAAAAACGTTGTCAGGAAGTAAAACTAAATTTTTCTTTGTGTTAAAAGTTCCCAAATTTCATATTGTTGCTAATTAATTACAGAAATTAGATAACTTTTGATCTGCAAAAATAAGACCTATCTTTTGACATCACTATTTGAAGAAACTGTTGAAACCAGTTAGTTTGGGAGACCGTAGTAATTTTTATTTCTTTCTAACTAATGGACATATTAAATAATCCGATATGTGTTGGTAATTATTTGTTTATATATCTTGGCTGTTGTACTCTAAAGTTCCCGTGATATTTCATTGTTACTTAGAAAACATTAACCTTTGAATGAAGCAAGATTGTTATAACTAACGTGCAGCTACTCATTGACGTCCAGTATGGGCTGTAATTATCATATGCCAGCAGAACTTGGTACATGTGCTAATGTGTTAATGCGAAACCGATTTTTGTTGGAAAAAATTGGCTTCAGTTGAAACTATTTAACGTGAACGGCAGAAATTGCAGTGCTGCAATGACAGACCATTCCCAATCAAAAAATCTGAGGAGAGACGTGATGTCGGTAAATGGTTTAAAGAAGGTGACGACGAACTTGGAAAACAAGTGTGAGCTTCGTGCGGCACCTGGAAGAGGAGGACGTCTTGTCCCGATGGAAGTTATGACGAGGTTAATGTCGCTGTAACTGACCATGCAGTACGTGCCCCAGGTAGTGCTAGTGCTCGAACAGAGTCAAGTGACTTGTCCATCCCATGGTAAACAGTAGAGAAAGTTTTGCGATCTATGTTACACTGGTACTAGTCCGGACTGTGCAGCAACTAAAACCTTGTGTCCGCAGTAACGTTATGAACATTCAACGGGATAATGAGACACAATTTACACTACAGTGAATACACAGAACTGCCGAATTTGAAGTACTTTTAAGCCGTGTGCTGTGCACGAAGAGCTATTGCACTCCATTACGGAATCACATGCACCTTCATTCTCGGTCCTTTCTTCTTTGAAGAGAATACGCACAGAGGGCGTGTCAGGCGTACCATGAAGTCTGCACGTTATCGATACCTCCTTGTACGGTATGTGGTTCCTGCTTTGGAACAGCACAGCTATGTGGAAACTACTGTTTTCACTCAAGATGGGGCAACACTTAATGTCGCTGGCCCAGTGGAAGATCTACATAATGCAACCTCCGACGAACGTATTACGGTTCAAATGGCTCTGAGCTGTACGGGACCTAACATCTGAGGCCATCAGTCCCCTAGACTTAGAACTACTTAAACCCAGCTAACCTAAGGACATCACACACATCCATGCCTAAGGCAGGTTTCGAACCTGCGACCGTAGCAGCAGCGTGGTTCCGGACTGAAGCGCACAGAACCGCTCGGCCACAGCGGCCGGCGAACGTATTACCTCCTCTGGGGGTATCTGAAAGAACGTGTTTACCATTGACACGTTCGGTCTCTACCTGATATGAAGGCAAATGTACAGGGATACGTTGCTCAGATTCCAACGGAACTCCTGCGAGCAGCTGCTGATAACTTCGTTTTACGTATGCTGCATATCGGCGACGTCCCCGGCGGACAACTGGTGAGATGAGGCTTGCTGGTGTTAGTATCTATTTCTCTATTCTATACTGAATGAACTACTTGCAGTCACTGGTCGTATCTGTGAAATATTCTCGTAATTATGCTTTTATCGCTCTCACCTACCTGTGTCAGTTATTAAATGCTTATTGAGTTATATCACTGTGTAGCTCATGTGTTGAAGTTTGATAACAAACCTGATTGTTACAGTGACCACTTGCTTCTGTTATGGCTAGATAATCCCTCCTCGCCGGCCGCAGTGGCCGAGCGGTAATAGGCGCTACAGTCTGGAACCGCGCGACCGCTTCGGTCACAGGTTCGAACCCTGCCTCGGGCATGGATGTGTGGGATGTCCTTAGGTTGGTTAGGTTTAAGTAGTTCTAAGTTCTAGGGGACTGATGACCTGAGAAGTTCATTCCCATAGTGCTCAGAGCCATTTGAACCATTTTTTTATCCATCCTCTCATCAACATATCTGTATGTACACTCCTGGAAATTGAAATAAGAACACCGTGAATTCATTGTCCCAGGAAGGGGAAACTTTATTGACACATTCCTGGGGTCAGATACATCACATGATCACACTGACAGAACCACAGGCACATAGACACAGGCAACAGAGCATGCACAATGTCGGCACTAGTACAGTGTATATCCACCTTTCGCAGCAAAGCAGGCTGCTATTCTCCCATGGAGACGATCGTAGAGATGCTGGATGTAGTCCTGTGGAACGGCTTGCCATGCCATTTCCACCTGGCGCCTCAGGTGGACCAGCGTTCGTGCTGGACGTGCAGACCGCCTGAGACGACGCTTCATCCAGTCCCAAACATGCTCAATGGGGGACAGATCCGGAGATCTTGCTGGCCAGGGTAGTTGACTTACACCTTCTAGAGCACGTTGGGTGGCACGGGATACATGCGGACGTGCATTGTCCTGTTGGAACAGCAAGTTCCCTTGCCGGTCTAGGAATGGTAGAACGATGGGTTCGATGACGGTTTGGATGTATCGTGCACTATTCAGTGTCCCCTCGACGATCACCAGTGGTGTACGGCCAGTGTAGGAGATCGCTCCCCACACCATGATGCCGGGTGTTGGCCCTGTGTGCCTCGGTCGTATGCAGTCCTGATTGTGGCGCTCACCTGCACGGCGCCAAACACGCATACGACCATCATTGGCACCAAGGCAGAAGCGACTCTCATCGCTGAAGACGACACGTCTCCATTCGTCCCTCCATTCACGCCTGTCGCGACACCACTGGAGGCGGGCTGCACGATGTTGGGGCGTGAGCGGAAGACGGCCTAACGGTGTGCGGGACCGTAGCCCAGCTTCATGGAGACGGTTGCGAATGGTCCTCGCCGATACCCCAGGAGCAACAGTGTCCCTAATTTGCTGGGAAGTGGCGGTGCGGTCCCCTACGGCACTGCGTAGGATCCTACGGTCTTGGCGTGCATCCGTGCGTCGCTGCGGTCCGGTCCCAGGTCGACGGGCACGTGCACCTTCCGCCGACCACTGGCGACAACATCGATGTACTGTGGAGACCTCACGCCCCACGTGTTGAGCAATTCGGCGGTACGTCCACCCGGCCTCCCGCATGCCCACTATACGCCCTCGCTCAAAGTCCGTCAACTGCACATACGGTTCACGTCCACGCTGTCGCGGCATGCTACCAGTGTTAAAGACTGCGATGGAGCTCCGTATGCCACGGCAAACAGGCTGACACTGACGGCGGCGGTGCACAAATGCTGCGCAGCTAGCGCCATTCGACGGCCAACACCGCGGTTCCTGGTGTGTCCGCTGTGCCGTGCGTGTGATCATTGCTTGTACAGCCCTCTCGCAGTGTCCGGAGCAAGTATGGTGGGTCTGACACACCGGTGTCAATGTGTTCTTTTTTCCATTTCCAGGAGTGTATTATGTGCTTCCCATATTTCAATGATTAATTGGGTCTCTCCTATTAATTATCGTTTCAGTAACATGTTTCCATTTGCATGACATTATCATTTCCTTTCAATTAATTTGCATGGTCATATGGGGTGCTTCCCTTCTCTGTATATCACCGGACATCAGACTGTAGTATCTAGCGGTATGATAAACAGCACAACAGACACTCCACATGTGGCTCTCAGTATGTCATGTGAGAAAAGTGCGAGTTGTGTTTCACAAGATTGATGTCTTTGAAAACCATGCTGGTTGGCACAAAGGAGTTTATGCATGGTGGACTGCCGAGATTGAACTTTATCGTACCATTGTATTGTTACTCATATTGGTTGGAGTGCCGTGACTGTCAAGTGAATATGGAATTCACGGGTTCAGTAGGACCCTACTCAACACCAAGATTTCAACGTCTCCTCGCACATAGTTCCTGAGAGGGCATACATGTCGTTCACTCGGCCGTCTAGGACCGCACAGATACGTACCTGGATACAGGAAATGATCTTGTGTCAACGCGAATGTTGCTATGATGTCTGGAGCACCAGAATGGTCAGCATGGCGGCCGGTTTTGCAGCTTCCCTAGACGTGGCATCAAAGAGAGCCATGCCAACAGTGGCACGCCCAATGACGATTCGAGAGACAGTAGTAGCAGCGTGTCATCTTTCCAGACGAGTCCTATTTCTGTGTACAGTATCACGATGGACGTAACTGTGTGTGGACGCTTCGAGAAGGACATACAGGCCCAGCAAGAGGAGTGATAGCATGGGGTGCCATCTGATTTGAGTAGTAAGTCATATGGAGAGTAATTGTGAGACTTCTGACGTGTTAAGATTGGTGGAAGTGCCATGTCCTCGAGGTCTCTGTAACGTTATCTTTCAGGAAGCGAACACAATACTGCATGATGCCCATGTTCTCATGACATATCTCAGTGCAGATGGCGTTCCACAGTCGCCCGGACCAGCACATTCTCCACTAAAAATAATATGACTATGGCTTGCCGAGAGACAATCCTACTCGCCAGTCACTACGACTAATGAACTTTGGCATATATCGAAGCAATATGGTATGTCCTACCCCTATGGATCATTCGTGCTTAATTTGACTTCCTGCCCCCAATGAGTACAGCTCCTATTGCTGACCGAGTTGACAGGTCTGTGTGGCAATTTCCACACCATTTATACCTCCAAATCGAATACAGATTCAATCACGTATTTTTCCCACTATCTTGTATACTCAGAATAATTAAATTTTTTCATCTGCAGCATGATGCAAGTTCGTAATTAAGATTACGTTATTTCTTCTCTTTCCTGGTGTTGCAATTTTAATGGCCTATATATCTGGACGGATCTTAACCCAACAGCTGACAGTTAAATCGGAACACGTGTAGGACATTTTACAAGTCTGATCAGACCAAGGTGGAAGCAGCTTGAGACGAAATGGGATTTAATTGCTCTCAATGACATAGTTCTACATCTTCGTCTACATCCACATGCTGGAAACCAACATGAAGTGGAAGGCAAATGACACTTTACGCTGCACCAGCGGTTATGGTTTCTTCCAGCTGCAGAGAGCGTGGGAAGAACTATTGTTTAAACGTCTCAGTGCGAGCAGTAATTAGTCTAATCTTACCTTAGATACCTAAGGGGTCGATACGCAGGCAATTGTAGTATATTCCTACAGTCATCACTTAAAGCTGGTTCTTGAAACTTTGTAAGCAGGCTTACTTGGGATGGTTTGCGTCTATTTTTAATTGTCTGCCAGTTCATTTCTTCAGCTTCTCTGCAACACTCTCCTGTGGATCAAACAAGTCTATGTCATTCATAGCCGGCCGCAGTGGCCGAGCGGTTCTAGGCGCTACAGTCTGGAAACGCGCGACCGCTACGGTCGCAGGTTCGAATGCTGCCTCGGGCATGGATGTGTGTGATGTCCTTAGGTTAGTTAAGTTTAAGTAGTTCTAAGTTCTAGGGGACTGATGACCACAGCAGTTAAGTCCCATAGTGCACAGAGTCATTTGAACCATTTTTTGTGTCATTCTTACTACACGTCACTGTATGCGTCCAGTATTCCCTTTTACTTGGATTTTAAACGAGCCTCACACATTTGAGCAACAACCTGTGATGAATCGTACGAATGTTTTGTAAGCAATCTCCTTTGTAGACTGATTGCATTTCCCGAGTATTCTACCAACAAACCGAAATCTTCCGCCTGCTTTACGTAAGACTGAGCTACGTGATCATATCCCCTATAAACTGTTACACTCAAGTATTTTGATGAATTGACTGATACCAATTGTGGCTCGTTGATACGTAATCGTAAGATAGTACTTCATCTCGTTTTTTACATATTTTTCTATGTTTATGATTTAAAAATGGTTCAAATGGCTCTGAGCACTATGGAACTTAACTTCTGAGGTCACCAGTCCCCTAGAATTTAGAACTACTTAAACCTAACTAACCTAAGGACATCACACACATCCATGCCCCATGCAGGATTCGAACCTGCGACCGTAGCAGTCGCGCGGTTCCAGACTGAAGCGCCCTGAACCGCTCGGCCACCACGGCCGGCGTCTGATTTAAAGAAAGTTGTCAATCTTTGCACCACTTTTAAATAATATCAAGATCCGATTGAATATTTATGGAGCTTTTTTGGGACAGTAGGTGATAACTTTATGAACTGCGAAAAGACTGTGCAGCGTCTCCGTACTAAGGAATTCGCAATCCCGTCGCCAACATCGCTTGATCTTCCACATGTTCGTACTTTCGTAAAAAGTGTGGGTGTGGTACTGAGTTAAATGCTTTTCAGAAGTCAAAACATATTGCATCTCCATAGCATTGAGCGTGTCATGAGAGAAGCGAGTCTGTTTATAGGATTAACAACGACGGGATCTTCAGTCGCAGCCTGTAATTGGCGGGAGAGGTGAAGGTTGAGGGCTTCGCACAGCGCACGTGCAGAGTCGGCGTCGGCGTGGCGCACACGTGGCAGTGGCGGCGGGCTGCCGTGTTTCGCCACCGCGAAAGCTGGCCGCTTGGCGGGCGGTGTTTTTCGGGGCCGCTGCGGTTTCCATGCGAAACAGGTTCGCGCGCCTCGCCGCCTCGCCGACTCTTGCGTCACTCGGCGGGTCACGGCGACCCGCTCGGCCGCTTTTTGTTTTTCCGCAGCGCCGTGCCTGGCCATTACTATTCCAGGGATCGGCAAAACTAGCCGGCCCTGCGCGAGAAAGTTGGCGCGCTCGCTCCGCTTTCGACGAGGCGTCGTCGACAGCTAGCAGTCGTCGCCGTGTCCGTGAACAGCTATCTCGATGAGACGCTAATTGTAGAAACGAGGAAAACAGAGGGAAAGTATACAGAGTGTTCCAGAACTATTCGTTCAAATTAATACGAGGGGTAGAGAACATCAAAACAAATATGTTTCGATAAGGAACATACTGTCTCTACCCGCCAGGGTAGCTGAGAACGCTAATGCGCTGCCTCCTGGACTCGGGTAGGCGCGCCGGTCCCGGATCGAATCCGCCCGGCGGATTAACGACGAGGGCCGATGTGCCGGCCAATCTGGATGTGGTTTTTAGGCGGTTTTCCACATCCCACTAGGTGAATACCGCGCTGGTCCCAATGTTCCACCTCAGTTACACGGCTCGCAGACATCTGAACACATTCGCACTATTCCATGAATTACAGTAGACGCAGACAGCTGGGGTACACTAATTACGTCCCAGGGAGTACGGGGTGGCGGCAGGAAGGGCATCCGGCCACTCCTTAAACATTAACACGCCAAATCCGATAATGATGGATGACCCTGCGTAACTGCAGGACAAGGCTCAAACGATAGGAATAGGAAAAAAGGAACATACTGTCTCTGAAGTCAGCTTGCAAGGGAACATTTTATTAGAGTTGCTGACGTAAGCTGTTGTGTCGGTGTCACTGACTGAGAATGTGTACTGACATTCATATATCCACAATTCGCATGTTAGGACACATGTGAATCCACGAGGTACTCGACCTCGTGTTTAGCAACAGAGATTCGTTGATAATGAGTGGGCTGGAATTCTCGCTGTTAGACTGGTTGATTGGACCAAACATTATTCCATTCCGTCTGAACGAAGGGGAATATCGTATCCTCCTGAAACATGTGTCGCCAGAACTGTTGGCGGATGCATCTCTGACTGTTAGACAAAGGATGTACTTCCAGCACAATGATGCACCAACCCATTTCAGCATTGGTGCGAGAAATAATCTGAGGGCAACATTCGAAAGCGATGGATCGGCTGAGATGGCTCTATTGCCTGGCCACCTGACCTCACGTGCCTGGATTTCTTCCTCTGGTGGTATATGAAGCGGCTGGTGTATGAAACCGTTGAGGAAACGGAAGAGGACCTCGTCGCTATAATTGTTGTTGCTGCTTATACCATTACGGACATTCGAGGAATCTTCAAACGGACACGACAGTCAATGGTCCGATAATGTACTGCAAGCATACAGGTCAATGGTCGCTCATTCTAGTTCTAATGGTTCAAATGGCTCTAAGCACTATTGCACTTAACATCTGAGGTCATCAGTCCCCCTAAACTACTTCAACCTGAGGACATCACACAAATCCACGCCCGAGGCAGGATTCGAACCTGTGACCGTAGCAGCAGCGTGGTTCCGGACTGAAGCGCCTAGAACCGCTGGGCCACAGCGGCCGGCCTCATTCTAGAAGTTCCTTTTAATGCCACTCCGTAATTATCATGCAAAACTTTCCACCCTAGCATTGGAAATTGCAGTTAGCGACCGTATGTACCATAACTAAATACATTTCTTTTGATGTTCTTTACCTCCTGTATTATTATGAACGAATAGTTTCGAAACACCCTGTATATGCGCATTGCAGTGGCTGTTTCCGTCCACCGCAGAATTTGTCGCTGTATTTGTTTACTTCAGGACAGGGTCGGTTTAAGGCTATCGCTAGAACTGCAGTCACGGGGAGCACCGATCTCGAGGGAGCCCCGCCATGACCCCTGTCAAAATTTGTCCTTATTTGACGAACTGATTGGATTTCTGCTAAAAGAAAAATTAAAGCTTCATATTTAGAATGTTAATAGGCTGCATTTACACTAGTTCCGCTGTCGAGAGAACCTTCGTTCTTAAGCCGGACAGTTTGATGGGTACTGCGGCAGCCGTTCTCCACGTGAACCGACGACAGTACAGATTTCCATTTTGCTCCCAATCGGCCGCCGGCTTGTGCTGAAATACGGGAAACGTTAGATGTCGCCGACCTTTCCCTGGTGTCTTGGTTCAGGAACCCAATCAGGTGTGGTGTAACGTCCGAACACAATCTGTGTGTCTGTCTGGTGCTGTCGGAGCCTGTGATTTGCTTCATGTAACAGTCTAGAATGGATGGTAAGTATTTGTCTGGTGCTAAAAAACGAAAACGTAGGTGTGACACCCAAAAAGAGCAGGTGCGCCAACAGGGTTCATTAAACAAATTTTTAAACCGAAGAGTCTGTTTCTGTGAATGCGCAGTGTGATGTGAAAGAATGTACTATTACTAAACCTTCACCACTTCATAATGCTGAAGAGTCGTATGTTTCGCGCAAGCAAAAACTAGTGGTCGGTGAAACGGTTCAACTAGCGAAAATAACTTAGACAATGTTACTCCGGAAGAAACCGAAGCACGCCAATATCAGCAGTAAGGAAATCTAAGGAAAGTAATGGCTTTCAAGTTGTCGGTGATAGCGATCCAGGAACGTGAGTAGATATTATTACTATTATTATTATTATTATTTTAGTATAAGAGCAATTAACCCTTTCAGACCCTCTGGCTACAATTGTGTACATTAAATTTTACTGTGTCCTGGCTGCAGCAGAAGTATTTTTTACCAATGTTAATCTGAAGCATACATTTGTGAGTGTTCAATCTTTCCATCATGTGCAAGTGCTGACAACTGTTGGGCTTCACTGTGAGAATATCAGCAAGACAGTGTAGCAAATGATGAACAACAGTATACACGGTTGTGGTTGGTTCGATATATTACACCGCATAATCGAATATTTTTATTGTTATTTTGCATGATAATTATTGAATGAATATTTTACTAATAACTACAATAGAGAAAATTTCGAAATTAGTTATTTTGGTCAATATAATGAAGTCAAATATACGAAATATGTTTTGAAAACAGGCACAGAATTTTGTATAAAACTTGCACATGAAATTTTTAAAATGTCATGTAAGAGCATTACCACATAAATAAGAATTTTCCTTCCTCCAGAAAAAAGTCGGGTCTGAAAGGGTTAAGGAAGGTCTGCAAGATGTTAGTGAAAAAAATGTGACATTTTCTGTGGATAGCAAGACACGAAGGAGTCTTATTATTTTTTCATTGTTTCACCATATTTCAAAAGACGAGAAAGTCAAGCGAAAGTGAGTTCTCTGTTCTCGAGCAAAAGATCCTGTGCATTGCTTACGCAGCAAGTTGTTCAGTACGAGCACTTATTCTCTCACAAGTAGGAGTTTATAGACTTGCTATGCTTGTCAAAAATCATCTCTAGTCTTGATCTGTCACTTAAGCTTATTATTAAAAATGCAATTGGAAAGAGCTTTCATAGAGAATTAAAATTTCAAAATTAATGGCTCACGCAAGTTGCGATCAAATCGTTGAGAAAAGATAAGAGGTGATGATCTGTTTTGTTAATGTTATTTTCAATAGTATGTGTCCTTGCCGAAAGAAATTTTACGGGAAGAGGCGGCTATGAAAAGTAGGGAAATCCAGGCAATTGACACTTTTTAGGGCAAGTAGAATTAATGATCAAGTCCTATCTCGTACTAAATGATCATATTAATCGCGTGACTAAATCTGGAAAATGGCTACTTACTTAAGGGTATACGAAATGAAACCGTTACCTTTATTTCTAATGAGACTGTATCTATCGTGAAGAGCACCACACTTAAAAACAAATATTATTGAATAATACCGAACGCTACAACATATTTAAGTCACAAGGAGCAATTAAACATGGATTTAAAAGTGGCAGATGTGTTTTCCAAACTAGCTGCGATGGAATTTTTTTTTTTTTTTTTCCTTAAGCGAGTGACCCTACTGGAACAGATCTCACAGGATTGTTCTTTCAGATACTACGTAACCCTGGTTTCAATAATACCGAACGCTACATCATATTTAAGTCACAAGGAGCAATTAAACATGGTTCAGCAAGAAGAAAATTGGACACTACAGTAAAATAAATAAAATCAGTACTTAGTGTTATTAAAAATGTAGAGTCAATGGCTTTGCAAAGGCTAAGAAATAAGCAGAATAATTAGTTGCAGCTTTAGGAAATGTTGCTGAGTTAACAGATCCAAGATCTGCCATTGTTAAAAGCAGCTTTGTCACAAAAATAACGATGAACCCATTCCTGGGGAGAGTCGCATACTCTTAAACTTCGGTGTATTGTATTGAACTGGGCACCTAGAAACGACGGAGAGGCTCTGTCCCCGCCGTAGCCCTCAGTGGTTCACAACCCCACAACAGGCTACAGCAGTGAACTCATCCCACCGCCGTGCCACACGGAAACCAGGGTTATTCTGCAGCTCGTCCCCCCCCCCCCCCCCCCCCCTCTCCAAATCAAGTCGTTCGAAAACTGGGGTCTGAATTCAGGGGATAACTCCTATTTCCTTTATTGTGTCCTTTATTGATTAAGACGAACATTTCTTTGAAAGGTCTGATATAGTTCATAAGAATACACATCATCTGACCGCCCTTTCTTCTGCATACAATAAATGCTGAAACGTTGCTTTCTTCCGT
The DNA here is from genome assembly GCF_021461395.2 of Schistocerca americana. NCBI lineage: Eukaryota > Metazoa > Arthropoda > Insecta > Orthoptera > Acrididae > Schistocerca > Schistocerca americana. The sequence continues at coordinate 408,662,868 of NC_060125.1, forward strand.
GCTCGAAGCTTTTCTGGCGTCGGCCAAAATCACAGTTATCGCCGCGGCTGGAGTCGAGGCTCTCTTAGCTATGTGCGAGACAAATTACACTCCGTACTCCTCTGTAGATTGCAGACGTCTATTGGCAAACCTGGATTACTTCTCTACACTGCTAAACTATCCCATCATTTTAAGTAAGGGTCTGCAATTGCGATTTGACGAGCGAGACTGTGTTATACTTCACAGTAATCCAAACAACAAAGCCCTGTAACAACACCACTATTTCCAGAAAGATTCCGAGACACGATCACTGTACAGCGCTTGCAGTTCCTAAGCCCCCTCCAACCCGCTCTTAACAACTTCCGTCGATAATATCCACATAAAGAAACAAAAGTACAGTTTTATATCAACAAGGGAAAAAAATCACGCAAAAATATCACTACCACATTTCCAACGAAACAAATATCACTTACTGGTATCTACTAAACCTGCTTCTATTACACCTTGCAAAGTCCTTATGGTTCAGTAAAACACCACTGCCTAGCTAGCTACTTACTAGCTTCGCGATCTGATATTAGGACTCTGATTACCAGGCACGTCCTAGGTCACTTAAGTGTAACACTCGCGTAAAAAATTGGGAAGTTCTTAAGGAGAATTCCAAGCTGGCTAATGGAACCGTACTTTCTAATGCATGTAGACTATCCGTATTGGGAAAATAGGTGGGTTGAGCACTCAGGATCACGACTATTGGCTTCAGAAACGCGGGTTAGGACACTACCTTCGCCTCTTCGGCTGATTTTGCGAGCTCCATACTGCTTCACGAAACTATTTAACTTTTAGGCCTTCCAGCCAGTCAGATCCAGGAACAGAATGTAGGAATTTTTCCTCGCCCATTTCCTCCTTTCGCTTACGACTCCACTGCAAAATACTGGCTGCTACCACGGCTTTTTCAAACTCAATTTCTTAGCAGGTGCTTGGAAACGCTGACAGCCAGGCAAAATCAATAGCCCTTGAATCAGGTATCCTCCACACCCCATTTAGGAAGATTGGGGAAAAACCAGCCCATAACCCCGAGGTTGGAGAAACTTCCTTCCCCTGGGTACGAACACTTGCGTACGCAATAACACAGCAGACACAGGAAGAACACATACGGCGTTCAGGAAATTACACTCAGCACTGAAGTGCACATTTAATCGGATATATTTGCAGTCTACTTCTCGCGGGTAGGCAAATTTTTCTTATTCTTGGTCTTTACTCCGTATTTTCACGGGGTCGCCTTATTAGTTATTAGATACTATTTTCTGCAGAGGGCAGATATAGCTAAAAAAAAGACATTGTGAATATTTGACAATGTTCAAAATCGTTTTTTACTAAAGGTTTATGAATTAAAGGGATTCACGGTAATTAAGCCGCTTTATCTGTTTTGCAGTCCTTTATTGCGAAAATTGCCGGTTTAGGCGCACCCTCAGGTGATGCAATGATAGCCTCTAATCAATCGGGAAGCTACGATGTCCCATAGTTCAGTTGTAAACCGCAAATGTTAATCCGTTTGATTTTTCTCGCCGCGGCTTCTCCTGTCTGGGTTTTGAATATCAGACAACAGATGATAATAATTATTAATAATAGTGTGTGATCACTTTATACAAACTTTGCGCGCTTGACAATGGCTTTTTGCGGAAGGTCCGTTCATTGTAAGTTGACTGTGATTTTATGGTAAATATTGGACTTCGCAGTTTGAATAATTCCAGAGCTTTTGTTCGTACTGGACCTTGATATAATTTGTAACGCGAAACATCTAGCCTTGCCAAGACGCCGTTTAATTGGAACAATAGCTTGCTACGTAAATGAAATACAAGCTTAAATAATATCACTGTATTCTCAAAATATTATACTAAATTGAATAACATAGATACTCACAGTAATTCTGTTGCTGTGTGCAGCTGTGAGTACGTCTAGTGAGATTGCGTCTCAATATATATAACAATGGCGGTGTGCCAAATAATTGTCTGCAGCAATGGAAGATATGCGTCCGATCAGGACGGCTTCCAGAACAGAAAAGGTGCCGTCTTCTCTGAAAGACAACTGAACTGCGCAATTATTCTAATGTTTCAGCAATTGCACGCCACAATCGACACAAGAGCTTATAATAATTAATATCTTATGTAATTGTTTATTTATTTTCTGAACCAATATCTACGTTTTTGCTATATATCCACGCCCATCCTACAAGTGGCAGATATGCGTCCGATCAGAACGGCTTCCAAAACAAGAAAGGTGCCGTCTTCACGGCAAGACAACTGAACTACGTAGCTATTCCAATGTTTCAGTGGTTGCATGCCACAATCGATACAAGCGCTTATACTAATTAATATCTCATGTAATTTTTTATTTATATTCTGAACTTATATCTGCGTTTTTAGAAAATTTGGGATACTACTTAAGGCGGTCTCTAGAGCGTATCCTTCATGTGATTCTAAAACCGGTCATGAGGTTGAAACGCCGACCAGAAAACATCCTGTGTTCGTAGCAACACTATACTCCAGGTACTTCATGAAACTCTCATCTTCTGACATGGACTCTCGAATGGTCCTTTAAATCAGCTAAAATGAATCCCATACAGAGAGTCTGGTACTATTTGGAACAAGTGGATGAATCGTAGCAAACAACATCCGGGACCAACATTCGGGCACCTATTGGTGCTTAATGGCAGTTTCACCGTTGACAACATGCTATAATGGATTAATAATTTTCGTTTTATAATTGAAATATGGGGCATTGTAGCTTTCCGATTGGTTGAGGATGCTCCTGAAATGGTGCGAAACCGGCGACTACAAAACAGCTAAAGCGGTTTGAAGAGCCTTCATTAAACCCGTTAATCCACGAGACTTTTTTTAGTAAAAACGAAAAACGGCTTTGTAGTTTCTTAAATGTTAACAATTACTATTATATTTAGCATTGTTAGTGGTAGATAGTGACCGGATGCCCTCCCTCCCCCCCCCCCCCCCCCCCTTCCCCACGACGGAATTTTTGTATCCCAACCGCCCGCTGCGTGGAAACGTCACGTAATGGGACTGTTGGTAGTTGCGAATGTAGGACAGCCTTATGCCAGCGACAAGTGTTTGCCAGCATAGCGGTGCAGGAACCAGGAAGAGCGTTGCCGTTGTCAGCTGGCGAGGCGCCCGCACCGTCGCACGTGTAGAGAGACAGAGAGAGAGAACGAGAGAGGGGGAGGGGGGCAGCGGGTGCCAAACTGCGGGCGCCGCCGTGCTACGCCACGCCCGTACATTCGCAACCGGTCGATGAACCGACTCTCCGGCGTATGCCAAGCCTTCCGCGCGAAAAACCCGCCAGCGACAGAGGCGGAGCAGGAGCCAGGGCCTCCCAAAGTGCCTGAAGTCTCTTCTTCCAGATGCAGCCCAGCATCTGCACGGTCACTTCCCGCCCTGCTGCTCATCCGCCAACTGCTGTCCACTTCTCCAAATGACGCGACTCTTCAGTGAGACAGCAGATTCATCATTTTTTGCTCTTACAATATTCACTGGCTATTCCTAATTCGTGTCAGAGGTGCACTAAAATGAACACATACACAATACATACAAAGAAAACTATACAGTATTCACCCAGAATTGGGCAACTTTGATAGCATTGGGTGCTGCAGACGTTAAGCCCTTCATGCTACAGCTGGCTGGGCATGAGTTACATTTGAAGAGATGCCGGGTTGTCTGCAATTCACCGCATTCGCACAGTGTTACGTTGGTAGTTGGCAGTTGGAAGTTCCATTTAAGGAGATTCGATCCTGCGACTTCGGTCCGTAGTCTGTTCAAGGACTTCCAGATGACCCACTTCTCCATGTGTCCAGGCGGCAGGGATTCTTGCGGTATCATCCAGTTTGACAGATGTTGGCATCTTTCTATCCACTTGGTGAGTCGGGTAGCCGCACCTGATCCTTGTAAGAACTGTGAAGTTGTTAGGAAACTCTTCCTGGACTTCAGTCTTGGCTTGGCAGGTTGATGTCCAAAGAGTGGATGTGAGTTCACTGTATTTCATTTATGCTTCTCGATGTTAGCGGCGACCTCTCTTCTGATGTCTCATGGAGCAATCCCAGCGAGACATTGAACTCTGTCCATGGAGGTCGGCCTTAGGCAGCTTGTAACAATCCTACAGCTGTCATTTAAGGCTACATCAACCTGCTTTGCATGTACTGAATTGTACCACACTGGGCTAACATACTCTTCTTCAGAATAGCATAAGGCAAGAGCTGTTGTTCTTAATGCTTGTGGATGCTAACCGCAGTACGATCCCACCAGTATCCGAAGAAGGTAGTTTCTGGAGGATACTTTCTGCTTCAGCTTCCGACAACGTTCCTTGTAGGTCAGTGTACGGTCGAGAGTGACACTCAAATATCTGGGGTGGGAACAATATCCTAGTGCAACTCCATTCCAGAATATTTCAAGTTTCCTGTTTATGCTTCAGATGGAATGAACGCATTGCTTTTTCTTAGGATTGGGTGCGAGTTGATTCTTTTCATAGTAAGTACCAAGCTGTGTAAGCATTATCTCTACATCTTCAAACCGATTGCCCTGGGCAGCAAGAGCAAGGTCATCAGCATATATGAAGCTTTTGCATCCTTGAGGCTGTGGTTGATCGTTGGTGTATACATTAAATAAAATAGGTGACAGTACACTTCCTTGAGGAAGACCGTTCTTTTGAGTTCTCCATCGGCTGTGTTTTCCTTGGAAGTCCACGAAAAAACGTCGATTCTGTAGCAATTATCCTCGTCAGCGCATAGTCGTTAGTCAGGTTGTAGATTTTGTGCAGTAACACTCTGTGGTTTATGGTGACAGAGGCCGCCGAAAGGTCAACAAAAGCTACACCTGTTATCTTTCTCTGCTCAAAGCCATCTTCTGTGAACTGAGAAAAATAAAGGATTTGTGAGGTGCAATTCCTGCCTGGTCTAAAGCCAGCTTGCTGTGAGATAATAATTGGATCAACTACCGCAGTTAAGCGGTGAAGAATCATTCTCTCTAGAATCTTATAGAGATTGCAAAGGATATGGCTATTAAAAACTTGTACACTACGAAAAAAGAGCACCGGACAAAAAATAGTCGCGCCCTGGAGACGTCACTGCCTCTATCCTTGATAACATCCTTCATTTGGTGAGGAAGACAGGCCACAAGTTTCTTCAGCTGTTCCAAGTCTGGCTGAGTCGTTCTGATCAATCATTACATCCTGTAGGCGTGCCAAATGGCCCGAATGTTGGTCCCAGATGTTGATTACTACGATTCAGCCACTTCTTCCTAATAGTACCAGACTTTTTGTATGGGATTCTTATTGGTTGATTTAACGGACCATTCAATGATACACGTTAGAAGATGAGAGTCTCATGAAGTACCTGGAGTATAGTATTGCTAACAACAGATGATATTTTCTGGTTGGTGTTCCAACCTAGTGGCTGATTTTAGAATCGCATGAAGGAACACGCACTAGAGACCGCCTTAAGTAGTTTCCAGAATCTTATAATGTTTCTGTTGCTGGGAGGCTTGTTTTGTGCGCTGTTTGTAAATATTTCTACTACTACATATTTAAGTGCTGTACAATATACAGGATGAGACAGGAAGAAAGGTACATGCTATGAGGGATGATAATCATTCTGAACAAAAAACTTCCTTGTTCCGAACGGTTTCCGAAATAGAACACATACCCCTTTTGCACATTTTTCTTGAGTGACTCGAAAACCACACCCTGCAGCGAAAATGTATCGCAGGACAACACTGAACTTTATTAAATTTCCTAAAAAAAGGTACTGTTCATTTTTTCACTAGTACTAAAAGTTAGCGCGAAGAGAGTGCGACAATACGGAACATCTCTTTCGACACGCAAGCGCTGGACCTTAGGTAGTTTTCGTAGGCCAGTCTGAGGTAGATAGAACCCCGACTTACCAAGAGTCCTCTATCAAACTGTTCGTCTCAGTAAAATTCTGTATACTTTTAAAACTAGTTATGTAACGTATTAACGTACGGATGGTTAACGCAGACTTCGTCGGTCGTTCACCTCTTTGTAGATTGGAACGGAAGACGGTCTTCTACCATTGACCACGTGGTATTTGAAACTGCTCTGAGTTTCTTTAATGCCTTAACAGTTTTACTTGTGTCGAAAATGGAACTTTTTGTGAGTTGCCAATAGCTCAGTTTTGATAATATTTCTTCTCGATTGTATTTCGCCTATTGGTTACGGATGTATAGTAGACTAATAATGTAACACGTAGACTGTGAAATATAGTATTGGCGAGATTTTATCGAGTGCAAAGGTTTTCATTTTCAGTGGAATATAGTAAACGAAAAGAAGCAACGCTCCACAAAGGAATTATGGAACCCGGACGGAAAGATTTCCTGGTTCGTGTTGTCAGTGCGCAACAGGGAATTCTGCCAGCGTCGTCAGACTACCGTCCGACAAAACTACATGCACGAAGCTTATATGCAAGGAAAAGTGTGTATTCTAAATGGCTCAAATGGTTCAAAAATGGTTCAAATGGATCTGAGCAGTAGGGGACTTAATTGCTGAGGTCATCAGTCCCCTAGAACTTAGAACTACTTAAACCTAACTAACCTAAGGACATCACACACATCCATGCCCGAGGCAGGATTCGAACCTGCGAGTGTAGCAGTCGCGCGGTTCCGGACTGAAGCGCCTAGAACCGCTCGGCCACCGAAGCCGGCTTGGACGGAAATCAACAAATGTGATGCACATGCACAAACAAAACAAACGATTATACTTTCACAAAAAATTGCATGATTTATTCAAGAGAAAGAGCTTCACACTTTTTCGGCCTAGAATATCATTGACTGGATTGGAATCGTCTTCAGTGATGAGTAACGCCAGCTTAGCCTCAATGAACAGCGAAGACGCGTCTGGAGACGACCCGGGCAGCTGTGGGATACCAGTCTGACTGTCGCTCGCAATACGGCCCGTCAACCAAGAGTGATGGTCTGGGGTGGAATTTCTTTTCATACCAGGACCCCTTAGATTGTCATCCGCGACACCCTTACTGCACAGTGGTACGCCGACGGTTTTCTACGCTACGTTTTCTTGCCTTTCGTGGCAAGCCGTTCTGGGCTTACATTTAAGCAATATAAAACCTGCCCGCAGACGGCGACATTTTCTACTGCTTGTCTTGGTGCTTGCCAAACCATAGCTTGGCCAGAGAGGCCGCCGAGGCTCTCCATAACTGAAAACGTTTGGAGCATTGTGGGCAGGGCCCTCCATCCAGCTCGGGTTTTGACGGTCTAACGCACCAGTTGGACTGTATCTGGCACGATATCCCTCAGAAAGACATCCAACAACTCCGTCAATCAATGCCAAGCCGCATAATTGCTTGCATGAGGGTCAGAGTTGGACCGACGCTTTATTGACTTGTTCAGTTTGTGAAGCTCTTTCTATTGAATAAATCATCAAATTTCTTCTGAAATTGTAATCATTTGCTTGTCTGTAAATGTACATCACATCTACATATTTCCGTCCTATTCGGATAATTCCTTCGTGATGCGGCGTTTATCTCTTCTTTTTTTTTTAAAATCTTCCAGTATGTTTGTTCCTAGGCCCATGACCGTGTTGTATCTTGGAACATTTTGTTTCATTTGGAAAGACCTTACTTTTCCGAGGTAAACAGGTAATATTTGTAATTTCAGAAAAAGACTGCAACACACATAAAGCTAAAGTGAAAGCTACCATTTCTAAATGCAGTAAGAAAATAGATTAAACTTCTGGCGAAGAGTTCTCGGGCTTCCAGCCGGGTGGCGCTGTCTTCAAACTGCGACGTTTCGACGAGTGACATACTCATCATCTTCTGGCGAAGTGCCGAGACTTTGCGGATGCCGGTCTCTTTATATCTGCGGTGTGCCCCCCACCACCTGGCCGCGGGAGGCTGTATTCCATTCCTGGACATACTGATCAGAAAGAAAGCGGATGGTACGCTGGGCCATTCAGTATATAGAAAAAAGACGCACACGGACCTGTACCTTCATGCAACCAGCTGCCACCATCCGGCGCAACGCCAGTCAGTACTGACCACCTTGGTACATAGGGCGCACGTCATTTGTGACAAAGAAAGCCTCTCAGAAGAATTACACCACCTAAGAGAGGTATTTCAGAAAAACGGGTACAGTGAAACACAGATTGGCAGGGCCTTCAAGAGGAGACAGGCTGACAAATTTCAGGAAGAGGAAGAGGAAGTTAACAAGAGACTCGCCTTTCTTCCATATTTGGGGCCCACATCAGCCAAAATCGGGAGGCTATTAAGAAAATCGAACATAAATACTGTCTTCCGACCACCGCCGAAGACGAAAGAGCTGCTGGGCTCAGCTAAAGACCCACTCAAACTAAACACACCTGGTACATACAGCATTGCCTGCGAATGTGGTGTGCAGTACATTGGTCAAACGCAGCGCTGCATCTCTAAAAGGTGCGAGGAACACATCAGGCATGTTCGACTTGGACAGATAGAGAAATCTGCTATAGCTGAACATAGCATCAAAGAAAACCACACCTTTGATTTCGAAAACACCAGGGTGCTGTGCCGAGCCGGGAGCTATTGGGATAGCGTCATTAAAGAATCAATAGAAATACGGGTCCACGAGAATCTTGTGAACACGGACGAAGGCTATCAAATGAGCGCGGCCTGGAATCCAGCATTAGCCGCAGTACGCCAGGAACGCAACAAGGACCGTCCAGCTCACGAGACGCGATCAGAATGCTCTGACGGAGACACGAACGGCGCACCCGCTTCCTCCTCCACCCCGCCCGCCGGCTCCACTGGACCCAGGCTCCCACGGCCAGGTGGTGGGGGGCACACCGCAGATATAAAGGGACCGGCATCCGCAAAGTCTCGGCACTTCGCCAGAAGATGATGAGTATGTCACTCGTCGAAACGTCGCAGTTTGAAGACATCGCCACCCGGCTGGAAGCCCGAGAACTCTTCGCCAGCTGTATACGCCGGGAAAGCATACATTCAGATTAAACTTCTGTTACAGAGCGGGCTACAGACGAAAATCGGAAAAGTGTTCCAAGTTACAAATCTCTCCCTACGTCAGACCAGCTCTGTGAACAATCGTGCTGTCATTTTGGAAGACAGGAATGTCCGTAGCGGTCTCATCATGGAGATGCAGAAAAAAGGGCAACATTTGGCCACAGAAATTTTGAAACAATCACCTTAGTTCGTTAGCGAATTGGAAAGCTTAGTCTGAAGACCTCGATAAATGCCTGGGATGGATCTGTCCATCTACTGATAGCTATAAAAGATTGGTGGGAGTAGTCATCATCACAGCAAAAAAGCACATACCTAGAGGATACCGCAAAGAATACATTCCAGGCTGGGACGAGAAAGTGAGGAACTGTATAATTACTTCCAAAGCACCAGTGACAGAGATATAGCAGATTAACTCATACACAGCCTTGATACTGCACGAAGACAGAAGTGGATGGAAACTACTCAGGCTATGGACCTTAGAGTATCCAGCAGAAAAGCATGGTTCCTGCTTCGAAAACTAGGAGGAGCCAGCCGTATCATTCTAGAAGAAAACACCCCAAGACCTAACAGAATTGCTTTGCACATTGTTAAAACATCTAAAGTGGTAAACCTAAGAGAGACAACAATACTCCTTAAACGTGAACTTAGAAAGCTAAAAGCAACAGCCAGTGTTGACGTAAATATTCATGCGACACCACCCCCGAAGAGATCTCGGCAGCAATAAAGGACACAAAACCAGGTTAAGCCCCCGGCTCAGATGACATCCTCTCAGAGTTTATCAAGTCTGGCAAATATACGAAAATATGGTTAGCAAAGTTCTTCATATCACTACTGTAGACAAGAAACATACCCCAAGAAGTTAAACGTCCCAAGATAATTGTACTCCTAAAGCCAGGTAAACCGGAAAATCTTCCGAAAAACTACCGGCCCATAGCACTGCTTAGCACGATGTACAAACTTCTGGAACGAGTGCTACTTAACAGGATCGGTCAGACAATACTCACGGCCATCCCAGTAGAACAAGCCGGCATTCGTCCCAACCGAAGCTGTGCAGACCAAATCCTGGCCCTTACAACACCTATTGAAGCGGGATTCCAAAAGAAATTAAAAACATCTGTGGCCTTCATTTAATTGTCAGTAGCCTATGATACCGTCTAGAGACAACACCTACTCTATAAACTGATGACAATAATCCCCTGTCAAAAAGTGATGAAGCTTATTGGTAACATGATTGGTAACAGGATTCCAGGTCATCGTGGGAAACAAAGTCAGTATCCAGAAATTTCTTCAAAATGGCTTACCTCAAGGCTCGGTATTATCCCCACTCCTTTTCAGCCTATACTTTGCTCACATGCCAGAAACAGCTTGTAGGAAATTTGGCTACGCTGATTTTGCTACAATGGAAGAAACCCTGGCATCCGATCTGTCTGCCCTGCCAGCATACTTCCGTAAATGGAGGCTTATGCCTAACGCCACGAAGACAGAAGTAACTTGTTTCCACCTCAATAACAGAGAAGCCGACAGAGCCCCGGAAGTATACCTTGACGACACACGCCTCAACCACAACAAGGAGCCAAGGTATCTAGGGGTCACGTTAGACAGAACCTTGTCATTTAAATCACACCTTACAAAAGCAGCTGCCAAGGTGAGAACAAGAAACAGCCTCATCCATAAACTCTGCGGAACCACCTGGGGATAAACGGCAACAACTCTGAGGACGTCTGCGCTGAGCCTGGTACACTCTGCGGTGGAGTACTGTGCACTAGTATGGCTAAACAGTAGTCATACGTACAAAATCGATGTCGAACTTAACAACACCATGCGCATTATTTCAGGAATCGTTAGGTCTACACCTAACATATGGCTACCTGTCCTGAGTCATATACCACCCCCAAAAATACGGCGAGAATCAACCTTGGTCAGGAAATACAACAAGATCGAAGCAAACCCTGAAGTACCAGTACACATCGATATATCTGATCTGAGTATCGAGAGGCTTCATTCAAGATATCCTCCTCTTGCTCTCGACAGCCTCACTGCGGCTGACACCAACTCTTGGAGAAGAGAATGGCTCCAAAATGCCCCAACAACTTGCCACCTAACGCCTTGTATTATTGAGGCAGTTCCTCGGTTTGATCAGCCTCGCAACTGACTAAGAACTGGGCAAGGAAGATGTGGTGACTCACTCTTCAAATGGGGACTGCTGTCTTCGCCAGGCCGGCCGGAGTGGCCGAGCGGTTCTAGGCGCTACAGTCTGGAACCGCGCGACCGCTGCGGTCGCAGGTTCGAATCCTGCCTGGGGCGTGGATGTGTGTGATGTCCTTAGGTTAGTTAGGTTTAAGTAGCTCTAAGTTCTAGGGGACATATGACCTCAGATGTTAAGTCCCATAGTGCTCAGAGCCATTTGAACCATTTTTGTCTTCGCCAGCATGTGACTGCTTCCCACTTAAGCAGACCATCCAACACATCAGAGAAGAATGCAGTGCCAGAGCGTTCAGTGGGAACTTTGAAGAATTCCTCTTGGCATCCCAAAAATCCATTGAATATATACAAGGACTAGGTGTTTCTCTATGAATATATATAATGTAGAATAACGTCATCCAGTACTGAAATATACTTAAATGCTATACGCTAAATAAATAAATAAAGTTCATGTTTACAGTAACATGAACGAGTGGGCCAAGTCGGGGGAAAAATGCTCACGCCGACCGCGGTGGTCTAGCGCTTCTAAGCGCTCAGTCCGGAACCGCGCGACTGCTACGGTCGCAGGTTCGAATCCTTCCTTGGGCATGGATGTTTGTGATGCCCTTAGGTTAGTTAGGTTTAAGTAGTTCTAAGTTCTAGGGGACTGATGACCACAGATGCTAAGTCCCATAGCGCTCAGAGCCATTTGAACCAAAAATACTCACAAAACATCACAGAAGCACCTCCCGCATGAACTATTCGCTCGAAACGCAATGCGCCATATGTCTAATTGGACCGTTGATGCACTCGAAAATAGCGACTCGTCGGATCTCGCTAAATGCCTCTAAACAGGCTCCTATCAGCTACTGTTAAGTTTTCGTGTTGTCTGGCTCATCATGTGCAGCTGTGACCAATGACGTTTAACGAGGTACCTGGCTCCAAAAGTGTGTTGCACGCAGTTCTCTTCGCAGTGCTTGCTAATAAACCGATTGGCATGGATCTGCATTTGCTGACAGCATCAACTTCTGTCAAACTTGAAATCGATCATCATTGACAAGGTGTCACTCGTCTTTGGCCCCTGTTGGTTAGGATCTAATTACAGCACTGTTCTCAAGCCGTTTTAATGACCACTAGTCGTTTACGTAACTTGGACAGCCCATGATGATAGACCAAGAAATCGGGCAACTTCATTCACGGTGTGGTCACGGTCAGGCACTAACCTTACTTGGCTGATTCTAAACAAGGCTTTCGTACAGATACACCACTTCACTCATTAGAGTCAGCTATTTGTGACAGGGAGAACGGCCACGTGTGCTTTAGTGTTTTTCGCATTTAGTTTCGTTGCTGGGACTGTTAGGGTAAGTAAGGGACGTGAAGAGGGTCAGATGTTGAGTGATCACTGTCAAGGATACGGAGATACTACGTACTCGTTTGAGACAGCATTATGAGCCACCTGGCATAATCTGAAAGGGACATCATTGCCGGTTTCCATTTTGCCGACTGGTCGAACCCTGCGGTATCCAGACCTGTGCGGCATTAGGATGAGACAGCGGCTCGATGTTGGACTACGTAGGAGGTTCCGGCCGATCACGTCTGACCATCACAAGAGAGGAGTGCAGTATTTTGCACCAAGCGCACCGTAGCCCCTTCACATCTCCATAATTTTTGGTAACGTTTTTGGGAAACAGTGATCTTGTAAGCTATATAAAGTCAGTGAAAAAAATCTAGATCGCGATGGTTATCATCAGCTCAAGTTGACGATGTCTAGAATAGTCAGTAGACGTCAGTCGCTGAAACTGCTGAGCAGTTCTGAAGATGGCCTAAGACTAGGCCGAAACTGGTCATTTTAATAAAAAAAAAGCCATCGCAATCTAGACTGCTTTTTTCACTGACTTCACATCTCCATCTGCCATCTGAGAACGAGTAATCGACTCCCTACAACACTCGGCTGCGTTTGAAGTGGTGCGGTAACCAGGAACGACACACATTATGTCCAGTGATGAGTCGCGATTCTGCACTGACCTGGATGACTATCTCGACGAGTATGGTGGTGTCCTGGGTAGAAGTCCACCTCTTCCCACTTTTTTCACAGGCACAGCGATGTTACTACAGACGTGGGTTCGTGCAGGCCAAAGAGGGTGCAACGTCACAGTAAGTGGGCTCGTACTGCGAATCTTTTTGTAAATTTACATCGATCTTGAAATCACTGAAAAAACATAAAGTGGTCTCTCAACCTATCAAGCTTCATTTCGTTTTCCCCTCCTCTTTGGAGCGCTTCCCGGTTGGTCAGGCAGCGTGCCTCACTAATGAACGGCAGAGGAGAAACGTAAAACTAGTAAAGCTGTAGAAGAAATGTGGGTGGAACATCTGAAGAAGAAAAATATTCGCAGATATTTGTGCATCGACAAACAAAGGAAAGGTAAATATCTATTACCCGTAACAACTTTCCTGAAAATTACTATTTTCATGTTTTGTAATTTTGAATTTCTCTTGCGCACTCATTCTAAAATATGCTATGCACTTTAATAGCATACAAGTGGTGTTCTCGAAAATTGGAAATTAAAAGTGAGCTATACACGGTACATAGTGTTGTAGGAGAATTCACTATAAATAAATGTGAGTTGAAGACTTAATCTCTTTTATTCCTCTAGAACAATGTGAATATTGTCACTCCGTAGCAGGTGAATCAGAGTTTTGCAGAATAACTGCCTTTCAACACTGACGAGAAGCAGAGCTATCTAAACACTAATGGGCGGCAGAACAACACAAAAAAATTATCCTGTAGATAACAATACTATCGTACATATCTGCGAGATACAGAATGTAGACTCTCTCTCGCTAAGTCACGTTAGTGCGATAGCCCTCAGACCTGAACTGGGTCGGTTCAAATCTTACAGGTGTAAAAACAAAACAAGAAGAAACAGGTTAGTGGGCCATTTGCTACAGCATCCAGGAACAGTTAACCTCATCCTCGAAGCAGCAGAGGTCAGAAATAGTAGTGGCAGACAGAGACTAGAATATGCAAAACAGAGTATGTTGAGTGTAGCATTTAGGTAGAGAAAATGAAAAGGTTACCACAATATGGAAGACATGGGAGTTAAAATCAGAGGCAATTCCTTATTGACTTTTCGTAAGCATATGACAGTTACATCAACTTGAACCTAACCATGCAAACTTGAAATAGTTAACAATTTTTCCTTCGTTCGGGACCAGAGTCATAATTCTCATTTTGAATGAAATTATGGGTACCATTTGACTGTAAGTTATTGTTATTCACTTCCTTCACCGCCGCGAGTTCGGATGTTGAGCCAGTTTCAAGTTCTAAGGTGAGAAAAGTCCGGTAAATATTCAACATTTTTGGATGCCATGTCATCAAATGTTCAAATTTGTGTGAAATCTTGTGGGACTGAACTGCTAAGGTCATTAATCCCTAAGCTTACACCGAGCGAGGTGGCGCAGTGGTTAGCACACTGGACTCGCATCAGGGAGGACGACGGTTCAATCCCGTCTCCAGCCATCCTGATTCAGGTTTTCCGTGATTTCCCTAAATAGTTTCAGGCAAATGCCGGGATGGTTCCTTTGTAAGGGCACGGCCGATTTCCTTCCCCATCCTTCCCTAACCCGAGCTTGCCCTCCGTCTCTAATGACCTCGTTGTCGACGGGACGTTAAACAACGCTAACCTCACCTAAGCTTACACACTACTTAACCTAAATTATCCTAAGGACAACACACACACCCATGCCCGAGGGAGGGCTCGAACCTCCGCCGGGACCAGCCGCACAGTCCATGACTGCAGAGCTCTAGACCGCTCGGCGATTCCCGCGCTGTGCCATGTCATCGTCGAGACATTAGAACACATATGTGAACATATCCAAAGGTTGGGCAAAAATAGGGAAACACTGCGCGACAATGATGCTTGAACATAAATGAGGATGCTAGCCAAGTCTGCGGGTTGCGCTGTTGTATTTGAGCAGGAATGCGAAGTCCATAATACGTTGCAAGCATCAGTCGTGGTCAGAACAGTGTCTTTTAGTTGTGAGCGTATTATGTTGGAGCTAAGTGAATTCGAACGTGGGCAAATTGTTGGTGCTCACATGTTGGGTGCTTACGTAACCAAGGAAGCGAAACTGTTGGATGTTCAACACTCACCGTATCGACGATTTAAGAACCATTCTGGAAAAGCGGAAAAACATCATCCGCTAGGTCAAATGGTTCAAATGGCTCTGGGCACTATGGGACTTAACATCTGAGGTCATCAGTCCCCTAGAACTTAGATGATGCTTTGGGCAGCCACATCGTAGTATTCTGTGGGCTCCAGTGTTAGCCAGCAAGCTCCTATTACTTTAAGGATTAAGTGACCGTTTTGGCTAACCAAGTCCCTCCCGTGGTACTATTTTTGTTCGCTACTCATTACGCTGTGTTCAAAGACAACAGGGCCCCTGTTCACACAGCTCAGAACGTCCAGGACTGCCCGGGGATGAATGGTCGCATCTCCCCTGGCCACCTCAGACACTAGACCTCGATACTACTGAGCTTTTGTGGTCAACTTTGGAGAGAAGGGTGCCTGATCGCTACCAGTTCCGGCATCATTACCTGAACTTGCCACTATTTTGCAGAAGAAGAGTATCATAATCCCCTGAACACCATACATACCTGTGTGTGTCCGTTCCGAGACGAATGGAAGATATTTTGAACAGTTACAGGTGTATTCTGCATGGTAGTGTACTTTTGGTGTTCCCATATTTCCGTCCAACCTGTATGTGGGTAGTCACATCATCTGAGTGCGAATAGAAACAGGGACTACAGCTAACATTACGCACGTCAGTGTACGGTACTACGATAATGATGGTCAATACAGTATTATGGCGCCACGTACAAAAATGAACCAGTTAAGAGACTAGTTATTTATGGAGGGGAAATCAACTTCTTGTTTTTCGTGAATGATGCTGTTATGAAGAGAGAAGTCGCAAAGCTAGAAAATTATACCGAAATGCAGGCAGACCTGCAGACGATCGTAGGATGGTGCAGGGATTAGCAGTTCACTCTCGACGTAGACAAATGTAACGTATTGCCCACAAACAGGCGGAAAAACACTTATTGCAGACTAATCACTGGAATGAGCCACATCCAAAAAATGTCAAGGACTATGCATACGGAGGGACTGAAAGAGGAACGACTCCATAAAACTAATGCCCAATTTCGTGGCGCTCTCCGTCGGTAATGCTGGAATTCAATACGGTGTTGGACCTCCCTTAGGCTTGATGACAGCTTCCACTCTCGCATGCATACGTTCAGTCAGGTGCTGGAAGGTTTCTTGGGGAATGACAGCCCATTCTTCACGGAGTGCTGCATTGAGAAGAGGTATCGGTCGCTGAGGCCTGACACGAAGTCGGCGATCTAAAACATCGCAAAGGTGTTCTATAGGATCCCGGTCAGGACTCTGTGCAGGCCAGTCCATTACCCGGCATGTTATTCTTGATGCAATAATTAACAACAGCCGTATGTATTGCAGAAATTTATTTTATTTTATGTGCTGCTAGTTTCAGCATTACATTGATGCCATCTTCAGGCCCCCGTACAATGAGTAGAAGAAATGTACTATTATAAAAAATATGGAACATACGTTAACAATTGACAGGTATCATGTTAACTATGCAAGTGGCTCAAAGAGATATATTGTATATCATTAAAACTGTATGTAACATTAGGACACATATGCTTCTGCCTATGTCATGCTGTTGTTAATAGTTTTCCCTGTTTTACTCAAATAATGCATGATACACGAACATATGTGTACGCTACTATTCATAAATCCGTAACAGACAGTTGTAACAGGCCATGCAACACATCAGATGTACTGCATACATTCGTATGTCCAGTGGAACAGTGGACGAATTTTTTAATAAAAAATATCTAATATAAATAACAATAAAATAAATTAAAACACAAGAAAATGTGATGATCATGTCAGAATACATAGTTATTGTCGTGTAACCACTCCGGCACAGGCCGTGCATTATGAACAGATGCAGTCGCCATCCCTGAATTTCTCTTCAACAGTGGGAAGCAAGAAAATGCTTAAAATATCAGTGTCGGCCTGTGCTGTGATAGTGAAAAACACGACCACACCATAAAACCACCGCCTCCGAATTTTACTGTTGGAACTACAAACGCTGGAAGATGAATTCACCGGGCATTCGCGATACTCACATCCTGCCATAGGATCGCCGCATTGCGTACCGTGATTCGTCACTCCACAAACGTTTTTCCACTGTTCAATGGTTCAATGTTTAGCTTCTTACACAAAGCAAGGCATCTTTCTGGCTTTTACCGGCGTGATGTGGGGCTTATGAGCAGCCGCTAGACCATGAAATCCAAGTTTTCTCATCTCCCGCCTAACTGTCATAGTACTTGGAATTCCTGTGTGATGGTCTGGATAGATGTCTGCCTATTACACGTTACGACCCCCTTCAACTGCCGGAGGTCTCTGTCAGTCAACAGACGAGGTCGGCCTGTACGCTTTTGTGCTGTACGTGTCCCTTCACGTTTCCACTTCACTATCGCATCGGAAACACTGGACCAAGGGATGTTTAGGAGTGTGGAAATCTCTCGTACAGACGTATGACACAAGTGACATCCAATCACCTGACCACGTTTGAAGTCCGAGACTTCCGCAGAGCGCCCCATTCGGCTCTCTCACGAATGTCTAATGACTACTGAAGTTTCTGATATGGAGTACCTGGCAGTAGGTGGCAGCACAATGCACCTAATACGAAAACCGTAGTTTTTGGGGCTGTCCCGATACTTTCGATCACATAGAGTACCTTTGTAAAATCAGATGGTTATCTCGAAAATGAAAACTTTACACAACAGTCGTATGTGTAAGTTAAAATTCACCCCAAATCTCTGTCTTCATTCATGTAAGAGATGCAGTCTCGTGAAATCGCGTGAATCTTTTTGAGACAACCTGTACTTCGAAGGCAGACGTAATTACAGTTTGATTACAACGTGAATGATAGATTACAGGGCAACAAGGCAGATACATATTGTTTTGGTCCAAAGGTAAGGTTCAGTGTGGCGTCACATAGATCACGCTAAAAGATTATACTATCTTCCTTCTTCAGCAATTTGTTTAGTTTTACGAAATTCGTAGCACCTTCGGCAACGGCTATGCTGAAAGAATAATCCTGGAGTTCATGACAAGCTTTTCGAAGGCTCTGAAAATGTAAATCCTTCTAACTAGATGAGAATTTAATGCCCATTCTTCCTAAATTTACACTGACCATTGATTCACGTGGTGTCAACTGCTTTAAAAATTCTACAACCTAATTTTGGCTAAATTTGCAAGACATTATTTTCGTTCTATACAGTCTATTTACAGAACAGAAAATCCAGCGTTTTCTAAGACGCACTTTGCTGGATATCTTGTTCTCATCCGTTTAAGATGTTATTTATGCAGAACATTAACGTGCGTGTGTGAGACGGCTTTACACAGAATGCTCTGCTTTCAGGTCAAGGCAGGAAACATGTTAGCGACACAAATAATGTAGTAACATCCGTCACGAAGAGTAATTAATGCTTCAGCTGCATATGTAGGTACACAATTCTCTTCACACGCAAATGAAAACATAAGCATCGTTACGGGTGATCAATAATTTCTGAGAATATACAAACAGCGTCACACGTGACGTTGAATTGGAATGGAGGTGAATGCTTTCTTCATCATGCATACACATCTCTATCACTTAATGAGCCACATGGAGTGTGATGAACGGCTGGAAACTTAAACGCAATAAGGACTAATCAATCTATTTCTGCACCATATTACATGAGTGAAAAAACGCGCTTCCACTTACAAACCACTCATGATGCAGTTTCATTAAAGGAGTTTTACCTAATATGAAAATCAAGCACACTTTCTAAAGACACTTACTTTCAGTGTAAACTTTAACCGGCGGAGCTCAGTATTCACTGAACATAAGTTTACGTTATACCTCCCAGTCTAGCATAGATCTTGGGCTGTACTTCAGATCTCACCATCACCAGAACCTGCCTTGCAAAAAATAATGTAGAAGCAATGCCAGTATTCTGTTGTATCTTTGTCTGCACATACATTACATCACATGTTAGAACATTAGTATGTAACGTGCAGCGGAGTGTGCAGTGTTGCAAAAGTGGAGAATAATTTCAACAAATGGAGATCCAAAGAAGAGGAACAAATTTCGTCACAAGCTCGTTTAGTAAGCGGGAAAGAGTCGAAGAGATGCTCATCCAACTGCAGTGGCAGACGCTACAAGAGAGGCGTTGTGCATCACGGTGTGGCTTACTGTCAAAATCCCTACAGCTTACTTTTATAGAGAAGTGAACAGCTTAATGAATCCTCGTTTGTACATCTCAAGAAAAACCGATGAAAGGCGGCCGTTTCGTAACGAGCTTTGCAAAAACTGCACCATCATCCGTGTAAGTCACTTGTGAGTCACAAATAGTCAATCAGGAGCCGCCTCTGACCGCGGATGTTTCTGCAGAAACAGGGAGTCTCAGTGCAAGGCTTAATGCTTAGACCACAGCCGACTTATGTGAAAGCTAGGCGCCAGAATTCGTTTCGATACTACCACGATTTGAAGGAAAAGGCTCTGTCGTCTTCTGCCAATGGCATCAATCTGAAGCAAGCAAAATTTCAGACCTCTGAACTAAAGTTTAAATAAAATCTCGTAACTAATTCATTGTGATCTTTTATTCATAACAGTAGTTTTCAAATATTTCTAGAATAACGACAGATTTTAAAACAGCAAAATACATCCAAAATTTTAGTCTTCAAATACGTTGTTGTTTACTTGCAAACTGAGTGCGCTTAACGTAACAGACTTTCTGTTATTTACTATCTGGGAAAGCTATCGAAACGTTAATGTGAGCCGCGCGGGATTAGCCGAGCGGTCTGAGGGCGCTGCAGTCATGGACTGTGCGGCTGGTCCCGGCGGAAGTTCGAGTCCTCCCTCGGGCATTGGTGTGTTTTTGTCCTTAGGATAATTTAGGTTAAGTAGTGTGTAAGCTTAGGGACTGATGACCTTAGCAGTAAGTCCCATAAGATTTCACACACATTTGAACATTTTTCGTTAATTTGAAACCTCTGAAAAATACAAACTTAAAGATCGGAACTGTTTCAGTTTGTGCAATCAAGATTTACATTACTATGCTTTGTAATACGTTTCACAACATCAAAAACTAATCTATGATATTAAGAGTGTTCTTAACATTTCTGCCATCACACTGTCACCTAAATTCACGTAGACTATGATAAAGGACTCAACACTATTTACTTGCTTAAAGAATAATTAACATTCACCTTATTAGCAACAACTACTGAAGCGCATTTACGTTCAAAAGCATGTTCAGGATCTTTATATGAGTTGTAGTTATCCTCATCATCTACGGATTTGTTCACATCGTCCCTTAAAACAATGTTCCTGGCAGGGAAACTGTATACGTTACTATTACTACTAGCAGCCACGTTCTTGGCAGTTTTACTGTTATGAGTACTTGCTGCCAGTCTGGTTGGAGTCCGGGAGCGAGCACACGTAGCAACAGAGCTCGCAGCACCTGGTGACGGCTCGGTGGGTCGTCGAAATACTGTCCAGAAAACAGAAACCACAACTCGCCAAAACACCCACGCGCGGACTATTAATGTTATATTGTGATGTTCTGATGATGGTCTGAGAACTGACGCCGGCTGTAATAAGGAAGTATTTATTAGCATCTCCCGGCCGTGAACTATAACTGTGTTTTAATTATTAACAAACGCTCTTCCCGGGGAACCATTCTCGGTTGCAACAGGAAAGGACGGAGTGTCTGTGGCACACAAAGTAAGCTACGCCACTCTCCATTAGATGGTTTGCGCATTATATATGTAGATGATTCATTTCGCTTTGTGTCCCTCGGCATGTTATTTTTGTTTTCTCCAGGTGGCGTTTCACCACGGTAGGCGTTTCGCTCTGGGTTAGCAGAGTGGAGCGCCCACGCAGTGGCGACCTCCAGCTGCGCCCGTTCAGAACAGGGGCTCCTGGTGGCGGCGGAGGGACACGGCGGAAGGATACGGCGGAAGGCGCCTGTCCTTGGAGGCTCCTCCTCCAGCTCAGGGTGAACGCCTTCTCCGGCGCTTCCTCCCGCCTCCCTTTTTCCCATTGTCTTAGCGTCTTTCTTGCGACCCCTCTCACGGGCGCCACGGTTGCGACACAGCGCGCGCGCACACACACACACACACACACACACACACACACACAGAGGACCGGAGGCAGAGGCGTGCGCGGTGCGTGTTCGGAATAATGCCTTCGAGGCACACCGCAGTCGAGGAATTCAATGTTTTTTTCTTCCCATTCGAGCTGCGTCAATCGTTCAGCTATTCGCGTTGGCTGCAGTCCTACCCTCTATCTCGCTACGTCGAGCCTGCAGCTGACAGCATAATGAAACCTGACAGTTTCCTCGCTAGGAAACACTAAACGTTTTGCTATAGCGAATCCCGAGACCTTGCAACTTGTAACCACTTAAGTTCGTGCACTCTCATTGTGGCGTGACAGAGAACGTGTTAGGACTACGTGGGCAACAGAAGACCAATGAATGAGGATGGTCAAGAAGTACAAGGTCTTTTAAAGAAGGGTTCTCCGAAATAAAAACTGAGCAGCGGGAATAAGAGTTCAAGAGGAAGAGATACCAACGCTAACGTCTGTACGCGACGTAGTCCTTATGGCAGGATGTAAGAAAGAAAACGTGTGGAAACAAATGCAGATGCTACCCAATCCTGCAGGTTGCGCTGTTGGATAAAAATATGGAAACAACGCGAGAAATGCACTGGCCAGAACTGTGACGCAAAATAGAAAGACAACTGCAAAAGTCACTGCAGAACTGAGTATCGCACTCGAGAATTCTGTCAGCATCAAAACAGCACGAAGAGGGCTCCAGAGGCAGGAAATTGCGGAGCGTGATGGAATTCCAAAACCAAAACGTGGTACCGAAGCAATAAAACCCGAACAAGGAAGCAGCGGAAGAAAGTAATACGGTTGGATGTGTCTATTTGCACACTGTTTACAACTTCTGGCGAAGTCCCAGGAGTGGTGGTTTTGGTGCTTTCGTAGTTTCGTCCAATCCTTGTACATTATTTGAAATTTCGGGCGAACTGCCGCGTGTCAGTAATTTCCTGTCGAGATATTTCGGCGGAGAGTCTTCGGCTTTTCGCCTGAAATTTAAAGGAATGACCTTTACGCTGAACTTTTTTTTTTTTTCATTTCAGTGCGCATTATGCTTAACACAGAGTATGATTAGGTACAACATATTAGTTGATAAATATTGTAGAAAGGAGAATAGCGATTTGCTTAACGTGAAAATGGGGAATGGCACAGCAGTGGAAGAACTGATAGAATTCTCGTACCTAGTAAGCAAGAGTAAGTGGAATGGTAAAATCAAAGGAGATATCACAAGCAGAATGGCACTGATGAAGGAGGAGCTCAACAGTAGAAGAACTCTATCAGTATGAGAGCCTGAATGGATGTGACGAGGAAGAACGTCGGGATTCATTAGGCCTTTTGTAGATCATCAGAAACCCTCCGACTCCATGGAAATTTAGGGAGCCACGAATGCTCCAGAAATACCACGATAAAATGGTTCAAATGGCTCTGAGAAGTATGGGACTTAACATCTGAGGTCATCAGTCCCCTAGAACTTAGAACTACTTAAACCTAACTAACCTAAGGACATCACACATATCCATGCCCGAGGCAGGATTCGAACCTGCGACCGTTGCGGTTCCAGACTGAAGCATCACGATAAATTCAAGATATATAAAGCTCCTGATATACAGCTTTGAGACGGCAGCGATGAGAGACTGGATGAAGACCTTATCACCCGTAAGACCCCAATCGGCAAAGGAGTTTACCAAGGTGTCATCAGCAGCCCGAAACTATTCACCTTTGCATTAGAAGATGCATTCGACTCACTGGACTGGAATAACAGAAAAATAAAAATCATAGCCCACATCTGGACCAACTGTGTTTTGTCGATGATGTTGGGCTCGTAGGTGAATATTTCGAAGAACTAAAGAATATTATTCAAGAAGTCAAACTTTGCAACGACTGGCTTACAAATTAACATAATCAAAACAAAAATACTAACACGAAAACCAATTACAGTCGGTAACCCATAAATGAATGTATATGTCTTGGCCTCAGGATTAAACAAAGGAAAAACAAACGAAATGTAGAAATTCCTCACGGAGTAGGATTGAGCTGGGCAGCCTTACTTATCAACGGGGATGTCCGAAATAACTTGAAGACTGATGTCTATAATATCAGTTACAGCGACAGCTGATAGGAGTCGCTTCAGCGACAGGATTCGATCAAAGCACGTTAGTAGCAAGTGCAGCCCCCACCCCCCAGTATTTTTCACTGGCGACCATGTGACCACTAGAGAGCATTGCGAGATCCCAAAAGACACGAAACTAGTAGCTGGAGCACGACTGTACCATATAGCTTAAAAATAAATACAATGAACTTCTGACTGGTTTTATGCTGCTCACCACGAATTTCTCTCCTGCGCCAACCTCTCCATCTCAGAGAAGCACCAGCAACCGACGTCCTCAATTATCAAATGTTCAAATGTGTGTGAAATCGTATGGGACTTAACTGCTAAGGTCATCAGTCCCTAAGCTTACACACTACTTAACCTAAATTAACCTAAATTATCGGAAGAACAAACGCACACACCCATGCCCGAGGGAGGACTCGAACCTCCGCCGGGACCAGCCGCACAGTCCTCAATTATCTGTTGGATGTATTCCAATCTCTGTCTTCCTCTACAGCTCCTTCCAGCACCAAGGAAGTCAATCCCTGATGTCTTAAAGGGATGTCCAACCATGCTGTCCCTTCTCCTTGTCAGTGTTTTCAACACATTCCTTTCCTTTCCAAGTTTGTGCGGAACCTCCTCATTTCTTATCTTATCAGTCCACCTAATTTTCAACGTTAGTCTGCAGCTCCACATCTCAAATGCTTCGTTTCTCTTCTGTTCCGGTTTTCCCACACTTCATATTTCACTACCATACAATGCTGTGCTCCAAACGTACATTCTCAGAAATTTCATCCTCACGTTAAGGCCCATGTTTGATACTAGTAGACTTCTTTTGACCAAGAATGCCCTTTTTGCCAGTGCTAGTCGGCTTTTGATAACCTCCTTACTCCGTCTGTCATTGGTTATTTTGCTGCCTAGATAACAGAATTCCTTAACTTCATCTACTTCGTGACCATCAATTCCTGTTCTCATTTCTGGTACTTCTCATTACTTTCGTCTTTCTTTCGACTTACTCTCAGTCCATATTCTGTACTCGTTAGACAGTCCATTCCATTCAGCAGGTCATGTAATTCTTCTTCATTTTCACTCAGGATAGCAATGTTGTCAGCGAATCGTATCATTGATATCCTTTCATCATTGGATTTTAATTCCACTCCTGAACCTTTCTTTTATTTCCATCATTTCTTCTTCGATGTACACATTGAATACTAGTGGCGAAAGACTACATCCCTGTCTTACACCCATTCCAATCCGAGCATTTCGATCTTGGTAGTCGTCTCTTATTATTCCCTCTTGTTTCTCACTATATCTTACCCCTATTTTTCTCAAAACTTCGAACATCTTGTACTATTTTACATTGTGGGACTCTTTTTCTAGGTCTACTAATCCTATGAGCATGTCTTGAATTTTCTTTATTCTTGCTTCCATTATCAACCGCAACGTCAGAATTGCCTCTCTGGTGCCTTTACAATTCCTAAGGCCAAACCGATCGTCATCTAACACATTCTCTATTTTCTTTTTCATTCTCCTGTATATTATTCTTGTAAGCAACTTGGATGCATGAGCTGTTAATAATTCTCACACTTGTTTATATTAAGGAGTGCATTAAGATTGGCTGAAGAAGAAGAAGAAAATGACAAAGCAGTCCCTGAAACTGGACGTATCTAGGAGAGCGCTGTTTGGAAGTGAAACGCAGTCCACTGTAAGTCAGATGAAGACTGATTTAGAAACACTTGTAACGTCGGTGCAGTCGAATAATGTTCCTTTTGGAGATGTGAACGGATCAGGACAAATGAGAAAAGATGGAAGACAGGCACAAACCTATTGACTGAAAAAGAAAAATAAAGCTACAGGATCTCGGACAGTAACAGCCAGGAAAGAAAGAAGAAGAAAATGCTAGCTCAAATGGAGAAATATTGTACAAGCTGACGACGGTGGTCTGTTCATAAGAACTGTGAAAATGATTTAGAGTATCCATGGTAGCCGGGGATTTCAGTATCCTAAACTCGCGAATACGATTACAATTATCCCGTTTTTACAGCTTCCAGGTATGATTTAACGGGCCTTACATGGTGCCTGTCTCGCGCTGTAATACTTTGATGTTTTTCGTCGAAAATCAATGGAAATGAGATATTAACGTGCTTGTTAAGGGACGTCATTTTACTCTGTTTGGCTGTAATTCTAGGACAAAATTGTATACGTCTCACAAAATTAACTGATTTTAGATTCAATGGCGTTTTTGTAGTGATAAATAGGCAAAACTACTCTAGGAAAATACACGTAGTCTTCAAATTACATGTGCATTTGTGCGAGAATGTATTATTCAAATACGTAATAACGTTATTTGAACACCGCCAAACCAAAATGAATGATTGCACTGTTAACTGCTCCATAATCTTCAGAATGCGCACGGGCAACTCTTTTGTTTGTCCCATTCGTATCGTCAAGACGGATATCAGTGTCTACGACGAAGAGGTAAATGCGAACCTTTGCCTACTTGTACAGCGTACAGTGCGGCTATAACTAAACTTTCACTGCTTGAGAAAGCCTCAATGAAAAACGAGTGACCGCAGAACAATGAAACTTCGTGGAAACATTTGTTAAGGACATCGGAAGAGAAATAATGAATATACCATTGAAAGAAACATATTTTAATCTCTCCATGAGGAGGTAACACTTTTTAACTGAGTTCAGTGTTTGCCATCAGCATCCAAGGCAACCTGGAACCGCACTAGAGAGTCCTCTACTGCTGCCCGAAATATCTCACGTGGGATGTTGGCGACCTCCCTCCCTACCCTCATCTTCAACCTCCAGCATGTATAAGCATCCCGTTGATTAACTCTTTCCTTCACGAAACCACACAGCTAGAAATCACACGGGCTTAGATCTAATGGTCCTGATGACCAAGCAGTTTAGGACGATCGGCCAATGATTCGGTTTCCTCCAAATGTGTTACGGAGTAATCACGTGACATCACGGCCAACGCGAGATGAAGGTACGTGGTGCATCAAAAGAGTTGAGTCCAAAGAACTTCTCTCCCGTAGAGAAGGAATCACATGTTGGCGAAGCAGATCACAGTAACGTGCGCCGTTCACGCTGCATGTCCTTGGTTCTCGGGGTCCGAGATCTTCCTTTGTCGTCGTACCAGTATCGGTACCTAGCTGCAAATCGTGGCACTAACTCTACTATTAAAGCTAATCCCGCAGCGCATAGTCTGAACGTCATTCCTATGAAAAGTGGGTACCCATACCGTAAATAGTTTTCCGTCTACACTGGCGCAAGCAGCGGAGATATAATTACAACCGCCCTGTATATGTATGGAATGAAGATGTCTGTAGGCCTATTACCTCTACATTGGCGCTGAAGTCCTATCCGGGACGACGTTCACAAATTCACATAACACTCTAAGTGCCGTTAAATACGCAACATCCGAATTTTCAGGTTAAATCATGAAGTTCCCTGGAAACCAATGAACCATCGTGTGTTTATGTCTCACTCCATACTCATCTTTTGCATACCACTTCGAAGTGTGGACTGGGAGGATTCTATATTATTCCACACATTTAATGTTCCGTGACGCGCGGCATAGGGAAGCTTTTTCTAGTGTCTGATAGTTAATATTTTTTAACACTTCCTTCGCCAGTCATAGAAGCCTGTGGCAGTTCGCACCGCCCTTCTTTGTTTACGTTCCATGCTCCGTGTTAGTCCCAACTGATTGCTTCATGTCCAGTCAAGCAGTGGTCAAGTACAGTTAGTAAAAGTGCTTTTTAGGCATTCTCTTCTGTAAATAAAAATGTACTTAAACACATTGTTTGATGGGAACGTTCAAATGTTCAAATGTGTGTGAAAACTTATAGGACTTAACTGCTAAGGTCATCAGTCTCTAAGCTTACACACTACTTAAGCTAAATTATCATAAGAACAAACACACACACCCATGTCCGAGGGAGGACTCGAACCTTCGCCGGGACCAGCCGCACAGTCCCTGACTGCAGCGCCTTAGACCGTTCAGCTAATCCCGCGCGGCATGGGAACGTTGAATTCCGTTCAGAATGCACTTTGATTCGATATAGGTCGTAATCTTTGACTCAGAAAATGTTCCAGGTCCCGCGTGGGTCACAGTGTTTGAATTCAGAATATGTTCTAGATTTAAGGTAGATCATCGTTGTTAGGCTCAGAATAATCGCTTATAAACCAGACCCATTTTCCTCTGCTGTTATATGAGCATTTTCTTTGGCAAACATGTTTCGATTTTTATGTGAAAGGAATTCTTCTTTGTTCATTTCTTCCAGATGTTCCTTCATGTTTTAGGCTCTGCTATTCTGTCATTTACTCCAAAAATATTCATTTCTTGTCTAAAGTTTTCATAAGGAATCCCAATCAACTAAGGGCAACCTCAGCTCGTAAAAGTAGCTTGAACATGGCTAAAATCTTTTTTTCTTGTAATCCAGGTTTCACTGACTTAGTAAAATAGCTACAGCCGTAATCTTACAGGATTTCATTTTTGAATCTCTTGGTGCATATCTAATGTTTCTCCTTATAGTGCTCTGTAACGTTATATCTAAGACGTCATCGTCTTCCTCAAATGTGATACAACTCTCTCGGTGCTGAATTTGTTCCAAAATATGATCTTCAGTTACAGTTGTTTCGTACTGGGTATTTCCCATGGAGCACCAATCTCTTAATTTTATTTACTGCTGCCTTAAAATTACAATTCTTTCCGAATAAGTTCAAAAGTTAGACTGATTTTTGTAATTCGTCTTCAGAATTTGCCCCTACTACTATATCGTCAGAATACAATAGCATGTTAATATACTGGGTGGTTATAATTAATAATTAATAATAATAATTAAACTGAGGTCCAGTACGAATTGTAATTTTCGCATGGCAGCGACACTTGGTAGGTATGCTAACGCGTTAATGCACAGCCGAAGTACGCTGAAAAAAATTAGTCCCAACTTTGGCCGCCAGGTGCAAATCCGGCGCTGTACAGCATCTCATCGACGTCTCCGGTGCTCATATTGAACAAATTGCGTAAGTGGCGGTTAATAATAAAATCAATATTACGTTTTTTTTTCTCTTGTTTGGCCTCTTCCACCAACGTCGATTACATATGGAAACATTTCTATATGTCTTTCTCGCATTCACTGCGCGAGATTTGTACCTGTTGGTCAAAATTGGAATTACTTTATCTGCAACTCAAATCGATGCTGCATTAACACATTAGAATATCTACCAAGTTACGCTGCCGTGCCATAATTGCAACCCACACTGAACCTCTGTGAATAGCTGCACTTCAAATATAACTACCAGATATTGATGCTCCTTCAAAGTTTTCAGTGCGCTGCAAATGATAATGATAGAGGCTATCTATTCGTAATGTCCTATATTCTTGTGTGTGGAACACCAATACATGCAGAAATCTTGCGTGTCTTTGTTGAGGGACTATCAACTGAATAATGTCTGCCACTTCATCCACACTCATTGCACGTTCAGATGGAATATTAATCCAGTACTAAGCAGTGTAAGATAGCTATTTTTATGATGTTTTTGGATGTGTTAATATCTATAAAGGTAAGTGATGTATTTTAAGAATTGTGCTCAGAGAAACAGTTCTTAGGCAACAGTATTTGTGTCTGCGATGGCAGCGCTGTGGAGTAGTAGAATCTTTGACAGTCAGTAGTGGATGGCTGCGGTGTGCAGCAGGCAGGGGTTCGTGGAGTTTACAGTGTAATGCATGGCCGCACTGTTGGAATACTTGAGTTGCAGATTTATTAGGAGGAGGAATCGTGACTCAGAACAACGGTCGGATAGCGCATGGACATAAAAAAGTTTTTAAAATAAGAACAATGTATTATTTGATGAGGTAAAAGGTTTATTTTTGTTTTTGGAGACTTATATTGTTGGTCCACTTCACCCTCGTCACAGTCGAGATTTTGATAATTATTCTGTTGACTGATCTCTTGAGTAAGTTTACTGTACCATGGAAGTCATTAGATTAAATGAATTTTCATATTAGAGTTTATAATTGTTTTCTTTGATAAGTTCCTTCCTGACTGAAATTTCAGTACTTAAAGGTTGAGTCATGTGTTTCACTGTTATTCTTTGTCAAAATTATGAACCCAATTGATCCGTGATTTATTTTCGAAGAATATTCTTAAGAATTTATTTCATTTACTAGTGATTAATCAAGAACATTAACACATTTAATCACACTATGTAAGCATGGAAGTAGTTGCCAGGAAGCAACTGATGAAATCATAACCAAATTCCTTTTAACAAATGGGAATTTTATTCACTTTAATAGTGCCTAAAAGCATTTTTTTAAAAGAAACAGATTTAAAATTATAATCAGGAAGCACCCTCTAAATATCAAAGTTTCAACTTATTCAGAGTCAGAAAGAAACAAGTTTTGACTGTATGAGCTTTTGGGCAGAGAACCTTGCCGCTCCCTTTTGACACGGCCGTAGTTACGACCGCTCACAACAGCCTCTGAAGACTACACTAGTGCAAATCTGCAACACACCAGATAACTTTAAACTAAGAGTTTTAACAATTTACACAAACACACAAACTATGCACCCCTTGTAGGAGGGATGGAAATGGTACAAAACACTAACAGTTAAAATATTAACCTTGCCAGCGAAGGTGCAACTTGATTTTAACTTCTAAGAAAAGGCTTACGGTGAAAAGGTGGCGACTTTATATACTAAAATGATCATTTAAATAAAAGCCCATGAAATGTAATCTTATATAAAATTCTACAAAGTTGGCCAAACAAAGATGCTCTACAGTACACAGATACCGCCTCTCAAGATCATAGGCAATAATCAAAGTTTCCAAAGATCAAAACATATTTCAGGTATTAGGCCGTTACGCTCCAAGCAATAAATTCGTGAACACACCAAATCCGACAGACATGACAGAGGCAGCTACTAACGTACGGTAGATTGATAGGGAGATATTACCGAACAACCCGAACCGCAGGTTGCCTTAACCCGCCCCTACTCCACGAGGGAAAAACGGACCACCCAGTTTACAAACAACCACCTTCCCGCGGGTGGGCAAACGGAGAAGTACAGTGGGACGACCCCAAAGCAAAACGGCTGGTGACCTCACCAAGAAAACAAGTAGAATTTAACAAGAGTAAATCAAACAACATATCACCAATCACTTAACTTCTAATAAACTGCGATTTGTCGACAAGACCTGGCGCAGCACCCCCAAATCGCTCTCCCGAACCGTCCGCTGCCAGCCGCTTCAACAGACGCAGGAAGACGCGCCGATCTCCCGTCTCACGGCGTCGCAGCTCGCACCGGCCAAACTGATGTCGTGGGTTGACTCCTGTTGCTCTCGTGTCGACCGCGAAGTCACTACCCCTCGCTATACGCCGCGGCCCACTTGACTCACGTGGCGACCTCACATGCTCCGACGCTCAAGACGGACAAGTCATCTTGTGTCTCAGTGCGCGACCGACCAACCGATCGATCCAACCGCCAATGACCATTGCATGAGCAAACTCGAGCAGACTGGCGGCCTAACGCGCAGACCCAGATGCAGGAAGTAAGTCCTGACCGG
The DNA here is from genome assembly GCF_021461395.2 of Schistocerca americana. Taxonomy (NCBI): domain Eukaryota; kingdom Metazoa; phylum Arthropoda; class Insecta; order Orthoptera; family Acrididae; genus Schistocerca; species Schistocerca americana. The sequence continues at coordinate 408,693,962 of NC_060125.1, forward strand.
GCGACCACTCGCTGAGTTCTCTTACTGGCGGAGTGGAAAGACTCTCATTTTGCCGACTTTAAAAGTTGATCCGAACGACAGATAGACACTAACTGCCTAACAAATGCGGACGAGAGACAGACTAGCAAGCTGGGGACGAGAGACTGACCCAGACTGAGCGACTGGCGAGCGCATAGCGCCCCTTAAATGCACGTGAACAGCCAACCTTTGCCCTTTCCCACCAGAGGGAGACACCAAAGCTGCGACTGCCACAGCGGCGCCACAGCCAGAAACGGAGGGCGACTGCTACTCACTACGCGCTGCGGCGCGCTCTTCAAAAAAGCTATTTTTACCATGGCTCACCAGTTTCACTGAACGAAGTGTAGTTAGATTTTAGTAGCATTTGTTTAGGTGTTGTGGACTCTTTCTGTGTTGCTGTTTCTGCCAGTACTTCATTTTGCAGGTGAGATTCATAATACGTGATTGTTTCCTTTCCTTTGTGCAATGTAGCACACACACAAGTAAAGACTACTCACTTACAGCAGTTCAGTGACAACATGAGTGAACACCCCCGAATCTGGTACTCTGCAATTGGAAAATTGTCTACCGTATTCTCCACGAGCAGCAGCAATGTTTCCATTTCAAAACCCATATACAAACACCATATCGGTACACTCAGCATTAATTGTAAATACGTCATGCATGCTTAAAGCATGCAGTAGAACTGGCTAATAAATGGCAGGTACAATCATAGCTAAAAAGTCAGTTATGAATTTAAGCATAACTCATAATTTGAAACTAAAACCAGAAACGGCAGTCGACAAATAAGCGTGTAGAAACTGGAGTATTAGTACGCAGAATGAAAACTTATCTCTGTAACCACCTGTATCTGAGAAACATATAAAAATTAGAAACATGAATTTCTTATTCTGGACTACCATCTCTTAAAATATTTATTATTCCTCCTGAAAGAGCCTGTACAATTTTTTTACAAACAGCGATTGTAGATTTAAAGAGGTTGACGTCCTATGTTTTTTTACATAAATATAATATCACTTCTAGCTATTGTTTACTGGTCCTTACTATTCCTGTGATTCCTCTCGTGTAGTCATAGGTTGAACGAAGCACTTTCTTTCAAGGCACTTCGAAAATTCTACACAGATTTGGGTCAAAATTTTCGGTGCTTGTGTTTTTCACGCTACGTTTCGCCTGTGCTGTATGCTGTGTAAATACTTGTCTGCTGATCAGTCAATCACTTGAGATGGATTACACACCAAACGCGATGTTTTTTACTGGAAGAACTGTTTCTTTATTTAGCATCTGTTGCCTTGTTTGTGCGTAGAAGTCCTTCCAGCTAAAATTTCCACAGTTCTTGTGTTATCAACATCAAGTGTCTGTCACATCACCAGTGAAGTTTCACATCACGCAAAACACAGAGCAGAAAAACAAAGAATCCGGAAATATCAACGTCAATATGTCTCGTGTAGAAGTCCTCCTCTTAATCTACGACCAGTTATAGGAAACTAAGAAATTATCACTACGGTGAAAACGTAATCTTTTATTTCAGAAAATAACATGTGGACTGTTTTAAATTTTTAATTACTACATGTAAACATTAAATTCAGAACGACATCTCTTGAAGATACCTTCCACAGAAAAAGCCACATGCGTCTGGTAAGTAACTTATAAACAAATACTTATATACTTGCTGCGGAAGATAGTCTCACCCGCCAATTTGAACTTGTATGTTTTACTAAGTGCGTTAGAACTCTTAGAACAATCTTGTAAACTCATTACAAAGCGAGAACATGGTAGCTAATTAGGTCAAATCTTTCATGGACAACAAAGGGAAAGGCTTAGCAGACGAAAGTTTAGCGAAACGGAGGGAAAGCATGCGCATCCTCTTCCCCTTACTTCGCATATACTTCAGACTGCCTGTATTCAATCCCCACACCACCGTTCCCATCTTCCCAAAATTTTGCATTTGCAAATGTCAAGCAGGGTGTACCATACCCCTTTCCCCCTTTTCCAGTTCGTAAATGCATCGAAGAAGATGTATGTATGGTCCTTGGCATGGTTTCACACACGAGGATTATAGACTGAAGACCCAAAGAAATTGGTACACCTGCCGAATATTGTATAGGGCCCCCGCGAGCACGCAGAAGTACACCAACACAACGTGGCATGGACTTGACTAATGTCTGCTGGAGGAAATTGATACCATGAATCCTGCAAGGCTGACCATAAATCCGTAAGAGTACGAGAGAGTGGAGATCTCTTCTGAAAAGCACATTGCAAGGCAGCCACATATGCTCAGCAGTGTTCATGTCTGAGGAATTTGATGGCCAGCGGAAGTGTTTAAACTCACAAAAGTGTTCCCGGAGTCACTCTGTAGCAATTCTGGACGTGAGGGGTGTCACATTGCCCTGCTGGAATTGTCCAAGTCTGTTGGAATGTACGATGGACAGGAATGGATGCAGGTGATCAGACGGGATGCTTCTGTATTTGTCACCTGTCACTGTCGTATCTAGACGTATTAGGGGTTCCATGTCACTCCACCTGCACACACCCTACACCATTACAGAGCCTCCACCAGCTTGAACACTCCCCTACTGACATGCAGGGTCCATGGACTCATGAGGTTGTCTCCATACCCGTACACTTCCATCCGCTCGATAAATTTGAAACGAGACTTGTCCGAGCAGGCAACATCTTTCCAGTCATCAACAGTCCAATGTCGGTGTTGACGGGCCCAGGCGAGGCATAAAGCTTGGTGTCGTGCAATCACGAAGGGTACACGAGTGGACCTTCGGCTCCGAAACCCCATATCGATGATGTTTCGTTGATCGGTTCGCACGCTGACACTTGTTGATGGCCCAACATTGAAATCTGCTGCAATTTGCGGAAGGGCTGCACTTCTGTCATGTTGAACGATTCTCTTCAGTCGTCGTTGGTCCCGTTCTTGCAAGAGTTTTCCGGCCCCAGTGATGTCGGAGATTTAATGTTTTACCGGATTCCTGATATTCACGGTACACTCGTGAAATGGTAGTATAGGAGAATCCCCACTTCAACGCTACCTCGGAGGTGCTGTGTCCCATCGCTCGTGCGCCGACTATAATATCACATTCAAACTCACATCTTGATAGATACCGGCTCCCAGGTTTATGCCATATTTCTCGACTTTCGAAAGGCGTTCTACTCAGTTCTGCACTGTCGCTTGCTCCAAAAAGTGCGCGCTTATGGTCTGTCTGATGACATATGCGGTTGGAGAGAAAGTTTTCTAAGAGACAGAGAGCAGTATGCCGTCCTGAATGGGGTAACTTCAACATAAACAAGCGTAACTTCAGGTGCGCCCCAGGGCAGCGTATTAGGGATATTGCTTTTTACAATTTACGTAAACGATCTGGTTGATGGTATTGACAGCGGCATTAGACTGTTTGCCGATGATGCTGTAGTAACACAAGAAAGTTGTGAACAAATCAATGAAGATTTGCAGGAAATAAAAGCATGGTGTAGTGACTGCAGTTACCTCTCAATACTAGTAAGTGTAACCTACTGCGTATAACAAGGCGAAAATCCCCATTAATGTACGAGTACAAAATAAATGCCCAGTCTTTGGAAGCGGTAACATCCGTCAAGTATCTGGGTGTGTCTATTCGAAATGATCTCAAGTGGAATGATCAGATTACACAAGTAACGGGCAAGGCGAACTCTAGATTGCGGTTTATTGGTAGAATCCTGAAGCGAAGCAGTCCTTCAACAAAGGAAATTGCTTACAGTACGTTAGTTTGTCCAGTCTTATTGTTCGTCTGTATGGGACCCTTAACAGTTCGATCTGATCCAAGAGACTGAGAAGGTCCAAAGAAGAGCGGCAAGAATCGTGACTGGTACATTTAGCCATCGCGAGAGCGTTACGAATCTCATAGAAAGTTTGAAGAGGGATTCAATTGAAGATAGACGACACGCAAAACGGAAGGGGCTGCTCACTAAATTCCGAAATCCGATCTTCGCCGAGGATTTAGTAGAGCATATACTATTAATACCAACTTTCAAATGGCGCAATGGTCACCATTCAAAGATAAGGGAAATTAGAGCTCGTAGTGTGGCCTTCAGACAGTCGTTTTTCCCTCATGCGATCCGCGAGTGGAACAGAGGGCGGAAAATATGACTTTGGCGCTAATGGTGCCCTCCGCCACACACCGCTTGGTGGCTAGCGGAGTATATATGTAGATGCAGATTGTAGCAGCAGTTATCGATGTAGCACCTGCTCTCAGACGTTTGTTGTCTCATATAGGCGTTGGCGACCGCAGAGCCGAATTCTGCCTGTTTATATATCTCTGTCTTTGAATACGTACGCCTATACCAGTTTCTTTGGCGCTTCAGTGTGTTTGTTTACTGGGGTGTAAAATAAAGTTTTATGTTGACTGTAAGCAGATACAGACAAAAATGAAGTAACTGTCCTGCTTTGGCGTAGAAACTGGTAGATATTTAGCGAGTCCAAAACATCCTCGTAAAACAGACAACATTGCAACTTACAATAGGGTGTGCATGAAAGCCGTCTGTTAGAAAACGTCTTTCATACTAAAAATCACTAAGGAGTCGTAAATCGCTAGCAAGATGCACTCTACAAAATTTGCTCGTCTGCTGAACATGTCACATCTGTGGTCACATTGTAATAGCATAACTGTACGTTGTACGTTTAGGCAAAGCCCTATTCACCAATCACGTGACTGGATGGTTAACATTTGAGTCTGCTTGGCAAGGCGAACGGTCAGACAAAACACCACTTCTGTTCCGCTGACCACTGTGACCAGTCGTATACTTCTCTTCCGAGGACACCAAGACTTCCGTACAGCCTAGTTGGTCATATCTAAGCTACAACTTTCAGGAATTCATGGTGAGAATGTTACTTGCTCGCGTGATTTGGGGTAATATTGTATCTCATTATTTCCAGCTCTACACACGCATATTCTTTCCGACCAAGGTTAAATCTGTTTCTTCGCATCTGTACTATGAACAGTGATTAATATCGATCGTTCATTCCGTCACCGGCGGATACACGTCATCGTTCCGATTACTTTCCCACGCATTTAATGTTATCAGGGGAATGTGAGATTATACGGGGTTCCTTTATGTTCTATTTTTGATAATACTTGGCAATGTATTACCATGTGGTCCCATGATGGGCATAAGTAATCTTACTACCGAATTTTTTACTTGTTTATTGAATGTTAACCGGAAGTTATTTCAAATTCTCTTTAATTATTTTGCATCCAGAAGACACAAATTATGAAGTTTTTCATTGTTAATTTCAGCCAACGGCCTTGCCGCAGTGGTAACACTGGTTCCCGTAAGATCACCGAAGTTAAGCGCTGTCGGACTGGGCTAGCACTTGGATGGGTGACCATCCAGTCTGCCGAGCGCTATTGGCTAGCGGGGTGCACTCAGCCCTTGTGAGCAAAATGAGGAGCTACTTGATTGAGAAGTAGCGGCTCCGGTCTCGGAAGCTGACATACGGCCGGGAGAGCGGTGTGCTGACCACATGCCCCTCCGTATCCGCATCCAGTGACGCCTATGGGCTGAGGATGACACGGCGGCCGGTCGGTACCGTTGGGTCTTCGTGGCCTGTTCGGGAGGAGTTTAGCTTTTTATTGTTAATTTCAGTGTGTTCACTTATCCTTTGCCTGAGTTCGTAGGTGATCCAAGCACAATTCACTAACAACGTGGCGTGAGGTTCCAAGTCAAAATTAAGGCGTATTATAACGAAATTTTTTAAGGTATGTAAATGCACAGCTCCATTTCCCTTTCTTGTAAGCCCAAACAAGGAACTTTTATCTCAATATATTACGCCATAACTCATTATATGCGATATATTCCACGTGCGAGGGCTCTTCGGAAAGTAAGGAGCGATCGGTCGCGAAATGGAAACCATAGTGAAAATCCTATGAAGCTTTGCACAGACGTATTGAGGAGCGTCTCTAGTATACCCGTAGATAGTGCCACGTCGCTCTTCTCAGTTCTGGGCGCACAGTGAGCGCAAAAGTTTGCCTAGAAAATAGTGTTCCCCGCTAAGTATGAGTGCCTGCAGGGAGATTCACCTGATTTCATGCAACTCCACGTAACGTAACTGTCAGGCAGTTCATTCTTCATCACAGTTCTCGGCCGTACACTGCAGCGGCAATGAGCACGTTCCTACACTAGTTTCGATGGGAAGTGTTTGATCACCCACCACGTAGCAAGGACTTGGCCTTCCCCGACTCTTATCTCTGCTCTGATGAACCTCTGGCTATGAAGGCAAATTTTGTCACAGACAACGAGCTGCATTCGAGCGTAGAAAATTGTCGGAAAGAATAGGAAGCTGATTTTTATGACGAGGGTATCGGAAAGTCGGTACAATGCTATGGCAGATGTCTAAGCCGGAGAGGCGACTATGTAGATATGTAGCTGGAAGATGTAGGTAACTATTGCAAATAAAACACATTTTATTTTTACTGTGGTTTCCATCGCGCGACTGATCGTTAGTTATTTTTTTCCGAATAGCCCTAATACATTTACTGTATTACAGACTTGAAGATCGCAGCAAAATCTGTCGAAACTGCTTGTTGTAAATGAAGAAACATTTATGCGATCTTAGTTTTAGAAAGTTTTTATCACACTTCCAAAGAGTGTTAGAATAATCTAATGTCTTAGTAACACTTTTGCATTATTTATATACATACTCTTATATTTTCTGTTCTTCCGCCATTAAAGTCCTACCTACTACCGAATATTTTCATGAACAGAAGTCTAACCACGTTGCTTGTCATTCATGAGTCAAAATTGTTTTCAAGAAAAACTTTTTTTACAGCATAAATATTGAAATCTTTTCACTTGCGTACTCTACATTTAAATAGAAAGTAGGAGGCTTTCAGCATTTGTTCAAGTGAACCAGCAGTAGTCACTTATACCTCTCCCTCCCCTTCGCCTCCATTACGAAGTAAACCGTCCTTCCTCCTTACAAAGCGAACAAAATGTCTGAACAAATGTCCATTGTAAATGAGTGCATTATAAATGCAAACACTACGGTTTTTGTTAAAAATGAAACTCCTCCAGCTGTACTTAAGATTTTATATTTATTTGGCTACTAGTTTCGACGTTGCATCAATGCCATCTTCAGGCCCGTACACATTGATGAAATCAATTGTGTGTGGCTCAGTACTACAAGTTCACGGTGAAACCAACACGTGCTCCACATGGATGGCTTTGAGCACTATAGGACAACTTCTGAGGTCATCAGTCCCCTAGAACTTAGAACTACTTAAACCTAACTAACCTAAGGACATCACACACATCCATGCCCGAGGCAGGATTCGAACCTGCGGCCGTAGCGGCCGCGCGGTTCCAGACTGTAGCGCCTAGAATCGCTCCGCCACTCCGGCCGGAACCACATGGATGGCGGGCAGTAACTAGTGTGACACTATGACACTAGTTACTGCCCGCCATCCATGTGGAGCACGTGTTGGTCTCACTGAGGACTTCTAGTACTGAGCCACACACAAATGATTTCATCAAAGTGTACGGGCCTGAAGATGGCGTTGACGCAACGTCGAGACTAGTAGCCAAATAAATATAAAATCTTAAGTACAGCTGTAGGAGTTTCATTTTTAACAAAAATTATGCCAGCTGTGTTCCACTTTCATCCAATTTGAATATGGATGTAGGAAGATGAAACAATACGGTCTCTCAAAGTTCGATTCGCATGGCGCTAATGCAAAAAGCGGAAAAGTTCATGGAAAATTTACAACACGAAAAGGGTTGCAGGCTATGAAAATCAAATTGGCATGAAATGTATTACATGCTTGGATATGCAAACGATTAGAATTCCAGTGCAACACCACAACATAGGAGTAAAGCCATCTGCGTTGTGTTGTTGTTGTTGTGGTCTTCAGTCCTGAGACTGGTTTGATGCAGCTCTCCATACTACTCTATCCTGTGCAAGCTGCTTCATCTCCCAGTACGTACTGCAGCCTACATCCTTCCGAATCTGCTTAGTGTATTCATGTCTTGGTCTCCCTCTACGAATCTTACCCTCCACGCTGCCCTCCAATACTAAATTGGTGATCCCTTGATGCCTCAGAACATGTCCTACCAACTGGCCCCTTCTTCTACTCAAGTTGTGCCACAAACTCTTCTTCTCCCCAATTCTATTCAGTACCTCTTCATTAGTTATGTGATCTACTCATCCAATCTTCAGCATTCTTCTGTAGCACCACATTTCGAAAGATTTTATTCTCTTCTTGTCCAAACTACTTGTCGTCCATGTTTCACTTCCATACATGGCTACACTGCATGCAAATACTTAACAAATATCTCTTCTTCAGTAACGCTTTCCTTGCTGCATTATGTATATAAGGAAACATTACACAGCATATTTCACATTCAGAAGGTGCATTTGAACTTTGGCGTCATGTATGATAGAACAAAAGGCTACCAGTCGTTTCAGAATTTGACAGCCTCGGGATTGAGGTCTGTTGTGACTGTACTTTAGCATACCACTAAATCATTGGTCTCATTGGCCAGGATACCACAACTGCCATGCAGATTTGGAAAAAGACGGATTCTGAAGGGCCATACTCAATGGCCTGCAGGATCTCCGCTGCCCCAAGAGACTAGCGCCCGAGAGCACTGACGTGTTGTCCACTCGGCCTTGCAGGACTGTTAAACCCATGTCAAGTACCTCGACTCGGGAAATACGCTTGTCTTAGCAAGACAAATGGATAGTACGAGGACATCTGGAGCACCACAGAGTACCTACACGGCGGCCGTGGTTGTGGCTTCACTGGACGCAGCAGCAGAGATAGGCGCGTCGTTAGTGATGCCCCCAATGACAACACTGGACGCAGGAGCCATACTACGTCATCTTTTCAGATGACCCCAGTCCTGCTTAGACAGTCACGATGGACTATCCTTTTATGGAGGTTCCGATAGCAATTAACGTTGTCAGATGACATTTGTCACATATGTGATGGTATGGGTTGTCATTGGGCACACAACACGATGACCTACGGATTGCATAGCCGATAATTATGAGACCAGTCATTATATTTCTGCCATGTTAAGGCTGGTGCCTGGATCCTTTCTTCGACATCTCTGTCACGTTGTCTTTCAAGATATCACAAGCTGTCGCAACTACATCTCGATACAGAGGGTATTCGACTGGCCAGTGCTTTCTGTAGACCTGTCATCCACTGATATCATCTGTCATACGTGGCCCCAGCCACTACAGCTGACGAATTCAGGCATCGAGTTGAGGCAGAATTGAATGACATACCCATATGTGTCCTCGAAGCCTAGCTCACTTAAGTACTATATTTCTGCCAGAGGTAGCACCTATGTGTGCTAAATTTCGCACCGCGCACACCCACACTTCAAGTAATATTTGTATAGTTGGTGAAGGAAATGGATGCAGTAACATTCTTGAACTCAGAAGATTGTGTGCATTCATACTCTTAGGGCTCTCTTGAAAGTTTCTGATGTAGACATCACAATCGCTACTTCTCTTCACTTTAATATTACAGGTAGACAGCTTCATGCTCAGTTGAATATTTCTGCTTCTCCTTCAAAACAAGTTATTTCGTCCACAGTAGCCGCATATTTTGAAAACAAGACGTAACCTGACAACCGAAGCACGTTTCATAAAACACTGTACGTTTACATGGGAGCGAATGTGGAATGGAAACGGATTTACAGAATCGATTTTGGTGTGTTCACAACAACAAGAAACGCTCTCATGAAATCGGTTCACGAAATACTATATTGGCAGCCCCATGTAAACAAACACTGAAAAGACAAGTCATAAGATATCTCCTAATATCGAGTCGGACATCCTTTCGCCTGGTCTAGTGCAGCAACTCGACGTGGCATGAACTCAACAAGTCGTTGGAAGTCACCTGCGGAAATACTGAACCATGCTGTCTCTGAAGCCGCCATAACTGCGGAAGTGTTTCCCGTGCAGGATTTTGTGCATGAACTCCTATGTCGATTATGTCCCATAAATGTTCGATAGGATTCAGGTTAGGCGATCTGGGTAGCCAAATCATTCGCCCAAATTATCCAGAATGATCTTCAAACCTGACGCTAACAACTGTGACCCAGTCCATCGTTTTTTGGACACATGAACTCCGCGAATGGCTGCAAACAGTCCCCAAGTAGCCGAACATAATCATTTCCTGTCAAGGGTCGGTTCACTTGGACCAGAGGACCCAGTCCATTCCATGTAAACACAGCCCTTACCATTATGGAGCCACCATCAGCTTGCACAGTGTCTTGTTAACAACTTGGGTCCACGGTTTCGTGGTGTCTGCGCCACACTGTACCCCACCATCAACTCTTACCGACTGAAATCGGCACTCATCTGACCAGTCCACAGTTTTCCAGTTGTGTAGGCTCCAGTCGATATAATCACAAGCCTAGGAGAAGCGCCGCAGGCGATGTTGTGCTGTGAGCAAAGGCTGTCATAGCCCATTAACGCCAAATTTCGTCGCACTGTCCGAACGGATACGCTCATCGTACACCCCACACTGATTTCTGCATTTATATAAAGCAGTGTTGCTCGTCTGTTAACATTGGTATCCCGCCGCAAACGCCTCTGCTCTCGATCGTTAAGTGAAGGGCGTCGGCCTCTGCGTTGTGCGTAGTGAGAGGTAACGTCTGACATTTGGTATTCTCGGCATACTTTGCCAGTGTGGATTTCGGACTATTGAATCCCCTAATGATTTCCGAAATGGACTGTCCCATGCGTCTAGCTTCAACTATTAGTCCGTGTTCGAAGCCTGTTAGTTCCCGTTGTGCGATCATAACCACGTCGGGAAGCCTTTCACATGAACCGCCTAAGTACAGGTTCACAATTATTGAACTATGTGTAAAAAACGTAAATTAGTTACAAACTACGGCGTGCACACACTTCATTCAACATGTAAATGTCACTACAGATATGCGGATTTAGATATTTTCAACATTTCGCTGCTCTGTCTGCAACAGTATAAATATTGTTCAAATGTGTGTGAAATCTTATGGGACTTAACTGCTAAGGTCATCAGTCCCTAAGCTTACACATTACTTAACCTAAATTATCCTAAGGATAAACACACACACCCATGCCCGAGGGAGGACTCGAACCTCCGCCGGGACCAGCCGCACAGTCCACGACGTATAAATATTAATTTTAATTTAAATAACCAACACTCTCAGTTGCAATGTTTACCTAGATTTACCTAGGTTTCAGTCGGGATAACCCAACCTTCTTCAGAACTGCACTGGAACTGTACAGCACTCGTGGCTGCCGCATCGGTCGTGAAGTGGGACCGAGGCAGTTTCAGATAAGTTTTTACAGTCTTACGATAATTTATGGATTTGTAGTTTTAGCTTGACGATGTCCACTATGGACAAACGGCAGTTACTTTTATTCTGAAGAAGGTTGGGTTAGCCGGCCGATGTGGCCGTGCGGTTCTAGGCGCTTCAGTCTGGAACCGCGTGACCGCTACGGTCGCAGGTTTGAATCCTGCCTCGGGCATGGATGTGTGTGATGTCCTTAGGTTAGTTAGGTTTAATTAGTTCTAAGTTCTATGCGACTGATGACCTCAGAAGTTAAGTTGCTCAGAGCCATTTGAACCAAGGTTGGGTTATCCCGACTGAAACCTAGATAAATCTAGGTAAACATTGCAACTGAGGCTGCTGGTTATTAAAATTAAAATTAAATTCCGATTTAGGTTATGACACGTTCGATATACCTGCCATCACTGGCGATGATATGGCGCAGACGAATAGCAAAATTCTGCATGGCTCGCTGAAGTGTCAGAATATCGATGCTGTTGATAAACTCCTGAATAGCTGTTTTCAACTCAGAAATGGTTTTGGGGTTATTGCTGTACACCTAGTCCTTAATATAGCTCCACAAGAAGGAGTCGCACATGTTCAGCCCCGGAGAACGTGCCGGCCAATCGAGGCACATGGCAGAGGCCTCTGGGTACCCCAGAGCCAGAATGCGGCCCCCAAAGTGCTCCTTCGGGACATCACTCTCCTTCTAAGATTGGGTCGAGCTCCGTCTTGCATGAACCACATCTTGTCGAAATAAGGGTCACTTTGGATAATGGGAATGAAATCATCTTTCAGAACCTTCACGCACCGTTCGGTAGTCACCGAGCCAGCACGGAATATCGCACCGATTATCCCGTGACTGGAGACTGCACACCACACGGTCACCCGTTGAGGGTGAAGAGACTTCTCTATAGCGAAATGCGGATTCACAGTCCCCCAATTCGCCAGTTTTGCTTATTGACGACCGCAACCAAATGAAAGTGAGCTTAATCGCTAAACCAAACCATATAGCGCATACTAATTCCCATCACGCCCCGCGGTCAGTCGTAAAGTTCGAACGTCCTAACGCAAACCGTTCAGATGTTATGACGACTTCATTTGACACAGTTCAATAATTGTCACCCTGTACAGACGACAGTTCCGCCAATGGACTGTCGTTTTATACCCTGTGTATGTTCATATCGCTATACCACGACTTTTGTTAGTTTAGTATCGTTAGAGACCTCAGCTGTTTGGCTTTGCAAATGGTTCGCTGCATTTAGTCGGGGACAAGACAGGCTGGCAGACGGTGCGGTAGCGGGAGGGAGGGAAGCGCCGGCCTTGAGCGGCGAGCGGCGCAGCCCGCAGGGGGCGTTGCGTGGCAGATAAACGCCCTCCTGACTCAGCCACCCCGGCAGACATCAGGTGGCACATCCGGGACCCCCTCCCTCCCCTGTCTGGCTGGGGTAGTGGCCGCAGCGCCGCCAAAAAGGCACAACACGAGTCTGTCGGCCGTCTGGCGCTGCCCCCACCTGCGCGCCCTCACCTCCTCCCTTTCAAAACTCCACTCTCTTGCCTGCTGCTTTTCCCATTCCCACCGATTTACTTCTTCGTCGGAACACTGACGTCGACACCTTGTGAATGTGGATGTCACAAATGCAGTGACTGTGAAATATTCTTTGCCGTTCAACCGGCAGCTGGTTTCATCCATCATCTATCTCCCGGGTTATTCTCACCGCTACACAGGGTGTTCTAGCAGCCAATAAAATTCTAAAAATACAGTAGACTTGGCCTACAAATCACAGTCACTTAAGCACAGCTTCACAACTTGAACTTTAAAACGAAAATAACAGCTACATTACCAATATACGAAACGTAAATATATCACTGTAACCACATGGAGCTATGTAACCAATAAAAATTGGACATTTGTTATAGGAATTTGAATTAGTCTATACTACCAACAGATTTATTTTTAGAGAGGGTCGGCCTTGAGCAAAACACAATTTTTATTTTTGTTGCAACTTTCCTGGCAGATTAAAACTGTGTGCCGGACCGAGACTCGAAATCGGGTCCTTTGCCTTTCGTGGGCAAGTGCTCTACCATCTGAGCTACCCAAGCACGACTCACACCCGCTCCTCACAGCTTTACTTCTGCCAGTAGGCCGGCCGAAGTGGCCGTGCGGTTAAAGGCGCTGCAGTCTGGAACCGCAAGTCCGCTACGGTCGCAGGTTCGAATCCTGCCTCGGGCATGGATGTTTGTGATGTCCTTAGGTTAGTTCGGTTTAACTAGTTCTAAGTTCTAGGGGACTAATGACCTCAGCAGTTGAGTCCCATAGTGCTCAGAGCCATTTGAACCATTTCTGCCAGTACCTCGTCTCCTAACTTCCAAACTTTACAGAAGCTCTCCTGCGAACCTTGCAGAACTAGCACTCCTGAAAGGAAGGATAGTTTAGCTGAAGTTGCAGCATCATCGGTGTTCTTTTTTTCCGTTACAACAGGAGAAATGCTCTTCACTAGACGCACACGTATAAATTTGAGTTTTTAAAACAGTTTTTACATATTTGAAAAACAGCTACCTAGTTACTACATGCTGTGGACTTACTTAATGCAATTGTTTTGTTTCACAGTTCGTCATCTGCGGCCATATGGAACGCAATGTAGAACAGTTATTTACTTCAAAATTTTACGACTGGGCGTGTTGTGGTTATGCCTACCATTAACTAATACTACGTGGAACAGTGCGAGTGTGTGTGTGTGTGTGTGTGTGTGTGTGTGTGTGTGTATTTGCAATATGTTTCACCTACTTTTTATATGTTTCCTCATTATCTTCACTGTGAAGGCCTGCTCAATGTGGCTTTCAGTATCACTGTTTACAAACTACAGAAACAAGATAGCAGACCGCTGCACAGTTCAATTTTTTCTGGGCGGGAATTTTGAATCTTTGTGAGATGACAAACTGTGAGACAAAATAACTGCATTAAATAACATGCGAATCCAGGAAATCCACAGGTTCCCGTAACAGGGTATATATACAAAACTTTGCTCGTTTTTCATATATGTAAATACTTTCTCAAAAACTCAAATTTATTAGTGTACAAGTAGTAAAGAACATTTTTCTATTTTACAGAAAACCAAAAAGAAAAAACCACTGATGATGCTTCAACTTCAGCGAAACATATCTGGGAAATGAAAAGAAAAGTTGTGTTTTTCTCGAGGAGGACTCTCTCCAAAAATAAATCTGTTTGCAAGCACATACGGGCAGAAGAATTAAAAATCAGTGGTGTGCAAAACTTTCGCTGAACAATCCACTGCCAATTAACACATATATCTATAGATAGAACGAAATGCTACAGTGTAATATAAAGGGTAACTAAACGAAATACGCAGACGAAAACAAATGACACTTTCTTTCAAAGGCAATTATTGCAATGAAGCCACTGCAAGGCATTATTACACTGAATTCTCTGCTATTCATGATTGTCCCCTGGACATTACAAAAGGCGGTATAAGGTCCTTAAAAGGCCGTGTGATCGGTACGTATGCCAGCGCATTCCGTACAACGTGCGTCCATTTTGGTCACAAGGTTGGTAAGGAGTTCTTGAGATAGGCCGTTCCATTCATCCACCAGCGTAATTCACAAGTGCTGCATGGTTGTTGCTGCGTGGCCATGTGCAATACGTCTCTACAAAGAATCACACACGTGCTCGATGGGATTTAAGCGGAGAGAACGGGTAGATCAGTCCATTTCCTAAGTTTCGCTGCCATACGATAATTACAGCCCAAATTGGACCTAAGAGAGTAGCTGCAATCGAATTATAACCGTGTGGTACCTCTCCACGCCATAACACCTGAACCACAAACAATCATGTTTCACAATGTTTCTGGATGCATTACGTGTTCCCACTTCTGGCCATAAGACGGCACGTCTATCATCAATATTGAGAATGAATATGCTCTCATCAGAGGAGAACGAGCTATCCCACTCCTCGCTGATTCAGCACCTATGCTCTTGGCACCACTGAAAAAGGTGCCGCCGCAGTGCGGGTGTCAACGGAACAACACGTACTGGTCGTCGAATAAAGAGACCACCCCATGCAGGCGCCATGCCACAGTGGAGCGTGTTACTGTGTGCCTTGCCGTCGTCTTAAATTTGGATGCAATTGCAACAGCTGTTTCACGTGATTCCCTCCTTGCCTGTTGCACAATGTAGCGGTCATTAGTTACTCCAGTTGAGCGTGGTCCTCTTCTTCGGGCTGCAGCCTGTGGTTCGGAACGCTCCCCAAGCTTGTGAAAGAATGCTGTGGGCAATACCAAACTACTGGACTGCATTCGACACACACTTCTACAGTTTCCCGATGATTCTTCCGCCACTGAATTGATCCCAATTATGTCTCAGGGCCATGTTATAGCGAAGGATACACCACAGTGCATCGTAGCTGCTCTCTGGTTGACCACATGCTCTTTTCCTTCCGTTCCCTAAGCTACCGCATGTTGAGGTGCCGGCCCTATTTGGCGTTATGCTTTTGCTGACCTCGAGCCATATGAAGTCCAGCTTTCTGTGCACGGCTGAGAGACCTTTGGCAACATTTTCCCGCACTTTCAATTATTTCCACCTAGAAGGTAATATGCTTCTCGTATGTGGTGTTGTGTTGTATTGTATGTTAACCGGGGGCCTAAAACGACGGAGAGGCTCAGTACCCGTCGCAGCAGCAGTGGTCCACAACCCCACGACGACTACCGCAGTCCACTTCACCCCTCCGCCGCCCCACACAGAACCCAGGGTTATTCTGCGGTTCGGCCCCCAGTGGACCCCCCACCCCAGTGAACGTCTCACACCAGACGAGTGTAACGCCTATGTTTGCGTGGTAGAGTAATGGTGGTGTACGCGTACGTGGAGAACTTGTTTGCGCAGCTATCGCCGACATAGTGTAGCTGAGGCGGAATAAGTGGAACCAGCCCGCATTCGCCGAGGCAGATGGGAAAACCGCCTAAAAACCGTCCACGGACTGGCCGGCTTACCGGACCTCGACGCAAGTCCGCCGGGCGGATTCGTGCCGGGGAACAGGCGCTCCTTCCCACTCCGTAAAGCCGTGCGTTAGACCGATCGGCTAACCGGGCGAGCAATATGCTATGTTACTTATCTATCTCTTTCTTAAGTTTTCGAAAGCAATCCATTGACTGTCATTCCCCAAAATCGTGCTTTAACTACAAACATGGTTCATATCACCGTCTGTCTTCAGCACGATAACTAATATGTAAATAAAGTTTGCTAAGTGTAAATATTACATGTAAGGGTGGGGGGGGGGGGGGGAACAAAGTACTTTAGAAAAATGCCTTCAGTTCCACTGCTTGCAGGGACGACTATGGCCGAAAATAATTTTCCGTAAATTATTTCTTGTATGTAAAAACAATGTATGTGTGTCTGAGCAGTTCCGTGACTTGTGACAGACACTATCCTAACCAAGGAAAAATACCCGTTATCTCTTTGTGATAGGTGCCACGAAAATCCTATAGTTGGCCATATATTCGCTTGCACCTTAACAACTGAAAGTATGTGCGTGGATACGTAACAACCTGATTATCACGTGAAAGCTGTCACACATCATAAGATTAATGATTATTGTGTTTATCGATGGTCGAATTTAGCCTTTTTTTCTAAGAATAAAGTAGCATAAAAACTTAGTCTTGAAAATGGTAAGGGTTCTGGGAAATCAGTAGCTGCTTTCCAGTCGCCTGCTTGAGCACTCCTCACTTGGTTGCAGTGGGCAGTGCACCCAGCTAAATGCGCACATTGACGGGATGAGTGTGCCTGCTTCCGACAGCAAACCAGACACGCTTTTTGAGTCCACATGCAGAATCGGCTAACCGCAGTAAACTGAGTAAGGCAAGACAGAAAGAAGAAGAATCTACACTCGAAAAAAGGAACAAGCACTGACTTCCCCAACGATTAAAAGAAACAAATTTCCCTCATTTACATGTTCGCTTACAAGGAAACCACACGGCAATCGGATTTTTGCATTTTTTGGAGTACTTTAGTACGTGAAGTTCAGCACCTAAATATCAGTTACAGACAGCAGTTCGATGCAACTCTAAAAATTCTCGAGAAAATCAACTTTCAAGTTTACGGAGCGCCTGTAATAGTCTAAAACAAATCAGTTTTTTTTTTCGACAGACAACTTGGCTATGTGACAGAAAGGTAGCCGCCTTCAAGGAATACTGGGTTCGATCACCGGCAAATGCAAAATTTTAACAAAGGTACATGTTCTACGAGCACTTTCGTGAAGCGCAAAATACATAAGAATGAAAACAAATTATTTCTGACGTTTAAAAAAAATTTAAGCCTTATTTTCTGAAAGATTGATAATTAACAATTTATATTTGCAATAAAACTGGATTTTTGTCTGTGATATGTAAGTGTAAATAAGAAGATATGCATTTTTCATAAAAATGACAGATACATGTTAGCATGTATCTGAGGAATTTTGTATTTAATTGATGTAGGTATCCGAACTGAACGAAAAATAAACGAAAAAATTAAGGATCGAAACGAGACGTGATCACTTGATCAAGAGTCTAGAGCGCTACTAATTTTTGTCATCTTTATGTACTTCACGCTTCACGGAAACAGCCGTAGAAAATTCATCTTCGTTTAAAAATTTGCATCGTCCGGAAACCTAAACTTTTTTATTGCAATCCAGAACCACTATGTGGCAGGCGAGCATCATATCACGGAGCCGTGGATCCTGTCAAAAAATATTGACCTTCCTTTGGGGCATTAAAGTGGTTCGGAACACTTCAAAGTCGATTTTCTGGAGAATTTTTAGAGTTGCATCGAACTAGCCTGGGAAACCGATATTTGAATTTTGAACTTTATGTACCATATGTATAAAAAATACAAAAATCAAGTGGCTGTGTGATCTCCATGTTAGCAAAAGTCTGCAGACCAGTGTTCATTATCCTAGTGCTTAGTTTATTACTGAGAATGTTGACTGCATCCTTCGACTTTGTATCTTGTGTACTAAGGCATTGTAAAAGTTGTGGCAGTTTCTTGCTAAGTAGCTATTAAATCGGTTCCCTGACAGTTGTAAATTTTCCCAGTGAAAGCTTTTCAAATTATGTATTTCTGTGAGTTTAAATTTATTTAGGAATTAGCTTAAAGCAATGTACTAAGCACTGGTCTACACTAATTATCATTATTTTATTAAGATATTTTTACGTTTAACTATTGACATTTTTAAAATCAATCGATAAAATTCCCTAAAATGAACGGAATATGGAATGGTGAGTATCGGCAGTTTCACAGCAACGGCAGGAAGATAAGGGTTCAACGACCCGTCGACATCGGGGTCACTAGTGACGGAGCACAAGCTCAGATTGATTCAATGATGGGAAAGGTAATCGGCCATGCCCTTCCAGAGAAACCATTCGGCCTTTGCCTGGAGCGATTTAGTGACATCACGGAAAATCTAAATCAGGATGGCTGGACGATTTGAACCTTCATGCTCCAGAATGCGAGTCCATTGTTCTAACTGGGTGTGTTCATCCTGGTGGCTTACGGACCATACACGCAAATCACTGTTGCCATGACGCTGTCGAAGTTCAGGACTGCATACGCCGATTCATTTTAATTTATTTTGTCGACTGAACTAATGGTGTGGTAGCACATTTGAGTAAGACATGGTTAAAAGGGAAGTGACCACGAAATTTTAATTCTTTTATTTATAATTATGAATTAAGGATGGGACCATTTTTTGCAAGTACACAAATGATTTTTTTAGAAAACGTGAGTACACATTGTCAAAGTAAGAAATATAATCCATGAATAACAAATTAGTTCGCCATATCTAAGCTTCACAAAACTTTTCATGGGTTCAGCCTAACTACCCAAAAATACGTTCGGTAAAAAACAAAAAACTTGTCACACCTAAGGATAGCCAGATACTACTACAATGGTAAGGTCAAAAACGGGCATACGCCACGTATTTTACCGGAGTATACATTTTAGAGATTGGATAGCTAAAAGTTCAATGCAGACGATTTTCTAATATCCCTGCTGTTTGCAGTGACATGGTGTACTAATCGACATAGAACTTTTCGGGTTATGGTACCGCGTCATATTGTATAAAACTACTGCTGGAGAAGACCAACGTTTCGGCCACGGTTGCAGCGGCCTTCTTCTGACGTATTGTTTTATACAATATGATGCGGTGCCTTACCCAGAGAACTTTTATGTCGACAGACTCTGGCCGCGGAAGCTTACGCAGTTCCATGCTGTACTAATTTCGACCTGTGGCTGATTTTAGTTGCCAGCGAAAGAGCACACGCAGTATAAAATGTGAAGTGCACATACTATTTAAATGACAATAAAATCTGATGTATCGTATTCCTTAACCCAAAAATAACTTGTATGTATGAATTTCAGGAAAATAACAAATGAAAAATCACCAAGGATGCCACAGCTGTGGTGAATCATGTTTGGGTGAAAAACAGAACATTTCAAAAAGATGAATCCGTCTTAATAATTATTTTTCTGCAAGCACGACAACTGCGACCAGAGCTCCAATACCATACTTTTGTTTATATTTTTATCGTACTCGCTTTTATAGTTTTTTGTACAGTAATTCTGACGATGAAGGAGTCTTCCTTCGAAACAAGTAAATTTTAGTGGTTTTGCACTGTGAAAGATGGTTACGCATACACTTTAACATATAAAGGGTCTCCCAGGGGGAATGGTCGATATTCAGGGGTATGACAAGAACGCTCATTTGAAGCAAAAAACACTTCATATTGACACGTGCCCAATACCAAGAGCTTTCAGAGGCAGAACACATTTGTAACGAATACGAGTGGACCCAACATTGAACCCTGTGGAACTCCCTTTGTGACTTCTCCCCAGTAAAATTAACTGGCCATCAATATTGTCAGTCCTTGCACAATTAGATTTTTGTGAATAGTGCTGAGTGAAGTCCGAGGTGCACAAACGAAAGGTGAATATGGGAGATGCCCTCTTCAGGGAATGTGCAGAGGCAACACAACATGTTGTCGTCGGAGTGCACATTTGCACTGAAGTTGACATGGCATACTCGAACATTTATGTGAACTGTACAACAGCTGTAATGCGACAAGTATGATAATGCTTCGAGGTAAATGTGGTTGGTTGGCTGATGCGGGGAGGGGACCAAACAGCGAGATCACCGGTCCCATCAGATTAGGGAAGGATGGGAAGGAACTCGGCCGTACCATTTCAAAGAAAACATATGGGCATTTGCCTGAAGAAATTTAGGGAAATCATGGAAAACCTCAATCAGGGTGGCCAGACGCAGATTTGAACCGTCATCCTCCCTAATGCGCGTCCAGTTGAAACCTCCCCTTAGAAAAATTTATGAATTGCTGTGCTGGTAAACCCCTTACGTTATTTGATTTTCAAACAGCTGAGCAGAACTGAATGTACTCAGACATTTCCCTCTTTACTTATTCTGATCAACACTAAACCGACACACAATACTTATAGCGCAACGCAATCTCACATTCAATAATCCCTACAAAGGAATGGCCCTGACTAACAATAACCTATACTTTTTATGAATCACTTACCTGACAAAAATCTTCGTTACTCGAGCTACTGCAATACAGCGAGCGCCAATACTGCCAGCTAAATAAAAGATTCTAACTACAGAAGACACTAACTACTGATAGGAATAAACAGCAAATGAAAGATTTTGATAGAGAACAAACAATGTATTTACCTTAACAATGTTCAAAAGTCGTAATATACATATATATCAGTTCATGACATCCAGTCTTACAAATTTCCTTTTTCTGGCGGACACACGTCCAGATCGTCCGCTCTCAAAATTCTGCCATCTCTCTCCTCACATCCACCACTGCTGGCGGCTCACCTCCAACTGCGCAACGCTACGCGCTTTTCCATCCAACTGCCCAACACTACAATAGCGAATATTCCAACAATTGCAACCAGCCACAGACTGCACACAGCACAGTCAGCGATTTTCATACAGAGCGCTACGTGGCGTTACCAACGTAAAAACCTAAACAGCCTATTTACATAGTGTGCGCCACCTTGCTCGGTAGGAAACGTCATATTCTGCAAAACACTTGTAATGTTTTATAAACGTTATACACGTTTACCAAGTGTAAACTTGGCAATGTACTGAACTGCACAGAAAATAAATAACAATGTAGATCAAATGTGTTCTATCTCGGAAACTATTATAGGGCATATGTCAATAGAAGTTGTTGTGGATTGGGATGACAGCCAACCCACTATGAGAGGAAGCCGAAAGGCACGCGTTTTAGCTCACGCAGGCTGGCGTGAGGTCTGGAACAGGTCAAGGAATCAGACTAGCAAAAAAGGACGTAGCTGTGGAATACTTAACTTTAATCCATAAATGGTGAACATCGCTCTTGACGGTACATGTTTTACAGCATCAATAGTAACTAGTAATGGCGCCTTGCTAGGTCGTAGCAAATGACGTAGCTGAAGGCTATGCTAACTATCGTCTCGGCAAATGAGAGAGTAATTTGAACCATCGCTAGCAAAGTCGGCTGTACAACTGGGGCGAGTGCTAGGAAGTCTCTCTAGACCTGCCGTGTGGCGGCGCTCGGCCTGCAATCACTGATAGTGGCGACACGCAGGTCCGACGTATACTAACGGACCGCGGCCGATTTAAAGGCTACCACCTAGCAAGTGTGGTGTCTGGCGGTGACACCACAGAAGTTTTGCGTCAAATGATCGTTCCTTCGTACACGTGAATATTGCCCATTCCACGTGGGACGCCCCGACTTTCAATAGCTACGACCTCACATCTATTATGGATAAAACCAAAACAGCTTTTGAGATACGCTATGGAGCCTGGACCTCGTGCGCGAAGCGGGGACTTCCAAAACGGCCGGCGGGCTGCATGGAACCGGTAGCAAGCAGCGTCCGGAAGCTGAGGGGCGGTGGTAGCGGCGCTGCTGCCGTTGGCCGGAGCTGACCGCCGTGGAATATCCGCGAGCCGCCAGCACGGCCACGGCCTGTACCGTTAGCGACCTCGTTCTGAGCCTCTGGCGGCGGTCTCTGGCCACCAAACAACCGCTGCAGCGGCTCCCAACTGGAGCTGGAACTGGTACCACGTGCTCTGCACTCCCACTGCGGCACTCTAAATTCAAATACGTTTTTATAACAAACTTTTTTCTTTTTTTCTGAATGGTCAGATGCGGTCCTCCAGGACTAACTCGCATCTACTAGTCTCTTCTTCTAAGACTAATACCTCCACGCAACATCCTCAATTATACACTGGATGTACAATACTGGCCATTAAAATTGCTACACCAAGAAGAAATGCAGATGATAAACGGGTATTCATTGTACATATATATTATACCAGAACTGTCATGTGATTTCATTTTCACGCAATTTGGGTGCATAGATCCTGAGAAATCAGTACCCAGAACAACCACCTCTGGCCGTAATAACGGCCTTGATACGCCTGGGCATTGATTCAGACAGAGCTTAGATGGCGTGTACTGGTACAGCTGCCCATGCAGCTTCAACACGATATCACAGTTCATCAAGAATAGTGACTGGCGTATTGTGACGAGCCAGTTGCTCGGCCACCATTGACCAGACGTTTTCAGTTGGTGAGAGATCTGGAGAATGCGCTGGCCAGGGCAGCAGTCGAACATTTTCTGTATCCAGAAAGGCCCGTACAGGACCTGCAACATGTGGTCGTTCATTATCCTGCTGAAATGTAGGGTTTCGCAGGGATCGAAAGAAGGGTAGAGCCACGGTTCGTAACACATCTGAAATGTAACGTCCACTGTTCAAAGTGCGACAATGCGAACAATAGGTGACCGAGACGTGTAACCAATGGAACCCCACACCATCACTCCGGGTGATACGCCAGTATGGCGATGACGAATACACGCTTCCAGTGTGCGTTCACAGCGATGACGCCAAACATAGATGCGACCATCATGATGCTGTAAACAGAACCTCGGTTCATCCGAAAAAATGACGTTTTGCCATTCGTGCACCCAGGTTCGTCGTTGAGTACACCATCGCAGGCGCTCCTGTCTGTGTTGTAGCGTCAGGGGTA
Source organism: Schistocerca americana (assembly GCF_021461395.2). NCBI lineage: Eukaryota > Metazoa > Arthropoda > Insecta > Orthoptera > Acrididae > Schistocerca > Schistocerca americana. Next base: position 408,717,378 of record NC_060125.1, read on the forward strand.
ACCGCATCCATGGTCTCCGAGCTGATAGTCCATGCTGCAGCAGACGTCGTCGAACTGTTCGTGCAGATGGTTGTTGTCTTGCAAACGTCGCCATCTGTTGGCGCAGGGTTCGAGACGTGGCTGCACGATCCGTTACAGCCATTCGGATAAGATGCCTATCATCTCGACTGCTAGTGATACGAGGCCGTTGGGATCCAGCACGGCGTTCCGTATTACCCTCCTGAACCCACCGATTCCATATTCTGCTAACAGTCATTCGATCTCGACCAACGCGAGCAGCAATGTCGCGATACGATAAACCGTAATCGCGATAGGCTACAATCCGACCTTTATCAAAGTCGCAATCGTGATGGTACGCATTTCTCCTCCTTACACGAGGCATCACAACAACGTTTCACCAGGCAACGCCGGTCAACTGCTGTTTGTGTACGAAAAATCGGTTGGAAACTTTCCTCATGTCAGCACATTGTAGGTGTTGCAACCGGCGCCAACGTTGTGTGAATGCTCTGAAAAGCTAACCATTTGCATAACAAAGCATCTTCTTCCTGTCGGTTAAATTTCACGTTTGTAGCACGTCATCTTCGTGGTGTAGCAATTTTAATGGCCAGTAGTCTATTCCAATCTCTCTCGTCCCGTACACGTTTACTCTTTATTGCTCCCTCTAGGACCATGGAATTTATTCCACGATATCCTATCATCCCTCTTCTCGTCAAAATTTTCCGCATAATCCATTCGTCGTCGATTTAGCGGGGAGCTTCCTCATTTCCTATCTTACCAGCCTACCTAATTTTCAACACCCATTTATAGCACCACAACTCAAACTCTTCGATTCTCTTCTTTTTTGGTTTTCCCACAGTCCTTGATTCACTTTCTCACAATTCTGTGCTCAAAATATAAATTCTCAGAAATTCAACCCCCACATCGAGGTTACTGTTTGATACCAGCAGATTCTCTTGGCCAGGAATGCCCTCGTTGCCTGAGCTAATTTGCCCTTTATGTCCTACTTGCTTTGTCAGACATCCGTTATTTTGCTTCCAAGATAGTGTAATTCCTTCATTTCATCTGCTTCGTAGTCAGTAATATTGAAGTCTATCGGTAATCTTGCTGTATTGTCCTCATTACTTTCCTCTTCCTTCGGTCACTCTCATTTCACATCCTGTACTCATTAGACTGTTCGTTCCACTCAACACATGCTGTAATTCTTCTTCACTTCCAGTACGGATAGCCTAGTCATCAGCGAATCTATATTATCGATATCCATTCACCAGGAATTTTAACCCTAGCAATACCAAGACATTTTCCATAATGCGCATTATCAGGGGCTGGTACTTTGCGCGGTACTTTGCGCCCACCCTAAAAATTTTTTTAAAAGATCGTTAATTGTTGTTCAATTATATTAACAACAAAGTTTTTAAAGAATACCTTTTAACAAATTCCTAGCAATGTCAATCCATTTTCATTAACTTACATATCGACTTTACGACCGCTACAAAAAAATATTAAAAATACAAATTTCGTTCATTCTTGTTGACTTTTACTCTCTTTGTAAAGAGATAATGACCTGCTCGTAAGGTCCTGAACCTGAAAATATTTAATACGATCTTCACTGGCAAAAACAAAGCTTAAATAAATGAGTTAATTTTTACAAAAAATTTAAAACGTAAATGGAATCTGGTAGAAGAAAACAATAAACATGCTATTCAAAACTTTAAAATGTAAAGCAACTTCCTAGATTACACTACTTTCAAGAGGTGGGCATAAAGTACCCTCCCCCCGTCCCTCTTGGTATTGCGAGGGTTAATCCTATTCTTAGAGCATTGTTTTATTTCCGTCATTGCTTTGATGGTCTATAAATTGGACAGTAAAGGTGTAAGACTGCTGTCTTGTACCCTTCTTAATCCGATCACTCCCTTCTAGGTCCCCCATTCTTATTGTTCCCACTTGATTCTTGTACTTATTGCATATAGCCCGTCTTCCCCTACAATTCAAAACCATTTTTCTGAGAATTTGGATCGTCGTGTACCATTTCACACTGTCGAGTGCTTATTGTAGATTGACAAGTTCTATGAACGTGTCTTGGCTTTTTTTAAATATTGCTTCTGTTGCCAGGTGCATCGTCAGAACTGACTGTCTAGAGCCTTTACCACTCGTAAAGCCAAGCTGTTGGTAAACCACCCGCCCGGCAGAAAGGCAAGGGTCTCTGGTTTGAGTCCCGGCCCGGCACACAATTTTAACCTGCCACGAAGTTTCATACCAACATACACTCCACTGCACAGTGAAAATTCATTCCTTATGACATTAGTGTCAAATCGGGTTTCTCTGGTCGAAGTGCAGACACACCTCCAGAAATTATTGATGATTGCGCTGATGCAAACACACGCAACAGGGCTAATTTATTGAAGGTCACATTTTCAGCTACCTGAAAAATGCATGGTTTCGAAATAACCGGGACAGGTATATTAAAAGTTCTTCGGTTGCGTAGTTAACTTACGAATACTTTTGTCAATAGGTCGTTGCCTTCATTCACAATGTTTTGTTTTACTGCTGTAGTCGAAAGCGTTTCGTAGCTACTACGCCTTTCTCGTGTACTATAAAGACATTTTATGGGTGTTATATCTTTCTCATTTCATCAGGAATCAGTAAAAAAGCGACGTACTGCTAGGTGATAAGCTGAAACATATCAAGCCTAAAAAAAAGTATTTGTAATCCTTGAGAATGGAGTTGTAGCTCTGAAATGCAATGGACTAAAGCAGTTAATAAAATTTTGTAACAAATAATTCCTAATTTATAGCTTAGATTCACAGACATCCGTTAATGAAATAACTGTTAATAGCTGCATATTCATGTTGTTGTTCTAACTTCAGTTTTCATTGATGTTTCGAATATTTCTCAGTCCAAACTTTCTTTTCGATGTGGGGCATTAGGCACTGTAAACACTCATTAACTGATTAATGCTTCATATAATTATAGAAACGAAGTTCTACCATGAGCAAACACAAATTCTCCTTCTACGTCCATACAAATTTCTGTGAAGTTTCAATAACGTCAGAGGATTCATATTATTTTCTGTCAAAGAACAAGTAAAAAAGTTGCATGATGACGCATACGGTTACGAAGCAGGTTCTGCATTGGTCGCGAAGAATGAGTGGGCTCTATTCCAGAGCTCCCTAGCAAATACCCGCTAAAATATAAGCCAGGTCCTCTGTGTGGTGACTAGCCACCAACACCATTTTCTGGTAAGAGAAAGAAACCAAAAAAAGAAAGGTTCCTTTAATTTATCGTTCTGTCGATGTATAGGTTATTTGAGGCAGAGGACTAACATGAACTGGTCAGTAACTGAGGAAGAAAACGACCGTGGCTGCGCGGGGTAGCCGTGCTGTCTAGGGGGTCTCGTCACGGGTCGCGCAGCTCCCTCCGTTAGAGGTTCGAGTCCTCCCTCGGGCATGGGTGTGTGTGTTGCCCTTAGCGTAGGTTAGTTTCAGTTAAGTAGTGTGTCAGGGACCGATGACCTTAGAAGTTTGGTTCCATAAGATCTTCCCACAAATTTCCAAATTTTCCAGCGATCGTGGACTTTTTCAGGGAAACATCCCCCGATTTGATTTTTAAAGTAACCACTAAAACTTAAATCAGAGTCTACTGGCAACGAACCTATCTCTACCCCTTCCCAAATAATAGCCCTGCACGTCAAATACCACGGGTATAAATGTAGGAATATGGGAGACATTAAGAAATATAAAAATTTGTACTTCAGTTTATTGTAATCTAAAACATAAATACAAAAAAAAAACCGCGCACCAAGAAGAAGTTACCCGAATGGGGCAGGAATCGGTAGATGGTGATAGACGAGTGCATGTACAGGAAAACAAACGATTACGATTTCAGAAAAATTTGATGACTTATTCAAGAGGAAGAGCGTCACAAATTGAGCAAGTCAATAACGCGTCGGCCCACTTCTGCCCCTTATGTAAGTCTTTATTCGGCTTGGCATTGATTGACAAGTTGTTGGATGACCTCCTGAGGGAAACCACGCCAAATTCTGTCCAACTGGCGGGTTAGATCGTCAAAATCCCTGCCCTGCCCATAATACTCCAAACGTTCTGAAATAGAGAGAAATATGGCTACCTTGCTGGCCAAGGTACGGTTTGGCAAGCGCGAAGACAAGCAGTAGGAACTCTCGCCGTCGACAGACGGGCGTTATCTTACTGAAATGTAAGCCCAACATGGTTGCCATGTAGGGCAACAAAACGGGGCGCAGAATACCGCTGTGCTGTGAGGGTGCCGTGTGGCAACCAAAGGGATCATGGTATGTAAAGAAATGACACCCCAGACCCTCACCTTTGCTGTCGGTCCGTATGGCCCCACGCTGTCCAGGGCGTGCCCAGAAGACACGTCTTAGCTGATCATCGGGCCTGAGTCCAAAACGGGACACATAACTACATCTACATCTACACGGCTACTCTGCAAATCACATTTAAGTGCCTGGCAGAGGGTTCATCGAACTACCTTCACAATTCTCTACTATTCCAATCTCGTATAGCGCGCGGAAAGAATCAACACTTATATCTTTCCGTACGAGCTCTGATTTCCCTTATTTTATCATGGTGATCGTTCCTCCCTGTGTAGGTCGGTGTCAACAAAATATTTTCGCATTCGGAGGAGAAAGTCGGTGATTGTAAATTCGTGAGAAGGTTCCGTCGCAACGAAAAACGCCTTTCTTTTAATAATGTCCTGCCCAAATCCTGTATCATTTCTGTGACACTCTCTCCCATATTTCGCGATAATACAAAATGTGCTGCCCTTCTTTGAACTTTTTCGACGTACTCCGTTAGTCTTATCTGGTAAGGATCCCACACCGCGCAGTAATAATCTAAAAGAGGCCGGACAAGCGTAGTGTAGGCAGCCTCCTTAGTAGGTTTGTTACGTTTTCTAAGTGTCCTGCCAATAAAACGCAGTCTGTGGTTAGCCTTCCCCACAACATTTTCTACGTACTACTTCCAATTTAAGTTGTTCGTAACTGTAATAGCTAGGTATTTTGTTGAATTTACGTCTTTTAGATTAGACTGATTCATCGTGTAACCAAAGTTTAACGAGTTCCTTTTAGCTCTCATGTGGATGACCTCACACTTTTCGTTATTTAGGGTCAACTGCCAATTTGCGCACCATTGATATATCTTTTATAAATCGTTTTGCAATTTGTTTTGATCTTCTGATGACTTTATTAGTCGATAAACGACAGCATCATCTGCGAACAAGCGAAGACGGCTGCTCATATTGTCTTCCAAATCGTTTATTTAGATAAGGCACAGCGAAGGGCCTATGACACTACCTTGGGGAACGCCAGAAATCACTTCTGTTTTACTCGATGACTTTTCGTCAGTTACAGCGAACTGTGACCTCTCTGACAGGAAGTCACAGATCCAGTCACTTAACTGAGACGATATTCCATAAGAACGCAATTTCACTACGAGCCGCTGGTGTGGTACCGTTTCAAAAGCCTTCCGAAATTCCAGGAATACGGAATCGATCTGAAATCCTTTTGTCAATAGCACTCAACACTTCATGTGAACAACGAGCCAGTTGTGTTTCACAGGAAAGATGTTTTCTAAACCCATGTTGACTGTGTGCTAATAGACAGTTTTCTTCGAGGTAATTCATAATGTTCGAACACAATATATGTTCTAAAATCCTGCTCCATATCGACGTTAACGATATGGGCCTGTAATTCGGTGGATTACTCCGACTACCTTTCTTGAATATTGGTGTGACCTATGCAACTTTCCAGTCTTTGAGTTCGGATCTTTCCTCGAGCGAACGGTTGTATATGATTGTTGAGTATGGAGCTAATGCATCAGCATACTCCGAAAGGAACCTAATTGATATACAGTCTGGACCAGAAGACTTGCTTTTATTAAGTGATTTAAGTTGCTTCACTACTCCGAGGATATTTACTTCTACGTTACTCATGTTGGCAGCTGTTCTCGATTCGAATTCTGGAATATTTACTTCATCTTCTTTTGCGAAGGCATTTCGGAAAGCTGTGTTTAGCTGACTGAAGACAATTCTACTCCAGTAAGTGACGTTCCAGGCCGAATGTGCCGGACACTACTACAAAGGGGCTTGTAGATGTACAGAGCTCAAAGTTAGTCGACGCAAGGGGTGCTGTGAGCTTAGCCCCCTGTTAATGGTCCTTGTGGTCACTGAAGCACCAGTTCCACGACCATTCGACAATAATAATGACGAATCCTGGGCGCTGTGTTCCTGTATGAAGACTGACCGGTCCTCAAGTTCTCTTGCCTGTCTAGGTCAATAGCTTTCGTCTTGACACAGTTCGGCCATGGTTCACCCATTCCTGCGAACATCGCTCCGCTCAAACATTTGTATTCGCTAATTTTCCCAACCAGATTTTGAGCCCAACTACACGTCCTCTCTTAAAGGTTGATATCTGCATATATTCTTCACGCGTCTGTCTGCGAGACTTCGTTACTGCCTAACTGCAGTCGCAGTCAGTGTGCCCCCTGCCGCCGTTGGATAAGCAGCTGCAGCAGCAAGTCGTATACTCCTAGCTCACTCATTTGTTACATAGTTTAATTCTTAATTTCTTTGCGTGTTTTTGGTACTTGCATTGTTTAATTCATAAATTTCGGGCGTATTATAGTATTTGAGAGTTGTAGCATCGCGTTTTAGTACCTGAATAGTGTAAATTCGCGTAGTCGTTTGTCTACTGTTTTGTTTTGAACGGCCAGTGTCGGTTGGTCGCAGTCAGTGTGCCCCCTGCCGCCGTTGGATAAGCAGCTGCAGCAGCAAGTCGTATACTCCTAGCTCACTCATTTGTTACATAGTTTAATTCTTAATTTCTTTGCGTGTTTTTGGTACTTGCATTGTTTAATTCATAAATTTCGGGCGTATTATAGTATTTGAGAGTTGTAGCATCGCGTTTTAGTACCTGAATAGTGTAAATTCGCGTAGTCGTTTGTCTACTGTTTTGTTTTGAACGGCCAGTGTCGGTTGGTCGCAGTCAGTGTGCCCCCTGCCGCCGTTGGATAAGCAGCTGCAGCAGCAAGTCGTATACTCCTAGCTCACTCATTTGTTACATAGTTTAATTCTTAATTTCTTTGCGTGTTTTTGGTACTTGCATTGTTTAATTCATAAATTTCGGGCGTATTATAGTATTTGAGAGTTGTAGCATCGCGTTTTAGTACCTGAATAGTGTAAATTCGCGTAGTCGTTTGTCTACTGTTTTGTTTTGAACGGCCAGTGTCGGTTGGTCGCAGTCAGTGTGCCCCCTGCCGCCGTTGGATAAGCAGCTGCAGCAGCAAGTCGTATACTCCTAGCTCACTCATTTGTTACATAGTTTAATTCTTAATTTCTTTGCGTGTTTTTGGTTCTTGCATTGTTTAATTCAAAAATTTCGGGCGTATTATAGCATTTGAGAGTGTAGCATCGTGTTTTAGTACCTGAATAGTGTAATTTCGCTTAGTCTCCTTCCGCCGCCGAGCAGTGTCAGCAGTGCGCAAGTAGCAGCATTACTGCATTTACTAGGCAATCTTGTATTTTAATAACCGTTTAAATTTTGTCGATTTGTTTGCGCTCTCTGTAGATTAGTTCAGACGTTCTTAGCAAAACAGTTTTTAGCATGGATAGGGACTGCAACTGCTGTGTTCGGATGCAGGCTGAGTTGGCATCCCTTCGCTCCCAGCTTCAGGCAGTGTTGGCTTCGGTCACACAGCTTGAGGCTGTTGCCAATGGGCATCACTGTGGGGGTCGGGATGGGGGTTTGTCGGGGACGGCCAGCTCGTCCCACGCATCCCCTGATCGGACTACGGCTGTGGTTGCCCGGGATACTGCCCGCATTGAGGCTGATCCCTCACCTGTGGTAGAGTGGGAGGTCGTTTCAAGGTGTGGCAGGGGGCGAAAGACATTCCGGAGGGCTGAACGGAAAGCCTCTCCAGTTTGTCTGACGAACCAGTTTCAGGCTCTGTCTCAGGCTGATACTGATCTTCGGCCTGACATGGCTGCTTGTCCTGTTCCAGAGGTTGCCCCTCAGTCTGCAAGATCCGGGCAGTCGCAGAGGGTGGGCTTACTGGTAGTTGGGAGCTCCAACGTCAGGCGCGTAATGGGGCCCCTTAGGGAAATGGCAGCAAGAGAGGGGAAGAAAACCAATGTGCACTCCGTGTGCATACCAGGGGGAGTCATTCCAGATGTGGAAAGGGTCCTTCCGGATGCCATGAAGGGTACAGGGTGCACCCATCTGCAGGTGGTCGCTCATGTCGGCACCAATGATGTGTGTCGCTATGGATCGGAGGAAATCCTCTCTGGCTTCCGGCGGCTATCTGATTTGGTGAAGACTGCCAGTCTCGCTAGCGGGATGAAAGCAGAGCTCACCATCTGCAGCATCGTCGACAGGACTGACTGCGGACCTTTGGTACAGAGCCGAGTGGAGGGTCTGAATCAGAGGCTGAGACGGTTCTGCGACCGTGTGGGCTGCAGATTCCTCGACTTGCGCCATAGGGTGGTGGGGTTTCGGGTCCCGCTGGATAGGTCAGGAGTCCACTACACGCAACAAGCGGCTACACGGGTAGCAGGAGTTGTGTGGCGTGGGCTGGGCGGTTTTTTAGGTTAGATGGCCTTGGGCAAGTACAGAAAGGGCAACAGCCTCAACGGGTGCGGGGCAAAGTCAGGACATGCGGGGACCAAGCAGCAATCGGTATTGTAATTGTCAACTGTCGAAGCTGCGTTGGTAAAGTACCGGAACTTCAAGCGCTGATAGAAAGCACCGAAGCTGAAATCGTTATAGGTACAGAAAGCTGGCTTAAGCCAGAGATAAATTCTGCCGAAATTTTTACAAAGGTACAGACGGTGTTTAGAAAGGATAGATTGCATGCAACCGGTGGTGGAGTGTTCATCGCTGTTAGTAGTAGTTTATCCTGTAGTGAAGTAGAAGTGGATAGTTCCTGTGAATTATTATGGGTGGAGGTTACACTAAACAACCGAACTAGGTTAATAATTGGCTCCTTTTACCGACCTCCCGACTCAGCAGCATTAGTGGCGGAACAACTGAGAGAAAATTTGGAATACATTTCACATAAATTTTCTCAGCATGTTATAGTCTTAGGTGGAGATTTCAATTTACCAGATATAGACTGGGACACTCAGATGTTTAGGACGGGTGGTAGGGACAGAGCATCGAGTGACATTATACTGAGTGCACTATCCGAAAATTACCTCGAGCAATTAAACAGAGAACCGACTCGTGGAGATAACATATTGGACCTACTGATAACAAACAGACCCGAACTTTTCGAATCTGTATGTACAGAACAGGGAATCAGTGATCATAAGGCCGTTGCAGCATCCCTGAATATGGAAGTTAATAGGAATATAAAAAAAGGGAGGAAGGTTTATCTGTTTAGCAAGAGTAATAGAAGGCAGATTTCAGACTACCTAACAGATCAAAACGAAAATTTCTGTTCCGACACTGACAATGTTGAGTGTTTATGGAAAAAGTTCAAGGCAATCGTAAAATGCGTTTTAGACAGGTACGTGCCGAGTAAAACTGTGAGGGACGGGAAAAACCCACCGTGGTACAACAACAAAGTTAGGAAACTACTGCGAAAGCAAAGAGAGCTCCACTCCAAGTTTAAACGCAGCCAAAACCTCTCAGACAAACAGAAGCTAAACGATGTCAAAGTTAGCGTAAGGAGGGCTATGCGTGAAGCGTTCATTGAATTCGAAAGTAAAATTCTATGTACCGACTTGACAGAAAATCCTAGGAAGTTCTGGTCTTACGTTAAATCAGTAAGTGGCTCGAAACAGCATATCCAGACACTACGGGATGATGATGGCATTGAAACAGAGGATGACACGCGTAAAGCTGAAATACTAAACACCTTTTTCCAAAGCTGTTTCACAGAGGAAGACCGCACTGCAGTTCCTTCTCTAAATCCTCGCACAAACGAAAAAATGGCTGACATCGAAATAAGTGTCCAAGGAATAGAAAAGCAACTGGAATCACTCAATAGAGGAAAGTCCACTGGACCTGACGGGATTCCAATTCGATTCTACACAGAGTACGCGAAAGAACTTGCCCCCCTTCTAACAGCCGTGTACCGCAAGTCTCTAGAGGAACGGAGGGTTCCAAATGATTGGAAAAGAGCACAGATAGTCCCAGTCTTCAAGAAGGGTCGTCGAGCAGATGCGCAAAACTATAGACCTATATCTCTTACGTCGATCTCTTGTAGAATTTTAGAACATGTTTTTTGCTCGCGTATCATGTCATTTCTGGAAACCCAGAATCTACTATGTAGGAATCAACATGGATTCCGGAAACAGCGATCGTGTGAGACCCAACTCGCCTTATTTGTTCATGAGACCCAGAAAATATTAGATACAGGCTCCCAGGTAGATGCTATTTTTCTTGACTTCCGGAAGGCGTTCGATACAGTTCCGCACTGTCGCCTGATAAGCAAAGTAAGAGCCTACGGAATATCAGACCAGCTGTGTGGCTGGATTGAGGAGTTTTTGGCAAACAGAACACAGCATGTTGTTATCAATGGAGAGACGTCTACAGACGTTAAAGTAACCTCTGGCGTGCCACAGGGGAGTGTTATGGGACCATTGCTTTTCACAATATATATAAATGACTTAGTAGATAGTGTCGGAAGTTCCATGCGGCTTTTCGCGGATGATGCTGTAGTATACAGAGAAGTTGCTGCATTAGAAAATTGTAGCGAAATACAGGAAGATCTGCAGCGGATAGGCACTTGGTGCAGGGAGTGGCAACTGACCCTTAACATAGACAAATGTAATGTATTGCGAATACATAGAAAGAAGGATGCTTTATTGTATGATTATATGATAGCGGAACAAACACTGGTAGCAGTTACTTCTGTAAAATATCTGGGAGTATGCGTACGGAACGATTTGAAGTGGAATGATCATATAAAACTAATTGTTGGTAAGGCGGGTACCAGGTTGAGATTCATTGGGAGAGTGCTTAGAAAATGTAGTCCATCAACAAAGGAGGTGGCTTACAAAACACTCGTTCGACCTATACTTGAGTATTGCTCATCAGTGTGGGATCCGTACCAGGTCGGGTTGACTGAGGAGATAGAGAAGATCCAAAGAAGAGCGGCGCGTTTCGTCACTGGGTTATTTGGTAACCGTGATAGCGTTACGGAGATGTTTAATAAACTCAAGTGGCAGACTCTGCAAGAGAGGCGCTCTGCATCGCGGTGTAGCTTGCTCGCCAGGTTTCGAGAGGGTGCGTTTCTGGATGAGGTATCGAATATATTGCTTCCCCCTACTTATACTTCCCGAGGAGATCACGAATGTAAAATTAGAGAGATTAGAGCGCGCACGGAGGCTTTCAGACAGTCGTTCTTCCCGCGAACCATACGCGACTGGAACAGGAAAGGGAGGTAATGACAGTGGCACGTAAAGTGCCCTCCGCCACACACCGTTGGGTGGCTTGCGGAGTATCAATGTAGATGTAGATGTAGATGTAGATGTAGAACTGGGTAGACGGAATGAAATTCGCAAAGACTTTATACCTTCGCGCCAGCATGTCTTCTGTGTACTTTCCCTGCCAGCTTGCCGCTGAAATTGCACTTGAGCGTCACTAACTCAGGCACGTCCGCAGCCCGTGGCCTAGTGGCTGGCGTTGCTGCTTCTGTGTCACGGAATGGGGGGTCCGATTCCCTGTCGGGTTGGTGATTTTCTCTGTCTGGGGACTTGATTTTTGTGTTGTCCTCATCGTTTCATCATCATCATCATTCGTGACGGTGGCTAGATTGGACTGTGTAAAAAAATTGGACTGTGAAAAAATTGGGACTTTGTACAGGTGCTGATGGCCGCGCAGTTGAGCGCCCCACAAACGAAAAAATCAGACATTCATCCATCGACGGCCGAAGTTCAAAATTTTGCGTTTTCCCTCAGTACCTGTACGAATATCAGTTTGTAAGAAGTTTGCATAACTCCTTCGTGGTGCGTCGTTTCTTTTTTTTCTTACCGTGTATTTCCATTGTGTTGATCATCATATGTATACAGGGTGTTACAAAAAGGTACGGCCAAACTTTCAGGAAACATTCCTCACACACAAAGAAAGAAAATATGTTATGTGGACATGTGTCCGGAAACGCTTAATTTCCATGTTAGAGCTCATTTTAGTTTCGTCAGTATGTACTGTACTTCCACGATTCACCGCCATGATTTCATACGGGATACTCTACCTGTGCTGCTAGAACATGTGCCTTTACAACTACGACACAACATGTGGTTCATGCACGATGGAGCTCCTGCACATTTCAGTCGAAGTGTTCGTACGCTTCTCAACAACAGATTCGGTGACCGATGGATTGGTAGAGGCGGACCTCCACGCTCTCCTGACCTCAGCCCTCTTGACTTTCATTTATGGGGGCATTTGAAAGCTCTTGTCTACGCAACGCCGGTACCAAATGTAGAGACTCTTCGTGCTCGTATTGTGGACGGCTGTGATACAATACACCATTCTCCAGGGCTGCATCAGCGCATCAGGCATTCCATGCGACGGAGGATGGATGCATGTATCCTCGCTAACGGAGGACATTTTGAACATTTCCTGTAACAAAGTGTTTGAAGTCACGCTGGTACGTTCTGCTGCTGTGTGTTTCCATTCCATGATTAATGTGATTTGAAGAGAAGTAATAAAATGAGCTCTAACATGGAAAGTAAGTGTTTCCGGACACATGTCCACATAACATATTTTCTTTCTTTGTGTGTGAGGAATGTTTCCTGAAAGTTTGGCCGTACCTTTTTGTAACTCCCTGTATATGTAATTGTCGTCGTTTTTATCTGGCAAGCGAGATACGTTTCTTAATCGTCAGGAGACTTTACGAAGCAGCCTTAAAAGAAACTGTCAAATGTTGTGCCACCAACACATAATGTTGTAAATGATATGCAGTAATAGCTGGGAAACATATCAGTAATAGCTGGGAAACATGTCAACACTCTTCCAGAAACGGCATTTTACTTTGGTGCCTTATAATCCCGTTTACGTAACGAGAGTTTTCTCATCGCGGCGATCTATAAAGAGAGATCTAGCTGCACTACAAATAACACCAATTTTCGCTTTAACGTTCAGATAGTTCCTCTTTTGCTCATCAGCAATACCCGTTGGACTCTTTTCGTGCCTGGTTCATAATTTATTCTTCGAAAAATACCTGCTCATCGCATAAATATGGAATCTCGTTGAAGTTTGGGGCGCTGACCGGCTATTACGCGCGGAAAAAAAGTGCCACCAACTCCAGTGTTGAGTCTGAATATTTCAGAGTGCCTCCTCGTCCTCTTCCGCAATTACGGCATATGTAACTAGATGAAGTGTGTTTTTTTCGTTCTGTACTTTTTTCAGCGGACGCTAGTTTCTAACCTTCGCAGATGATTGCAGTACCTGTGAGGCACGCGTGCGACCAATGCACAGAGCGCGAACAATACTTTATTTCCGCTGGGACGGTAATTCTATTCGAGTCACGCGAAGTACTGACAGCAAAACTTCGTAACCGATCCAGACACGCGCCAAACAAATTAAAGCAAGTGGTGCGAGTAAAAAGTAAGAGAATGAACATGAAATTCTATCCTTATATAGACAAAAAATTTTTTATTATTGTTTTGAAGTCTTCAGTCCGAAGACTATTTCTATGCAGCTGTCCACGTTAGTCTGTCCGCCGCAGGTCTCTTCATCTCTGGATAACTGCTGCAAACCAAGTACATTCAAGGCTTTGTCTCCCTCTCAGTCATCCTTATTTTACCAAATTAATCATTTCCTGGTACCTCAGGATGTGTCCTATAAACCTATCCCTTCTTTTTGCAAGTTATGTCTCAAGCTCTTATCTCCCCTATGAAGTGCCTCTTCATTAGCTTCTAATCTCTTCTTGTCTGTATTGCTTATGATCCATGTTTCACCTCCATATACTTCTACGCTCTGACAAATACTTTCAGAAACTGCTTCCTAATACTAAAATTTATATTTGGGGCCAACATACTCGGCACGATTTCTGTTTTCCATTCAGAGCGTCACCTTACTCAGTTACTTTAGATAAAGTGCACTTATCTGGCGCCGACAATGCCTGTTGATGCCTGCAAAAGTTCTTACGTGGAATTTATTATAAAGATTCGACTGACAGTGAATCTTTCTCCGCCATCCCAGAATAAGAAACGAAAAATAAACTAAAATATCAGCCACAAATGTGGTAAGGGGGAACCGAAAGTAGCCGGAACTTGATCATTAATATATGAATAAGTATACTGAAGGATCTAAAAAATATTTGGAGCAAGTACACACAAACATTAGATTTCCGAAACTATTTACTCTTATTAATGCAAGAAGTAGAGAACATCAGTACAAATATATTTCGATAAGCAACATACGGTTAGGCAACATTTTGTTAGTGGTGCTGATGTAAACGGCTGTGTCGGAGTCGCTGACCGGGAATGTGTACCGACATTCAAATGTCCACAGTACACATTCTTTTTGGCATATGCGAATCCACGAGGAACTCGACCTCGTGTTCATCAACGCCGATTTGGTGTTAATGTCTGGACCGTAATTCTCAGCGACAGATTGATTGGACCACATATTCCTCAACTTTACCTCAACGGACGGAGACACCGCATCTTCCTGAAACATAGGTTGCCAGAATTGCTGAAGGTTGGAAGGATGAACTTACAGCACGATGGTGCGCCAGCACATTTCAGCACTGCTGTGAGGAACCATCAGGGAGCCATCTTCGGGAGTCGAAGGATTGGGCAAGGTGACCACTCAAATCACCTAACTCCACGCGTCTGGATTTCTTCCTCTGGGGGTACATGAAACAGCTTGTTATGAAACCATTGTGGAAACAGCATAAAACCTTGTCGCTATAACTGCTCTCGCTGGTACCGTTGTGGACATGCCAGGAATCTTCAAACGAACACGACAATCAATGATCTGAAGATGTACTGCATGCGTACAGGTCAATGGTCGTGCATTCTAGCAGTTCCTATAAATGCACTGCTGCAACTAGTATGGTGAATTACGTTCTGTGAAAATTGTCCCTAGCATCAGAAATTGCCATTGTGGACAAAATGTATCATGACTATCGAGGGTGGGAACCCGTGTCCGAAAAAGTCATCCAATGACGCTACTGAGCATCGAAGTTACTGGCGCTGGTGTCTGCAAATAGGCCACCCCTTCCGCAAAAAACGTCACTTCGTACGCTGACGGACGTAGGCGTAACGTTTTCCAATGTTGTTTGTTATTCAGCGATAGCGACTACTGCCATGATCGCCATTGGAGCGGGTGAAGCTAGGTGCTGGGTAGACAGGCCTTGTCTCCTGTGAATGCGATGTGACACAAAGCATAAAATATACACTCCTGGAAATTGAAATAAGAACACCGTGAATTCATTGTCCCAGGAAGGGGAAACTTTATTGACACATTCCTGGGGTCAGATACATCACATGATCACATTGACAGAACCACAGGCACATAGACACAGGCAACAGAGCATGCACAATGTTGGCACTAGTACAGTGTATATCCACCTTTCGCAGCAATGCAGGCTGCTATTCTCCCATGGAGACGATCGTAGAGATGCTGGATGTAGTCCTGTGGAACGGCTTGCCATGCCATTTCCACCTGGCGCCTCAGTTGGACCAGCGTTCGTGCTGGACGTGCAGACCGCGTGAGACGACGCTTCATCCAGTCCCAAACATGCTCAATGGGGGACAGATCCGGAGATATTGCTGGCCAGGGTAGTTGACTTACACCTTCTAGAGCACGTTGGGTGGCACGGGATACATGCGGACGTGCATTGTCCTGTTGGAACAGCAAGTTCCCTTGCCGGTCTAGGAATGGTAGAACGATGGGTTCGATGACGGTTTGGATGTACCGTGCACTATTCAGTGTCCCCTCGACGATCACCAGTGGTGTACGGCCAGCGTAGGAGATCGCTCCCCACACCATGATGCCGGGTGTTGGCCCTGTGTGCCTCGGTCGTATGCAGTCCTGATTGTGGCGCTCACCTGCACGGCGCCAAACACGCATACGACCATCATTGGCACCAAGGCAGAAGCGACTCTCATCGCTGAAGACGACACGTCTCCATTCGTCCCTCCATTCACGCCTGTCGCGACACCACTGGAGGTGGGCTGCACGATGTTGGGGCGTGTGCGGAAGACGGCCTAACGGTGTGCGGGACCGTAGCCCAGCTTCATGGAGACGGTTGCGAATGGTCCTCGCCGATACCCCAGGAGCAACAGTGTCCCTAATTTGCTGGGAAGTGGCGGTGCGGTCCCCTACGGCACTGCGTAGGATCCTACGGTCTTGGCGTGCATCCGTGCGTCGCTGCGGTCCGGTCCCTGGTCGACGGGCACGTGCACCTTCCGCCGACCACTGGCGACAACATCGATGTACTGTGGAGACCTCACGCCCCACGTGTTGAGCAATTCGGCGGTACGTTCACCCAGCCTCCCGCATGCCCACTATACGCCCTCGCTCAAAGTCCGTCAACTGCACATACGGTTCACGTCCACGCTGTCGCGGCATGCTACCAGTGTTAAAGACTGCGATGGAGCTCCGTATGCCACGGCAAACTGGCTGACACTGACGGCGGCGGTGCACAAATGCTGCGCAGCTAGCGCCATTCGACGGCCAACACCGCGGTTCCTGGTGTGTCCGCTGTGCCGTGCGTGTGATCATTGCTTGTACAGCCCTCTCGCAGTGTCCGGAGCAAGTATGGTGGGTCTGACACACCGGTGTCAATGTGTTCTTTTTTCCATTTCCAGGAGTGTATTATTAAGAACATTGAAGGTATGTTTTTTGCATTATCTTCTTTACTGACAAACTGACCACTTCGTTAAATGAGTAGCTGTCAAAGTTAGAAGAAATAGTGCACCACACAGAACTGTGTCGAAGTATTATCAGAAGCGAACAAGCAGTTGTAATTTCATAACAGCAGATGGAGCAAACTCAGCTGGAAAAGTATGAGTTACTGCCATGAGGTTCATTAGCGTTAAGAATCGACAAGTCGCACAAAAAAGGTAAAACTATTATAGCGTGTATAAAAGTGACGTAGGGTGCAACTATTGACTTAGAAAAAAAAACATTAGTCTTGAATAGGAAAAGATTTAAGCACATTTCAGATCATTCGGCACTGATTTCTGTTCACAGTATGTGGCTATGATCTTTCACCAGTTATATTGATGAGCCAAAATATTGTGACCATACGCCTAACAACGTTACCAGATATTTAAGCACAGATGACGCACTTCCCGTGCATTATGTGCCGGTATTTTTGTGGGTGCGGAGCTAAAGTACGACAGTGTCTCGATGTGTGCCATTGGGTTCAGATCAGACAAGTATGGTGGCCAAGACATTTACTTGAGGTCACTGTCACGATCCGTGTCTTCGTGACACGGACTATAATCCTACTGGATGTTGCCATCGGTGTCGGAGAAGATAACAGGTATGAAAGGATGCAAGTGGATCGGCATGATGTTCGTGGTGCCCACAGCTCTAAAACTGACTTCGGTTACTACCATAGTTCCCATGGATGCCAAGTGAATGTTCCACCATAGCACTGGACTTCCGCCGCGGACCTGCATCCCCAGCTGGGGATCGGCACGAGGTGTAGATTGGGTCCCACTGGTGGCTCTCGAGATAAGAAGGTCCACTTTATTTCCGATAATAAAGCTAGGGTGCTGTAAAAAAAAGTTGCTGAGCGACAGAATTGAGGGGAGGTTTACTATCTGTGGCCCGAAAAAAGCATATTCTTTGAGAATTTTTTTCTTAAGATGTGTTACAGATATAAATGTCAAATTTGACCAAAATGTTTATTGATATTTCCTCTACAAACCGGAATTTTTTCGACCGGAGATGTCGAAGAGCAAAGGCGGAAGTTCTGTCGGAACGAAGCAAAATTTCGATGTAGACCTCCACGCGCGGTATGTCACAGGTCAGCCGGCTCGTCTGAAATCAAAATTGAGTTGACTTTAGCGAAGTATATAAGATTCATTAGGAGTTGCACCTCGCTTAAGTTATTTGGACCATAGGAAACAAAATGGCGGCCATTTGAAAAAAAACAGTGTTTTCTTCATCGAGATTTCGGCTTTTTCGGCCAAGTAAAAATAGTAAAAATATTTATAGTTGATGGATCGGAATAAAAGTGGTACAACTAGAGAATTTACTTAGCTTCGTCGGAAACAAAGAATCATGCCAATCGGTTCAGTAGATCTGAATTTACCATACTATGCGATCAAAAAAAAGTCATTTCGAGAAAAACGCATTTGCAGTTTTGACTACATGTAAATGCAATATTATGCAATTTACGTTCAATCTGCTATTCCGGGTCCATAAACTAGTCCTTCCTCTTCCTCATACAGGGCGTTCTGCCCGATCTGGGCCATCCTGCGCTGCTCCAGAGCCGCTCGTACGGCCGGTGACAAGCGGTTTTCGGCCGCTTGAATCCGGTGGTCGTCCCAATGCTTGGCGAACTGCGTCGAATTGAGTCCCAGGGTGACGTCCATCGTTGTCATAGTCTTCAGAATTGCTGAATACCCTTCGCTGAAGCTGCTCATTGCCCGGGAAGTCGCAATCTCCACAGTGTTCGCACCAAAATGCAATTGCTTGGGGGCTAACTTCCAAACACTCGTGTTCAAACTTTCATTTGAATTTTGTGTTTTTCCTCCCAAGCACCGGTACAATAACTCGTCCTCCGAAAGAAAAAACTGGTGCGTGAAAAAGGCCGATTTCAGGCAGGTGCATTTTTTTGTTCAACCGCGAATAACAAACGTTTCCGTTCCGTATTCGGAAAAACCGTTTCACAGGATGGATTCTAAACACTTTTATGGATCCAAAAAGGCAATTTTTAAAAAATCGATTTTTTGAACCAAAAGATAGTAAACCTTTCCGTAAGCTACAAATGGCGGATAAATATTGCAGAAATTTTTCTGATAAATACTCTAGTACAATAATTCTCCTCCACGCGGCCGTAGCGGCGTACACGGCGGCGGCAGGTTTACATCAGATAGGTAGCCGAAGAACGACTGGAGATACTGCAGTTTACTGAAGAGTTGACATACATTATGTACACGCCAGTCTTTGTTTCACACAAGTACCGGACTAACGTAATGATATGTGTTGCACCAGGGTAGATTACTTGACTGAACTGGACATTAATATTAAGTGAATAACTTAAAAATTAGTTACGATATTTCATGGCGCAACGCCTCCGGCTCTTATTTCAAGAACAAGGTTAAAATTGTTTTTCCTTGTACGTCGTCGTTTCCATTGGTAATTTGGAAATACTTGAGTCATAATGTTGAAGTGTAATGATTAATTTAACTATACGTAAATTGAAGTTCGAGGGGAGAAGAAAGGAAATGATAGGAATTTCTGGGGTCTGGTGCATCGGGACATTAGGCGGAATCAGGGACGACGAGTGAAAATGTGCACCGGCCCAGGATACGAACCCGGGACCTCCTGCTTACTAGGCAGGTGCGTTAAACAATGAGCCATTCGTGACACTGCGTTATAGCAACTGCACGGACTATCTAGGTACGCCGGCCGGAGTGGCCGTGCGGTTCTAGGCGCTACAGTCTGGAACTAGACGACCGCTACGGTAGCAGGTTCGAATCCTGCCTCGGGCATGGATGTGTGTGATGTCCTTAGGTTAGTTAGGTTTAATTAGTTCTAAGATCTAGGCGACTGATGACCTCAGAAGTTAAGTTGCATAGTGCTCAGAGCCATTTTGACTATCTAGGTACGCCTCAACTGACCCGCACTTCCACCAAGGGCCATCTTTCCGCAGTCTCTGTCCATTTCATCCATGCTCGCTACTCTGACATTCCCGCAGGAGGTCGGACGTACTTGGGCATCTGCTCTGAAGAAGCTGGATCCTTTGTCCATGTAGCAGACGAATCAATTATGTGATTAATTTAATGACTAATATTACCATAACTGGGTAGGAGTTGTTTATTTCTTGGAACATACAGATATGTCAGGTATACAGGGTGTCCAAAAAAGACGAGAAACTTAGGGCAGCTTCTTTATATAAAAATTAGTAAGAAATGTCCAGTAAACATGGGCTCTAAAATGCATACTTTAAGAGCTATGGGCACTTGCTCATCTTCGCTAGAGTGAAAAACCTCTCCTCTACTGAATGAGTAGTGGAGTCCCACAGGGTTCAATTTAGAGTCCACCGTTAGTCCTTGTAAACGTGTTCTATCTCGGAAACCGTTCGGAATAGGACACAGGTACATATTATGTTTTTTGCTTCAAATGAGTGTTTCTGTCGTATTCCTGAATATTGACCATTCGTCCTGGGACACCCTCAATTTAGGGCGAGAAATGAACTGTTGTAACCATTAGTTATTGCGCATATTTGGGGATTTTGCGTGTTAGACGTTGGTTGGTGGTCGTTTCAACTGGGCTAGAAATTTTTTATCATCGTTTAAGCTGTCAGGAACGGAAGTCGCGAACAGTAGAACCCCAGCTCCGAATAACAGAAACACAAGCCTCCCATTTATTAAGCTTCATACGATGTCTCGAGTTTGCGAAAAACGGAGGATTATGTTACACATGAAATCAGTTGCGCACTGCGATTACGAAATTTCTGTACATGCAGTAAGAGTGACAAGGCGGCCCGGATATATCGGCACGTGGTGCTGGGGGCGGCCGTTTCGACACGGCGTCCTCGCATATCCAGGCCATGCCGTTCCAATTCGCCGTCGGGCGTTTGCCTTATCTCGCGAGAGAGCTGCCGGCCGGGTTTGCCAGTGGGTCGGCGGGCGGCGCATGCGCAGCGCGATTGCCAAATTCGCCAGGTGGCGGCGCCGCGGGGTCAAGGCACTCCAGCGCGCCGCCGCGGCCCACATCTCGCCTCGCCTCGCCTCGGGTCCACGCACCTCCGCTCTTATCTCGCGGTACTTTAGCAAGCGGCACCACTCCGTCCTTAACAACCCACAGCGGTAATAGCTAGTGGCGTTCAATTACTTTAATCAATTACTTTAATCTTCTGTGGACGCATGAGAAACAGGTGATTTTCGTCATTTTCTCTAGTAAAAAATAGTAATGATAAATCTGATTATCTGGTTTTATCCCTTACACTTTTGCCTTTAAGAAGCAATTTTTTTGTCCACATCGGGTGCTCCCTGTAACCGCTGCACCAGATGAAACGACCCCTTGCAGCCGATACATTGCTCAGCGGCGGAAATATCCGAAGCCCTCCAACTGGACCTGTAACAAAATAATTTTTTATAAGCATGTTTAGAATATTTTCTATCAGCTTATGTAGCAAACTGAAAAATATTAAGTTCTAACACAATAGTGACGTGTCGGAAAAATGCCATTTACGAGTGGGCGGTTAATAAATAATGTAACACTTCCTTTTTCTTGGTCAGTTTCAAATGAAAATATGCCGAATTTGATGTCGGACATGGTGGAATGTTCCCGATTCAGCACCTATACTTTCATGAAATTCAGGTATGTGACGGTGCTATACGTACCCTTCAAAGTGCCGTCTGCAACGAAAGTGCATGTCAAGCAGAGAGCTGTCATTGAGTTTCTTTCGGCGGGAAATCAGCGCATCACATATATTCATAGACGCTGTGTACAGAGATCTGGCAGTGAACAGAAGCACGATAAGTAGATGGGTGAGACATCTGTCATCATCCCAACTAGGTCGCACAAACAGGTCCGATCCCCACATGCTGGCCGGCTGCACACAGCTATGACTCCTGCAATGTTGGAACGTGCGGACACTCCCAGTTGAGGTGACACAAATGAACTTCTCCTTCTCCGTGACAACGCAAGGCTAATACTAATCTGAGCACCCGAGAGAAGCTCAGAATACATCACTGGAATGTTCTTCCTCATCCATCCTACAGCTCGGATTTCGCACCTTCCGACTTCCATCTCCTTGGCCCAAAGAAGGAAGGACTCCGCAGGAAGTAATAAATGGATGATGCGGAGGTTATTGATGCAACAAGGCGTTGGCTCCGAAGTAGATCGGTAGAGTGGTATCATAAGGATATACAGTCCCTCCCGATTAGATGCCGTAAGGCAGCGGCATTGAAAAATCAGGTTTTGTGGCCAAAAGTATGGATAATAATGTGGTGTATCGGAATAGTCAATAAAACCAACCTGCTTACAAAAATAGTGTTGCGTATGTTCTTGACGGCTCTTCGTATTTTGCCAAAAAAAAGAAGAAAACATCGAGAGAAAAGCGTGCATCGAAAATAGGCTTTCGAAGATATAGCAATGTATATTGACAGAGAATTCAATTTAGAATGCTGGCATCAAAATCCGATCAAAGTCGCGCGTACCGTTCTAAAGTTATGATTCCCCCAAATTTGAAAAGCACTGTTTCGAGAAAAACGCGTTTACACTTTTGGGTAACATGTTTTGTAGTTGAGTCAAACATACTTCCAGTCATCTGTCCTTCAAACATATAACAATCCTTCCAGATCCAGTAGGAGGTCCTCCTCCATCTTCTTCGTGACCATTGTGGTCCTGCAGTCCTCTGTGGCAGCTTCTGACATCCACTGTTCTGCTCGCTCGATGCGTTTTTGTCCGCTTTTGCACAAAGTCGTAACAGGCTGGTCCACAAGCTCGAACACTTTGATACTTTCCATAATGTTTGTTATGCCGTCATTGAAATTACATGCTATCACTCTGACCGAGATTTCGACTTCTTTTTTCCTGTTATGTACGGTTTTCAGAGACATCGTCCAGGCGCAAGCGTTCAAACTTTCATTGGCATTTTGAGTGTAACAAGTAAGGTATCGTTCCAACAAGCCATCCGATAACATGTCGTCAGTTTCTTCGGAAAGTGATGAATGCTTCGAGTGCTCTCAGACGTGCGCTCAGCGCGCCGGGACACTTTTCCCAAAATCGCCTTGAAACTCGATAGTGGAGTGTCTGCCGAACTTGGGTTGAACACTACAATAAAGTGGACATTCCAAGTAAAATTTTGAGCCAAGAAATCAATTTTTTGAAGTTCAAGGAGGGCTATCTCCCTTAATTCAACCGGCGCCCAGGTTAAAACCACATTCTACATCTACATCTACATCTATACTCCGAAAGCCACCTGACGGTGTGTGGTGGAGGGTACTTTGAGTACCTCTATCGGTTCTCCCTTCTATTCCAGTCTCGTATTGTTCGTGGAAAGAAAGATTGTCGGTATGCCTCTGTGTGGGCTCTAATCTCTCTGATTTTATCCTCATGGTCTCTTCGCGAAATATACGTAGGAGGGAGCAATATACTGCTTGACTCCTCGGCGAAGGTATGTTCTCGAAACTTCAACAAAGGCCCGTACCGAGCTACTGAGCGTCTCTCCTGCAGAGTCTTCCACTGGAGTTTATCTATCATCTCCGTAACGCTTTCGCGATTACTAAATGATCCTGTAACGAAGCGCGCTGCTCTACGTTGGATCTTCTCTATCTCTTCTATCAATCCTATCTGGTACGGATCCCACACTGCCGAGCAATATTCAAGCAGTGGGCGAACAAGTGTACTGTAACCTACTTTCTTTGTTTTCGGATTGCATTTCCTTAGGGTTCTTCCAATGAGTCTCAGCCTGGCATCTGCTCTACCGACGATCAGCTTCCTTGACTTCCGTAAGTCATTCGATATAGTTCCGCACTGCTGCCGAATGAAGAAAATACGAGCGTAAGAAATATCAGACCAACTCTGTGGTGGACTGAAGAGTTTGTAGTAAACAGAACACAGGATACAATTCTCAACAGAGAGAAATTTTCGTACATAAAAGTAACTTCGGACATACACCGACTGGTTGTTAAAAGTGCGTCTTTCGTGGAAGCAGCTGTTGTATACAGAGAAGTCGTTATAGCAGATCAGAATACCGTTAGAGAGTAGCAGAAGGTCGATGCTTGGTGCAGGGAAAGACAACTGACTCTCAACATGAACAAATGCAACGTAACGTGTTTACAAAGACGGAAATGCCCACTATTGTACGATTACATGATTGCAGAACGACCACTAGAAGCAGTTATTTCATAAAATATCTGGAAATATGTATACGGAGTGATTTGAAGTGGAAAGATGACATAAAACTAATCTTATAAATTGGAGACATAAAGTCTGAAAAGGAGTCTATGATCATATTTTTGGCACTTAATTTTGCAGGTCCGTCTTAATCACTTTTTTTTTTCTTCACTATTACCGGTTTCGGCTACTGCCATCTTCAGATCATAAAATTTTCTGATGTAGCATCAACGTCAAACTAAATATGTAGGTACATAGTAAGTGCTCCTAATCTCAGGAAAGACAGATTCCATACTGAAATGCATTGGAAGAATACTCAGGAAACAAAGGAGGTACCTTACAAAACCTGCGTGACCAATACTTTAATATTCCTCTTCAGTGTGGGATCCATACCAGATAGGATTGACAGAGGGAACAGAGAAGTTCCAAAGCAGAGAAGCGCGTTTCCATACAGGATCGTTTAGTAAGCTCGAAAGCGTCACAGAGACGCTCAACCAAACCCAACGGCAGACGCAACAAGAGATACATTCTGCAAAACTCTGCAGTTTACTGTTAAAGTCCAGAGAGCGCACTTTCCTAGCAGAGTCGACAAATCTATTGCTTCCTCTTGCATATATATTTGCGAAAAGACCATTAAGATAAAAAGATTCGAGCGCACACGGAAGCTTACCGGCAATCGTTCTTCCTGCGAACCATTCGCGACTGCAACAGGAAAGAGGGGAAATGTCAGTGGTGCATAAGGTACCCTCCGCCAAGCACCACCAGATGGTGAATAGCTCTACATGTAGGTGTTTAATAAGTTTCAAGAGACAATGCTCTAATCAGTAGTCAACAATCGACAGATATGGTTAAAACTGTAAGATATGTGACATCAATAACATAAAATGGAATAATACTGAGAGGTGGCAGAAGCCCCCTCTCATATTTCTATCTTACTCTGAGTAATTCAATTTTCCTCTCTAATTGCATGCGGTGAAATGTTGCTATTCCTTGACACACGGACTTCCCACGCAGCATCTCTCATCACCCGGGTGGTCCGGTGACAGGTGGGCACTCCTGATCTTGAAAGGGTTAAGCCGGCGGGTGTGAGGGAGTCGAGTGAATGCTTTCCAGACGCCGACACTGTCATAATAGCGGTGGAGACACGCCCACAGGGGCCTGAAGGAGCGGCTGGGCTAGAGATTCCATTACTTCGCAGAAACTTAGCGAAAACACTTTCTGGCGGGCTACCAGCGAGGCATGGGAATGACTTGTGTCCCCGGGCAGTCATGGCGGGCAAATTCCCGCGTTTTCTGCAAAATCGTAACTGTGATAGGCTTGCTCAGGGCATAGCTCCGTGACGTAGCAAAATCGGCGCAGAAATTGGCGCCAAGAATCTCCATTGGTGGAATGGTAGTGCTTCGGCAATAGAGTGGAATTTTCTGCCGGTTTTAGAGTTGCTGATAGGAACGTTTAACCATGGCCACTGTCGTGGGGGCGAGAATGTTCTGTGTTCGGTTTGTACAGGTGCTCTGGGGGGAGTCGGCTCTTGCCTTTCAGTCGGGGTAGGTTACAAGACTGAGCTCTCGCTGTTCTGGACAGCCTGCCTTCCGATGGCTGTCTAGTATACTCTTATTTAATTGTAACTGTTTGACGAAGTTGCTGAAGTTTCGACTTCAACGTAACGTTCCGAGTACAGTTCGCAATTGAGCGTTCTGCGTACAAGCGGCCTATGTTGTCTGTCTTGAGCAGTTTTGGCTAAAGTTGACTGTATCGGAGTTAATGTGTGACTTCGCTTGTTAAAATCAATCACTGTACCGTCAGTGATTGTGTAGCGAGCCTTCTTCGTCTCCCTCAGAGGCGCATTTGTATTGCTAGGAAGTCTTTAGTCTGGAACAACCAGACCAGGAAAATTTGTTTCAAGCTATACTCGCGACATTATCATCACCACGACGGGACGTCGAAGCAACCAGCCATCTCTTCCGGTACGCCAGATCGTGTCCTTGCAGTTAAGAAGACAGCTTGGTAATGTACGTCCGCAGCACCGGCGAAGCAGGCAATTTTGCTAGGTGATAATCAGAGCTCAGCAGAGCGCGCCTGTTCGTCTTTTCTAACTTTGTTCTGTATTGGGTGTTCATTGTCTGAGTTCTCACTACTGTAGCAGCAATTAATGTTGGGTTGGCTGTGTGTTTCTCTTAAGATTTGAGTTGCAAGGAATTGGCTCCACATACCACTTCATCATAAATGTCACAATCTAGTTTAGGGACAACTTCACCTTCACAGCATTTATTTGAATATCCAATATGAGCCAATTTGATGTATTGTAAATGTTTCATGTGTTTTGTTTATTACTTTTAGTTTAGTCATAATAAATCATATTGTTATTTTGGACAGAACTTTCATTCTGTTAGTCGGTCGGAGTAGCCGTGCGGTTCTAGGCGCTACAGTCTGGAGCCGAGCGACCGCTAGGTCGCAGGTTCGAATCCTGCCTCGGGCATGGATGTGTGTGATGTCCTTAGGTTAGTTAGGTTTAATTAGTTCTAAGTTCTAGGCGACTGATGACCTCAGAAGTTAAGTCGCATAGTGCTCAGAACCATTTGAACCATTTTTTTTTTTTCATTCTGTTAATCGGTAGAGCAACCCTATCATTTCTCACTACGTTAATGAAACTTTCCTTTATTTAACTTATTTATCAAATTAAATTACTGCAGGTACCAAACTCTTTTCTACTCCACTTGCAGGGTCCATTGCAGTCAGTTCGCGTTTCTTTTTAATCCATGTGCAACAGCAAAAGTCGGAGTTAGAATAGGGGGGGGGGGGGGGGCTTAGAGCATCATTTACATATGTAGATTCTGGAAGAATTTAGTGTTAAATACACTGCTGGCCCCGGCACCTCGCAATACCACGTTGAAATATGGGTCCTCGTCTTGCTGAAATGCTTCTTCCATGTGACAAAACGTCTCAGCGCGTTTTTTGTCAGCAGGATGCCGCAGCTTATGGTGCAAAATTGTTAATAGGACTATATTGATCAAAGAATAAATAGGAGACATACACGTGATGAGGACAGACGCCTGCGACACGTGCAGTGAACCTGACACGCTGGAGCGCATGATTTTGCGTCGAATGGTCGCAGACGTCTGGGAGAGTAGTAAACTAATACTCAGCGCAAAACCATTTCAACACAACAACAATCACGGCATCAGACTTAAAGACGTTTCACTGCCTGCAAAAAACGGAAATGAGTGTACGGCATTGTGGGCCGGGAGTCCCCCATTCGGGGAAGTTCGGCCGCCGAAGGCAAGTACTTATCGCATTCGATGCTACATTGGGTGACTTGCGCGTCGGGGGTGAAATGATGATGACACCACAACGCCCAGTTCCTGAGCGGAGAAAATCTCGTGAACAAGGCGGGAATCGAACCGGGGACCCTTGGCGTACTTCCTGCAAGAGATCAGCCACCACATTGGTAATCACCACCTGCGACAAGCTGAGAAATACTACTATCTTTGGGGCCAACTTGAAAAATCGAGGAAAATACCAAACTACGAAAAAATCTTCATGAATGTTGCATTACACAACCTTTTAAAAGCTTTGATGAATGTCAGCAACAAACGGTTTAACAACAACAACAAATCGACGGCCTCCTATCAATATCAAGACGCAGCAACAGCGCGTCAGGACCATGCAAGAACACTGCAGCAGCCGGACGAACGAGGAATTCTTCTACACAAGACACGGCTTCCCAAGGACACCCAACTACAATGAACCTCCAGTTGCGGATTAAAGGAAGAGACTAAGACGAAAATAGAAAATTGATAGAAGCCTCACAAATTTTTTAATTACGGTTCCAAGTGTCAAATCATTTTTGAGTTTAGACTGTTGGCGTATCTATAATATATACTAAAATTTTATTACAAAAAACCACGCATTCTTGGTGATGTGCAGTGCGCGAAGCAAATTCCGCAAATTTCATTAGAATCGTTTCTACGGCCCCGAATTAATACACTGCACTGCTGCACTCGTGTAATAAGTCTACACAAGGTTCGCCAGTCTTGTTTTGTCCCGCAAGACTGCGCTAAACTTACCTCCAAAGTCAGTAATTAATAGACCTCAATCTGCCTAAGTACTTTCAGGAAGACTGCCAGTTCTGGCCCCTGGACTGGAAATGGACATCGCTCCCAGTTCGCTCATAGTAACTTCCGCCCACAACTCAGCGGACTCCCCAGTCGACAGCGCTCATTACTTAATGTGAATAAGAGCCAGCTGTGTTTCGCAAGAGCGATATTTTCTGAATCCGTGGTGGTTCTGTGTCAATAGATCACAAGACGTTCGACACTGTGCTACATCGTCGGTAACAGAGCAACTTTTAGAGTGGAGACGCACTACATACCGCCAGTATATAAAATGGCACTATCCAAAAATATGGAAGCAAGCTGACAGTAATACGTGAACGATGATTAACAGTGGATGTACGTTAGATTTTATGTTATTTACACCATTGTTTTAATCTTGCCATGTAAGTTGCTATTATAAATGACTTTGAAATGGTTGGATCACCTGGATATCGAAACTGCTTGGGAATAAAGAATTATTTAGCTCGTGGTGAACGAAGTAGGAAATTTTTCAACAAAAACGATTTTCGTGTAAGAATAATTTTACCCCCCAGAAGATGGCAAAATGTATGAGACGCAAGGTACTACATCAAGTTAGTCACGAAAAGGGGAAACACTTTATAAATGTTCGGGATCAGATAAATCTCAACAGTTGGCCGTCTTGTTTCTTTATATAATTGAGTTGCATGGCTTCTTCAGTGCATATGACGTGTTCTGGAGACTGGTCAGTGCCAGAATCAGCCACTTTTGACGGTTCGACTACTATCTCCTGATGACTAACGTCATTTTAACACCACCACATACCATCACTCATTCTGTGACGACATTGCTGTAGAGATGCTTTGTTCGGCGTTTTTGACACCCGATAAGCCTCATTTAGAGGGTCGTTGAACTGAAAACACGATAGGCCATTCACGACTGCTAATCTATGTCCTCTGGTGAAATCTCACCTATTGCCAAACAGCTTTTTTGGGACAGATAATCGTTTCCAACAGAGATGGGGTCTTTCAGACAAAGACATGGCGCGATAGCGCTTCTGACTTGAAGGCCTACAGATGCAGCGTCACAATCCGCAATGCTTTCACTTTGAATCCCGCGCATTGTGCCTCGACAATGATATCTCTCTGACAGATATGGACCACCTGTCGTTACGAAACGAAACAAATAAATCCTTGTAATTTAAACATCAACCAGTCACAAGTATGGCTTAAAGAAGTTTATTCAAATCAAACCATTACCGGTTTCTGATTTATTACAAAAGCCATTCTCAGATGGCTTTCACAGATTATCTTGCTTTCCCTTTGGCCCTCGTTTTGTACTCGCTACTGATTTGGTGCAGTGGCGTGTATTTAAGTGTGACGAATTAGCCTGTATTTGTATTATGCACTTCAAATTTAACACATTTTTGCATGTGCGGTATGCGAGCGTTGTTTACTTTTCTGGAAACTACTTTACCATGCGTCATTCTGTGTTTTATGCTAGCACGTACGCTCAACATTTACGGCACAGCATTACTCGCGTAACAAAAATATTTCTCACTCTTCCTTCAGTGGATAATCTATTTTTACAATTTATTCTTGATGTAAGGCTCGCAAATATGATAAACAGACTAACGAGAGTTCATTTCGCTGCATTACTGTATATGTTATTGGCATTCTTTCGTGATAAACATTACTTACAAGGGAATTACAGCTTTACTGTGAACCTGCAGCTCGTATTTCTAGAGTTTTCCTCCCAAGTAATGCTAAGGGTGTTGCATCATTTTGTTCAAATACACTTGTAAGTAGGTATCGTGCTAAGAAGTCATCATCAGTTATCTGCTATATTAGCAGGTCCTTTGCCTCTCCATTTTCTGCGATCCATTGCTTCTTCCTTCTTAAGGAGCTGTATGTTGTACCGTCCATCATGTCATCCAGCATCTGGAATTTCTCCCTTCCTCGCTTCCTTTTCCCTTCTACATAACCTTCTAAAACTGTTTTTATCAGTCCGTGAATCTTTCTTATTATATACCCAATCCAATTTCTTTTTCTTCCTTTTATTACATCTAGTAACTGTCTTTTCTCTCCCACTCATCTCAGTACCTCTTCATTTTTTAATCTGTCCATCCAACTTATTCTTTCCATCTTCCGCCATGTCCACATCTCAAAAGCCTCCAGCCTTTCTCTGTCTTTTTTCCTCATAGTCCATGTCTCAGCGCCATTTAAAAGAACACTCCATACAAGGCATTTTATGAGTCTCTTCCTGAGTTCTCTGTCCAGACCACTGCAGAAAATTCTCATTTTCTTATAAAACGCCTCTTTTTCCATTACTATCCCTGTTTTAATTTCTGTGGTGCACTTCCAGTCGGTGTCTATCCTGCTTCCAAGATACTTAAAATTTTGTACCTGTTCTAGTATTTCTCCATTCAGCATAATTTTTACTTCCTTATTTCCTCCTAGTGCCAATACTTTTGTTTTCATTTGTGTTAATTTTCATTCCATATTATTTCCGTTAGTTGCAATGGTGTCCACCAAATCCTGTAATTTTTTTCCCCCTGTGGCTAGAAGGATCATGTCATCAGCAAATCTCAAACACCCTACTCTTCTTCCTCCAATTTCTACTCCTTTGTCATCTACTGAGCATTGGTCAATCATATTTTGCAAGTATAGGTTGAAAAGAGTAGGTGATAAACAGCATCCTTGTCTTACTCCTTTTCCTAGTCTGATCCAATTTGTACTTTCTCCTCTCACTTTAACTGAAACTTTTTGATTAAGATATAATGAGTTTATAAGTCTTCTGGTTTTCCAGTCCACTCTCTTTCCTCTCATTATAGTCGCCAGCTTGTCCCAAACCACATTGTCAAATGCCTTGTCTAGATCGATGAAGCACATATATAGGTCTCTTCCTTTTTCAATAAACCTTTCTCCCAAGATTGGTAGGAGCCCTATTGCATCGCTGGTACCCGTATTCCGTCTAAAACCAAACTGATCCTCGCCAAGATTCTCCTCCATTACTTTTTCAAGTCTTTTATTAATTATTCTTAACATCACTTTGACTGCATGTGAAATGAGGCTGATTGTCCTGTGCTCGCTGCATTTCTTGGTTCCTTGTTTTTTCGGTAATGGAATCATTACTGTTGTCAGAAAGTCCTCAGGCCAATCACCACTGTCATATATTTTATTACATAACCTCAATATTTCTCTTATTCTATCGTGGTTCAAGCATTTTAGTATTTCTCCCGGTATTGTATCTGTACCTACCGCTTTGCCATTTTTCATTGGAGCTATGGCAGACTTTACTTCTTTCATTATGATGGTTGGTCCTTTCTCGTCATCACTTACACTGTTGTGTGATTCAAGTTCCAGAGTTTCTGGTTTGCTATTTGTGTCATATAGCTCTTTTATATATTCTTCCCATCTCTGGAGGACATCGTCACGATCTTTGTACACTACCTCTTCGTCTTTACTCAAAATTTCCATAGTAACACACATTCCTCTTTTAGCCATTTTTCCCTAGCCTGCTCTGTTTCTCTTCGCAGTTCATTATTTAACCTTCGGTATATTTTTCTTGCATCTTCAGTGTTCTTGTTTTTCAATTTTCTTCTCTCCTCCATCTTGGAAATCATTTCTTGTGTGACCCATGGGTTTTTTTTTTTATCTTTTCCCTTTTACATATCCTATATTTTGCTGTCCTGCTTTAATGATTCCTTCTTTCAGCATATTCCTGTACTCGTTGGCATTGTCAGGTGCTTCTTTGTCTCGTAATGTGTTTAGAAACTCCCGAGACAGCATTTCTGTAATTTGTTCTTTGTTCTCTAGATCCCACTTCTTCACCATGGTCGCCTTCTTCAGTTTTTTCATTCTTATTTCTATTTCTGCCATAAGTAAGTTGTGGTCATTATTAATATCTGCACCTGGTAATGTGTGCATCTTCTTGATTCCATTCCTGTATCTTTCTTCTACCACTATAAAATCTAATTGGTTTCTGTATTTATCCCCTGGTGATTTCAAAGTGTAGAGCCTCCTCTTGTGGTTCCTGAACCATGTGTTTGCCGCTATCAGCTGCCTTTCCCTGCAGAAGTCAATTAACCATTCACCTCTGTCATTTCTCTTTCCAAGACCATGACTGCCTACTATGTTTCCCTCTTTCCCTTCTCCCACAATGGCGTTCCAGTCTCCCATTATTATTTTGCAGTATTTTGCTAACAAGTACTGAGTATTATATGTGCGACAGTTAACTGTACTATTATCTGTTCATATTGAGCCTCTGACGCTGCTTGGCAACGATATTCATGGTGAGCTTATACGTGCAGGATGTTCAGAAAGTTGCTGTGCAGTTACAATTTAGTGACCGTTATCGTTTAACGATTTGCGATTTCATTGGCCAGCGTTGGAAATCATATGCACGGCCGGCTATGCAAATCTGAAGCAGCCCAATTTTATGGAAAATATATCGTGCGGATTTGATTGCGCTATGCTTCTCGTGTACGCAGTTACTTTAGTTCGAGAGTGGGCGATTGCGACACACTACAGAGCCTGCTACTTCGCTACGAAAAAAGTCTGTGCGATATGGCCACAGGTTTTTTGAGACGGTACGTTCTCTTTTCAGAAGATGCATAGCTGTGAGCGCAATAGTTCCATCTTACTGAAACCATGAGTACGACAGTGGATTTTGTCTTCTTTCTTACTCGCCAATGAAATCGTGGATCGTTAAACAATAACGGTCACTACGTTAGGTTTCTTCCAAAAATACAGGTCCAGTACTTCGCCGTTTTGGTATTACTACCCACTCTCCAGTTGTCGGATAATGGGAGCTCTTCCAGCACAGCAGCTGCCAACGTTTGACAGTAGTCAGAGCAATTTCCATCTGATTCCGAAGGTCAACCAATTCCTCCTGTGTTCGAGAACAGCATTCACGGTGAGACTGCATTTTGGCTGGTGCAGTGTATTACGAGAAAGCGAAAAAATAACTGTAAATTAAGTCGATCATCTTTTAATCTGTCGACCTAAAAAGTTGCTAATTCCCTACATGAATTGAAGCAAATACACAAAATGAGATTTCTATCAAAGCAACACAAAAGCCTGTGGTAAAAATTACTAGTATCCTAAAAATTTTTGCGGTTGGTTATAGTTGCTTGCAAACTCGAATACAGAGTTAGTTACGACAGATGCAAATAATATATAAGGCTACTTCTCCTTAAGGCAAAGTTAGGTGTAACACAACATATTAGTTGGAATATACGGTACGGTGACTAAATCACAACGCCCATTTACTACAAATTGCTCATGGATTATGTAAACGACAATGGTAGCTTCCAGAAATTCTCAAAAAATGCTCATTTATTTGGTTTGATACACAATGAAATTCAGGGGTGATATATTCTTCCGCGAACTGTGAACCATAAACGCAACGAGATAAATTATGCATCCAGAACACTCCCACAAGCAACTTACGAAAATATAGATTTGTAATCGTCCAAAAATTCTCAAAAATAACCTGTTTATCACGTAATTATACACTGAAATCGCAAAACTATTGCTTTGAACGAGGACAAGCACACGGTTCTCAAAAATTTTAAATTATTACACTCGTGTCAGAAACATACAGGTACATGTACATACGTTTCACACAGTTATGATTAAATTACTTTTGACCAAAACTTGGCCACTTCCAGTGCATTTTCTGTTGCTTGTTGAAGATCATCTTTTGTACAGGAGACTGGGCACAATCCACAGCAAAGCATGTGCCGAACTGTCTGTTCTTCTCCACAGTCACACCGAATATCATTTGGATCAGTGTATCCCCATCTTGCCAAGTTAAGTTTTGATCTTCCAACTCCGGAT
Organism: Schistocerca americana; assembly: GCF_021461395.2. Lineage (NCBI taxonomy): Eukaryota > Metazoa > Arthropoda > Insecta > Orthoptera > Acrididae > Schistocerca > Schistocerca americana. Next base: position 408,751,307 of record NC_060125.1, read on the forward strand.
CTCAGTCTATTCAGGGACTTCCAAGCTGTCCATTCCTCGCCGTAGTCTGGACGTAAAGCTTCAACAACTCTTTTCTCATGAGGGGAAGGTAGGTCATAGCCCTCCATAGTTGTAGTCTAGCTTTTTGAGCAATGGTTCTAATTTCCTTTAATGTCCTAAGGAAGCTCTTCCTTGACTTCAGTCATTGTGGATGCGGCTCATGGACATACAGAGCCGCGCGGGATTAGCCGAGCGGTCTCAGGCGCTGCGGTCATGGACTGTGCGGCTGGTCCCGGCGGAGGTTCGAGTCCTCCCTCGGGCATGGGTGTGTGTGTTTGTCCTTAGGATAATTTGGGTTAAGTCGTGTGTAAGTTTAGGGACTGATGACCTTAGCAGTTAAGTCCCGTAAGATTTCACACACATTTGAACATTTTTGCCATACAGAGAATGTGTAGTTTCCTGTTCCACTGCCTTTCTTTCCTTGTACGCAGCTATCTCTCTTCGAACAGGTGGTGGTGCTATTCCTGTGAGGTGGTAAAGCCATTCGACCTGAGTGGATTTCAGGCAATCTGTTATAATCCTACAGGTACCGTTGAGAGTTACATCCACCTCTTTGGCGTGAGTTGAATTATACCAAATAGGAGATGTTCGGATTGCTTCAGGTTGACTACCCCACTGTGATCCGCCCAGTTTCCGTAGGAGATTGTTCGTGGTGGAAACTTTCGAATTGCATTTCATGCAGTACCTTCTTAAAGTGAGAGATCTGTGAAGTGTCACACCTAGGTATTTTGTAGTCTCGTAGTGTTCCAGTTCGACCCCCGACCATACTATTCTCAACTTGCGAATGGCTTCCTTGTTTCTCAAATGAAAAGTACACACTTGGGTCTTTGAAGAGTTTGGTTTAAGCTGGTTTTTGTTCTAGTATCTGGATAGATCTTCAAAGGCATTCTTCAGGTTATTCTTCACCGATTCAAAATCTGTGCTGTGGGTGGCTAGAGCGAGGTCGTCAGCATATAAGAAGCTCCTGGTGTTTGGGGCTACACGTTGGTCGTTCGTGTATATAAAGCACTTCCTTGCGAGAGGCCATTCTTCTCTATTATCCATCGACTGCGCTCTCCTTGAAAGCCGACGAAAAACCTGCGATTCTGCAGAAGAGAGGCTATGAGTCTGCTTAGACCTAAATCTTGATCAGATTGTAGACCTTGACTAGTAGTAGCTGGTGACTGACCGTATCTTACATCGTTGATAAGTCAACAAATGCCACTCCTGTCACCTTCCGACCTTCAAAGCCATCTTCTATAAACTGTGTGAAAAATTTGGAAATTTATCGTAAGGTCTTATGGGACCAAACTGCTGAGGTCATCGATCCCTAAGCTTACACGCTACTTAATCTAACTTGAACTAACTTACGCTAAGGACAATACATACACCCATGCCCGAGGAAGGACTCGAACCTCCGACGGGAAGAGACCCGTGGACCATGACAAGACGCCCTAGACCGCACGGCTACCCGGCGCGGCAAACTGTGTGAGATTTAGCAGTTGTCCAGCACAGCTTTCACCTGGACGAAATACAGATTGCTGAGGTATAAGTGAGGGATCAATTGCAGGTGATAGGCGATTTAAAATCAGTCTTTCCAGCAATTTGTAAATATGACAAAGTAGTGCAACCGGTCTAAAATTCTTTGGATCATTTCCTTCTTTGCGAGTTTTCAGCAAAGCAATCACTCGACTCATCCGCCATATCTTTAGAATTTGGTTTCTGCTTATGCAGTTATCGAAAAGTTCGGAAATCCATTTCTTTGTATTTAAGGCGAAGTGTTTGATCTGCTCAGTTCGTGTATCATTCAAGCCAGCTTATTTGCCGTTTTTACTTTGTCTGATAGCCTTCTGTATTTCTTCCATGCTGATTGATGATGTAAGGTTATTACTCTCCTCTTGCAATTCTCTTTGCAATTTCGGTTTTTGTGATTTGTGTGTTGTCTTCCCTTTCATCAGTAACTGATGTGTTATTTGATTGGCAGTGACATACTGGTGTCTAATGGTCTTATTCGGATCATTGTTTAGGCATCTCAGAAGTCTCCAAGCTTTATGGTTGTCTCTTTTCACATCCAAGTTTTCTGTAGTTTTTATCCACTTACCCTTGTCTCCCTTATAGAGGAAAGAAGCTTGTTCCCTGCTTCCACAGTTGCTTCACTGAAAGGATTTTCTTCAAATAAGTAGCTGTATTCCGCTAGTAGGGTGGCTTGCTCTGAAGAAAGTCTGGGGATATAAATTGTTCGAAAGCCGCGAGGGATAGACATTCTCAAGCATCTCTTTACAGCCGTCGTGAATGTGTCATAACATTCGGGTATTGGTTCTATATGAGATACTTTGAAGTCCACCAATTCCGCAAATCTTGAACAATCAGCCTTCTTAAAATTAAACCTTCTCCGAAAAGATACCTTCTGTGGTCTTAATAGCAGCAAATAACTGATACATTATTGGTCTATGCTGCGAGTTATAAAAGAGTGCAATTAAGCTTAAGCTTATAATTGACGATAACAGTACGAGTTTTTTGCAGCACTCACGAATGCTTGAAATTCACAACATATCACAATACAAACGGTTTGCTGTTGACAACGAGACATTAAATCGATTCTTTACATTTCATTTTGTATTACCATTTATTATTGCAGCTAGTGTATTGATATAGCCAACGAAAGACTATGCAGAAGCGAAGCGATCAATAAAATAAGCCAAACTAGAACTTCAACTCGGCACACGGTTCTTGCGCACACGGTCTCACACAAAGGACAATATAAAAAAAACGTGTGTATTGCACAGATTTTTCACTTAGTTGATTCTGCGCCCACTTCTTCATTGGCGTGCCGAAGGACACTGCAGCGTGAGTTTTTCTCGGTGAAAATCACTAAAATGTGCATCACCAACAAAGCACGTATTGTGCCTGTTGCACCTAACAATGCAGAGGTGTCTTTGTCTGTGCATGCTTATTGTTTCTTCTTCTTCTTTGTTCAGTGGACTCCAGCGTGTCTGGACTGGACAGCAGCCTCCAGCGTGACTGGACCAGCAGCGGCCTCCAACATGTCGGGAACTGTAGCAACCTCCCATCTATCAGGATTTGCAGCACCTGGGAACACTGTTGTGCACTTGGCCAGCATGTCGGATCAGGACAACGAGTTGCTGTTATCCATCCCGCTCATCGATTTAGACACCCAACCTGTCCCTGAATGTCTGAAGAAATGTGACAGGGGTCCATCACCACCACACAGTGCAGGTCACTACTGGTCTCTAACACATGCACTATCTTAGAGCATTCCATTGTTACTGTAAGGGCAGGGTGTAGATGTGGTGCGTGGAAAGCTGCCAGTTCCTCCCAGTGCCCTCATGCTACCCAGTTCAATTATATTTTAACAGCTAGCGGTTGAAAGCCTTTAAATATGGGTATAGAAGCAGCATTGGACAGTGACTGTCGTGTTGCGTTAGAGACCGAAAATGTTAAGTGTTAAAGAGAAGTTTATGGAGTTGGAATGGGACGAAGTGTGTACAGCAGAACCCTCTATGAATGAGCATATGACCACAGAGTACAATTCATCCCACTCTCTCCCAGACATTCCCTGTGTAGGTCTAACGCTATCTACAATATTGCTTGGCTGTTTATGTTTTCTCTATGTAAGTAGGCTGTTTGTTTTCTCTATGTAAGTAGGCTGTTTAGGTTTTTTTATGGTAACGCCACCTCTGTATGAAAATCACTGGCTGTGCTGTGTGCAGTCTGTGGCTGCTTTGCATTGTTGTAATACTCGCCATTGTAGTGTTAGGCAGCTGGCTGTGAACAGCGCGTAGCGTTGCGCAGTTGGAGGTGAGCCGCCAGCAGTGGTGGATGTGGGGAGAGAGATGGCGGAGTTTTGTAATTTGTCATGAACTGCTATATTTATATATGATGATATTAAGGTAAATACATTGTTTGTTCTCTATTAATATCTTTCATTTGCTAACTATCCCTATCAGTAGTTAGTGCCTTCCGTAGTTAGAATCTTTTATTTAGCTGGCAGTAGTGGCGCTCGCTGTATTGCAGTAGCTTGAGCAGCGAAGATTTTTGTGAGATAAGTGATTTGTGAAAGGTATAGTTTAATGTTAGTCAGGGCCATTCTTTTGTAGGGAATTTTGAAAGTCAGATTGCGTTGTGCTAAAAATATTGTGTGTCAGGTTAAGCACAGTCTTGTATAATTGTTCAAAGGGGACGTTTCATATGGCGACCCTGCCAGGATACCTCACTGGAATCTTCTGATTTTTTGTTGTAGTTTGTGTAATTAGTGTAGATTTTGTTTATTGCTAGCGCATAATTGTAGAGAAAATCTCCTTTGTAGTTGCAGTCTTTCATTGTCGTACTGTAAAACAGTTGTGGCATGCATGTAGATTTGCACCAAGTATTTCGCAGCTGCAAGTAACTAGATATTATTTTCAGTGCTATGTTAATGTGTTCTCTTATTTTTGATCTTCAAATTGTGTTTTTCTGTGTTGTCGTGTGAAATACTGTGACAATAATGGCGTGTGAAAAACGTAATACTAGGCTCCAAAGTAAACTGAGAAATGACAGTGCAAATGAAAGCAGTGTGTTAGCGCCACCGAGTAATGAATTAACTGATGTTCAAAGTAGTAATTTGGTAATTGTGCATAGGGAAATGGAACGGGCGTCAAACAATGGCGTCGACAGTGAAACAATTAGTGAAGAGGGAAGCATTATCGATCGATCGGTCGGCAATAGCTCGCCTCAGGAAGCCGAAATGATAGGACACAATTTTGCAAATACTGTAGATTCAGGTTTTGCGTCCTCACCGTTTTCTCAAATAAGTCAAGACACATTTTCAGCTTGTCAAAATGTGAATGTTGCCGGTGCAAATGCACTGCCGAAAAGAGTAGAGGAACAGATTCCAGACACTAATGCATTGTTATTACAACTAATGCAACAAATGGAACAAAATCAGAAACAAACACAGCAAAAGCTGCAAAAGTTAGACACAGTGGAACAAAATCAGAGACAAACACAGCAAAAGCTGCAAAAGTTAGACACAATGGAACAAAATCAGAGACAAACACAGCAAAAGCTTCAGAAGTTAGACACAATGGAACAAAATCTTCGGAAGTTAGACACCACACTTGAACAAACACGTGAAGATTTAACTACTGAGTTACATAACATTGAATCGAAATGTCAAAAAGTCTGTAATGACGTAAAAACACAAATTTGTGAGCATTTCCAACCTATTTTTTCGCGGCATGAGAATGCATTACAGAATCACGATGCAGCCATAAAAGAGCTGCAAACCATTGTACATGAAAATCATGAGACCTTGTGGGCTAAAATTGACTCAGTTGCATCTACCGATTCGGTTACGCAACTGGCAAAAACTCACGAAAACTTAAAGAACACAGTAGATTCGATTTCAACACAAATGGACACTCTGAAACTTGGTTCAGAAAAACACACTGAGGAAATGTGTTCACTATCGGAGAAAGTAGCCGAACTTTCGGATCAGGTCACTATCTTATCTACAAAGGTAGATGATGATCTGAATGACACAAGACCTGTAGCCTTCACTGACACAGAAGAGTATGAACAAATTAGAAAATTCAAACAGAATCAAAATCAAATCAATACACAGTACAAAAGAGAAATCCGAGAAGTACAAGATCAGCTGACAAAGGTAATACAAGAATTACGTATTTCAGAGGATACTCGCGCCTCAATACGGGAAGAGGGACACAGAAATACGGAACAGCCACAAAATAATAACACAGGGCATTTCGGAAGTTATGAAAGAAATTGGCAATGTGCACCGAATTTTGAGATGGAACGGCCGACACGACCTAACAATGACCGATATGCGACTCGGCGACATGATGATTTTGACTATAAGCTGTTCATTACTACACGTAAATTCAAAACATTTAAGAATTCTGGCAACGACATTCATCCACAAGCATGGCTCCATCAATTCTCGCATTGTTTTCCTCCCAACTGGTCGTTAGAACACAGATTAGAATTTATGTGTGGCTACTTGGAGAATGAACCAGCTGTAAGAATGTGATCGGTAATTCACGATTGCCACAGTGAAGGAGAGTTTTACCATGCCTTCCTCTCAGCATATTGGTCTCAAGCCACACAAGACCGAGTAAAACATAGCATCATAATGATGAAACATTTCGATCAATCTGAATTCTCCAGTCTTGTGAAATATTTTGAAGACATGTTGCACAAGAATCAGTACCTGTCAAACCCATACAGCCCCTCAGAACTCATCCGCATTTGCTTAATCAAATTAGCTGAACATTTACGGCATATTATATTAGCAGGACGTTGCAAAGATGACATTGAAGCTTTTCAGGGACTGTTACAAGAACTAGAAATTGACACTGATAATCGCGGAACGTGAAAACAAGGACACAACAATTACAGGTCACATCCGTCACAATTCCGTGACGAGAGAAACAATAACTGGACACGACAAGGCTATTCTTACAACGCAAATCGTGACCAAAACAGACACCACCCATATGACAACCACTGGCAGAGTAATTATAGTTACAGAGAAAGATCGCATTTCCGTAGTAATGAATATGACAGAGACAATCATAGAAACAGACAATATGGCAACCAGAACTATTATTATCACGGGAGACAGAATAACTTCAGACGCAACAGTTCAGCGCGCAGTTACGATTCAGGAAGAAATTCTCCACCACATGACCGACAAGAAAGAAATTATGAAATCTACCGACATGACGACAGACGATATATTCGTAACGACAGACCTGAATTGCATCAGAACTGGCGGGATTCAAACAGAGCAGGGCACTTTCGACAACGTGAATTTGTAGAAGTTGGGTCTCCTAATCCCAATAACGACGCGCGCCAACAAAGAGACAGACAATGACTCGCACAGCAGGCAGCCGCGTGCGCCCGCTGGATCCGAGAAAAATAACATAAGACGCTAGCCTTGAGAAAATTTTAGCATTCTTTACCGACGTATACTGCATGATAATTGCTTTGAAGTTGAAACTCTGTGCACTAGGAAGAGTAAAAGATTGTACCACATTTCACATGTAAAACCGTTTATTGAAAAATAATCTGCTTTTTAACTTTGCCTTTGCCATAAAACTTTTCACTTTACATTACTAGTATGCTTTGTCAGACTTAAGAAACTGTTAACATGCAACAATGTTTGAAGTTAAATATCCAGTCTAGAACCTAGGGAACATTTTTAAACAGAAATTACGAATGCATTGTTATAGTGAACAGACGACACAGTGTTGTATTTGTACATTCTTGCTTGTTAGTTGCACGATTACGTAACGACTATCAGGCTTACATACTTAGGACACATACTGGTACTGCTAATGAGATTTTAATGCAACATTTTGGTTTACTTGAAAATACATTCTGGGTTTAATGTACTTTCTGTGAGATACCAGACGACACAGTGGTTAATTTAAGTGACAACTACACGGTTTTATCACGACGCTTCTAATGAGTGACAATTTACAATGTTGCTTTTGTAGTGTTTCTGTTTTATTTCTGCACAGTTTTTCTGTTTTATTCTGCAAAGTAAAACATGTTTTAGTAGTAACTTTTGTGGTATAGCTACAATGAGATTGCCTTTTCCGTAGCACAACAATACGTTACAGCACAGTACTTTCTTCATCATGGCAATAAGCGTAATAACTAAGAAATTTATACGCAAAGCATTTCACTTTTGTGTATTATGAGGTAAGTACATTGACTTCTGCAGAACTTAGCTTTCGGAGGACGATAACTACGACACTTCCACACAGATTATGTTGCAACAAGACGCACATTTAGCGCTACAGGACACGCATTTCAGTGATTAATTTTGTACTTAAAACATTTATTTTTAAAGATTTTTTTGTAATTACAAAGAAAGTTTTCTGTGATACATTTCATTCCATTGCTGTAATCTGTAACACCTGAGGGTATAATTACATTAATCCTCAGGGGGGTACACGCTTACTTTGTGTACCATGTGTGTGGCAACTAGCTAATATGGTATTTGCTTATACAACTTTACACATCGGTACTATATTTCTCTAACACACAAATTACACAGCTATCTGATCATTTAACTGAGAGATAAACATTTTTTTACTACATCAGTGTCACATGTTTACGCAATACACAGTTGGGTAACTTCACACTTATGAAACTGTATTTTGTCTGTACTTTGTAAACTGTTCATATTTTTTCGGAACCATTGTGATACTATGAGAGCTTTGAATGATATATTTGGTAAGGGAGCATGATTTTAAAGTACGTTTGAGGCAGATGACACTTTTGACATGAGCAGAGAATTTTTTTAATTATTGGAGGAAGCTACGACGATTTTGAGATTTGACTGAGGTGTTATGATGTTATTTTTACGACGACGATGTGTATTATGCTGCTGAGGTATGTTTATGATTAATAGGCTGAGGCTATATGAGTTATTTGATTATGCTTCATATTTATAATGACGAAATATTGACGAGTGTCGATGGATACGTATATATGTAATAAGGTAAGGAGTAATGAATAGTGGGTAGGGACTCTTGACTTGTGAAACAGGATGTTGGAAACCAAGAATTGTACTTTAAGAGTTATGAAGTGTGTGTAAATGCGCGAATGTATCACAATGCCGGCGAAAATTTTTTTGGACACTTATATTTATAGGATTTTGTTTCTACAGATTTGAAACGCTAATTCTTGACCTGTGAAATATTTTTATGTGAGACTGTCACTGTAGCGGAAACTGCTGTCGTAAATATATCCGTAAGAAAATTAAGTGACCACCTGCACGTAATGCGTCGCGGGCAACCACCTGGGCAACAGCCGCCCGAAAAAAAGCCATTAGCCTTTCAGCGGCACAGGTAGAAAAAAAATAGGGGGGCCATTATACTCGCTATTGACATTTCCTTGTTGAAAGCATACTGTGGAGCTCGTAATTTATGGTATTTACTGAAATGCCTAATGAAATGACGAGAAATATTTTTACATCTGCACACCTGATTACGACAAGCGTCTTTCTACGAGAGTTGAGAGAATTTCTACTAACTTATGAAATGTCACATGACTATTGAATGATATTTTTTTGCTTTGGTTTGCGTAATTGCTTATTTCATTTGATACCTGTTTTCCAGCTGTGTTACAGCATTAGTGTTATAAAATAAACTTAGATGCATTTGCTAATGTGAACACTTTCTGTCAACAGATCTATTAAATAATAATTTTGTGATCCACATTCTTTAAAAAAAAAAAGGAGCACTTGGAAAGGAAAGAACAATAAGAAGGGACTAGTAACAGTAACTGGACACATAATTTTCTTTTCAAGTACATGGTAATATTTTTTTTACAATAAGTTGTTGTGGTGCACCACTTTAATTACTTAGACATTAAGATGTGATTATACATTTCCCTTATCTGCATTGTTATTTTTACTGTAATATTTTTTCTGCTTGAGCTATGTCATGTTTAGATATAAGCTGCTGTTTGCCAGGCATAGTGCTACTGAACTTTAATTTGTGTTACTCTGCTAAGCCAGATTTATTTTTTTGTTTGCTGTGCATTGCCTCATATTAGTTGTAATGTTGAATTGCTTGGTAATTTATATTTACTGTAGCTTGCTTTGCAATTTTCCATTTTTTTTGCATTGCTGTTTGTGTTAATTTGTTATGTGCTGCTGCATTGCCTCGTTCCTTAGTTTAGCATCTGAGCTCAGTAGATTTAAGTTAGCTTAAGAGGGGGTAACCTATAAGAGAATGAGTTGCGATGAATTTGAAGAAATGCACTGAGAGGCTATACAAGAAAAGTACGGGAAGGAGGTATAGATAGGACCTTTTGGGAATAATGATGAATGAAGGGAGATCTCCAAGAAGTAAAGAAAGTTTTGTTCACAAAACACTGCAGTAAAACAAACCCTGTCCTTTCCCTTTTGTGTTATCCCACTATGTGTTTGTGTACCCTTGTGTATTTGTTTTCTTCCTGTCTCTGTGTAGTTTCATAGAATTTTTTCTTCTTTTAATATTAAGCTACATTCACTATGATGAGGAATACTGTTATCCTCAAATACAATTTGCATTAATAATATGTTATTTACCTTGTAAATATGCTTAGACATTATTTATTCTGGCTTGTTGCTCACATGTGAAGGTGATGTTTCAAAAGTTCTTGTGATCTTTATGTATTTACTTATGTCATAATTCCTGTAACACTGATGTATATGTCTATTTCTATTCTTTTGTAAAGCCTGTACTACAAATGTTATCTGTATTATTATGTTCTTTAATGATGTATTTTGTACCTTTGTAATTGTATTTTCATGTTGTAAATTTATAAAATTGTAATTGACACCAGTTCATCTTATTATTAACTTGTAAGTTACATTTCACTGCACACGTTTCTGTTGGTCATAGTATATGGACAATATGAAGTAGGGACTGTTAGTGTTTGCACGTGTGTTAATAATTCAGCAAGGGACTGGATAAAAGCATTGCTGGTTCTAAGGACAATTCCAAAAACTTTGTGAGTGCACAAGTGGTGCTTTATGGACTTGCTATATTCTCCGCAAGACTCTTCGATGGTGAATGTGCACCTGCACAATTGCAACAGATGGCTGCTGGCCATCTCTTCAAGGACTACAGTGGGTTTACATCTTTGATGATCCATCAATACCATTATTTCTACAAGGACTGCAGTGGGTCGGCACCTTGGATGACCCACCAATACTGTAATCTCTACCAGGACTACAGTGGGTCTGCATCTCTGGTGGCCCACCAATACCATACTCTCTACCAGGACTACAGTGGGTCTACTCTGTGATGACCTACCTACTAATATTCTTCAAAACGTCGAATGACTCTGCTGTGGGTTTGCTCTGTTGTGGCCCATTATCTGTCAGCATGTCAAGAGTCAGCACTGTCTTTCCGCTGGAAGGACAACGCTACTTCTTCAAGACTGCATGGAAATCCACTACTTCCGTGTGCATTTTCTTCTACTGCTCAGACTTTGAGAAAAACACTACTATTTTGCCGTGATGAACGATCAGGACTATCTTTATGGACTGTGAGAAAATTTTAGCTTTTGACCAACATTGTATCAATAAGTGTGTGCATTTGATTTCTTTGTTATTGTAATTATGAAAAATTTTTTCAAATCTGTATTGGGCACTGCCCAATCCAATTTGTAAAATTTTTTGTGGGGAGCATAGGGGCTATGTAAGTAGGCTGTTTATGTTTTCTCTATGTAAGTAGGCTGTTTAGGTTTTTTTATGGTAACGCCACCTCTGTATGAAAATCACTGGCTGTGCTGTGTGCAGTCTGTGGCTGCTTTGCATTGTTGTAATACTCGCCATTGTAGTGTTAGGCAGCTGGCTGTGAACAGCGCGTAGCGTTGCGCAGTTGGAGGTGAGCCGCCAGCAGTGGTGGATGTGGGGAGAGAGATGGCGGAGTTTTGTAATTTGTCATGAACTGCTATATTTATATATGATGATATTAAGGTAAATACATTGTTTGTTCTCTATTAATATCTTTCATTTGCTAACTATCCCTATCAGTAGTTAGTGCCTTCCGTAGTTGGAATCTTTTATTTAGCTGGCAGTAGTGGCGCTTCTGTATTGCAGTAGCTTGAGCAGCGAAGATTTTTGTGAGATAAGTGATTTGTGAAAGGTATAGTTTAATGTTAGTCAGGGCCATTCTTTTGTAGGGAATTTTGAAAGTCAGATTGCGTTGTGCTAAAAATATTGTGTGTCAGGTTAAGCACAGTCTTGTATAATTGTTCAAAGGGGACGTTTCAACGCTATCTACAATATTGCTTGTACGACGGCACTGTACTCATGCTGATATTGGGTGATCGATCCATTTATTTAAAGCACGTTTACAAACTTGTTGGTTCCATGGATGGTGCTATCCATTGTGCTGGAAAGACTGAACAGATGGTTGCCTTGTGCTGAAACATTGTGAACTATCTCCATACATATAGGGTGCATGTAGATGATTAAGAACACTACACCAACGCGATGCCAAAAGAGGAAGCTAAACGAGTACCCGTCACTTTGAGGGAAATCCACACTGAATTCTATGCATACAAGAGAGCTTCATTTGCCAAATTCCGTACTTGTTTGAAGAAAGAACCAATTTATTTTTTTGATGTTATGCATCCTGTATGTGACTAATGAATAAAAAAGTTGTGTATACCACAGCAAACAGTGTTATATTTTTTCCTATAACTCTCACAATAATGTTACTGTCCTCAGTGTTTTCCGTGCAATGTCTAGAATACTGCAGCAGCAGCAATCTGTCTGAATTAGTTGTAATTTCAGATATCCATTGTGGATGACGAACTGTGACTGTGATTTAAATTGTCATTTTATCTAGCAATAAATATACAACCAGTCTCTTTTTCTAGTGTTTACTTCCTGTGAATTGGAGTGAGAGCAACCGCAGCTAAATACTGTGTTTATGTGTGTACATAGGTTGATAATGTGCGTAATAGGAACATATTTGATATGAATATCAAAATGCTGTGCGCCCATCAGCACTGCATCTAGCACTACTTGGTTCACGGCACAATGTTCTTGTAACACCTCCATCCGATGATGGGCCTGCAGTGGCTTGAGAACGTGTTTATGGTAGAATAAACAAAACGACACATTGCATATTTATGACCACATAAATTGCCTTGTTAAACTTCATGATACACGCCAATTTCAGGTGTCCATACATTTTATTTAAAAACCAATTGCATGCCAATGGGCTACATGATGTATTCGGTATTACGACAGGGTGGGTGAAGAATCAGAACTTTGTTGTAAGCGACTAATCCTGTGATGATGCAGAATAAGACTAGAAGTAGAAGAAAAACGGGGTACTCCTCCATAATAATGTATGAGCGATAACAGTAGGTCCATTCAGTTGCAGCAGCACAAATGTTCTCATATCACTGCTAACAGATCCGAATGAAGTCCAGTTTGAGCATGTATGTGTGTCCTCAAAAACTTTCTGTCAGCCCAAGTACCAGTTGCTGCAGAAGATACTACACAGTGTTGTAACATACATGATATTCAGCCAAAGCAGTGCAATCCCTCCAGCAGAAAAAGTGAAGCCAAACACTGTGTTCATATTTGATGATGTCGCTGCGGAAAATTAAGATCATATTCTATGGTATTTCTGTTTTGGTCATCATATTGGTGTTGATATATTTTATTTAAATAAAGCATATTTCAAAATCCCAAGTGCATGTAGGAACTAATATTTCACTAAATTAATTTGTAAGGATATGTGGGGATTGCTGGAATCACATGCAGTATAGATTTCTTGCTAATGATAAAACAAGAAAACTGAATGATGGTAGGTACAGACACAACTTCCAGGAGTTCCTGTATATAAATATAGCAATGAAAAAGGTCGATACGTTAGTATACATCATAGCATGGACAATTTCCCCGGCATGTCAGGCACTCCAACCGAGAGGATAGGCGTGAGTAGACAGAGAAATCGTCTATACATAGCTGGAAAATTTCAGCCTCTTGAACATAAAGTTAAGGACCTAGAGATGTATTCCCTACAGCTTCTGAGACTCATTAACTAATTAGATGTTAGGGTTGTCCCACTTGAAAAGATTTAAGCAAACTAGAAAATGCAAATTGGTTTGTTCACGAACCATAAGGTAGAACTGCCGAATAGCATAGGAAATTTACTGCATGTATACCTTTTAAACTATTTATAGGTTACTTTGAGGATGTGCAGCGAATTATTATGAAAACTAAACAGGAAGTTATCCTGGTACAAAGTGCAACAGATAAAAAATCACTCATTCAAGGAGCTAATGAAGAGAATGAGATTGCCGCCAATAACATAATATGGAAAATGGCGCACATCACTGTACTTGATGAGCAGGGTTTCAAGATTTTAATAGTTCTCTACCCTTAACCTTACATTCACGAGAGCTTTTCGAGTACCCACTGCTACCAACAGCAAGCAGATAAACGGGAGCTATTAAAACTAATGTTGAACCGGAAACGTCCAGATTCATGATACTTGCGTTTTAGACCAATTATCCATATGGCTGTAACGGATCGTGCAGCCACGTCTCGATCCCTGACTCAACAGATGGGGACGTTTGCAAGACAACAACCATCTGCACGAACAGTTCGACGATGTTTGCTGCAGCATGGACTATCAGCTCGGAGACCATGGTTGCGGTTACCCTTGACGGTGCATCAGAGAACGAATGGCAAAACGTCATTTTTTCTGATGAATCCAGGTTCTGTTTACAGCATCATGATGGTCGCATCCGTGTTTGGCGACATCGCGGTGAACGCACATTGGAAGCGTGTATTCGTCATCGCCATACTGGCGTATCTCCCGGAGTGATGGTGTGGGGTGCCATTGGTTACACGTCTCGGTCACCTATTGTTCGCATTGTCGGCACTTTGAACGGTGGACGTTACATTTCAGATGTGTTACGACCCGTGGCTCTACCCCTCATTCGATCCCTGCGAAACCCTACATTTCAGCAGGATAATGCGCGACCGCATGTTGCAGGTCCTGTACAGGCCTATCTGGGTACAGAAAATGTTCGACTACTGCCCTGGCCAGCACATTCTCCAGATCTCTCACCAACTGAAAACGTCCGGTCAATGGTGGCCGAGCAACTGGCTCGTCATAATACGCCAGTCACTACTCATGATGGACTGTGGTATCGTGTTGAAGCGGCATGGGCAGCTGTACCTGTACACGCCATCGAAGCTCTGTTTGACTCAATGCCCAGGCGTGTAAAGGCCGTTATTATGGCAGAGGTGGTTGTTCTGGGTACTGATTTCTCAGGATCTATGCACCCAAATTGCGTGAAAATGTAATCACATGTCATTTCTTGTATAATATATTTGTGCAATGAATACCCATTTATCATCTGCATTTCTTCTTGGAGTATCAGTTTTAATGGCCAGTAGTGTACTTCCCTTCATCAACGGGGTGCTCCATTTAGCTTTGAAACGTCTAGCTGCGAACTATGTCCTAGGGATTTCATTGTGTACCAGACATGTAACAAACAGAAAATTAAATACGCAACTTTTTTCAAGTTGAAACTTAAAACTTTATGATTAATCTAGTGTACAGGGTGCAACGGGTAAAAGTGCAGATACCTTTATTGTTGACTGGTACGAGTGTGCTAAACAACATTACGTCAGTATTCACTTCATTTGGAGTCTAAATGGCTATTAGGAGTAGTACGTTTTTGTATTGGTTAGTATCTCAAAGTACATGTGACAAGGGACAACTTACACAACGCCTTCGAGGACTCCAGTTTTTAGTGATGAAGCAGTGCAAGCAGAGGTGAGGTTGTGGGTCCGTCGGAAAAGTCAAACAATCTTCAGTGGCGGTATCGCAAGCGGTCTCTCGTTGGGAGAAACGTGTTTGTCACCAGTGTGAATATATTGCTAAATAACTGTGTGGACGTGAAGAATAAAGATATAAAATTTGTTTTCTTTAAAATGCTTTAAGAGTTTTCTCATAAAAATTCGGTGGCATGGATTTTCACCTCGCCCTCGTATTTATACTTAGAAATAATTGCCAACTGCTCAGCGTTTCGATCTAGAAAAAATTGTGATGGCCATTACAAACACAGATAATAAAATATCCTACGCACCTATATTAGTTTCATCAATGACTGTATTCCTGACCGTGGTATAAAACTATCTTCTGGATTTTGGTGGCTTTCACCGTGTCGGATATGCAAATTTTCTTAGTCTCTTCACGAAATTTTAACGATAAAATTCGTGGGAGACCCTCCATATTCATTTTCTAGAAGTCAGCACTCACCAGCCTTTTATTTCGCAGAAACCATCACCGAGGAAACCAAGGTAACTTTAATGAAGAATTGCTTCCTTCAACTTTTGATGGCTGATACCTAATTGCAAGGCATTATTTGCTAATTCTAGTGTACGCTGGATATTTTGTTCCTCGATCCCCACCATATCTGGTGGTCACTCCTTCTCTGACACTTACGGAGACATCCGATGGAGGATTGACAAGACGACAGGGATGAACAAACTGCCTACGGATTACAAACAATAATCCTTATACATTATCATTTTTAATACATTTGTAGGAACTTAGTTCCAGAAAAGCGAGAAGAGTTGTTATTGAGATCAATAGTGATGACAGCCTGTCAACACACAAGACCGATTTTTGCTTAACGCTATGAGTACTTTGCTCACGCTACACCATTTAAATTATTTATGTAGCCAGGCGGAAATAAAAGATAAAAGCTAGGAAATGGTGTCATTACAATTATTGTTACTTATTTGCTTCTTTGTCGGCACATTGAAAACGTACCAGAGTTTGTCTCATGAATCCATCATGTAATGTCGCGGTGGCTAAAATTATTTTCATCTTTCAATGAAATATTTCTTCGCTTTGTTATTAGACTCCAACGAATCGATATGACGTTTTTAATAGAGTGTAATTGAAGTCAAAGAGGGAGTTAATTGGATATTTATGCCTGAATAAATTTAATGCTATTAATGCTTAGCGTGCTATTGAGATTATTTTGTAGGGAATCGCCTATGACGGTAGTTTATTTCATCTAATCAAAGACTTCAGAGGAATGAAAATTTCTGTTCTTTCGCTAATGACATCTCTAGTCTCGGGATTTACAGGCTTCTTTCTTTAAAAAAGAACCGTACTGGCACTTCTAATGGAGTATACGGGAAGATACTGGAAAGGAAATTTGTTGTTTCAAAAGACGTAAACAAAAGTCACAGAGGAGCCTCCAATCAGATTACATAAACGCAAGAAACGTGGCGTTAAATATTTATTGACAGGAATGGCGTAAATAGGAAACCCTTGTCGGTGAAGATGTGCCAGTGGTGTTTCTGTGTCAAGTGCTCATTAGGCTGATTTCTTCCACATGTGACACACAATGTAAAAGCGTTTCTTTCCCGAACTCTGTCTTCAAATCCTTCCCCTATTACACCGATACAGCCATCTAAAAACAGATTTTATTTCTTCTAGTTAATTTAACGATAGGGATGCGCCTTCGAAGAACACATTGTTTTACTTTTATCCTTCAAATACATTTACACATTTTACTCAGCAGTTTGAAAGTTATTACGAGAATTGTACATAAAAGAAAAACAGGTATATCTTGGCTTAAATTGAAAAATCATTCACAGTAAAATTTTCTTAACTTTCACATGGAGTTACAATGTTTTTGAGGCATTAAAATTTATTTATACAGCAGAACGTCATCTGCAGCTAAATCGATTTTATTTATAATATTTTCATTATAAACTTCGGCCTCATTCAAGTTTCACAGTTGGCAAAAGCAACTTCAGATCATAAGGATCAAAAAAATTGCCATTTACGTGCTCTTTGATGACTTTTGTATTGGAAACTGACTAGATTAAAAGACTGGACAGTCGTTACGTTTAGTGAGTGTTTTTACCCGTTAGCGGAAATGCAAAATAGAAATCCTTCTATAACTTTTACAACTGTTTGTTTATTTAAAAATGTTTTATGAGTATGAAATGTTGTTTGGAATATAGCCTGTGTGTACTTACATGCATCGCTTTGCCTGTTATGTTTTTTCTTCTAATTATAAAAGCACTCCATAAAATTTTCGTGGTTTTGCGACATTCCACAGTGTTGGGTGAGGCTGTACACTAGAGCTCCAGTTGTTCAAATATCTTCATTTTTGTGGTGTTACTTTCAGATTTTTAAATTTCTGTTATATGTTATAAATATGTGTGTGTGCGTATTACAATAATGGAAGTTCGAGATGCAGTTCCGTGCAAATATTCTTCATCCCTTCTTGAAAGCTGTGACTTACTCCAATAAAACGGGGCAATCACTTGTTCTACAATCTATAATAACATGTAGCTATCAGAATTCCGCAATGAGAAATTCACTTTTTAAAAGAGGCAACTATTTCCCTCTATCGCTAGAAATGCACGCAGCAGTGAAAAGTAACACAAATGCTCGGTGTCTGCCGACGCTCTTTTGCGCAAACTATCCCGGTAACAAGATACACACTTTCGAGATAGCCGTTCCTGATCTCCTGTCGCGTCATGTTTCTCCACAGTTGTCAGGCAAATGTTTGCTACAGAGCCGAGTAAACACACGTGATTCAAAGAGCAGGAGATCAGCTGGCACGCACCCTGGAATCGGTCATTAAATTGCGAAACTCTGTATGACTCATGCCATTCGATCACGCTACACGCCACAAACAAGTCTCTTAGACGGCTGATACGTAAGGTTGCGCTGTATGCACACTACACAATGTGACGAGTTGCCAGAAACGACACGTAGTTCGGATTCCACGTTAAACTGTATGTCTCCATTCGCCAGTCGTATAACTGGGGTGGGTTGGAGGCACGTAAGTCGAAAGTGGTGTCAAATTGAAAGACTCGCACCAGGCCACTGAGTCAAACGAAGTTATTATTATTATTATTATTATTAACACCATTATCACCGTTATCATTGAATTGTGAGTTCAGCAGGCGCTATGCAGCATAAACTGAGCAACTTGCAAAAAAAATTGATTTGTCTACTTTCCACAAATCTGAAGCTTTTACAATGTCTTGAGTAGAGATTCAACAACCATAAATTGTTAAATCGTTTTTTTGTCACTCTGTGTAGTGACTGTGGTTCTCACGCAATATGTGCTGTCCTGTTTTTCTTCGTATTCAAACTCTTAAAACTGTAGTAAAATAGGGAAGTGTCACAATATTTCTGTTAGGCTCATTTTCGAGTACATTGTCTTCTCCTGTGCCTTGAAGTGTGTGCGCGCGTGCGCGCGTGTGTGTGTGTGTATGTGTGTGTGTGTGTGTGTGTGTAAGTTTCTCAACAGACTCGCCCACTCAGACACTTTCTGCCATTATAAGCTAATGACACTGTAAGTACCCTGTCATGTGTCCTTGCTTTCTTTCGCAATAGCACATCTTCTCAATAACATCTTTTTCCACATACGCATAAACCATCTCCTATCCATTAGCCATTTAGCAGTTTAACGTCCTGTCGGAGATAACATCGTTACAGACGGGGCCCCAGTATCGATAGGTCAATGATGAGAGGTATGCAAACGCTTATTGACAGTAGAAAATTGTCACTGAAGGATCACAATTAGTTCATAAATTGAAATTTACTAGTTAATTAAAATTAAATGCCGTCAAGGGACGTGAACCCAGAATTTTGGGTTCCGCGGACAATGTTCTTACTGACAAAGCTACTGACGAAGCTATTCAGGCAAGAATCACCAGTCTTGTTCACAACTTAACTTCTGCCGATACCTCATGCCTACACTTACGGAAAAAAACTGCACCAATAAAAAATTATTCACGTACAGTAATGAAATTTTTGGAATACGCTTGTCTTGGCAACGTATGTAGCTGATCAATATTGCAAGATCACAGATCAACTTAAGCGCGAGATGAGCCATTGTATGCGTGAAATTCTGGTACATTAACAACAGTTGAAACTACCAGAAAGTTGAATGCAAGCACGCAAAAGTGCATGCATTGTGTTGTACAGGTTCCGGACGTGAGTTTGTGAGATGGCGTTCCATGACTGTTGCATAGTCGGTCATTTCGGGGACGGTTACTGCTGGTTGCTGATAACACTAGGGTTTAGTCTGATAATGTTTTATATTTGCTCGATTGGAGACAGATCTGGTGATCGAGCAGTCCAAGGCAACATGTCGACCCTCTGTAAAGCATGTTGACTTACAACAGCGGTATGTGGGTGAGCGTTATCCTGTTGGAAAACACCATCTGGACTGCTGTTAATGAATGGGAGGACAACAGGTCGAATCACCAGACCGGCGTACAAATTTTCATTCAGGTTTCATTGGAAAACCACGACAATGCTCCAGCTCTCATACAAATTCACACTCCATACCATAGCTCCAGATGTAGATCCAATGTGTCTAGCATGCAAACAGGTTGGTTGCATGCCATCAGCTGGCCTCCTCCTATCGCTGGCATCGAGGCAGAACCAACTTTCATCAGAAAACGCAACAGACCTCCACCCTGCCCTCCAATGAGCTCTCGCTTGATGTTAATAAAGTCCAAAATGGCGGTGGTTAGAAGACTGTGGAACGCACGCTACAGGACGTCTGCCCACAAACGATTTGCTACAGTTCGTTGTTTCAGTGTGATGCCAACTGCTGCTCAAATTGCTGCTGCAGTTGCAGTACAGCGCGCCAGAGCCATTCGCCGAACACGACGGTCTTCCTTCTCAGTAGTAAAGGCATCAACTCACCACGTCCAATCCCAAAGGCAACTGAAGCTCACAACCATTACAGCGTATATTTGAAACAAATGTGATTCGTATCCTCATAGTGGCACTGCTGGGGCTACTCTTATGCGACTGGCTTGAAATTTGATTGGTTGGTTGGTTGGTTGGTTTGGAGGAGGGGACCAAACAGTGAGATCATCGGATCCATCGAATTAGGGAAGGACGGGGGAAGGAAATCGGCCGCGACCTTTCAATGGAACGATCTGTGCTTCTGACTAAGCTATTTAGGGAAATCACGGAAAACCTGAATCACTTTGCATTTGTCCACTAACCATGTCACCTTAATCATGTCAAATTTTCTTTCAGTCTCTTTGTTTAGAGGTCTGCATTTCCTCGCCCTTCTTGATTTGTTGCATTTTTATACTTTATCCTTTCATCATTTAAATCCATTATTTCGTGTGTTATGCAAGGGTTCCCACAGGGCCTTATGTTTTTGCCTATTGGATGCTTTGCTGTCTTCGTTACTTCGTTCCCGTTCGACTCTTATTGTATTTATTTCCCCTGTTTCCGTCAGTCATTACCTAATGCAGCTTCAGGTTCTTTCAATTTGTCCTCTGCCCATCTCCTTGATTTCTTGCCTTTGTGCAGTTTCTTTGGCTCATAAACAAAAGATACGGTCAAAGATCACACTGCCCCTAGAATGGTTTGCAATTTAAAATCTGTTTTCGCAATCTGTCTTACTATTCCGTAATCTATCTGAAACGGTGATTCCACATATCTTTCGCTTATACAACCTATTTACACGCTCCTTGCATCAAGTAACTGCGTCTAACGTTGTCGCCAGAGAAGGGAAAAACAGGGGTCGAAAACTCACGTACATGCACTGCCAGAACAGAAAACTAGCACACTTGGAAAGACGACGTCGATTTTGACCTGATTACGGCATATGGGCAATGGCAAGGAAAGCGTTTCTGAAGAAGAGAAATTTGTTGACATCAAGTATAGATTTAAGTGTTAGGAAGTCATTTCTGAAAGTATTTGTATGGAGTGTAGCCATGTATGGAAGTGAAACATGGACGATAAATAGTTTGGACAAGAAGAGAATAGAAGCTTTCGAAATGTGGTGCTACAGAAGAATGCTGAAGATTAGATGGGTAGATCACATAACTAATGAGGAAGTATTGAATAGGATTGGGGAGAAGAGAAGTTTGTGGCACAACTTGACCAGAAGAAGGGATCGGTTGGTAGGACATGTTCTGAGGCATCAAGGGATCACCAATTTAGTATTGGAGGGCAGCGTGGAGGGTAAAAATCGCAGAGGGAGACCAAGAGATGAATACACTAAGCAGATTCAGAAGGATGTAGGTTGCAGTAGGTACTGGGAGATGAAGAGGCTTGCACAGGATAGAGTAGCATGGAGAGCTGCATCAAACCAGTCTCAGGACTGAAGACCACAACAACAACAACATACGGTATATGCGGCATGGAGGACAGTAGATGTGCAGGTAATGGTTTCAACGTCGTTCGCCAATATTTGCGTAGTGGCATAGTTAACAGAGTGCCACCATATGTGTCTCTTTAATAGGGAATGCTCACAGCCAGAAGGCTAAGTGTGCTACAAGCGTGTGAATCAAGAAGGCAACCATCTCACGAGACGCACTCATGATTCCTACAGCCAACAGAGCGAGTCTTACAGGGCTCAAACTGTGGCCTTACAGGTGGCGGGTTGGTCCCTTCGGAGCATTGCCGTGCTGCGTCCGTCGTGCAGCGATGTTGTTGTCAGTGGTCACGAGATCATTCTTACGCCCGTAGACGAGGTTATAGAGACCATGCTGCATAGATGCCCGCCAGGATCGTCCTATTGTACAGGCTACCACAGCACAGACAAGAGGGCTTGAAGGGCCAGACGTGTCAACACGAACTGCTGCGAAACGTTTATTAACAGTGGGAGTGTGGTCACCCACACCTCTAGCCCGCCTCCCACTCACGCCACAGCATCAACGTGTATGGCTCGACTGCTGCCGTCAAAGGGTCACTTGGAAGGTGGAATGGTGCGCCGTTGGTCTTCAGCGATTAAAGCAGATTCTACCTCCACGCAACTGATGGTCGTTTGGGCGTACGACGTAGACTTGGTAAGCTCCGTTTCGTAGAGTGCATTCGTTAAAGACACACTGGCCTTATCCCAGGCCAATGGTCTGGGGTGCGATAAGCTACAACTGTCGTTCACCTTTGGTATTTCTGAAGGGTACGCTATCCAGCACGCTGTGTGTGCAGAATGTTGTTAGATCGGTTCTTTTGCCGTTCTTGCATCAGGAAGGTGAGGTATTGTTCCAAAAGGGTAATACTCGACCACACACTGCCCTCGAAACTCAACGTGCTCTGCAAGACGCGCTGCATCTTCTCTGGCCAACACGACCTCCGAACTTGTCTCCAACCGAGCGCGTGTGGGGTATGATGGGACAACACGCGATTCGTGCGACTCGTCAACCAACAACAAGGTCGAATAGGCGTGGCACAACGAGTGCCAGGACAGCATTCGCTGTCTGTACCATCGACTGGACGCCAGAGTCAGCGCCTGCATTTCCGCTAGTGGAGGTAACACCAAGTGCTGATACGGGTGTTACAGCACGGGCCGGTATCAGGTACCTCAGAACCGCTTGTGCCATTGATCTGTAAATGTAATCATTTCATGTACTCCACATGCACAGTCGCAACAATAAATCTTGTGTGAATTGGAACCCTAATTCTTTTCTGGCAATGTATGTTATTAACAGCCTTAACCTTAGACTGTTTACTAAAATGTAGACTTTCACTGCCGGAAATGTCATGTCCGTTATAATTATTCTCCCAGCTGACAAAGGAAGCGCAACGGTGGTTATGGATGTGGCCGACTATCAGAGTAAAATTACTGATCTACTGGATCCGCAAGCATATAGGAAGCTGAATAAGGACCCCACTAACAACGTTCTTAGAACTGTGTCGTGGTTAATAAAAAAGTCCTCCATTGAAGAGAGTGTACAGAAAGATCTCCGCAATTCGATTGCGCTACCACCAAGGCTTTATGGATTGCCCAAAATTCATAGGTTAGGTTAGGTTAGGTTAGTGTTGTTTAACGTCCCGTCGACAACGAGGTCAGTAGAGACGGAGCGCTAGCTCGGGTTAGGGAAGGATGGGGAAGGAAATCGGCCGTGTCCTTTGAAAGGAACCATCCCGGCATTTGCCTGAAACGATTTAGGGAAATCACGGAAAACCTAAATCAGGATGGCTGGAGACGGGATTCAACCGTCGTCCTCCCGAATGCGAGTCCAGTGTCAAAATTCATAAAGAAAATGTACCGTTAAGACCGATACTAAGTGCCATTGGTTCGCCCACCTACTCGTTAGCCAAGTTTTTGTCTACGCTGTTAAAACCACATGTGGGCCGTTCGGGCTCTTATATAAAGAATTCGACACATTTCATCAGCAGATTGAATGGCATAGTGGTCCAGCCGGAGGACATATTTCTCAGCTTCGATGTGGTATCGCTGTTTACCATCGTTCCACTTGATGATGTCCTGGAACAGCTGGATCAAATTTTTCCTGCCGATATTTAAGAGCTGTTTAAGTGCTGTTTGACGACCACATACTTCAAGTGGAATGAACAGTTTTATGAGCAAACGGATGGCGTGGCTATGGGAAGCCCCCTAAGTCCCGTAATTGCAAACTTCTTTATGGAGAAATTCGAAGAACAGGCCTTAGGTACTGCCAGCAAAAAACCAAATGTATGGTTCCGATACGTGGATGACACGTTTGTGCTGTGGAGACATGGCAGGGAGGAACTAAGCCGGTTCCACGAACATCTGAATAGTATAAACTCGAGAATTCAGTTTACGATGGAGGAGGAAGTAGATGGCAAATTACATTTCCTCGATGTGGTTGTTTTTAGAAACGAAAATGGTAATTTGGGCCACTCAGTATACCGCAAACCCACGCACACGGACCGTTATTTGCACCGGGATTCGAACCACCACTCACAACAGAAGCGGAGTGTTATCAAGACCTTAGCGCACAGAGCTAGAAATATTTGTGAACCTGAGCTGCTCAACGCTGAGATGGAACATCTCCACAATGCACTAATGAAGAACGGATATTCGTCTGCCGAAATAAAACGTGCGTTGAGACCGCCACGCAGAAATCAAAATGGTTCAAATGGCTCTGAGCACTATGCGACTTAACTTCTGAGGTCATCAGTCGCCTAGAACTTAGAACTAATTAAACCTAACTAACCTAAGGACATCACACACAGCCATGCCCGAGGCAGGATTCGAACCTGCGACCGTAGCGGTCGCTCGGCTCCAGACAGTAGCGCCTAGAGCCGCACGGCCACTCCGGCCGGCCGCAGAAATCATAGTGACGTACAGGCTACTGCAAAATCTAAGGTTTTCCTGCCGTTTGTTAAAATTGTAACAGGAAGAATA
Organism: Schistocerca americana; assembly: GCF_021461395.2. NCBI lineage: Eukaryota > Metazoa > Arthropoda > Insecta > Orthoptera > Acrididae > Schistocerca > Schistocerca americana. The sequence continues at coordinate 408,776,024 of NC_060125.1, forward strand.
GGGAGGATCTTGACGAAGTGGAATATTACCGTAATTTGCAAACCCACCAGGAAGATACAGGAATACCTTAAGCCTGCCAAGGACGCTCGCAAACAATTGGAAAAAGCTGGAGTGTATAGGATCCCATGCAGCTGTGGAGATGTTCATGTGGGTACCACTAAAAGAACGGTTTCATAACGTTTGGAAGAGCACAAGGGCAATTGTAAAAGAGGGGAAACGGAAGGATCAGTTGTTGCGGAGCGTGCTTTCCAGCCAGGGAACTACTATATTCGTTTCGAGGAGACGCAAGCACTAGCGGCCACAAGCGGATATTACGAAAGGCTCTACAGGGAGGCAATCGGAATCGCTAAACACCCTAACAATTTCAATCGTAAGGGGGAGGGCGTGAAATTAAACGGTATATGGATGCCGGTGTTAAAGAAGATGTGTACCACCCGTCCACTACTGAGTGATGGCAACGGCGATCGACGGCAACGGACAGCGGCCAATTTCACTGACGTTTTCAAAACACGAGACGTCACGCCGCGGCGCGGGAGCGCGCGGACACGGAATTTAGCGGAAGTCAGTAGCGAGCCAATGGGTGTGTTGGACCTTCCATCGAGCTACAGACCCCCTTGAAGATGTCTCCCGCAGACGGGGACGAAACGTTGGGAATTAACACAGAAATCATCAACCGATCACGGCAAAACAGCCCGGATAATTATAATGGACTTAGACTGTTTATACTGTGTACTTTTGACAGTAGTAATCTCCTTTTGTTTGGAAACCTGGGGACGCCGTTGCAAACAAATTTGCGGTGCTCCGCGAGCCGCGCTTCCGGCGAGCGCCACGCGTTAGCAGCAGCGCGCTGAAGGCACGCCGCGTGACGAAAGCCGTCCCCGCGCTGTAATTGGCGAGTGGTTTTGCAGCCGGGCTGCCCGCCGCCCGCCGACGGAGCGAGGTCCTTGGCCGCGTCCCCGATACAGTGGCTTTCCCGTCACAGCTCCGCCAAAATAACTTTCCCCTTGGCACGCTCCAAAACCCAGATAGCCGCTGCTAAACTAGTTACCACCGCTACCTGCACACTTTTTCTGTGCCCCTCTCTCTGAGCGAGAGATTCTGAAAGACGTTCGACTTTATACCGCACATTCGAGCGATAATGTGTACTTTGCTGCAGGCAATAACATGATACTTTCCGGATCTACATCTATGTGGTTACTACGTCTACATGAAATTCTCCTTAACTTTTCAAGGAAAATTTCATTAGTGGGTCGGTGGCTTGTTTTGGTTATAAACGTTCGATAGGTACTCTATTCACATTGACGGAAAAAAAACAATTAATGTAGGGTAATAAAATTTCAGTAATACATTTGTCTAGGTTACATACGCACATCCAAAAAAGGTTTGCATCACCACAGTTCCCAGAACTCCTGAAGATAGACGTTGACTGTGGATAATGTATCACAGACATAGTCCCTTTGACTATTCAGAGATGTCACTAAGCCCGCTCAAAGATGTAAACAACCATGCATGAGCAGCACCTATTAGACGAAAATGGTCCGACAGCCGATCGGTTCCAGTCATTCCACCAGGAAGGAGGTACACGGCTCGTGTTGTCTGTAGTTCAACCATGCCTAGACGGTCAATACCGCGGTTCGATCGTGTCCGCAGTGTTACTTTGTGCTCTCAACAAGGGAAATGTCCAGGCGTCTCGAAGTGAACCAAAGCAATGTTGTTCGGACATGGAGGACATACAGAGAGTCAGGAACTGTCGATGACATGTCTCGCTCAGGCCACCCAAGGGCTACTACTGCAGTGGATGACCGCTACCTACGGATTATAGCTCGGAGGAACCCTGACAGTAACGCCACATGTTGAATAATGCTTTCCGTGCAGCCACAGGACGTCGCGTTACGACTCAAACTGTGCGCAATAGGCTGCATGATGCGCAATTTCACTTCCGACGTCCACAGCGAGGTCCATCTTTGCAACCACGACGCCATGCAGCGCGGTACAGATATACCCAGCAACGTGCCGAATGGACCGCTTAGGATTGGCATCACGTTCTCTTCACCGATGAGTGGCGCATATGCCTTCAACCAGACAATCATCGGAGACGTGTTTGGAGGCAACCCGGTCAGACTGAACGCCTTAGGCACTGTGTCCAGCGAGTGCAGCAAGTTGGAGGGTCCGTGATGTTTTGGAGTGGCATAATGTGGGGCCGACGAACGCCGCTGGTGGTCATGGAAGGCGCCGTAAAGGCTGTATGATACGTGAATGCCATCCTCCGACCGTTAGTGCAACCATATCGTCAGCATATTGGATAGGCATTCGTCTTCACGGACGACAATTCGCGCTCCCATGGTGCACGTCTTGTGAATGACTTCCTTCAGGATAACGACTCTGCTCGACTAGAGTGGCCAGCTTGTTCTCCAGACATGAACCCTATCGAACTTGGCGGGGATCGATTGAATAGGGCTGTTTATGGACGACGTGACCCACCAACCACTCTGAGGGATGAACACCGAATCGCCGTTGATGAGTGGGGCAATCTGGACCAACAGTGCCCTGATGAACTTGTGGATAGTATGCCACGACGGATACAGGCATGTATCAATGCAAGAGGACGTGCTACTGGGTTTTAGAGGTACCGGTGTGTACAGCAATCTGGACCACCACCTCTGAAGGTCTCGCTGTATGTGTGATTTGCATGAGCAATAAAAAGGGTGGAAATGATGTTTGTGTTGATCTCTATTCTAATTTTCTGTACAGGTTCCGGAACTCTCGGAACCGAGGTGATGCAAAACTTTTTTTGATGTGTGTATTTAATGATTAATATTGCAAGATGACAGGTTAATTTAAGCATAAGATAAGCCATTGCAATTGTTAAATGGTGGTACATTAATAACCGGTGTAACTGCCAGAATGTTGAATGCAAGCATGCAAATGCGCATGCATTGTGTTGTAGAGATGCCGAATGTCAGTTTGTAGGATGGAGTTCCAAGCCTGTTGCATGTGGCCATTCAATATAGGGCTGCTTATTGCTGGTTGTTGATGACACTAGAATTGTCGTCCGATGATGTTTGATATTCACTCGGCAGGAGACAGATCTGGAGATCGATCAGTGCAAGGTAACATGTCGACACTCTGTAGAGCAAATTCAGTTCTCCTTGTACCACTTCTAGACGGTCGATTAGCTCACCTACATACGCACAACGTTACACTTTGTGCTCCAAACAAACGTTATAGGATCACTAATGTTCTCCACATAGGTAAACGATTTGTCAGGTAATGTCAGTAATACTGTCGTTTAGACCGCTGCCTATTGAATTGTACTCAAGGCTACTGATAAGTTAACGAAAGAGTAGCGTTATGTAGGGATCGTACAAGTCAGTAAAGAGTGTCTTTGTTCAGACATCTTATAAGGAAGATTTATATAATTGGAACTGCAACCTATATTCGATACTTAGGACCTGCTTTGCCTTTATAGTTTAATTAAATTAACTGACACTCTATGAAAAACTTGACTAATTATTTTTATAAATGAAATAATGTTCTCTTAAGAAACAACAGTGAGAAATCTGTTAGTTTCGGTATTTGTTAATCAACAAGTATGGGCTAACGGCAAATAATTAATTAGAACTTCTGTAGCTATTATACTGAAACTCGGAATAATAGCTAAGGTAGTTCAATGATATAGATAGTTAAATTGTAATACCAGCAAACTCAGCCACAAATATTTTTGTAAAACGTTGAACTGAAAATAAACTGGATTAAATCGTAAGTACAATTACACTAAAAGTTCTTAATTTACAGTAGTTTGTACCATATTAATTCACTCGTATAGAACAAATTACTAAGTCAACCGTGGAGTGCCTCCATAGTCTACTAGTTAGCGTCAATGCGTTATGTGCAGAAGAACCTGGGTTCGATTCCTGGAATCTCCTTAGAGTTCTTCTAAGATAGGGACCTATGGTACGGACTCCTCTCAGCCGTTGTGAAGCCAAATAAAGAGCTGCTAGAATAAAGGAGGAGCGGCACCATGAGGATTCATCTACTGACAGTAGCAACTGGAGGGATCACTCCTCGTACTGCCTTGTAGGCTGCAGTCGGCCAGCCAGAACAGGCTTATGGCCGAATCTGTGAGAGTTGTTTTAATCAACCACCTGTATCATTTTGTGTAGACATCAAGGAATGGTATAACAGCAACAAACTAACAACTGCAGCTATTAATACGGTGTACTGCTACTGAATAGCGAACTTCAAAGAAAACCCAGCATAAAAGCAAATACCACAACTTTGCAATGCAAAAGAGTGACAAGATATCTAGGTTTACATACTGATGACAAAATGAAGTTCAATGACCAGGCGAACGGTCTACCCGACGGGAGGCCCTAGCCACACGACATTTCCATTTTATTTTTATACCATATCAGACTTACAACAAAAGCAATGCAAGTAATGTATAAATCAGCAAGACTAAATAGGACATAATATAGACTACCCATAAACAAAATACATACGTATCATATCGCAATACTCGAATCAATAGTATGCTTTGCAACGGGCTCCTGAGCGCATCGACTGAGCTTTTCAACACATAAATTCATTCTGAAAGGCGGCCAAAGAAGTTTTCTGCTCAGGATGTCGGGGACCTTCGACACAACATTGGCGGAGGCACTAATCATAGTGAAGGGAATATTCCTCATTAGCATCTCCATGCGTCAAAGAGCAGCAGTGTACTGGTTCCAGAAAGGCAGACACGACAAGGTATTAGAGATTATAGGACATCACAGAAAGGGGCACACGAAACCGCTGGCGAAATGATACCTCGCATGGAGGATGGAATTCGAAGTAAAAAGGGCATCGCATCTACACCTTCTTTCTAAACAACAAGGAACGAATCAGGCTGAAATATGTAGATCCCAGACGTGGCGTGGTCCATTTCCTCAAGGGCCATGATCCATATCCAGAACACCTGTATGTGTTTGGTCTCAGCCGAACACCCATTTGCACTTGAGGAGAACTAGGAACTGTTGAAAACCTCATATTATACTGTGACAGGCTTACACACATATGACCTCGAACAGCGTAGGACAATATAGGACAAATTTTACGAAGTCCAGACGATTGGAGCTTACTGAATCACATAACCGATAATGTGACACCTACGTTACACGAATTATACAAACAAGAACAAACACATACAGAAATAAGGGGAAACACACAAACGCGGGAACAGGATAATTGGAATGAGACAGACACAGATAGAAACATATAAACAGATTCAGACGCTGAAACAGATGCTAACTGTGAGATTAATACACAGACCTAGATGCAAGATAAGACTAAATTAAGAAACACAGAAATAGACCAATGGTTATTTCAATATACGAAGGAAGGTCTTGAGTAATAACTGTAATATAATGATATAATTATGTATTGAGCTTTGTTAAAATAATACCTGTAAGGGAAATGGTGCAGGACCTATATTGGAACATTGCAGAATGTTTCACGTTGGTGGAAGACTTTAGTGTCTATATTATAATTCGACAGGAAGAATAAATTTCCGCCGGCCGGAGTGGCCGTGCGATTCTAGGCGCTGCAGTCTGGAACCGAGCGACCACTGCGGTCGCAGGTTCGAATCCTGCCTCGGGCATGGATGTGTCTGATGTCCTTAGGTTAGTTAGGTTTAATTAGTTCTAAGTTCTAGGCGACTGATGAGCTCAGAAGTTCAGTCGCATAGTGCTCAGAGCCATTTGAACCAATAAATTTCCTTCTGCCAAAAGATGTTGAGCAGAGGTCAACATGTCCTGTTGACAGCCAGAAGGAGAAGGTATAGAGAAATAAAGATTCTTCTTTTCGGCTCGTAAACTCATGGTGGGAACTTTGCTTTCTTGACTATGTATTACTGCGTGCTTGACAGAGCTAGTAAGCTCTCAGCTGAAAACAAGATGTAGTCGGCGAGCGATACGAAACATAAAAAAAAGTTTAGCTTCAGAGTTTTTGTGTGGCTCAAGTCGGTGCGAGGCGCGTGCAGGAATCGGTCGACAAATATCGGCAAAGCGATGCCGCGGGTGCGTCAGGGGCCGGAGCCGCCCGCTGTTTGCCCAGCTATCGCTGTTTGCCGCCCTGCCATTGTTCCACCGCCTGACATTGACTCTTGCAGATATCGCGCTAGGTCACAGCCGGCGTCTTCCTGTCTCTATGTCTCCGTATCATAGTTCAGTTAACTATCCGTTTGCTAAACTTCCCCGAAACACTTGCAGTTGCATAAACACTAACTAGTATCTACCGAAATGATAGTGTATGCAAATACTGACAGACACTAAACCACTAAATGTATTGCTAGACGTTTCTCTTGAAAGCCGAACACACGCAGTGTTTCCAAAAGTTCTATTAGGTTTCACAGGACTACATTTTCTACATCAGCGGGTAGAGCACTAGACTCCATCCCTGAAGGTCCTTGTTTCAAACCTGGATAGGGGCGGTGATTTTATACTAGAACCAGTTCCTTCAGGACTGCCCCAGGTCCAATTCTGGGGATCCTGGGCTCAATCCCGAATAGTGTGGGGTGATAGCACTTCGTTCCAGTCCCTCCACGACGGCTCCATATCCACTCCAGGAGGTCTTAGGGTGAGTCCCGGACATTATTTTATTCATTTGCTGCTACCATTTACAAATGACCTGCCACCTAGTTACTAAGGCAGGTAGAATGTTCACAAAACGAAATCATTCATGTACAGAACGTGGAACTTGTTTGACATTTCTTATTTCTAATAGGGATTAATAATATTGCAGCTTTAAATACTTATTGACTTAAAAGTGATTAAAAAGTAAAAATCTTAGAAGTAACGATTTATCAATAGAAGATGGGAATTTAGGAAGACGGAAAGAGGCTATGATAGACTATTACTTTATGACACATCATAAACTCGGAAAAATTTCCTAAAATAACAAAAATCTTGCATTTAAGACGGAGAGATAAGGGTATTAGGAAAGTACATAGATTTGTGTGAGACATCCCGCCAACAAGCCATCTCGGGCGTGAGGGCCCTGCAAATCATCAGGCCTGTCACATTCGAGGTAGTGTACAAAATACATATCTTTGATTCTCATTTGATAATTTATGTGTACAGAAAGTTTTTGCATTGCTCTTATATTGCATTATTACATCGTTTTCATTAAAGGTATTATTTTACCTAAGCATAATAAACAATTATATCACATACATTACAGTTATTATTCAAGACGTTTCTGCATATACTGAAATGACAGTTGGCCCATTTCTGTGTTCCTTAATGTAGACTTATCGTACATCCAGGTCTGTATATTAATCACACTGTTTGCGTATGTTCAGCGTCTGAGTCTGTTTCTATGTTTGCGTCTGTGTTCGTGTCATTCCAAGTATCCTGTTCCAGTGTTTGTGTGTATGCTCTTATTTGTGTATGTGTTTGATCTTTTTCGTGTAATGTACGTGACACATTATCGGTTTGTCACTCGGTATGCACCAGTTGTCCAGCTGTCGTAGAATTCACCCAGTGTTATCATATTCAGTTCGAGGTCGTATATTTGTGAGTCTGTCGCAGTGCAAAGTGACATGTTCTCAGCAAGTGTACATGGGTGTTCGACTGAGACCAAACGGATGGAGGTGTTCTGGATACAGACCATAGCCCTTGAGGAAGTGGACGATGCCACGTCTGGGATCTATATGTTTTAACACCACTCGCTCCTCGATGTTTGGGAAGAAGGTGTAGTCGCGATGCCCATTTTCTGTTGAGTCCATTCTTTCTGCCAGGTATCATTTCGTCAGCGATTTAGTTGGAACCTTTCTGTTATGTCCTCTCCTATAATTTAAAATACCTTGTCGTGTCTACCTTTCCTGAAGCAGTACACTGCTGCTCTTTGACAGATGGTACCGTCAATGGGGCACTCTCCCATCACCACCCATATTGCCTTCATCGATGTTGTGCCAGGCCATGACATCCTGAGCAGTTCACTTCTTTGGCCACGCATCATAATGATTGTGTCGCTAGCCTTAGTCGTTGTGCCCGAGTTCACTGCAAAGCATATCATAAGCTCGAATAGTGTGTTATGACATGTATGTATTGTCTTTATGGGTAGTCTATATTTTATAGTACCTAGTCTCTCCTGATTTATGTATTATTTTCATTGCTTTGTCAGTTGTACACTGTTGAACCAGAACATTATGACCATGTACCTAACAGCCAGCATGTCCACGTGTGGTGCGGGTAACAGTGGCGACGTGTTGGTTGTGCACTGATGAGCCAGATCATTATGACCGCATACCTAATAGCTGGTATGTCCACCTGTGGTATGGATAACAGTGGCAACGTCTATATTTTGTAGTACCTTATCTCTCCTGATTTATATAATATTTTCATCGCAATGTCGGTTGTACCCTGGAGGGCCAGAACATTATGACAACGTGCCTAATAGCCAGCATGTCCACCTGTGGTACAGATAACAGTGGCGACATCGTTTGGCTTCAAGATATTGCTGCAGCTTAGCTTCTTTCCTTTTTGTTGTTTTTTGCTCGTTGGTAGTATCATGTTTTATCTCATAAATCCTTCCTTAGTTCTGTTGATAATGCCATTCATTTGTGGGTTGCACTGATCTGAGCTATGTGTAGTATATCAGTTAATTTGTGTGCTTTGTAGCCCTGGATAGGGGTGGTGATTTTTCCTCTTTCCAGTCCCTCCAGAACGGCCCCAGCTCCTATCATGAACGTCCTGGTTTCAATCCGAAATAGGGACAGTGACTTTTCCTGCTCCCAGAAAGGCTCCTGTTAGTTTCAACCCAATATAAAGGAGATGATTTTTCCTTGTTCCAGACCCTCCAGGTCCACTCCTGGAGGTCTGTGGATCAATCCCAAATAAGGATGGTGATTTTGGCCTGATGTTTATCCGCCCCCCCACCCCCTCCCCCCGCCTCAGAACATTTGCTATTTTATTTGTTTGTATTTGATTTATTGCTCATTTAGAGACCTTTTACAACAGGTCGTTCATGTTACAGCTTTTCATGTAGATTACAAAACATACTTCACATTACAAACAGCAATTATTCTTTTCAGCAATAGCAATAGTAATAGTAGTAAATTAAAAATACATTAGAAATTTAAAGAGGAAACAAAAAATATTCAAATTTTAAGAAGATATGATGATAGATGATAGAGAAAACGGGACAGAAAGAGGAAGAGAAATGTTACCCTATCTGAGGCAGCCTTACCTGAAAGCCTCAGACCTACTTCGAGCCTTGCAGTCCCAGTTCGCTACAGTTTAATTTACGGATTAAAATTTCTAAACATTGTTTACGAAAACACTATAATTATTACATTGTGGAAAGCGTAGTGGTGTTTGAGTGTGAACTATATTATTTCTTGGCGTTTATCAATTACCCTACAGTTCCTCCATGTTTCTTGAATTTTACTTATCACGTTGCTTATATAATAATTGTTCATAACAAGTTCTACACCCCCACAGCGGTATAATGACCGCGGCATGGATATGCCTGCTGTTTGTACTTAAGGTAGAACAGTTTTACAGTGTTGACTGAATTACGCTGTTTATTGTAATACAGTTTAATTATGCTAGATGTTGTATAAGGTTGTCTGCGGTACGTGTTGATGACAGTGGTCACTGATTGCGTTTCAGTACTGCTGTCTGTGTTGGTGTACGAATTGGAACTGCTGTCTCATGTGCTTCATGTAAGTTGTAGTGTTCTGTTATATGGCCTTGCTTGTCTGTATTCGTCATCTAATGTCCTTGAGACATCATCAGGTATTTTATTTATACCTCTCACTCGTCTTCGTCTCATATTTCTCGCATCATGGCATTGTCATACTGCGTTGGTGTCTGCTGTGCTGGTCTGTATTGGTGACAGTGACAAAGTATGTATTCCGGAGATCCATGTTCCCCACATGTGCAATCAGCACTCTGGATGCAGCCTACACGGTGTAAATGTACAGAGTAAGGGCCGTGACCCGTCAGAAAATGAATCATACCTGGGCTGGAATTGATATGGCTCAGACCAGGCACTCCCTGATGTCCAGAAAGAAATGATATATCCTATGGCCCTTATCGCTTAACTTCTATTCCCCTTGTCCGGTATCTACCCGTCATTTAACGAGTTAGCACTTCTCAGTGATGTCCTGTACGGTAATTTCGATTACCTTATGCTGCCTTCCCCTCCTCAGCAGCCCAAAACCGAATGGGTATGTCCATAGGGAAGATTCCAAGCACCACACAGAGTGATTCCACCGACATGGTGTTGAAAGCTCCTGATAGCCTTAACAGGCCACTTCTCTGCCCTCGCTGCACGATGTTCCTATTCCCCACCAGATGTACACGATGGGCTCATGCACTGGCTGCAAAACAGACCATAGACTCAAAGAGCGCACAATGGCTATGTCTCAGTGTATGTAATCGTATCGTGAAGTGTGTCATGTTGAGTCTGGCTAGATTGTGCATGCTCTTGGAAGCACTGTCAGTTAGTCTGATGTGTTTGTCAAAGGATATTCGTTCGTCGAGTTGCACACGAAGATACCGTGTTTTTCGTCGTTTCTGTATGCTAATGTCGTGTAGTTTTATGGTTGGATTAATTTTTAGTGTTTCTTCGAGTAGTATATAAACTGTTTTGCGTAGAACCATCTGAAGCTTATTGTGTTTGAATCGCTGGCCGATGCTTGTGAGAAGCTGTGTTGACTGGTGTTCGAGTTGCGCTTTTGAGTCTGCAGAGACCACTACCAGGAGGTCATCCACACATGTTATCGCCCCGTTTGCACTGTTATCCCCATACAGTTGATGTAGGAGAGGCCAAAGGCAATATCCCAAAAGATGGGGCAAGAGATTGATCCTTTTAGGCAGCCTTTGGTGATACTTGCTGACTTCCTTCACGCCATTCAACCATCCTGTTTCGACAGAACCATCCTGTTTCGACAGTAGTCCGAGAGGCTGTCGTAGAGGGTCTTCTCTCTGAGTCTTGCAAACACTGCGGATGACCAGATATTATCAAAGATGCCTGAAATGTCTATAAAAATAGCAACTCCACGTCCGCTTTCTATGTTATTAATGGTGGATAGTACCTTATTTAGTGCGTCATCTATAGATTTTCCCCACTCTGAAACCGAATTGATGTGGACTAAGGCCTCCAGGACAGCCCCAAGTCCACTGCCGGTGGTCTTGGGTTCAATCTCAGGTAGAGACAGTTATTTTTAATCATTTCGCTCCCTCCAGGACATTCTCAGGTCCGCTCATGGAAACCCTGGGTTCAATCCTGGATATGAATGGTGAATTTTATCATGATTCCAATCCTCTTCAGAACAGCCCTAGGTCTACTCCAGGAGGTCCCACATTCAATCCCAGATACAGGCAGTGAATTTTCCTTGTTCCAGTCCCCCCAAAATATGCCCAAGTCAACTCATGAAGGACCCAGTGTCAATCCCAGAAAGGGTTGATGATGTTTTCCTAGTCCAGTCAAACCAGGATGGTCCCAGATCCACTCTTGGTGGGAGGTACTGCGTTCAATCCAAGATAGGTGCAGTAAAGTTTCCACCTCCAGTCCCTCTGTGTCAACCTTAGGTCCACTCTGTAAGTCCATGGTTCTATCCCAGATAGAAATGGTGATTTTCCCTCGTTCCATTCCCTTCAGAACAACTCTTAGAGGTCCCAGTTGCAATTGTGGATAGGAGTAGTACTGTTTCCTCGCTCCAGGCTTTTTAGAACGATTACTCTGAGAGGTCCAGGTTCAATTCTGGATATGTGTGTGGTGTTTCCTCCTTCCAGTCCCTCCATGACGACCCTAGGTTCAATCCTGGATACAGGCAGCGAAGTTTTTTCGTTCCAGTCCCTTCAGGAAGGTCCAGATCCACTCCTGGAGGTCCCAGGTTCAGTCTGAAACAGCAGCTGAGATATTTCTTTGTTTCAGTCCTGCGAGAATGGTCCCTGATCCACTCCTGGAGGTCGCAGCTTCAATTCTTGATAAGGGAAATTATGTTTCCTGATCCCCCTCTCTCCAGGAAGGCCCCAGGTCCATCCAAGATTCCGTACCAGATAGATGCACCGATGTTTTCCTGTTCCAGTCCTTCCAGGATGGCCCCAGATCCACATATCCACTCCTGAATAGGGGCAGTGATTTTTCCTCGTTTCTGTCCTTCCAGGTTGGCCCCAGGTCCATTAATGGCGGTCACCTGTTCAGTCCTGTGTTTACATCCTCTCCAGGATGGAAACCAGGTCCACTCCTGGAGGTGCCAGGTTCAATACCTGTTGGTGATGTTTCCTTGTTGCAGTTCCTCCAGGACAGGCTCAGGTCCACTCTTAGATGTTCCAGGTCCAATCCCAGACAGGGACGTTCTAGTCTTTCCAGGATGACTGCAGGTCCACTCCTGAAGGACCTGGGTTCAATCAAAAAGGCTGTGATTTTCCCTCATTCCAGAACCCTCAGGACCACACCAGGTCCAATGTTAGAGGTCTCAGCTTCCATCCCCAATAGGGACAATGATCCTCATTCTGGTACCTACACAACAGCCCAAGGTCTACTTCTGGCAGTCCTGGGTTAAATTTCAGGTATGTGTGGCAATTTTTCCTCATTCCTCTCCATTCTGGATGGCTCCAGGTCCACTCCTGAAGGTCTCAGTTCAGTCCAGGTAGAGGGGGTAATTTTCCTCACTGCAGTCCCTTCAGGTTAGCAATAGGTCAACTCCTGGAGGTCCCAGTTTCAATCCCAGATAGAGACAGATATTTTTTCTCGTTCAAATTCCTCCAGGACAACTCCACGTCCACTCCTGTGAACCTGGGTTCATTCACTAGTAGGGCAGTGGTTTTCTTCATTCCATTCCATCCAGAATGACAACAGGTCCATTCCTGGAGGACCCAGGATCAGTCCCAAATAGGGGCAGTGATTTTGCCTCATGCTGGCCCCCCCAAGTCCACTTTGGAGGTCTCGGGTCCAGTTCAGGATAGGGACGTTGAGTTTTCCTCATTCCATTCCCTCCAGGATGGACCCAGGTCCTCTCCTGCAGGATTCCAGTTCCATCCCAGGTAAGAGCCTTGATTCTCTTCATTCCAGTCCCTCCACGATAGCTTCAGGTCCACTCAGCACAAGTATGGGAATACTTCCTAGGGTAAAGTCTTTCACAACTTTTCTTTTAATTATTCCGAATTACATGTGGATGGGTTACAATTTCTGCTCGTCTTTCATATTTTCAACTCATATAAAGTGCTCCCTTATCTCTGTGGAAGTTGCAGATAACCTTCCAGCTCTTATATTTAGTCCCTGATAACTTCAGAATCGATGCTCATCAGCACTGCCCAAGGTTTAATCCAGATCTGCAAATGGTCACTGAGGCACAGAAAGAGTAATTCTTTCATTACACGTAAACTGTATCGTAAATAACGGTATGAAATATTGTAATTCGGTTTAATCCTGATCTGCAAATGGTCACTGAGGCACAGAAAGAGTAATTCTTTCATTACACGTAAACTGTATCGTAAATAACTGTATGAAATATTGTAATTCTCTGTACATGAAAAGAATTTAGACAAGGCCTTGCTCAAAATTAGGCCTTGTATGAACAGCTGTTACAAATGAATTAATTCTGGTGCTCAGAAACTACTATTCTATGCCTCTTGACATTGCCTTGTATGTTTCTTTTGAAAGACCATATTTTAAAAATTTGCATCGGCTCACTGGAACGATTATTATCCCACTTCTTTATATGTTGTCTTGTCGATCATCATTTATTGTAAAGCATAATCTCTCTGAGAAACGTAGAGAACAAAAAAAGGCAATTAGCAGGCATTTGTAAGGAGGGATTGAGGAATGGACGTAGAAGAGATCACTTGTAATAAAATTGTGATTTAGTATTTAAATATTAATGTTTATAGACTGATAGGCTATCTTCAAGGCAACATCGACCACCTTAATGTGTATGCTCCCAAGGAATTGGAAAATTATCTTATAGGTTTTTGTTCAGTTATTATTTCTCTTTGAAATATTAAATAATCTAGCTGGTGCCTGGGATTGGCTGGATATGTATTTATTCCAGTCTTCTGTCAGTCCATCTCCTCCTTCCCCCTCTGTCCTTCTTCTCACCACTCTCCATTCATCTCCTTCTGCCCTTCTCCCTGTCTATCTACTCCTCCTCTCTCTGCCTATCTCTTCCTCCCCCTCTCTCTGTCTATCTGTTTCTCCCCCTCTCTCTGACAGTCCCTTCACCTCCCTCTCTCTGTTCATGTTCTCCTTCCCCCTATGTCTGGTCACCTCAACCTCTTCCCTTTCTCTGTACACTTCCTTCTGTCACTTTGTCCACCTCCTCCTCCCCCTACCTGCGTCCATGTCATCATCACCCTCCTCCGTTCAGCTCCTCCCTCCCCCCCCCCCCCCCCCCACCTTGTCTCACCATCACCACAATAGCAGGCTGGTGGTTTTTACCCCCACAGCATTTCCAGGAAGTACACCATAAGTGTACCTACTTTCGTTGAAATAAATCCAGGGACTTAGAAGCTTTTTTTATCGCACCTTTGCCAAAGTACAGTTCACACATTTTGAACAAATGTCACAAGCATTTGTACATATACGGGTTGTTCAAAAAATCTATCCGCAGTGCCATATGATTGTTAGCCGCGCGTGCCGTGTGATTGTTTGCCTGCCTGGGTTCTTCAACGAAACAATAAACGCACAACGATACTGCAGTGATGTTCTGTACCCATTCATAGGAGAACTTGTACACTACTGGCCATTAAAATTGCTACACCACGAAGATGACGTGCTACAGACGCGAAATTTAACCGATAGGAAGAAGATGCTGTGATTTGCAAATGATTAGCTTTTCAGAGCATTCACACAAGGTTGCCGCCGATGGCGACACCCACAACGTGCTGACACGAGGAAAGTGTCATACACAGACAGCAGCTGACCGGCGTTGCCTGGTGAAAAGTTGTTGTGATGCCCGTTTAAGGAGGAGAAATGCGTACCATCACGTTTCCGACTTTGATAAAGGTCGGATTGTAGCCTATCGCGATTGCGGTTAATCGTATGGCGACATTGCTGATCCCGTTGGTCGAGATCCAATGACTGTTAGCAGAATATGGAATCGGTGGGTTCAGGAGGGTAATACGGAACGCCGTGCTGGATCCCAACGGCCTCGTATCACTTGCAGTCGAGAGACAGTCATCTTATCCGCATGGCTGTAACGGATCTGCAGCCACGTCTCGATCCCTGAGTCAACAGATGGGGACATTCGCAAAACAACAACCATCTGCACGAACGGTTCGACGACGTTTGCAGCAGCATGGACTATCAGCTCGGAGACCACGGCTGCGGTTGCCCTTGATGCTGCATCACAGACAGGAGCGCCTGCGATGGTGTACTCAACGACGAACCTGGGTGTACGAATGGCAAAACGTCATTTTTTCGGATGAATCCAGGTTCAGTTTACAGCATCATAATGGTTGCATCTATGGTTGACGACATCGCGGTGAACCCACATTGGAAGCGTCTATTCGTCATCGCCGTACTGGGGTATCACCCGGCGTGATGGTATGGGGTGCCACTGGTTACACGTCTCGGTCACCTCTTGTTCGCATTGACGGAACTCTGAACAGTGGATGTTACATTTCAGATGTGTTACGAACCGTGGCTCTACCCTTCATTCGATCCCTGCGAAACCCTACATTTCAGCAGGATAATGCCCGACTGCATGTTGCAGGTCCTGTACTGGCCTTTCTGGATACAGAAAATGTTCGACTGCTGCCCTGGCCAGCACATTCTCCAGATCTCTCACCAACTGAAAACGTCTCGTCACAATACGTCAGTCAGTACTCTTGATGAACTGTGGTATCGTGTTGAAGGTGCATGGGCAGCTGTACCAGTACACGCCATCTAAGCTCTGTCTGAATCAATGCCCAGGCGTATCAAGGCCGTTATTACGGCCAGAGGTGGTTGTTCTGGGTACTGATTTCTCAGGATCTATGCACCCAAATTGCGTGAAAATGTAATCACATGTCAGTTCCAATATAATATATTTGTCCAATGAATACCCGTTTATCATCTGCATTTCTTCTTGGTGTAACAATTTTAATGGCCAGTAGTGTATTAAGTGAAATACTGAGGGGTTATTTTCAATAAGATGGTGCAACCGTGTATACAGCTCGCGTTTTAATGTGCACTTATTGCTGATGTTTTTGGTGATCGCATAATTTCAGAAGGACTTTGGCCTCCACGATCGCCTGGCCTAACACCACCTGACTTTTTCTTCTTGGGTGCAGCGAAAGCAACTGTCTATAAAAACCGTCCAAAATCCATCGATGAATTGAAAACTGCAATATCCACTTTCACTGCTTCGGTTACAGAAGAAACGTTACAGCTTGTGTTTGAAAACATGATTAGACGAATTGAATTGTGTATTCAAAAACATGGGGGACACTTTCAACATTTAATGTGAAAATTTGTAAGTAAAAATGAATATTCAATAAATTAATAATTTGTATTTCACAGAGTTTCATTTCGGTATATTCACTGCGGCATGCGGCATGCGCGGCTAACATTATACGGCACTGCGGAGAGACTTTTTCAACACCCCGTATTTCACCTGTGTCAATGGCTAATTTTGCCCTGCAGTTTCGTTTTCACACAGCTAAATGTTTATGACGCCTTATTTCCTGAAGAATGTGTCATAAAATTGTATAAGGTTGCAGGTACATTCAGTGCTATATTTGAATACTTTTTGCCAAATTTGTTGGTAGCAACGACTTAATAAATTAAAACCTCATGCAGTTTTTCATACATGTCAATGTTTATTACTTCATACCTCTTGAACAATGTGTCGAACAATGATATATTTTTGTAGGTACATTTAGCTGTCCATGTGGATACTGTCTGAGACATTTGTTGTAAATAGTGTTCATAGCAGAGAAGTTATAAATTTTACCGCCATGCGTGATGCGGTAATTTTTCACGCATCTCATTGTTTATCATGTCGTATCTCGTGAGTAATGGATCGCACAGTGATATAATTTTGCTCTTACATTCAGTGGTATATATGAATACTGTATGCACAATGTGGTATGAATAAATTTAGTAGTAAACGAGGAATGAATTAAAATCCAAACCTGATGAAGCCGTTTTATTGCATGAACAGTGGAAATGTAGTAAGTGATAAATTTTTTCCAGTCATCATTTTGGGGGGGGGGGGCTGCCAGCAAGAGAAAGTTACGTAAAGGTTTCAAATTATGTGTAAAAAGTTTGTTGCAAGTCACTAAGTGCTGTCATCGTCAAATAACGGACGAATAAAGTCTGGGACTTCGCGTGTAGTCAGCTACATTGGTTTTCACCTCCACCCCTTCGACAGGCACGGGGTTCTTGCCATCAGAGCGATTCTTTCCATACAGTAAATGATAGGTGTACCAGGTTTCTTTGAAATAGATCCAGTGATTTAAGAGTACATGGGGACCATATATACGAACATAGTTCTGTATAATAATTAACTAAGATGGCAGGCATTTCATTTCAAAGGCCTTTTATTTCTTGGGCGCTCCAGAATATGCTAAAACGGTCATTGGTCAGAGGGATCTCGCAAATTTCTGTTAAAAAGAAGTAGCGTGAGGTCTATGAACGAATACCCCTCTGCGGCTGCTTGGTCTCTCTCTCTCTCTCTCTCTCTTTAGCTGATTTCTTTATTATGTGATAGGGTACGGTATGAGACCGTTATCCTACACAGACTACTTTTGTCAACAGAAAGAGTTACAAAACTACATCAAAAAACGAAATGTTGAAGATATAATGTCATAAATTATGTTTAGTCATGCTTGATTAAAAACTTTTGATACACCTTAATACTTCACAGGTTGGCCAGCGGGCTACTTGGCAGATGATCCCGAGAGAAGACACACTTTCCCTTGCACATAAGCTTCGAACATTTAGTTTTGTAGGAAGGTAGTCTGACGACACAGGCAGAATTCCCTGCTGCGCACTGGCAACACGAACCAGGAAATTTTCCGTGTGGCTTCTTATCCCGACACAAGCACGTGGAAACCTGTTTCGGTGACATATGGTTCCTGAAGGTCTTTACTATCAGTATAGAACTGACGTCAATTATGCATATAGCATCCCCCAAACAAAAACAACTGAAGAATTTTCGTCTTCACGGACCCATCCATACACATCGGTAAGTGACACCATATGATAGTTCAGTTCTCTATTCTGAAGAATAGGGTGGACTCTATGAAACTGATCCACTGGACGTCTCATTTCCTTTAAATCAAATCCCAGCAAGTCGGGAGTAGATCAGGGGCATCGCCAGTTTTGAAGTATTAGTAGAGGATTACTAGGTCTGCTATTTCCTTTAAAAGCAAGAAAAACCTTCCGAAGACGATAACGAGAAATGCGGAATTGGGGGCTTTTTCCCACTAGCACAACAATATATCTCGCGCATTAATATGAAGAACTAATGCTTGTTTTTGTACCTCTTAATGAGCGTAAAAGAGTGATGTCAATGAATTGCTCGACAAGTATTCTTTGAATTACTCACTTCGCTGCAAGAATTGCAGTTTAAAGACCGCAGGATAATTGGAAGCAGTTCCATATTATACTTCGTAAATATATTTGTATCAGCAACTTTTGATAGAATCGATTGCTAACGTGGCATGACACGGTAAATAACTAGGCTGCTGGCCATTAATTCTACATCATGAATGGGATATGGAAGAAACGTCAAATTGATGTGAAGTGCATTCCACACTTCGATGCGTAAATGCTTTATGTTTCTCTGCAACTACACACAGTAGGTAGTCGAGGGACGTTCAATAAGTAATGCAACACATTTTTTCTCGGCTAATTTCGGTTGAAAAAATGCGTAATTTGTTGTGGGGCATCGTGGAAGATTCCCACTTCAGACCCTATAGTTTCATGAAGTTCCGATTGGTGGTATCTGTAATAGAGGTGCGTTCGAGGCAGAGAGCGATCAATGACTTTCTTTTGACGAAAAACCAGACCGTCGCAGATATTCACAGGCGCTTGCAGAATGTCTGCGGAGAACTTGCAGTGAACAAAAGAGCTGTGGGTCGTAGGGCGAGATGTCTGTCATCATCGCAACAAGATCGCGTGAACCTGTCCGATCTCCCGCTTGCCGGCACGCAGCCTTGACTCCTGCAATACTGGAACGCATGAACACTCTCATTCGAGTGATCCACGGATGTCTCTGTTGGTAGCGCTGAGACACGCATTCAGCGGTTGGGGTACTCAAAGTGTGTACTTTCTGGATTCCTCGACGCCTAACACAGGACCATATAGAGCAACGAAGGACTATATGTGCGGAATTGCTGGCGCGTTATAACATTTTTTGGTCGTACGTCCTCCCAGGCGATGAAACATGAGGTTCATCACGTTGAACGAGAAATAAACCTGCAATCCACGGAATGGCGCCACACCACCCCTCCTCTACAAAAAAGTTGAAAGTCGCACCCTCAGACTTAAAATGATGGCGACGGCCTTCTGGGACTCTGAAGGGGTTATTCTGTTTGATGCCCTCTCTCATGGTGCACCAATCAAGTCTGAAGTGTATTGTGCTATCCTCAGGAAATTGAAGAAAGGGCTTCAGCGTGTTCGTCGCCACAAAAGCGCAAACGAACTTCTCCGTCTCTATGACAATGCAAGACCGCACACGAGTCTGCGCACACAAGAAAGAAAACTTCATTGGACTCTTCTTCGTCATCCACCCTACAGCCAGGATCTCCTACCGACTTCCATCTCTTTGGCCCAGTAAGGGATTCAATGTGCGAGAAGAATTACGTGGACAATTGGGATGTTATTGACGCAGCGAGACGTTGGCTCCGACGTCGACCAGTAGGGTACTATGTGGGCGTACAGGTTCTCGCACGTCAGCCGTGCGGGGTAGCCGCGCGGTCTAGGGCGCATTTTCACGGTCCGCACGGCTCCCTCCGTCGGAGGTTTGAGTCCTCCCTGGGGCTTGGGTGTGTGTGTTGTCCTTAGCATAAGTTAGTTTATGTTAATTTAAGTAGTGGGTAAGCTTAGGACCGATGACCACAGCAGTTTGGTCCCACAAATTTCCAAATTTCTCACAGTCATGTGCCGTAAAGCCGCTGCATTGAACGGAGATAATGTTAAAAAATGGTTTTGTAACGAAAAGAGTGAGGTACGATACGCTGTATTGGAATCGCGAATAAAGCTAATCTGTTTTCAGAAAAAAAGTGCTGCATTACATATTAAACGCCCCTCGTAACAACAGCGTCTACAAACCGTGTACAAGGAAAAGTCACTGCCGGATTATGGTTCAGATATCACATCTGAACATTTGCTGTTTGTAAGAAGATCGTGTTATGCACCGTGTAAGAAGGAGAAACTTCTAGAAAGGAGTCGCAATTCGACGTTGACGGACCGAGGCCTATCGAGATTTCACTTTATCGTTCCGGGATATTTATTTCCTTACAACTAAAGAACTCTACAAGTTATGTTGTTTGGTAAATACGCAATCGATACAGACGCGCTCCAAGACGTGATCTTCACCATTTCATGGACAGCGCTGAGTCGCGTGGCACATGCGCATCGGTGACAGGGCACATCTGTTTCGACATGTTGTCGATCTATGCAGTTCCACAGATGCCTCCCGAAGTCATTTTCCAGTACGAAGGCGCCTATCCCCCCACGTTATCATTAGGATGTTACCACATTTCTCCACGACACGTTTCCTGAGCGTTGGATCGGAAGGGGAGTCACACTACCTGGCCTCCCCAGTCTCCTGGTCTGACTCTGCTGGATTTCAGTGCATGGTGGTTTATCAAGGACATTGTTTACAGAAGAAGGTTTCGAGGTCTTGTAAATCTGAGATAACGGATCTACGCCTCAATAGAGGCAATATCACCTTTCATGCTTATGGGACTTAACATCTGAGGTCATCAGTCCCCTAAAACTTAGAACTACTTAAACCTAACTAACCTAAGGACATCACACTCATCCATGCCCGAGGCTGGATTCGAACCTGCGACCGTAGCAGTCGCGTGGTTCTGGGCTGAAGCCCCTAGAACCGCTCGGCCACGGCGGTCGGCTCGCCAGATGCCCAACCACAGAAAAATCTGATAATTTGCTGATAAAGTGCTACTCCACTATTCGCCAGCCATAGTTACTGATGTACCCTAATACTGGGTTCACGCAGCATGAAATCCCCTACCCTTACATGTCATCCAAGTTCATTTCGACTCGATGTCCATCGGGGTTAGAGCCGAAATTGCTGCCGTATGGAGGCAATTCTGTTAACTATATTTCACCCCCTGCACACAGTCAAATCATACGAGGAACGTTCATTAAGTAACGCATTTTTTTTCTCAAAAGAGGTTAGTTTCACTCCAATACACCGTATTATTTCCCCTCTTTTGTCTACAAAACCCTATTTCCTAACATAATTGCCGTTCAATGCGACAGCATTACGCCACTTTACTGGGAGGACCTGAACGACCACAGGGTACCACTCTACTAGACGACGTTGGAGCCAGTCTCTTGCTGCACCAATAACCTCCTCATCATCCACATACAGCTTCCTGTGGAGTGCAACCTTCATTGCGCCAAACAGATGGAAATGGGAAGGTGCGAGTTCAGGGCTGTAGGATGGATGAGGAAGGACGCAACTTCAGAGTACCCCAACTGGCGTGTCAGCAGTACCAGTTTGATTGTGATCCAACGATCACCTCGAATGAGTGTGTCCACACGTTCCAGTATGCGAGAGCCACAACAGTGTGCGGCTGAATCAGGCATATTCTACGATGCTCCACAAAAAATTCTGCATTTTTTTCAGCCGAAGGTAACCTAAGAAGAAAATGCGTTCCAGTACTTATCGAACGTCCTACATATATATAAGTGCATGTGCACAAAGACACAGTTTTGTCCATGAACATTCACTACCACCCACTTGTGGTTGTGCTGGTAGATAGCCACTACCTTCCTTCTGTTAGAAACGAAGTTTGATCGCGCCAGGTGGAAGCGGGTGAGTGTGGATAGCAATAATCGTTTTCTCACATATTGTGATTATGAATAGCGTCTAAAACGTTGTGAGTGGCGTTTCATGTGTTAGAGATGTGACAGAGGTATATTCGGAATTTTCTAGAAAATATGTTTTGAATCGGACTCCCAGAAAGTTCCAAAACCTCTGAAGAGATACGTGGCTGAAAATTATAAGAACATTATAATCAATAATTACAGTAATTATAATGCTAAATTCTCACGAATTTTTTTCAATTTGCGAAATCGAATGTATCCAAATTTTGTGGAATATCGAAATCGAATATATGATATTTCGACTGTCGATAAAAGTCGCAGTTCATCGCGGTTACGTCAGTCACATTGTCACAACGATCAGAGGAGGATCAAAGAGGAAAATACCAAAAAGTAAAAATTGAATATTCAAATGGTTAAGTAATTACGAAAAAAATTTTTTCTGAATATTCTAACGGTAAAGTGAATCCGGAAAACGAATATTTCGTTATTTTTTTCCTTATTTAAGTGTTTTCTTAAAATTTTCATCCAGGTGGTATACAACTTTTTTTGTGCGTACCCTCTTCTCAGCTTGTGTGCGTACTGTGGAGTGGGAGATATGTAAGTGATCCGATCTTCAAAAGTTCTGTTATATCCATACGGTACATTTCCGGACACAGATTCCTTATCAAAACCGCATCTGATAAGTCCCCACTAAAACTCGTGCAAGGCTGTAAAGGGAATTTTGAATCATGGGTTGTAGAGGGCACACAGCAGACAAAGTTCTGATAAGGAATCTATATCCAGAAACGTACCGTATGGATATAAAACAACTTTTGAAGACGGGACCACTATCGTACCTCCGACTCCACGGTACGCACACAAGCTGAGAAAAGGGTGCCATTGTCAATACCTGTTGTACTTGTGACATCACATAACACCTGCGACAGACTGTAACAACGCCTGCGTGAAATTGGTACATTCGAAACTAGGAGCGTTGGCTGTGGCGCTCCACATTAGCGCTGCAGTCTCCGCTTTGGAAAGGACGGCCTGCGTCACGTAGTACAGAAACCGAGGACATTGCCCATGACATGTGCTCCGCTGTGTGCGTACCGCGAAGCAGGAGATTTGAAAGTGATCCGATCCTCAATCCAATTTTACGTTTCCAGGCACAGGTTTCTTATCAAAACTTCGTCTACTAAGTCCCCTATGAACACGTAGAAGTCTGTAATAGGGATCTTGAATCATCTTGTAAATCGCGAATATCTTTAATATCACCTGGACTGGCCCTTTATAAAATATATTGGCTTTCGGGAGGTGCCCATACAGTCACCTTAGCAGCTGAATGCCAGTTATGACGATACGAATATAAGGGCAACACAACAGCCAGTCCCCGAGCGGAGAAAATCTCGAACTCAACCGGGAATCGAACACGGGTCCCTTCGGTTAACAGTCCGGCGCACGGACCGCGCAGCTACCGTGGAGGATGGATTGCCCTACAATTTACGGCGATCGCAATTTCCAGTAACGATGCCTTACAACATGACCATTAACAATGTACAGAGCCACAAATCCTGGTATTTTGCTGTTAACTTACAGGAATCATACTTTCACGCGACCAGTTTTACGTCGCGTGCTCAAGAGTTGGATCATATCAAAATTTGTTCGTTTGTTAAAAAATGGCTCTCAGCACTAAGTGACTTAACTTCTGAGGTCATCAGTCCCCTAGAACGTAGAACTACTTAAACCTAACTAACCTAAGGACATCACTCACATCCATTCCCGAGGCAGGATTCGAACCTGCGACCGTAGCGGTCGCGCGGTTCCAGACTGTAGCGCCTAGAACAACTCGGCCACTCCACCCGGCTGTTCATTTATAGTCCGAGTACAAATATAATGTACAAGTGTTATATATATATATTCTGTCGTTGATGCCAATGGAGCGGTCTACTGCCTGTCGAATCTCTGGAACAGTTCTGAAGCGAATGCCACGAAGTGGTTACTTCATCTACGGAATCAAATCAGAGTCACAAGGACTTAAGTTCGGGGAGTATGGTGGATGATACAGTACCTCCCAGTCCCAACGACCGAACCGAGCAGCCACAGCTTGCGCTGTATGCGCCCGTGCATTGTCGTGCTAAATGATGGGTGGGTTGTGCAGAAAGTGTCGCCGCTTGTTTCGCAAAGCTGGTCGCAGGTGATGCTCCAAAAACGAACAGTAATACTGTGCACTGACGGTCTGCTGTGGAGGAACGTAATGCGTTAGGATAACACCATCACAGTCGTACACGAGAATCACCATAACATTAGACCGCTGCATTCGCACCATCAACAGAACAGGCTCTGCTAACGGTACACTACGCCTTCCACATCGCTGGTAACGGGTTCTATACAACGCTGGTGACTACTTTGAAGGACAGTAACAGATGCAAACATGTAACTCTTTGGTATCGGTTGTGAATAATTAGTTGCCACTATTTAAGTTCCAACCCTCGTATATATACAATAAAAATTAAATTACTAATAAAACTTAATAAACTTTGACGTCTGCATATATCTGATAGGGAAAATGCTCCTCATGCCCTCAATCGTGTGACCGGCCGGGGTGGGCGAGCGGTTCTAGGCGCTACAGTCTGGAACCGCGCGACTGCTACGGTCGCAGGATCGAATCCTGCCTCGGACATGGATGTGTGTGATGTCCTTAGGTTAATTAGGTTTAAGTAGTTCTAAGTTCTAAGGGACTGATGACCTCAGAAGTTGAGTCCCATAGTGCTGAGAGCCATTTTGAACCGTCAACCGTGTGACTGTTCTGACGCAGGCAACTTTGGATAGTGCAGCTAGTCTCGTATAAATTTGGTTATGTATTCTTCCTATTATAATCTTTAGATACAAAATTGATTTCTGTACTTCTTGTGTCGTCTGTTATTGCTATTTCAATGACCGGTAGTAAATGACGAGCGATGTTTATATTGTTTCTGCTCTTACATGTAGACATCTTGATATTCGATGAAAGAAGGAGCACATACACGTCAATTTTTTGTACGAATTTGTTTCAGGTTTTTTTTTTCAATTTATCGGTTTCCTATTCATGTCCATTCAGCCGTCTCAAAAATGGAAAGCCGATACGACAGTGCGTTTGAGGTGGCTCTTCGTGTCAATTATGGCGAAACCAATGTAAAGACAACGCAACACCCAGTCCCCGAGGGGATAAAATCTCCGAACCGGCGTGGAGTGGAACTCAGGCCCCTTTGGTTAGCAAGCTGCCGCTGACACAGCAGTTACCTTTACTGAAGTCTCTGACGAGGTGTGAGCACATGGAGTTCGCTACGGCCTGTGCTGCACCAGGTTCAAGTTCAGAGGAGCAGAGTAGGTAGGGGACGCTGGCTCCTAACAGCTGCGCAGCCTCCTCTAGACGCTGTTTATGCGTGCGGCCGCGCGGAGTGACGACATCCTCTCCAGGAAAACCGAAGCGGGATGGCGCGGCCGGCTGTGGCGCACTTCCACTGGAAACCACGCAGCGGCTGCGGCCCGCGAACGCCGGCCCGTGTCGTCCGAGTGCCAGAATGTCGCGTTGCGCAACGCCGCGCAAGAAGCGTCGGCCGCGCCGCTTGCTCTGGATTCTCGTAACGCTACAGGAAAGTCGGAGCCAGCTGCGGGGACCCGCGCATCTTCCGGGAATCACTTGCAGCACGAGTATTGCGCTGTATTCACGGTACCTGCCGCCGTCTGTTGGGCCAGCTCACTCGCGCACCAGCTTCGATTGCTCATTGTGTATTCCTAGGCACTATTACAAGGGGTGGACAAAAAGATGGAAAAACAGCGAGAAATGTATGCTTCAATATAAATGATGGTACTAGCCTAGCCTGCAGGTCCCGCTGTTGTATTTGACCACGGACGACATCTGTGCAATGACCTCCATACGTAGCAAGCACCAGTCATGGTTAGAACAGTCTTCTCTGCAGTTGTCAGTGCATTAACTCGGAGCTCTGAGTATTCGAAAATGGGCAGATTGTTGCAGAGTGTATGGTGGGTGCTTCCGTAACGAAGGTAACCGAAGTGTTTGGTGTTTCGACAGCCACAGTATCGCAGATTTGTACCGCATAGAGGTAAAGCTGGAAAGCAACCGCGAAGTCAACGGGGCGAAATTGTGTGCTGAGTAATCGTAACGGACGGCCACTGGAGAGGATTATGAAGAAAAATACGACGACGACACTTGCAAAAGTCGCTGCAGAACTAGATGTCGCAATCGTGAACCCTCTCACAACCAAGACAACACGAAAGGAGCTCCAAAAGCAGGGAATTTCATGGTGAGCTGAAATTCCAAACCCCTTACCAACGATGCAAATGCCCGTAACGGGAAAACTTGCTGTCGAAACCGTAAAACCTGTACTGTAGAGCAATCGAAGTCTGATCAGTCTTGTTGCTCACTGTTTCCAATTTATGGGGAGTTTACATCCCAAGAATAAAACATAGCGGGGGTTCGGGGATGATTTGGGCAGCCATACTATGGTACTCCAGGAGCCCCATGGTTACTCTGCAATGTCACATTACTGTCAAGGAATATGTGACTATTTTGGCTGATCAGATCCATCCCATGGCACAAAGTTTGTTCCCCAAAAAAGGTGATCCTGTGTTCAAAGAAGACAGGGACCCTCTTCATGCATCTTGTACCGTCCATGACTGGGTTTTTGAGATCGGGGCCGGCCGCTGTTGCCGAGCGGTTCTAGGTGCTTCAGTCCGGAACCGCGCTGCGGCTACGGTCGCAGGTTCGAATCCTGCCTCGGGCACGGATGTGTGTGATGTCCTTAGTTAGGTTTAAGTAGTTCTAAGTCTAGGGGACTGATGACCTCAGATGTTAAGTCCCATAGTGCTCAGAGCCATTTTTTTGAGATCGGGAACGAATCTTCGCATCTCCCCTGGCAACCACAGTTATTGCATCTAGATATTATTCAGCCTTTGTGGTCTACTTTGGAAAGAAAATGCGCGGTCGCTTCTGAACTTACCACAGTTTTGCATGAAGAATAGTATAAGATTCTCCTGACCTGTATTTATCCATTTCGAGACGACTGGAAGTGTTTTGAATGCCAACGGTTTTCCTTTACCGTATTATGCATTCTGATGTGTTGTATCAGTGCTGTAGAGGTAGCGTCTTTGATTATTGATCAAAACGTTATCGGTCCAGAGTTCGAAACCCGCCCCCGCTTAAAATTTGATTAATAAGCAACATCAGCGGCCGAAGACATCCGCCACAAGAAGCCACCCTCTTTCTCCCAACGGCCTTGTCGAAGAGAGCGGAGTAGCAGACAGATGGGTTTACAGCACTCTTTTGCCCTTGGGGTGGGAAACTGTCCCTGAAGGCGGAAGAACCAGCAATGATCAACGGCATGAGGATGCAGACGGCAATGGAAACCACTGCATTAAAGACACGTAACGTGTATCCACAGGACTGTGGCCTGTAATGGAGAAAGTGTCATGATCTCACCGTTGGCAAAAGATTCCGGAATAGTCCCCCATTCAGAGCGCCTAGAGGGAACTGCCAAGAGGGAGGTGACCATAAGGGAAAGACTGAATAACCAACGAAAGAATAACGTTCTACAAGATGGGACTCTGAATGTCTAAAGTTTGAACGTGATGAGGAAGCTAGAAAATCTGGAAAGGGAAATGCAAAGGCTCAATCTAGATACAGTAGGGGTCAGTGAAATGAAATGGAAAGCAGATAAGGGTTTCTCATCAGATGAGTATAGGATAATGCCAACAGTGGCAGAAAATGGTATAAAGGGAGTAGAATTCGCAAAGAAGTGGGATACGGAAGTACTAAGGAATGATGAGATACGCTTGCAGATCTCTAAGGCTTTAGATACAGCGATAGGGAATAGCTCATTAGGCAATACAGTTGCAGAGGAATGGAAGTCTCTGAAAAGGGCTGGAAAGAATAACATATACACAAAGAAGGTAATTGCAAAGAAACTGTGGATAACAAAAGAAATACTTCAAGGGGAATAATAAGAGTGGATGACCAAGAACGAAGTGCTCGCATTAAAAAGGGGTTAAGACAGGGATGTAGTCTTTCACGCTTACAGTTCAATCTGTACATCGAAGAAGCAATAATGGAAATAAAAGAAAGGTTCAGGAATAGAACCAAAATTCAAGGTGAAAGGACACCATTCGTTGATGTCCTTGCTATCCTTAGTGAAAGTGAAGAAGAATTACATGATCTGCTGAATGGAATGAACAGTCTAATGAATATAGAACATGGATTGAGAGTAAATCGAAGAAAAACGAAAGTAATGAGAAGTAGCAGAAATGAGAACAGTGACAAATTTAACGTCAGGATTGAAGGTCACGAAGTAGATGAAGTTACAAAATTCTACTACCAAGGCAGCAAAATAACTAATGACGGACGGAGCAAAGAGGACATCAAAAGCAGACTAGCACTGGCAAAAAAGACATTCCTTGCCAACAGCCGTCCGCTGTGGCCGAGCGGTTCTAGGCGCTTCAGTCCGGAACCGCGATGCTGCTACGGTCGCAGGTTCGAATCCTGCCTTGGGCATGGATGTGTGTGATGTCCTCAGGTTAGTTGGGTTTCAGTAGTTCTAAGTCTAGGCGACTGATGGCCTCAGATGTTAAGTCCCCATAGTGCTTAGAGCCGTTTGAACCAATCCTGGCCGACAGATGTCTACTATTATCCAACATAGGCTTTAATTTGAGGAAGAAATTTTTTGAGAATGTATGTTTGGAGCACAGCATTCTATGGTGGTGGAACATCGACTGCAGGAAAACCGGAACGGAAGAGAATCGAAGCATTTGAGATGTGGTGCTACAGACGAATATTGAGAATTAGGTGGACTGACTGAGGTAAGGAATGAGGAGGTTCCGCGCAGAAACGGAGAGGAAAAGACTATGTGGACAACACTGACAAGGAGAAGGGACGCGATGATGACATCTGTTAGTACATCAAGGAATGACTTCCATTCTACTACAGGGACCTGTAGAGGGTAAAAACAGATTGGGCTATATCCAGCAAATTATTGAGGACGTAGTTTGCAAGTCCTACTCTGAGATGAAGAGGTTGGCACAGGAGAGGAATTTGTGGAGGGCCGCATCAAACCAGCCAGAAGACTGCTGACTCAAAAAGCAAAAGTGTTGTGTTTTTGCTGTTCCATATTTTGTCTACCCCCTATAGGCTCAACAATGAGAAAAACACTGGATACCGACCGATGTGACCAAGCTGTCGACACACAGCTCGCACATTCTGTTACAGCGAGTTTCAAATACCCGTCCAGGCGTAATAATTTAGCTTTCCCGTGACTTCCTATGTGACACCCTTATCATTTATCAATTGGTCCGGTGCTTCGTCACTAAAGATAACCTTTACGCTAAAATTAACGAATGTGTCCAGTTTCTCTCTGCCAAACAGTAAATCAATTGCTACCAACTTCTCCCAATTACAGTTCTTTTTAATTTCTCAATCAGTCATGTCACTTTCTTTTCCTCTACCTTGATTACCTGTCCATAACGTTTATCTTTCTCTGTGTATTACACAACGTGCCTGGAATCTATCATTATTAGGACGCATAGTTTAAATCTATTAGTTGACCAATGCACCTAGTAGTGAGGGCGCTTCGATCGGCTTATGGTGAAGTTTTTGACGTGATATTTTAAGAGGACGCCAGGAATTACTTGATAATATATGCTCAACTGTTTTTAAATCATTCACAGTGCGATGGCCGTCCCTTGGTCACCACTGTCCTTGTTTACTATAACGTCACCGCCTGTTTCCGCTAACCGCCACAGGAGACCAATTGCAATAATAACATGGTCGGATAGTACATGTGCATCATTTGACTTTATTGTTGTGCTTGTCATGGACTTATTTGTGTCGTAGTAGTTTCTAACTGTTGAATTCTATGTTAGACTTACCTTATAAAATGCTCGTTGTAATCATTGTAATGTAAAATATGCAGAATGTGTGGTTAGATGCAAGAGGGTGCCTCATCGCTCTAATTTTTCCCGGTTAAATAAAAGCCTAATGTTCATGCGACGTGCCTCTAATCTTGTTTCCCTCACGATGAGACACCGGAGGACAGAGCTACAGATTTCCTTCTGGCCATACTGACTCTGGTATCTTATTGCTTCTGTTGTTGCTACCCTAAGGAGCGCAGATTTTAGTATTATTTTATGGCCAAAATCTAGGTCAGTTAATTTGTTGAAGCGTGATGTTTGTGAGTTGTCTATACATATGTGTTATTTTAAATATCCCGACGCGTCCTTCTGTCTGTATGTGATCGCTAGTCTCAGGAACTAGTTTACTGATTTTGATAGTGTTTTCACTAACGGACTGGTTCATGACGAACTTTCGGGGACGTAATTTGTAATTATAGAAATGATGAACGTGTAGTATATGTACTGTTATCTGTTACATATTATGGGAACAACGACCTGGTCAGCTACAGAAGAAGCGGTATCTGGAGGGAAAAGCAGTAAACTGCCGCTGCAATTCCAGAGAGCAGAGAAGCTTGGCCAGATTCTTAACATAAATACAATGAAATGTAAAGAAATCATGAAATAGCAATATGCACATACACAAATGGCGGTATTATCGCTTATACAAGGTACAAAGGGGAAGTGCGTTGTCGGAGCCCGCGGTTGTACTCAAGTGGTTAATGTGAAAAGGTTTCCCACGTGATTAGGGCCGCAATACTGGAATTAACAGACTTTGTACGTGAAATAATAGTTGGTGGTAGACGCAAGGGACATTCCACTTCGGAAATCGTTAGGGAATTCAGTATTCCGAGATCCACAGTGCCTAGAGTGTGCCGAGAATACCAAATTTTAGGCATTAACTCTCACCACGAACAACGCACTGGCCGACGGCCTTCACTCAACGACTGAGAGCAGCGGCGTTTGCTTATTATTGCCAGTGTTAAGAGTCAAGCACCAAAGCGTGAAATAAACTCAGAAATTAGTCGGGGATGTACGACAAGCGTATCCTTACGACAGCGCGGCGAAATCTGGCGTTAATGGGGTATGACATCAGACGATCGACGCGAGTTCCTTTGCTAATAGGACGACATCGCGTGCACCGCCGCTCCAGGGTTCTTGTCCGTATCGACTGGAGCCTGGACGACTGGAAAACCATGATCTGGTCAGATAAACCTCGACTTCATTTGGCAAAAGCTGACAGTAGGGTTAGAGTGTGGCGCAGACTCCACGAAGCCATGGACCCAAGCTGTCAACAAGGTACTATGCAAGCTCGTGGTGGCTCTGTAATGGTGTGGGCTGTATTTACGTGGAATCATTGACTGGAAATGGTTGCGTTCGGTTACCTGGAGACCATTTTCACTGTTCATGGACTTCATGTTCCTGAAGATTATGGACAATCGAGGGAATAATTTGTCCACCCACATCGCCGGTGGCGAATCCCATCGATCGTTTATGGAACACAATCGAGAGGTCAGTTCGTGCACAGTATCCTGCACCGGCGGCACCTTCGCAATTATGAACGGCTATATGGCTCAATATTCCTGCAAGGGACATGCAAAGACTTGTTGAGTCCACGCCACGTGGAGCTGCTTCACTACACCGGGCAAAAGGAGGTCCGACACGATATTAGGAGATATCCCATGACTTTTGTCACCTCAGTAAACGCACAAAATAAAGTCTCCCACTCGTTTTTGTTCTGTATGTGTAGACTAATCTCAAGAGCGAATGCAGGATTTTGACACGGTTTTCACTAATAGACTGTTCAACGTGGAAGGCTTGAGTTTATAATTTTTGCCGTTACGCCACAGAAGCTGCCCCGCCGTAAACAATTGGTATGACTATGTGGACGATGTGGGCTGTTCTACACCATATTTTAGATCCTTGTGACGATGCTATGCTGATTATTTTTATATGTTTTGACAATGCCATTATGGCCGTATCACTTTAGGATATGGTGTAAAAAAGATCTGAGGATGGTCAATACAGACTGAAACCGGCCATCGTCTAAAGAATTCATATTGTGATCAGAGACGGAAATAAAAAAGCAAATTGGTATTACCCCTACTAAGATAGGGTGGTTCGCCAGTTAAATAATAAAGATAAACATTGTCAACGATTTTCTACGTGTTACCGAGATGAGAGAGAGAAAGAGAGAGAGCCGAAAAAAATTTAGGACTTTCCTTTAAGCTCGGAAGTGTTTTTGGATTATTTTCATTTTGATGTATTGGCATTCAAGTAATAATTATTAATATTCACCAAATTGGAGGAAACCGTTTGACAGGTTCGTTTTTGTGAAGGAGGACGTCAGTACAGCAAGGATACCTCCGCTGGGAAGTAGAAGGCTCGTAGGATGACTCAAGCAATTGCAAAATATCACTCTTGTAGAATTCCCTCAGGAATCGCTAGTAAATGTTTTTCATAGGAACATCTCCTGATGGTGTCCGCCTCCGTAGTTGAGTGGTCAGAGGATGGCTGACACGCAGAGGAGCCGGATTCTATTCTCGGTACTGCCAGGGATTTTTCCTTGGTGGGAGTGGAAAGGGGTCTGCTCAGCGTTGTGAGGCCAACTGAGGAGCTACTCGCCCGATTAGTGGCGGTTCGAAGATCAAGAAACTCGACAGCTAGCGGGAAAGCGGTGTGGTGTCCACATGCCTCTCCGTACCACGTCTAGTGACGCCACTGGCAGAGGATGACACGGCGATCGGTCGGTCCCGACTGACGCGTCTAGAGCCAGGATGCGGAAATGTATCTCAGGAAAATCACCTGCCACAAGGGAACAGAAATGCGCTCCACGACTGTGATACAACTTTCAAAACGGCAAAGCATTGCGCAGTAGTTTTTAATTAACTGTGACAAGAGCCTGAACAACAGGTGTAGACGTATTAGAGTTTATATAACAAATCCGAAATACAGCTTTGATAAAGGCTAGTTACTTGCCGAAATCTGGACCTGTTATAATAAAGCTAGAACAGAAACGACCACTGACTTCTGCTCTTTACCATTTTGAAACTTTACCTTAGCTTTACTTCGCTCTCTTGCGCCATCGGCAAAGTCGGTTTTTGCGTTGACATTATTTTAGTGAGAGTAATTGAAGTAAAAAAGCCTTTTGTAAACGTTAAGCAAAATCTAATTACGCTTACAATTCGTATGAAAAGTTAGCCATTAAACAGTAGTTTCGTAGTAAGAAGACCCGAGAAAGAATAATATTTATGTGTTTATTTTATGCTGGTGAAATTCACAATATTTTGAGGTAAAAGTTATACAGAAACATCATTTTTACTTCTTTTAATTACAAGAACAAGAGGGTGTTTAATACCCATGGTGCATTTTAGCCGAAATCTCTCGCGACGCGCATGTAATGTGTCTTAGGTGGCTTTTGTAGGCCAATTCGAGTCCGCTTTCAGGTCTGATAGACCACGAGTGACCTATATCAATTTTTTCGCCTCTACTCCACCTGCACCACTGTGGTACGTTGCCAACAACTGTCGTTTACATCCTGTGTAGGTTGAAATTATGTTTCGTATGAATAATTCTGAACTGTTATGCATAAACAGTCCATAAGTGTAAATGCACACAATAGTTAAACATTTACATCCTTAATCATCTGTTGGCATGAGTTCCTAATAACAGTTTCCTGTAGTAGCAATATCCCATTCACACTACACGCTATCTTACAATAGATTCAAACTACCTGTGACAAATATTTTATGTAGTGTCCATGTCGCTTGCATGTGACAGTATTGTCATTGCGAATGGAGTACTGTTTAACTTGTTTGCCAAGTACCTTATGTGAGAAGAACTCCACGAATTATTTTCTAGAATGTTCCCAGGACTTCTATGTAATCAGCTTTCTTAAGTTCCTAACGTTTATGGGCAACTTGGAAGTTATTTGATTTGGATTGTTTGGGTCTTTGTCGTATTCAACTTTAATCCATTTAGACTAAACCAGTGTTCTGAGCCGTTTAGTGTGTCAATAAGTCTTTGGGGAATTTGTTATGTGCTGTCACTTTCAATGAATACAGATGTGTCATCTGCAAATTTAACTGGGCGGGATGTTATATTTAGAGGTATATCATTTAGATAAAATAAGAGCAGGAGCCCTGTGCGACTTCAGTGACGAGGGTTAGAAGTAAAAGCTGTCCGACTTTTCAGACGAGGTTACATCAGTCTAGCGACTACACATGGCAAATTATGCCTGTTTGTGGATAATGACACGACCATTAGTTTCAAATGGAATTGAAATTCTTTTGACCTTGTTAGAATATACTCCGTGTTTATCATCTATCACGACCTACAACTCTGTGCCACACTTTTACTTGCTTCTTTCAATCCCAACTCGTGAGAGCGGGGCAGCTGTTGTAGAACTTCTTTGTTTTCATCCAACTATCGCAACAGACTGGGAGTGTAGCAGAGGGAATGCCGATTTCAAGCATGGGGGAAGGAATTTCCACTTCCTGCATCTGCCTGAGGACGAAGTGAATTCACTTTTCGGTAGTAGGGGTATACCGAATAGGAACCCTCACACGTACGGGTTTAACTATGACACCGAATGGGACAGATAAGCCTGAACGTGGCGCACAGGGAAGCCGAGAGGAACAGCATCCTGCCATTGTGCCCCACCGTTTGATCTAAAGCGAATACAGCGTGTTGGTTCAAATGGCTCTAAACACTACGGGACATAACATCTGAGGTCATCCGTCCCCTAGAACTTAGAACTACTTAAACCTGATTAACCTAAGGACATCACACACATCCATGCCCGAGGCAGGATTCGAACCTGCGACCTTGGCAGCAGCGCGGTTCCGGCCGAATACAGTGCGATTCAATCGATGTAACCGGTGTTTCATTCAGAGAATTTTGCCACCAGAAACATTTTTTTCTGTAAGAACATGTTATACTCGGGATATATTATTAAAAGCACCGTGTCATATCTAGCGAGTCGGAATCAGTGGAACCACGACAGGCAATACTACGATGTGTGTACACAGTGATTCCGCGACGATGTTACAAACTTTCAGGCATGATGGAGAAAGGTAAACGTATCAATTTGCGGTAAGGGATCCTGGTCTGGAAACGACCGAGTCGGAAGTTATAAGCGAAAATCGTGCTGATAATATTTGACAATACCTGCATAATATTTGACAATGCCTGCACCAGTATTGTTGTTGCTACGATTATAGGGTAGGCAAGTTTCAAAGGTGATAGCATGATCCAGAAAAGGAAAAAAAT
Source organism: Schistocerca americana (assembly GCF_021461395.2). NCBI lineage: Eukaryota > Metazoa > Arthropoda > Insecta > Orthoptera > Acrididae > Schistocerca > Schistocerca americana. Next base: position 408,811,214 of record NC_060125.1, read on the forward strand.
GTCCCGTAAATATGGGCTCTAAAATGCATACCTTAAGAGCTATGGGCACTTGTTCAGTAGAAGAGATGTTTTTCATAGCAGCGAAGATGAATAAGTGATCGTAAATCTGGACATTTTTTCCTTGTCTTGGATCATATTACCACCTCTAAAGTTGCCTACCCTACAATCTAACCAACAAAAGTACCGGTACGCGTATTCCACTGTCAGATATCGGAACGATTTTTGCTTGTCACTCTCTGTCTTTCCGGGCCAGGGTCCCTTATCTCAAATTGAAACATAAAAGGTGATCAAAATGTTTCCGTGTGAGGGCGTTGTTGCAGGGTACAGGCAACGAAGCATGACTCCAATGCGGGTATATAACCACCGACATGTGCCAACAGATTAGTGTGACATTCGCGTCTTTTCGACGTGCATGCCGTAAACACAGAAACGTGAACTATGACGACGTTAGCTCAAATAGTGATAGGTACAGAAAGTTGGCTAAATCTAGAAATAAGTTCAGCCGAAATTTTTTCAAGCAATCGAACAGCGTTCAGAAAGGATAGATTAAATGCAGTTGGTGGTCGTGTGTTTATTGCTGTTAGATGTAGCTTACCTTGTAGTGAAATTGAAGTAGATGGTTCCTGCGAAATAGTATGGGTTGAGGCTATACTTGACAATCGGACTAGACTATTAATTGGGTCGTTTTATCGATCCCCCGAAGCAGAAGATGCAGTTACTGAACAGTTCAAAGGAAACTTGAGTTATAGTCGGGGGTGACTTCAATCTACCCTCGATATGCTGGAAAAATTATACGTTTAAAGCCGGCGGCAGGCATAAAACGTCATCCGAAATTGTACTGAATGCTTTCTCAGAAGATTATTTTGAAATCTTACTTCATGAGTCCACTCGAAGCGTAAGTGGCTGCGAAAGCGTACTTGACCTCTTAGAAACAAATAATATTGGTCAGATAGGGAGAATCGTGACGAATACAGGGATTAGCGACCACAAGGCAGTTGCTGCTAGGCTGAATACCGTAACACCTACAACTATCAAAAAGAGACGCAAATATATCTACTTAAAAAAGCTGATGAAAATGCTCTTTACAACTTTTTAAGATACAGTCATCACTCTTTCCGATCTGATCATGTAGGTGTAGAAAGATGTGGAATGACTTCAAAGAGATAGTATCGACGGCAGTTGAGAGATGTATACACATAAATTAATAAGTGATGGTACTGATCCCCCATGGTACACAAAACGGATCAGATCGGTGTTGCAGAAGCAACGAAAAAAGCATGCCAAATTTAAAAGAACGCAAAACCCCCAACCTTGGCAAAGATTTGCAGAAGTTCAAAATATAGTCCGTACTTCAATTCAAGATGCTTTTAACAATTTCCACGACAGAACTCTGTCTCGGAATCTGGCAGAAAACCCAAAGAGATTCTGCTCATACGTAAAGAACACCAATGGCAGAATGCGTCAATACCTTCACTGCGCGATAACAAGGATTAATTCACTGATGACAGTGCCATTAAAGCAGTTATTAAACATGGTTTTTCGAAACTCCTTCACCAAAGAAGACAATGTAAATATTCCTGAATTCTAATCAAGAACAACCGCCAAGATGAGTGTAATGGATCTGGGAGATGTTATTTTTTTTACCGTATTTGTCGATACTGAATTGAAAATGTTTTCTTATATTTTTGTCAGAATTTATTATAACTTGTCTTATTATATGTTAATTTACTTCTGTTTTTGAGAGTAAAAGCATATTGATTACTATTAGAAAATGTATCGAAGAATAGCAAAGAAACTGATTGTGTAAAATATCTTTGACGTTGGAGTAGTCTTTGACTATAGTCAGTCCGAGTCGGAAGCTAACTCTTGGTGTGTGTTGACGGAAGAACAATGTGAAGGTCGCAGTCATAAATAATTTTGAATTATGTTAACTATTATTTTTGTATTATCTGAAAAGAAGAAACTACATTGGAAGAAACTGTATTTGAAACACCAAAATGAGAGAAACACGCTGAACCACGTCATTTTCTGCAGCCGACAACGATGCATTGTGGAATCATACTTAGACAACTGAAGCCAAGACTTATATTTGCTTGCAAACGTCTAATGGAAAAGGCACTGTCACGAAATATGGCAAATTTAAGTTTATAAAAAATAGTGACCATATTTTCAACTTATGTCTTAACCGGGATGCCATATTTCATGAGGAACATAGAAGTACATATCCTCGGTGTAGCAAAGCAGCTTAAATCATTAATAAAGGCAAGACCTCCGGTCCAGGCTGTATACCAGTCAGGTTCCTTTCAGAGTATGCTGGTACGATAGCTCCATATTTAGCAGTTACATACAACGGCTCGCTCACACAAAGACCCATACCTAAAGACTGGAAAATTGCTCAAGTCTCACCAATACCAAAAAAGGGAAGTAGGAGTAATTCGTTGAACTACAGGCCCATACCACTAACGTCGATTTGCAGTAGGATTTTGGAACAGATACTGTGTTCGAACATTATGAAGTATCTCCAAGAAAACGATTTATTGACACATAGTCAGCACGGATTCAGAAAATATCGTTCTTGTGAAATGCAACTACTCTATATACTCATGAAATAATGCGTGCTATCGACAGGGGATGTCAAATTGATTCCATATATTTAGATTTCCGAAGGCTTTCGACACCGTTCCGCACAAGCGTCTTCTAACCAAACTGCGTGCCCATGGAATATCGCCTCACTTGTGCAACTGGATTCGTGATTTCCTGTCGGAAAGGTCACAGTTCGTAGTAATAGACGGAAAGTCATCGAGTAAAGCAGAAGTAATATCCGGCGTTCCCCAAGGAAGTGTTATAAGGCATCTCTTGTTCCTGATCTATATTAACGACATACGAGACAATCTGAGTAGCCATCTTAGATTGTTTGCACATTATGCTGTCACTTACCGTCTTGGAAAGTCATCAGATGACCAAAACGAATTACAAAATGATTTAGATAAGGTATCTGTAAGGTGTAAAAAGTGGCAATTTACCCTGAATAAAGAAAAGTTTGAAGTTATTCACATGAGTACTAAAAGAAATCCGCTAAACTTCGATTACGCGATAAGTCACACAAATCTGAAGGCTGTTAATTCAACTAAATGCTTAGGGATTATAATTACAAATAATCCAAATTGGAATGATAACATAGATAATGTTGTGTGTAGAGCTAACCAAAGATTGCGATTCATTGGCAGAACACTCAGTAGGTGCAACAGGTCCACTAAAGAAACTGCTTACACTACACTTGACAGCCCTGTTCTGGAATATTGCGGTGCGGCGTGGGATCTGCATCAGGTGGGACTGACGGATTACATCAAAAAAGTTCAAAGAAGGGCAGCTCGTCTTGTATTAATGCGAAATAAGGGAGATAGTGTCACAGACATGATACGTGAATTCGAGGGCGAGCCATTAAAATAAAGGCGTCTTCGTTACGACAGGATCGTCTCAGTTTTCTCATCCGATTGCGAAAACATTCAGTTGATACCCACATACATAGGGAAATATGATCATCACGATAAAATAAGAGAAATTAAGGTTTCCACAGAAAAATTTAAGTGCTCGTTTTCCTCATGCGCCGTTCCAAAGTGGAACGGTAGAGAGACAGCTTGAAGGTGGTTCATAGAACCCTTTGCCAGGCACTTCATTGTGAATAACAGAGTAACAATGTAGATGTAGACTACCAAATGCATCCGAACAGGACCGACGTGCTGTTATTCTATTCTTGGCTGCCGAAGGAACAAAACACCGGTAGACATCAATCGAAGAATGAAGAATGTGTATGGGACAGCATGTGCGTCGGAAACCATCGTTGTGGAACAGTAACGCATGTCCCCACATCGTAAATGTCGTAACGCAGAAGTTGTTCCAACGCACGTGCGAGACACTCGAGTACCCGCCCTACAGTCCTGATCCCTCGCCATGCGCTTATCACGTCTGAAGGTTCGGCTATTGTTGTCAGACGAGGATATGCAGCAGGCTGTTAAGGACTTCTTCACTTCAGAGGAAACTGTGTTTTACCAAACGGATTTCTTCTACGTCATGCGTTGGTGGTATGGAAAAATTTTGGAAATTTGTGGTAAGGTCTTTTGGGATCAAACTGCTGAGGTCATCGGTCCCTAAGCCTACACCCTACTTAATCTCACTTAAACTAACTTACTGCTAAGGACAACACACACACACACACACACACACACACCGATGCCCGAGGCAGGACCCGAACCTCAGACGGGTGGAGCCGCACGGACCGTGAAGAGGCGCCTCAGGCATCGGTGGGATGATTGCCTCAGTGGTCACGGTGATCTTTGCTGACTGGCGTAGCGATTCTGGACTGTACGACCTTGGAGGAGAAACTTTTTGATCGCCCCATATATTTGATTTCGATTCTTTAGTTTGAAAGTCTGCAAGTTAGGTCTTTGTCACTAGTATCTTTCATCCTTTTAGCCAAACCTAATTTCTATGTTTTTGGGGATTTTGTTCTGTGGTCCGACTTTCAATGAATACAAATATGTAGAGTGCAAATCTAAGTGGGATCTTATATTTAGAGGTATATCATGGATATAAAGTAAAAACAGTTGTGGGCCTAAAATGGAACCTTGTGGGACTCCACAACGACGAGAGTTAGAAGTTGTCCTCCTTGACTTTTTAGTTGACATTACAGTAATCTACCGACTAACACGTCTACAACGTTCAAGGGTAATGAAATTGTACCTTAGTTTCGAATAGGACTGAAGTTCTTTCACTCTTGAGAAAGTACATACAGTGTCGATCACGCATCACGACTTACAGCTCTGTGACACACTGGGACTCGACCTTGTCACTTTTTTAAAAATCTTTCATTCCTAACTCGTGAGAGCAGAGCGGGCTGTTGTAGAACTTCCATCTTTCAGCCAACTATCCAACAGGCTGGAAGAGAGCATTTGGGAGCGGTTTTCCGGTTTCGCCATCTGCCTGATGACGGACGGAACTTCATTTTCAGTAGCAGTGTTCTGCTTAGTAGGAGCTTCATGCGTATGGTTCAACTGCGAAAATGAATGGGAGGCACAAGCCTGAACATGGCGCTGCAGATGGAGAGAGAAATAGTATCTTGGCACAGCGCCACATCAATCTAGAGTGAATACAGTTCGATTCGGTTAATCAATATAGCCGGTGTTTTCATCTTTAATTCAGAGCGTTTTGCCGTCAGAAACATATTTTTCTGTAAGTACACTTTATACCTGGGCTATATTACCTCTCAAGGAACATGTTTCATATCTAGAAGTCAGAATCAGTAGGACCACGAGAGATGACGTTCCGAGGTGCATTGTTGTTGTAATCTTCAGTCCTGAGACTGGTTTGATGCAGCTGTCCATGCTACTCTATCCTGTGTAAGCTTCTTCATCTTCCGATACCTACTGCAACCTACATCCTTCTGTATCTATTTAGTGTACTCATCTCTTGGTCTCCCTCTACGATTTTTACCCTCCACGCTGCCCTCCAGTACCAAATTGGTGATCCCTTGATAACTCAGAACATGTCCTACCAACCGATCCCTTCTTCTAGTCAAGTTGTGCCAAAAATTTCTCTTCTCCCCAATCCTATTCAATACCTCCTCACTAGTTACAGGATCTACCCATCTAATCTTCAGCATTCTTCTGTAGCACCCCATTTCGAAAGCTTCTATTCTCTTCATGTTCAAACTAGTTATCGTCCATGTTTCACTTCCATACATGGCTACACTCCGTACAAATACTTTCAGAAACGACTTCCTGACACTTAAATCTATACTCGATGTTAACAAATTTCTCTTCTTCAGAAACGCTTTCCTTGCCATTGCCAGTCTACATTTTATATCCTCTCTACTTCGACCATCGTCAGTTATTTTGCTCCCCAAATAGCAAAACTCCTTTACTACTATAAGTGTCTCATTTCCTAATCTAATTCCCTCAGCATCACCTGATTTAATTCGACTACATTCCATTATCCTCGTTTTGCTTTTGTTGATGTTCATCTTATATCCTCCTTTCAAGACACTAACCATTCCGTTCAACTGCTCTTCTAAGTCCTTTGCTGTCTCTGACAGAATTACAATGTCATCGTCGAACCTCAAAGTTTTTATTTCTTCTCCATGGATTTTAATACCTACTCCGAATTTTTCTTTTGTTTCCTTTACTGCTTGCTCAATAGGTGCATATAGACGGGAAAGACAAAGGCAGACTAAAAGACACGGTAACGTCTGCGTTACTGAGACGCACACTTGCAGTGTTTTAGGCAGCACGGAAGGTGGACGCGTGCAGTGGCAGCTTTGGTGCTGGGAGGGGACGCAAGGACAGCCCGTGCTGTTGCATTGCCTGTTTTGCCGCTCGGCCGGCCGTGACGTGGGCGTCCTTGTGCCGTGTGTGTGGGTGCGTACGTGTATGTGAGTGTGTGTCGCTGTGTGCGTGTGTGTGAGGCAGAGAGAGAGGAGGATGGCTCGCAATTAGCATAACACTCGCCGGAAATCCCCCGCTCGGTCGTCAGGCGTGCGGAGCTGCCGGCTGCGGTTGCCGACGTCACCGACAGCGACGCGGGCCAGTGGCAGACCGGCCGCAGAAAAATACCCGTAAAAGCAGCAGGAGGGCTGCATAAAGCCTCGGCGAAGGGTCAGGACTTCGTGGACTCCTAGGCCAACGTAGCGGTCTCCCGATGCTTCATTAAGCCTCCGATGAATACACGGGTCTTTTACGCCCGGCAACCTTTCATTTTCTCGAAACATTGTCTTAAAATTGATTTATTTTGATTAATGCCCTGTATAATCCTTGAAAATACAACTGACTTTCTTCAGAAGGAACACTGGTGCAAGTCATACTAATAATTTTATTTTATGAATTTTGCAGTTCCACTCGTGGAACGTATGAGAGGAGTCTTTTAAAATCTGTAGCGACCCAGCTGCCCTTGCGATACTTTATTTACAGTGAAGCGCCAAAGAAATTGGTAAAGGTATGCGTATTTAAATACAGAGATACACTATGTGATCAAAAGAATCCTGACACCTGGCTGAAAATGACTTACAAGTTCGTGGCGCCCTCCAACGGTAATGCTGGAATTCAGTATGTTTCCAGAATGACATCCCCTAGGCTGTTGCTAAGCTATGTCTCCGCAATATCCTTTCTTCCAGGAGTTCTGGTTCTGAAAGGTATGAAGGAGAGCTTCTGTGAACTTTGGAAGGTAGGAGACGAGGTTCTGGCGGAATTTAATCTGTGAGGACGGGTCGTGAGTCGTGCTTGGGTAGCTCAGATGGTAGAGCACTTGCCCGCGAAAGGCAAAGGTCCCGAGTTCGAGACTCGGTCCGGCACACAGTTTTAATTTGCCAGGAAGTTTCAGTTCAATATGTTGTTGGCTCACCATGCGCCTTGATGACAGCTTCCACTCTCGCACCCCAAAGGTGTTCTATAGGATTCACGTCAGGACTCGGTGCAGGCCAGTTTATTAAGGGAATGTTATTGTCGTGTAACCAGTTGGCCACAGGCCGTGCATTATGAACAGGCGTTCGATAGTATTGAAAGATGCAATCGCCATCCTCGAATTGCTCTTCAACAGTGGGAAGCAAGAAGGTACTCAAAACATCATTGTAGGCCTGAGCTGTCATAGTGCCAAGCAAAACAACAAGGAGTGCAAGCCCCCTCCATGAAAAACATGACCTCACCATTACGCCACCGCCTCCAAATTTTACTGTTGGCACTACACATGCTGACAGATGACGTTCACCGAGTATTCGCCATACCCACACCTTGCCATCGGACCGCCACATTATGTGCCGTGATTCGTCACTCCTCACAACGTTTCTACGCTGTTCAGTCATCCAATGCTTATTCTCCTTACTCCAAGCGAGGCGTCGTTTGGCATTTACCGGCGGGCCGTGTGGCTTATGAGCAGCCTCTCGACCATTAATTCCAAATTTTCTCACCTTCCGCCTAGCTGTCATATTACTTGCAGTGGATCCTCACGCAATTTGGAATTCCTGTGTGATGGTCTGGATAGATGTCTGCCTATTACACACTATTCAAGTAACGGCGGCCTGTACACTTTTGTGCTGTACGTGTCCCTTCATGTTTCCACTTCACTATCACTTCGGAAACAGTGGACCTAGGAATGTTTAGGAGTGTGGAAATTTCGGGTACAGACCTATGACAGAAGTGACACCCAATCACCTGACCCCGTTCGAAGTTCGTGTGTTCCGAAGAAAGCCCCATTCTGCTCTCTCACGATGTCTAATGTCTACTTAGGTCGCTGATATGGAGCACCTGGCAGTAGATGACAGCACAATGCACCTAGTATGAAAAACGTTTGTTTTTTTGGGGGTGTCCGGATACTTTTGATCACATAGAGTATGTAAACAGAATAGGGCGCTGCGGTCGGCTACACCTATATATGACAACAAGTGTCTAGAGCACTGTGCTGCTGCTACAATAGCAGGTTATCAAGATTTAAGTGAATTTGAACGCATCATCTCCGAGGTAGCGATTAAGTTGGGATTTTCCCGTATGACCATTTCATGAGTGTACTGTTAATATCAGGAATCGGGTAAAACATCAAATCTCCGGCTCCCCTGCGATTGGAAAATGATCCTGCTAGAACGGGACCAACGACGACTGAAGAGAACGTTCAACCCTTCCACAAAATTGCTGCGGATTTCAGTGCTGGGCCATCAACAAGTGTCAGCGTGGGAACCATTCAACGGAACATCATAGATATGGGCTTTCGGAGCCGAAGGCCCACTCGTCTACCCTTGATTACTACACGAGAAAAAGCTTTGCGCCTCGCCTGAGTCTGTCAACACCGACATTGGAGTGTTGATGACTGGGAACATGTTGCCTGGTTGGACGAGTCTCATTTCAAACTGTATCGAGCGCAGGGACATGTACACGTATGGAGACAACCTCATAAATCCATGGACGCTGCTTGTCAGCACGGGACTGTTCAAGCTGGTGGAGGCCCTGTAATGGTGTGGGACGTGTGCAGTTGGTGTGATACGGGACTCCAGGTAACTCTAGAGGTGAGAGGTGACGCGTACGTAAGCATCCTGTCTGATCACCTGCATCCATTCATGTCCATTCTGCATTCCGATGGGCTTGGGCAATTCCAACGCGACACCCCACGCGTCCAGAATTGCTCTAAGTGGCTCCAGGAACACTCTTCTGAGTTCCCTCCAGCACTACTTCAGACATTGTTCGAGTCCATGCCATGTCACGTCGCGGCACTTCTGCGTGCTCGCGGGGATCGTACGCGTTATAAGGCAGGTATGTCAGTTTCTTTGGCTCTCCAATGTATATTATACCAGAATGACGTGTTAAAGTAGCTAGATACTGATAATAGCAATCAGTTTGGCACAATTATACTCTTTGTTGAGAGATCAGAAGCACTGTAAAAGTTACATCCCAGTACTCAATTGAAGGTAAATGCATGGTCGTGCGGTAGCGTTCTCGCTTCCCACGCCCGGGTTCCCGGGTTCGATTCCCGGCGGGGTCAGGGATTTTCTCTGCCTCGTGATGACTGGGTGTTGTGTGTTGTCCTTAGGTTAGTTAGGTTTAAGTAGTTCTAAGTTCTAGGCGACTGATGACCATAGATGTTAAGTCCCATAGTGCTCAGAGCCATTTGAACCATTTTTAAGTCCGCAGTTCGTGGTCGTGCGGTAGCGTTCTCGCTTCCCACGCCCGGGTTCCCGGGTTCGATTCCTGGCGGGGTCAGAGATTTTCTCTGCCTCGTGATGACTGGGTGTTGTGTGCTGTCCTTAGGTTAGTTAGGTTTAAGTAGTTCTAAGTCCCAGGGGACTGATGACCATGGATGTTAAGTCCCATAGTGCTCAGAGCTATTTGAACCATTTTTGTAAATGCATTTCTCAATGTGAAAACACTTTCAGCTGAATATATGTTTTGCATCATAAACAGAATAAGTATTTGAGATACTGTTATCCCATACCTACACCCCATACTTCTGTAAAGACGGAAGGACGTCTGAAAAGACAAGTGATCAAAATCAATTACTACTGAATGGTTTAACATCAAGCTCTCTTTGATCAAGAACACAGCAGAGATTCATTCAATGATGGTCATCAGGATAATGAACCCACAACTTCTAGTGAAGTGAGTAGTGAAGATTTATGTGACAGACCACGGAATTGCTGATTTCTTTATCGATCCTAATCGAACTCAGTCGAGTCAATCACTGCAAACAAAGAGCAGAATACGAGTACACAGTGTCACGAAATCGTCACCTTCTCCGGTAAGACATAGTGTAACTAAACAAAAAGGAAAATCAACTCGAAATGAAGGCTTCCCAGACCTGCAGACTTTTATAATCATTATTTTCGTCTGAAAGACAATTTGACAGCTGTACATTGCGTGGCCAAAGAGAACATATGTGTGATATTGCTAAGTCTCTGCAAAACAGCCCCACCGTAGGTGACAGACGTAAAAATAACATTATTCTGTAATGAATTTAGATAAGGAGCTAACTCTTTGACCAGAAGGCGCGTACATACACTTGAAGAGGCAGTCAAGAAGATGCCATTTTATTTTATCGACAAACGTATTGGATACAGTAGTAATAAATATCTTGCTCTTATTTTCACAGTAACATCCCAGCTACGTGGAAGGCAGATCTGATAAAAAAAGAGCTTTTCTCGTATGGGGAGAAGAATCAACAAGCCACACTTCCAAAATGATTTTCTACAAGCCACAGCATGTTGTGGAATTTCTAGCCAATAGACGAAGATTGCTGCAACAGGAAGATGGTTTATGTGCTCACAGCGATAAGATAGAAAAATCGTCACTCATGCTGAAAATGCACAAAAAATGTATTCAAAGAACATGCTGAAATTATTTGTGAAGAGTATTACATCTGATGAGCGAATGTTCTGGTGTGTATCAGCAAATTTGACGGGTATTTATTCAACTCTCGAAAATAATGCCATAGTTTATAATTTTATATTTCACATTATACTAAAACAAAGGTCACAATATAATAATAAATACCTTCTTATCCATTCTGTGTCACCAAAACCTTCAAAATTTTACAATACAGTATTTCCTTTAATATCATTGAGCATTAATTTGAAGGTAGGGATCTGACAGACCTCCCAAATGCACTTTGCTAGCCCAAACACTCATGCACGCAAGGGTTAAAATCGAGATGCGTCCATGTGCTGACAGCGTAGAAACACAAGAGCATCTCTCAACGAGCATTTAACTTACCGACGAAAGAAGAAAATGTAGCGCAGGGAACATCAGGTTTCAGAGTCGTCTATAAATGAAATCAACACAAAATACAAAATGGATGAGTAAGATTGGATGAGAGAGGGATGTAAAGTAACTGAATCAGAAATGGAGGTAGTACAACCGGTTTGGATCTGTTACGTAATGATGCTCTGGCGTGTGATTTCATAACTGGCCAGACAGAGAACAGACGGCTGGAAATGTTTCTGTATTGTTTTCTGGAATGTGGGTTGTTGTGACAGGCTGATCTGTACAGTATCTGAGGTCTGGCTTAGTTTATGAGGTAAGGGATGGGATGTGAACTGACGAAGCCCACGAATGCAAAATCGCGAAAACAACAGCAATTCTTATTATGGCGCATACAATACGGTTGTTGGATTTCGTTAAGTGGTCTACGGTCACCGTTTTGATGATTTCATGGCTCAAATTATGCGAGTGACACTGGCAGATTCAAAATTTCGGAAAAGCCTAACGCTACTCACAGAATAGTTAAGTGTAATGTCGGAGAAATAAAAAGTAGTGGTGTAAACAGACAGTGTCAAAAAGAGAAACCGACTTATAGTACGGAAGAAAGGGTGGATAGGTCGAGTGGTCCTTGACCGTTCTCAAGGGCTCAAATAGGCATCAGTTGAGAAATTCTAAGACCACTCTCTTTAATATTCAGCAGCCTGACATAATCTGCAGATTGATGTACCGAATAGGCCAATGAAGTTTCGGCGCCAGGAAGGATAGAAAATAACGATTATTTATTTAATTTGCGTATACGATGTAGAAAAAAGAAACGTATTATTAAATTTGTAGGTGGTTTCGGGGTATTTAGCAAACAGAGCCGTCACCTCATAATGTTGCATCTTAATGGCCAGCAGAGTACATAAAATTATTGGTAACATATATTGACGGAAAAAATCACAATTTCGAAAATAATTAATATAAATGGAATTTCGGGAAGAAATTTGTGTATGTAAGTGATTGTGTATGCAAGTGATTAACATTCCAAGACCACAGGTGAATATAATCGCGAGATAAGAATTGCGAATGAGAAATGCTGGTACGTTAATAACCGGTGCAGCAACCATAATGTTGAATATAAGCGTGCAAACATGAATGCATTGTATTGCACAGGTGCCGGATATCAGTTTGTGGGAAGGTGTTCCAGGCCTGTTGCACCCGGTCAGGCAATACCGGCACGGTTAATGCTGGTTGTGAATGACGCTGAAGTGTCGTCCGATGATGTTCCATACGTGTTAGACTGCATACAGATGTAGTGATCGAGCAGGCTAAGGAAACATATCGACACTATGTAGAGCATGTTGGATGACAAGAGCGGTAAGTCGGCGAGCGTTATCATGTTGGAAAATATCACCTGGAGTGCCATTCATTAACGGCAGCACAACAGGTCAAATCGCCAACGTGACGTGCAAATTTGCAGTCAGCGTTCGTGGGATGACCACGGAAGTGCTCCTGTTATATGAAATCGCACTCCAGACCGTAAAGCCAGTTGTCGGTGCAGTGTGTCTAGGTTGCACACAGGTTCGTTCCAGGCACTCACCTGGCCTGTTCCTAACCAGCATATGGCCATCGCTGGCACCGAGGCAGAAACCGCTTTCATCAGGAAACACAACAGAGCTCCACGACTCCCCGCCCCTCCCCCCCCCCCCCCCCCCCCCCCCCCCCCGCCAATGAGCCTTCGCTTGATACCACTGAAAAGTCGCACACGGCGGTGGTTTGGGGTTAGCGGAATGCGCGCTACAGGGCGCCTGACTCGAAGCTGTCCTAGAAGTAACCGATTTGCAACAGTTCCTTGTGCCAACTGCAGATCACACTGATGTTGCATATGCAGTACTGTGCGGCATACCTAACACGATGACCTTCCGTCTCAGTACTGCCACGAAGCCATCCGATTCCCCGTCTTCTTGGGATCGTACGTTCTCGCGAGCACTGCTGCCAGCAATCATGTACAGTGGCTGCATTCCTACCAAGCCTTTATGTAATATCACAGAAGGAACATCCAGATTTGTCTACCCCTACTACAAAACTTCGCTCAAACTCAGTGAGGAGTTGGCAATAGCGTCTTTGCCGTCTAACATCAACACACCACATCCAGTCCCAAAGCTCACGACCCTTACAGCTTATATTTAAAGCACATGTGATTTGCATCGTCATAGTGGCGCTAATAGTGCCACCTTTATGAGACTGGCTCGAAATTTTAACAGACATCATCTTTCAGATGCAGAAACACTTCTACCATCATTCATTGATGTCGCACAACTCCTTGGTGTAGCGATTTTTTTCCGTCACAGTTTCTGAAAATAAGTTTCTTATTTGGACAGCTGATACTACGTACGTTCGTTGGAGTATTCTTTTTTTTTTAGCTTGCAGCAGAACTGTTCCTCCATAATTCGGATGAGAGAATATTGGGGCACGTGTATCATTTCGCGCCGCCCTTGGGTCGTGTGTTGGGGGTTGTCAACTGCCAAGGCGCCTAGAGGGTAGAACGGGATTTTCCGGGTGCAGCTGCGTCTCGCTCCCGCACCCCTGAAGAATAGTCTCCTAACTGGTATGGCCTGCTGCCTACAAGGACCGCTGTTCCATGTAAATGGCAGCGGAAATCCCTCTCCTCAAAATCATAGAAACAACTTCCTGTGAACTTGCTTCATTGGTTTTGATGGATTGAGCGCAATATTTTATTCTGGGTACATAGTTGAAAATTATCATCAGAAACGGGTAGTAACAGGTTTTGTGTAAGCTTTCGGAGATGAAGTTTACTTTTTGCTGACTTCTGATGTACTTTCTTGCTGACACTTCATCTCCTGATGTGAGAGGTACTGTCAGGCCAGTATTTAGTCTACGTATCAACAATGAAACGTTTAATCATTTTCAGAGGCAGTTAGCGTCAGAGAAATTCAGTAGGAACACAATGCTTACCATTACAAGAAGCCAAAAGTTAGCCAGAACGTCATCTCCAAAGCCACGTACTCATTGACAGAAACCATAAGCCACAGGCAACACCTCTGTGAACACACTGCTCCTCAAGCCATCTATATTGTTGTTGGAACAATTAGTTCAAATTTTATGACTGTTCTGTTCTATACATTTTTATACACAACTGTTATATAATACATCATATGTAGTAACATTTCGTTTCCTTTTTAGAAACATAGAAGCATTACTATAACGCCTATGAAAATTCTTATATTCTCAAGCGTCTTAAAAGCTTTTGTCACTGCTGGTATAGAATTCAAGCGGTAACTTCATTTCCAGTTTACGCGACTCACTTCCGCATTAGCAGAGAAGATGTTTGATGCAACAATACGAAAAATATACTCAACAAAACAGTTGCATAATGTTGCACAGTTTGTAAACGTGGAGCCGTATGAACATGATCCAAATAGCTCAATGAAAACGATACATTCCACTGACGCCGAGCTTTCACCTTGATCAGATATCCAATGCTTCCTCGCAATTTTTAAAGTAATATTTACTGTGATGTAATATGACCGTGCTTGATATATCATAATTATTGAAACCGACGAATCTAATGCTTATATCAACAGCAACTTCTTCTTTTCGGAAAAAAGGAATTAGTGGTGCTCGTGATTAGTCACGAAGGGATGCTGAGATGTCACTAACACATCCAAACCTAAAAAAAAATGAGATATGACCATTAAAAATAACAAAATATAACGTCATGTAGGATATTCCGAAAGCTTGGTATTGTGCTTTAAGAATGTGCTTCGGCATCGCTACATTTTCAACCGAAACAGGCTGTACAGTACGCTAAGCATTTCTTGTCAAAATTACCACAATCTGCTGCCTAAGATGTGTTGTTTCCGAAGATTAAACATCTATTACTGGCTTTGTGTGTAGAAGAAATAAAATAAATTGTACAATGTATGTCTCACTTCTCTCCATTGTTGAGTGCTGTACAAGCCGGATGTGTAAGAGTACTTATGTTGGACAGACAGGTAGGAATTTCCGTACGAGATCGAAAAACCACAAAGATCTGGCCAGTTCCAGGTCAGCCTTGATAATGCATGTGACTAAAAATCAACATCAGCTGCAGAAGGTTAGCGATAACTTAACTGTCTTACATACTGCAGAGATACTTAATGTCCTAGAAGAAAATAAAATCTTAAGAAATCTCCATTCCCATCCTCTTGCTACTATTAATGAACGCACTGACATGTGTCACAAAATATTTTAGCTAATTATGACTTAGTTCAGGCAGTTAAGGTGTGTATGTAACGTAATATTTTTCATTGTTTTTGGACGTACAGATTATCTTTCGTCCTAATGTTTTCATGGTTCTATCTACTTTCTGCTGTTACTTCCTGATTTTCCGGTTTAAACAGTTCGCCAGTCACATATCTGTTTCACGCGGTATCTGAGTTATAAGTCGTATATTCATGGCTTGCAAGTATTTATTATGAGATAGTTTTCCTGTTGGCGTTTCCAGTCGGATGGCGTGGGGGAACAGTTTTTATGGAATTTATGTAAGTAATTCCACACAACATATATTTCCTCTTCCCTTCTTTATTGCACCTTACATGTTCTATGTTTCTGTAGACTTTCTGTGTCCGGTCGTGATGTGGTTTTTTGGATTTTTCTAGAGCCCCCCCCCCCCCCCCCCCTTTTTCACTCTTTTGAAACGGAACTCCTGTTCCATGATAACTTTGGGATGAGGTTGAGTTCGGATGGTTAAGTGATTTTATTTGTAAGTAACGCCCTGTTCACTTTCTTGTTCTATTTTAAAAAATTTTAGCTATATATTCCTTATCTGTCATGTTTTTAAACTTGACGATCCCCTCCAATAGTAACACAATTTTATCATTACTACAGATTACACCAGATGATGGAATTTTTAGAGTTCTGAAACCGGTCGTGTATGCTGTATAAGACTGTTCATTCAGCAATTGTTATGGGGTTTCAACATTTTACAAAATGGGCCCTACTATTCTGTCTAGCATCTTAATGGATGTTCCAGATCGGCTCAGTGATTCGTTACCCCACTGAATCGTAATTGAAAATTATATTTGCACAATTACTAGCTATTAACTGCACTAGCTGAAGGTTTATGGTTGAATAAGAGAGAAACTTTGGGTACACATTCACGTAAACAAGTTACGTTTTAAGGTTGATTTGAGATTCCTCCAATAAAAGGCTACGAGTTCCAATGACTTAACGAGTAACAGGTATCTGCAAACGAACTGAATACAAAAAAAAACAATAAAAATGCATTAAGTTGGCATCAAAGAATAAAATATTGTGTATTTAAGAACAATTACAATTAGGGACGTATAAATGCAGATGCCAAATACGCACGACACTGGGCAGGGAATTTAGTTAACAACATTGTCAATAATACTGATAGGATTGTTCGGTATGGCGACCTTCATACCGTGCTCATGGTAAGTGTACAAATAAAAGTAAACGAACTTACTCCAGCAATTCGTACAGGGTCTAAGACTGTAGACAGACTAATCCGATAAAATAGTATTATTTCCTTTTCAGTATCTACTGAAGTTGTGCCTCAGCGGGGGGTACACTCATAACCAGTGAAAAAAGGTGGTAAATTTCTTTTTTCATTGAAGTCTCGGGATGTTCCTGTATCAAAGTTCGGTGTAATAAGAATATCGAACGAGCGCGGTTTAACGATGCAAGACATTTGAGGGAAGAGCTGAAGTTTCACGACAGCTATTCATTTAGGAAAAAGCTCAATACTTTTACGTCGGATAAGATATAGTTTAATCATATGTTTCCTAACCACATAAGCGTTAGGATGAAATTCCATGATTCTGTCTAGAGCATCTGGAATGTACTACTATCTTCTAGACACGTATCATGAAGGCACCATTGTATTCGTTTGAAACATGTGACATGTAAGAGCTTAAAACTATCGCTCTCCATGCAGAAATGACGGTGAAACGTTCGCTGAAGACTGGGCTGTGCATCCTGCAAAGATTACGGTACATTTTAGCTCAAATATATTATTGATAAAATATGTGAAATGAAACATCAATGACCTCCGATATCCGGCAATGTACTGTCATGCTCGCAAGTATCCGGACAAGCTGAATTGCGTTCTGCCTAATCTGCCTGCAGCCCACATAGCGTAACTGTCGTGCAGCTCTTCTAATCACTTGGTACGGGTATCACAGGGTACAGCCGTTTGACTATACAAAATGGGTACCACAAGTGACCATCAGAGAACAATGCTCTGTATGGCAGTATCTACTGATGTAATGAAATATCACGATACTACAAAGGAAACCGATTATTAGAGACAAGACAGTCCTTAACGCTTCTAAAGTCTAATTTATTGCAACGAGTGAGGTTTCTAAAATGTTACCATTCTGACTAGCATCTGAGACAACAAATTCCCGTAACTCTACCACTTTATCGTTCAGTAATCCTCACTCAAAACTAAATTCGTTTGCCAATAAGAGATTTTTCGAGAATGTCTGAAGAATAAAAATTCTATGATAATTCCAAGTATTTTTTCCAAATACCTATTAACCATCATTTACTTGGTAAGTGGTTTTGTATAATGTGGTTAATGAACTAACCAACTATTAACAGCGTCAAGCGGTCTATTGTCACTATCAAAAACTTACCATTAGTAATTTGCCTGTATTCATGATATGACATGGATCTATGTGCCGTTCGAAAGTCATCTATCGGTCTTGTTAGCTATCACATAGTAACATTGAAAATCGAAATTATCCATGAGCAGCTAGCTGTGCATGTGTTTAAACTTTAAAGGGCATGACGAGCTGTTTTTCTGTCGAACTGGATTCAAACCCAGCACCCATTTAGGCTTTGTAACTAAGCAAAGCTGTTGTACGTAAACGAGACACGGACGCCGCGGTCTTAGTATAAACAGACGTGATTTTAACTATATCAGTTACTAAATCTGAACCCGAAATTACGAGGGGAGTTCAGTAAGTAATGCAACACATATTTGTTTCTGAGACCAGGTTGGTTTTATTCAGGATTGCAATACTCCACATCATACTCCACTCTTTTGGTTACGAAATCATACTTTTCAACATTACCTCCATTCAATGCGAAGGTCATACGCCACTTTACTGGGATGACTTTTATGCCCGTTTGGTACCATTCTAATGGTCAGCGTCGGAGCCAGCGTCTGATCGTTGCTCCATGAGGGAGGACATCAAAGAGAATAAACCCTTCAAAGCCCCAGAACACCGTCCCCATGGCTGTAGCGGATCAGGGTGTAGCTTTTAACTTTTTCTTCGGAGAAGAGGTGCTGTGGCGCCACTCCATAGATTGTCGTCTTGTTTCCGGTTCGAAGAGATGAACGCATATTTCATCGCCTGTGATAATGTGCCAGAAAAAATTTTGACGATCAGCCTCGTAATGTGCAGGCAATTCCGCACAGACGGTCCTTCGTTGCTCTTTATGGTCTTCTGTTAGGCGGCAAGGAACCCAGGTGGCGCACACCTTTGAGTACCCCAACTCGTGGACGATTGTGTCAGCCTATCAGCAGGGACGTCCAGTTGTGCAGCGAGGTGTGTGAGTGTGACCCTCCGATCACCTCGAATGAGAGTGTCCGCCCGTTCCAACACTACAAGAGTCGCAACTGTGTGCGGCCGGCTGGCACGCGAGAGATCAGGAAGGTCTGCGCGACCTCGCTGCGATGATAACAGACGCCTCGCCCAACGACTCACCGTGCTTTTGTTCACTGCCAGGTCTCTGTATACATTCTGCAAGCTCCTATGAATGTCTGCGACGTTCTGATTTTCAGCCAAAAGAAAGTCAATGACAGCTCTCTGTCTATAACGCACCTCCGTTACAGATACAATTTTGAAGGCAACGTATAGCGCCACCATTTACAGCAACTTCATGAAACTACGGGGGCTGAGGCGCGAACATTCCATCACGTTCAACAACAAATTATTTTTTCGACCTAAATAGCCCAGAAAAAGTGTTATATCACTTACTGAACGCCCCTCGTACACGACGAAAATTAACGTACTAAACTAGGACTCCTATCCGGCAATTATTGTTCTTGTTAACCAAGCACGAAAATTTTTTTATTTAAGAAACCGTATTTTTCTCAAATAAAAAAACTGAATGTAAAAAAATCTTATAATACCTAGACGCAGTTTTCATTATACAACTAAAATTGCACTTCAGGCATTAAAAGTTTTTTTAACATTGAAAATAATTTATTTAATAAATTACCTTAAGACCGCTGTAAGGCTTCACTAAATATTGTTTCATCATAAGTAAAAAACTTGAAGTGACGTGACGTAAAGTTCAATCCCCATTGGACAACATAAGATCTCCCAGCAGAGGTTTCGAATCGTCGATGATTTAGAAGAAACATGACGCAGTCCAATAACTGACAAGATTTTACCTTCAATGACAACGGCGACGAAAGTCTGCAAACGTACATCAAGTTTACTGTTGGACGAGGCTTCGAACCCAGCACCGAAACGCATCGTTAACTAAACAGAATCAAATGTCAAACATCGAATTTTCTCAGGAATGGCGAGATGTCTGAAACTGAAATGACGATACAATCGAATTATTTTGCCCTCCCGAGATTCGAACCTAGTAGCTGTCGCCGTTGTTTTCTAGCTACAAGTGGACTTCAGATACAGTTTCTTTCACCAGTAGTGAGACGTGTACACGTTTGAACTAGAAATAACGTTACGAAGAGTTCAACACTGACGGGAATCAAATCATGGACACATCGTCGTTCACTACACACAAAGCGACGTTAACTATCGAACGCTTTTTCACTTGTACTTAGGAATGGCGTGTTTCAGCTTGAAATGGTGTCACGAAAAGTTCTGTGTTTCACAGGTAGTCGAAACCGAAAGATGCCTTTATTGCTTTTAACGCATGGAAAGTCGTTAAAAAATCCTTTTTTCCATCAACAGTTACTGTGCGGCTGGTCTCGGCGGAGGTTCGAGTCCTCCCTCCAGCATGAGTGTGTGAGTTTGTCCTTAGGATAATTTAGGTTAAGTAGTGTGTACGCTTAGGGACTAATGACCTTAGCAGTTAAGTCCCATAAGATTTCACACACATTTGAACATTTTTGAACCAACAGTTGGCTTGAAAAGACATAATAAAAACTTTTGTCCTATACGAGGATTATAATGTAAGTATGAACCTTGCTTGGAGGCCTTGAGGAGTTAGGAATCTTGAGCAAACAAGGAAATGATTGCATCGTCAAGAATGGATTAAATGCCGCGGATGGGAAGATCCGAATTCGAATCCCAGTCCAGAACCAATATATTCAAACCTAAAACTCAAATAAAAGAAGACGTAAGTGTCCTGTGATCTTACAAGGCGTTTGGTTCATTAACTAAAATAAGATTACTGGTGTCAGAGGGATTTCTGGTGACCGTGTTATGCAGCTGCTTCACCAAAGTGTTTAACCAAGCATTTTTGGGTCTCTGTACAGACCGTCAAAATGCCAAGGCTCATTAGAACAAAACCGGGAGCGTGCAGATGTAAACGTTTTTGCTGTGAAGACGATCGTACTTCAGTCATTTGTGAAATTAATGAAATGAAAGCCACAGTGACCTACGATGTTGCACATTTAGAGCTTGGAATGTTTGTTTGTTGTAAAATTCATCACAAAAGAAAGTGTCAAGCATTTTCTTCGCAGACTCACTCAGTTCTTCGGAGACGACGAGTTCTAGGTGTATTTTCATACAATAGACAGAGGGAACCGTTTTTATTTTCCAGACGTGTCAGATGAAGCTTCCTTGACTGTAAAAGACATTGCGAACGTAATTAATAGGACTTACAATCAAAATCTTTGGTAATGATAACTTTGAAATTTTGAATTTTTGCTTCTACATCTACATACATACTCTGTAATACACCATACGGTGCGTGGCGGAGGGTACATCGTACCACAAAATGGTTCAAATGGCTCTGAGGACTATGGGACTTAACATCTGAGGTCATCAGTCCCCTAGAACCTAACTAACCTAAGGACATCACACACATCCATGCCCGAAGCAGGATTCGAACCTTCGACCGTAGCAGTTGCGCGGTTCCAGACTGAAGCGCCTACAACCGCTCGGCCACCGTGGCCGGCCTCGTACCACAACTAGCATCTTCTCTCCTTGTTCCACTCCCAAACAGAACGAGGGAAAAATGACTCCCTATATGCCTCTGTACGAGCCCTAATCTCTCTTATCTTATCTTTGTGGTCTTTCCGTGAAATATAAGTTGGCGGCAGTAAAATTGTACTGCAGTCAGCCTCAAATGCTGGTTCTCTAAATTTCCTCAGTACGATTCACGAAAAGAACGCTTCTTTTGCTTTAGAGACTCCCACCCGAGTTCCTGAAGCATTTCCGTAACACTCGCATGATGATCAAACCTACCAGTAACAAATCTAGCATCCCACCTCTGAATTGCTTCTATGTCCTCCCTCAATCCGACCTGATAGGGATTCCAAACGCTCGAGCAGTACTCAAGAATAGGTCGTATTAGTGTTTTATAAGCGGTCTCCTTTACAGATGAACCACATCTTCCCAAAATTCTACCAATGAACCGAAGACGACTATCCGCCTTCCCCACAACTGCCATTACATGCTTGTCCCACTTCATATCGCTCTGCAATGTTACGCATAAATATTTAATCGACGTGACTGTGTCAAGCGCTACACTACTAATGGAGTATTCAGGCATTACGGGATTCTTTTTCTTATTCATCTGCATTAATTTACATTTACCTATATTTAGAGTTAGCTGCCATTCTTTACACCAATCACAAATCCTGTCCAGGTCATCTTGTATCCTCCTACAGTCACTCAACGACGACACCTTCCCATACACCACAGCATCATCAGCAAACAGCCGCACATTGCTATCCACCCCATCCAAAAGATCATTTATGTAGATAGAAAACAACAGCGGACGTACCATACTTCCCTGGGACACTCCAGTTGATACCCTCACCTCACCTCCGATGATTGTACCTTTCTGCTTAGTTTTATTTGTAACTATCTTCATATTACGATGTTTAATACTAATGTGTAAATTGTTTTCAATGATTTAACTTTTTGTTTAATTTTTTGCGGATTTCTCCTGATTTTGACACAGCTGGCAAAACTGCTCAGGTAACTTTGCTAAATGTGTTTTTCATTTTTTTTTGCGTAAATACAAAATAAGTTGTCACCTGTCCACGTATTGCGAAACTAGATATCAAGACTAATATTTTAGGATGGTTTCAAAATTTTTTTTTTCATTATTAGGTAACAAAACAGACAAAAGCAAAAAATGTGACAAAGTTATCCTTGTCTGTGATAATTGTTTGCGTAATAGGAGGACCTGAACTCCCGTAATTACTCTGCAAAAACTGCTGCTGCTACAGTTTCAAAACTGAAATGACGATGACTGAGATAAGGCCTTGCGATTAAGTGGTGTGGTCGAGGATGGCGAACCGCGAGGCGGCTCCGGCTGTGCTGGGGGCATTGTCTCCGCGACGCGAGAGAAATGGCGTCCGGCGGCGGCGTGATTAGGCAGCTCTTGGCGTGCAGGCCGCATTGTGCGCTATTGTGGCTGCAGCCGTGGGACCGCCAACGGGCGCGCCACGCTCACTGCACCTTTTCTTACGCCTGACCGTTCCGTTTCGTTCGCCTATTCTCCATTGTCTCCGCGGCCGCGCTCTTGCAGGCGATATGTGACAGCGCCTAGACCCCGCCGCTGCCGGAACAGCCCGGGCAGACCTGCAGGCGCCGAGCCTCTGCAGTCCCACCCAGAGCCAAAACCTGATTTGACTTTGTTTCCCCACATCAGCTGCAGTGCGTCGGCTTCTCACACTTCCTGCAGCACCATCCTGAGAGAAATGGGAAAGTGATACCCCAATCTGTACCTGAACCTCTTGGGAAACAAGCCATTCATTCACCAAATCGGAGTCTGCTGTAGAAAAATCTACTTTTACATACAGCATGTTCCAAAATGGATCAAGTATTTCTACAGGAGGTAGATCAAAAGTTCCTATAATTATTTACATCGAAACCAATGACTGTTGAGATATGGGCCGTCTTGCTCGTGAGCATTCGGTGGTGTAGGCCGTCATTAGAGATGGCAGAGTAAACTACCACAACACATACATATGATCAGTTTCAAATCGTCGAGCAGTCATGGAGCTGAGCCATCAGTATTGGTACGCATACGACAGCATGCGCTACCTAATCTGTTCCAAAACGCTGCGCATTAAAGCAGGATTTTTCCTTAGCTCACACCTTGGGTTTTTAGCGGCTGGTCCCGCCGGAGGTTCGAGCCCTCCCTCGGGCATGGGTGTGTGTGTTTGTCCTTAGGATAATTTAGGGAGCAATTTTTCCGCTGGAAGAAATTGTCGTTGACAGACTCAAAGGGTCATACATTGTACCAAAGAAATTAACAGATGCTGTGTACCACCGCGCGATGAATTCCCAATGATCTGGAATCGTTACCCTTGCAGAACGACAAGGAGTGTGGTTTACCAAAGAAATTAACAGATGCTGTGTACCACCGCGTGATGAATTACCAATGATCTAGAATTGTTACCCTTGCAGAAGGAGTGTGGTTTACGCAAAACGGACACCGCTCCATTTTCTTAATGATCTTGTCACAGTCTCTCATCGCATTGTTTCAGGGGCAGAGGAGGTAGGGTAGCATGGCCTTTCCGTTCACCGGACCTGAAATCGTCGGGTTTTTGGCTATGGTTTACGCCCAGCTCACCAAACACGTGCAGACGTTAAGGGAGTGTGTGACCAATGCATATGACGTAGACCGAATGGAGCCGGGTGTATCTAAAAGAGTAAGTGACTCACTGGAAAGAAGGTCTGAAGGATGTGTCAGAATGCGAGGTAACCACATGCGCACTGCCTACAGTGTCTACTTGTACGTAAAAGATGGGGATAAGAGAACAGACTGGCCCCATATCTCAACGTATATTGGTTTCCGGGCATTTAATTCAAAGGGAACTTTTCTTGATCAATACTATCTCCTGCAGGAATATGTGACACTTTTCCTAAACGCCCAGTACGTATTCCGCATACCTCTCTACAATGTACGGCGGACGGTACCTCTCGTCAAAATTAGCGATGCTCCCGCCCTATTCCATTCAGGTACTGAGCGAGCGATAAATAAATGAATAGATGCATCTCCACGCGCCCTAATCCCTGTTACCTTGTACTCACGATCCCTACACGACATATACTGTATGATGGCGTCAGCAGAATCATTGCAGTGTCTTTTTCGCGTGCACGTTCTCTATATTTATGCAGCAGTTAAAACGTCTTTCTGCCAGGTATTCTCAGTTACACTGTTGTGTCAAAAGCCATTGGATAAGCACATATACAGATGACGGTAGTATCGCATACACAAGGTATAAAAGAGCAGTGCATTGGCGGAGTTGTCATTTGTACTCAGGTGATTCACGTGAAAAGGTTTCCGATGTGACTGTGGCCACACGACGAGAATTAACAGTCCGGAATAGTAGTAGGAGCTAGACGCATGGGACAGTCCATTTCGGACATCTTTAAGGAATTCAGTATTCCGAGATCCACATCGTCAAGAGTGTGCGAGACTACCAAATTTCAGGCGTTACCCCTCAACACTGACAATACAGTGGCCGACGCCTTCACTTAACAACCGAGAGCAGTGGCGTTTTCGTAGATCTATCAGTGGTGACAGGCAATCACCGATGGGTGAAATAACAGAAAACATCAGTGTGGAACGTATGGGGAACGTATCCGTTAGGACAGTGCAGAGAAATTTGATGTTAATGAGCCATGGCAGCAGACGACCGACGCGAGTGCCTTTGCTAACAGCACAACATTGCCTGCTGCCTCTCCTGGGCTCGTGACTATGGTCTAACCAGACGAGTCCCGATTTCAGTTGGAGTGTAGTGCCGACCCCACGAAGCCATGGTCCCAAGTCGTCAATAAGGTACTGTGCAAGCTGATGGTGGCTCCATAGTGGTGTGCGCTCTGTTTACATGGAACAGAGAGGGTCATTTGGTCCAGCTGAGCCCATCATTAACCAGAAATGCTGAAGTTCGTCTACATGGTGACCATTTGCACCCACTCATGAAACTTTCATGGATGACAATGCGCCATGTCATCAGTCCACAGGCGCGATTGATTTCGAGAACATTCTGTACTGTTCGCGCGAATAATTTGACACCCAGACCACCCGACATGAATACCATTGACCATTTATGGGATATAATCGAGAGGTCAGTTCGTGCAAGATATCCTGCACTGGCAATATTCTCGCAATCATGGTCGACTATAGAAGCAGCATTGCTCAATATTTCTGCAGGGGACTTCCAAAGACTTGTTGAGTCCATGCTACGTCAAGTTGCTGCACTACGCTGGACAAAAGGAGGTCCATCGCGATATTGGTAAGTTTCCCGCGACTTTTGTCACCTCGGTGTAAGTTCCCACAGAATTTCTCTTACACTGTCATATGAGCTGAGCCATCCTGTTACGATCCTACCAGTGCGTCTCTGAAATCATTTGGCGTCTATTGTCATCCCTACGTGATTCTAACTCCAAATACTGGAACACTATTCTAGAATTGTCGCACTAGTCACTTGTACGTAATTTTCTCTAGAGGTGCCCTATACTTACCTCCAACCTTAAGTTTTCTTGTATAGATTGTATAGGGTGTCCCAAAAATAGTGTACCCATTTGAAATTCAAATGAAGCGCTTAATTTATTAATTATAAACTTTTCGTCTGTTGCAGGTTGTTGCTGTGACCTTGGAGATTAACCATGAACAGATGTAGTAATAAACAATAGGCTGATATAGTTGAACTGTACTTCAGACATGGACTTAATGTTGTGCAAGCCCAACGGGTACAATAAACAAAATTTATGGTTTGTACTGCACCATCAAAACACGTCATAAGAAGACACGTGAATCAGTTCTCTGACACTGCCGATAGCCTCTGATGTGGACATCGAAAATCCTCGTGGAACGTAGCGGTCACTGTCAACGCCCGCGCTTCAAGCCAAGCAGTCCCCAAAAGTCACTTCGTTATCGATCTCAAGAACATGGCATACCCAAAGAATATTAACAGCTATATCAATCACATATTTCTACAAAATTCAGATTTTCAAAAAAAATCGTGCCTAGTAACTTGACGAAACGATTGAAACTTTCAAATGAATTTCTCTTATTGGCAGAACAACCCAATTGCGACAAGAAATTTATCTTGATCCCAGTACCTTTGTCAGTAAACAGAACTGCAGCATTCGGACCACGAACCAGCCAGAAATTATCCACGTAAGATCTCTCCACGAACAACATGTTACAATGTGGTTTAGGATAATGTTACATTTTGTGTTTGGCCCTTTCTTTTTTGAAAATGCAGGAGGGATGACTGTCGCTGTGAATGGTGAACGTTACCGTTACACTTTTCTAAGACCACTATTCGATATGGAAAATAGTGAACTATGGTTTCAGAAAGATGTTGCAACCTAGAATACCGCTCTACAAACCATCACACTTCTTCAAGAAATGTTTCCTGTTCGGGTCATGTCTCGTACTGGAAACATTAGCTGGACGCCGATGTAGCAGGATCTCTCGGCACCTAATTTGTTTCATGTGGTTTTGTCAAGGACAGTATCAACAGGAATAAACCACGGACACGTGCAAACCTCAAGGGTAACATTAGCTTGATTATTTTCACAATAGGCCTTGCAGAAGATGATCCAACGTGTCGAGCTACGGATTCATTATTGACAAAATGTGAGTAGTGAGCGTATGCCTAATACTTTTTTATTCACAGATAAACCCCTGACTATAGGTCGTAACCAGCCATGAACATGTCAGTTGTAACACCATTTTACAAGAATTATCTTTTGTTAGCACCAATATGTAGAGGATGTGACGTGCTGAAAATGTCCATCACTAATCTTGTAATGAAATACTATCGGGTTCTTTCTCGTTGTTAAAGGCATTGTCTTGCATTATTCCACATGAAATGGCGTCACTAGAAACAAGTAGCACGACCATATTAGATATCTGTATAAATGTTATGGTGTGAACCGCGATATTTAGAATAAAAAAGTGAAATTCCTATGCGGTTTTTGCCGAGTTTTGCACTTTTTTTGTTCTACCGATTTGTGTTCTAACAGTTATCTACTTAAGTCATCCAGCCATCCATTTATTAATTATAGTCCTATAAAATATGAGGTTCCAACTCCTACTGAGGAATGAGGACGCAACTACCATTCTTAATTCTGGTTCCTGCAGGCACTCACAGTTTGGATTCCAGAAGAGTTGCTTGACTGAGAATGCGATTTATACATTCATTCATCAAACAGGACAAGCCTTAAATAATAATATATCGCCAGCAGGTATTTTTTGTGATCGTTCCAAGGTGTTTGATTGCGTAGATCATATTAATCTCTTAGGAAAAACACAAATTTTATGGAGTTGATGGTTTTACACACAGCTGGTCTGAATCCTACTTAAGAAACATAATGCAAAAGATTGTGCTGAATAATTCAGGCCATGCCAGAAACAATTTGAAAAAGCATATTACTGAGTTTCTCAAACAATTAAGTTCACCTACTTTTGGTCTTCGTATAACTGCTTATCTTGGAAACAAACGTATCAACTACCTGACGTATCCTGCACGTTTCCACTCAATAACGTCTTACAGAATAATTACCGGGGCAACTCATCACTTAGAAAAAATTATTGATTACACAAAAGCGAGCAATAAGAATAACACGTGGTATTCGCCTACCGATGTCATGTAGATATCTCTACAAGGAGCTAGGCATTTTAATTGCGCCGTCGCAATAGGTATATTCGCTAATGAAATCCGTCATAAATAGTCCATCACATTTTGAGAAGAATAGAGAAGAACAGGAAAAAATTACCTTTAATAACCATTATTAAAGCTGTCCGTGGCTCAGAAAGGAGTTCAATATGCACAAACGAAAGTTTTTTTATCATTTACCCAATAACATTAAATGTCTGACAGATAGTGAAGCAAGTTTTGAGTTTAATGTAAAATCATTTCCCCTGAAGAACTCCTTCAATTATATTCACGAATTTCTGCTTAAAAACTGGCAGCCAGTAATATATATTAGTGTTAGCATTAATGAACACACTATATATAATGTAAAGTGATTCGTTTCGTTCTGATAACAGCATCGTTCAATTGATTTACGGAATATGTAGCTAACAGACTCGGCACTTCATCCTCCCTACACACACGTAGTTTATTAAAACTGCTTGATTGCTATAGGAACAGGATTCGTAGCTGATGTGGTTAACGCAACACTATTATGACGTCACTTCACTCCAATGCAGTCCAGACAGAACTCTGTAGACAAGGAATTTTCGTTAGCATTGTTTCATAGTAGAGAAAAATTGATTGGGGGAGGGGGGGAGGGCGGGGTAAGGCTGCGTAGTGTAGTTCAGGATTGCCACACCGTGCGCAAGTGCTATATTTTAAATCCCAAACCTTGGACTGTGTTGTGGAACGAGCGCACGTGAAGCTCTTGGACTTGATTCGTTGATCGGATGGAGACGTTAAGCTTGCTATTCTGTGCCCCTGGGTGCTATTCGTGAGGAGTAGGCCGTGCAGCACACCTGGTTTCACCCTTCCCCTTATTTTCATTCCACCCTCATTCATGACAATACACACACAATACTACACTGCACGAACTAATCACCGCCATCCACACGATAAACATATTCACAATGCGAGACGGATGAAGGCAACGGTGAACCACCTCAACTAGCTCCTTGCCCTGGAGAGCACTGGTGGCTTCTTGTTCCCAACAGTCATTGTCGGACTCTTTCTGACAAACGTAGCTCACTCCCTCGAAGCAATCGATAGCCTGTTCTGTTTAACGCCTTGATTAAGAAACTGACACGGAAGACACAGACTTCCAGTTACCGAGCAGGCATCCAGATATATTATTTCCCTTGGTCTGTCTAATTCACTTCTGGTGGAAATTCCGATGGTACGAGGATGCCAGACTTGAAAGTACGACACTCTTGAAATATGCCCTGCATGATGAACTGGAACTGACATCGCAAATCGTTCTGACTTGCCCAAAAATATCATGCCAAAGAACGCAACAGGAGGAAAGTACGTAAGTTAATACGATTTCACTCTCACTAAAAATTACTCTTATCGTATAGTAGTATTTTATTTCTGCGCAAGATCCCGAATGTGAAGCTTTCAGGACAGATTTTAACTTATCTTCAGTTCTAAGAATTTAAAATGCTTGAATTCACTGATTATTCGATTACTTTGTGTCAGTAAAATTTCACTTCTACAAGAGCCCTGAGTGAAGACCTGTGTGTTTTATTGCAGTTAAGCGTCAAAACGTTGTCTGTAATCCTCAATCTAGTGCTCTCCACGACCCTACTCGCTAAACCATTTACACTATATTCCACATTTTTCATAATGCCATTTCTGCCATCATCAATTAGAATTTTTTCAGTCATTTGCTATTTTAGAGATAGGTATTTGATGTATATTTTAAAAAATGGGATCGGAATGGAGAACTGCATAATCCCCACTTACAGCACCTCAATTCCCTATTTTATAGACGTGAAATAGTCCGCCCTCGGTAGCTGAGTGGTCAGCGCGACAGAGTGTCAATCATAAGAGACGGCACGGTAGCTCAGCGTGTTCGGTCAGAGGGCTGAGTCAAGGAATCAACGATCAACTTGAACGGATGTGTTGTGACGTCCGCCCAGACCAAACGCAACGTTTACATTTTATTTAGACATTAAATAATCCACTGTTCAAGTTTACCTACAATTCCATGACGTCCCAACTTATGCAAAAGTATAGTATGGTTCTCTTAATGAAATGCTTTTGTTAAAGAAGATATCTACCACCACATTTTCGTTTAGCACTGTAAGTGTCTCAAACAGAAAAGAACACAGCGCTTTATCTAAACTGCAGAGACCTATAGACGCCACTATAAGGGTAACAGTCAAACCAGGAATCCTCGGCCGTAGACGATTTCCGTAGTACAGCAACAAATATGCAGCGCCATGTGTTACACCTACCCACGTCCGTTGAATCAAGCAGTGTACTTTACTTCAGCATTGCTAATTACATTTGTTACGAGCTACATACTGTGGTAATTACGTCTAAAGGTTACTACCGTTGTAGTAGTTGGAGCAGATGCTAAATCATTGGCAGGAGAGACACCGAAAGAAAAGTGTAACATATATGAGGGTTGGAACTTTAATAGTGGCAACTATTTATTTACAAAAAATGGCTCTGAGCACTACGGGGCTCAACTGCTGAGGTCATTAGTCCCCTAGAACTTAGAACTAGTTAAACCTAACTAACCTAAGGACATCACAAACAACCATGCCCGGGGCAGGATTCGAACCTGCGACCGTAGCGGTCTTGCGGTTCCAGACTGCAGCGCCTTTAACCGCACGGCCACTTCGGCCGGCATTTATTTACAGCTCGTACAAAATAGATACGTGTTTCAAAGTTTTACTGACCTTCAAAGTAGTCACCAGCATTGTGTATAACCCGTTGCCAGCGATGTGGAAGTCGTAGGATACTCTTAGCAGTGCCAGCTGTGTTGACAGAGCGGCAGCGGTCTATTACCCGACGAATTTGTAGCAGTTCTGAAGCGAATGCTGCGAAGTGTTTCCTTCAGTTGAGAAGTTGAGCTGAACTCACGAGGGCCTAAGTCAGAGGAGTGCAATAGGTGGTATAGCACTCAGCAGCTCCATCAGTGAAACAAATAAGGAATAGCTTGCACTGTACGTGCTTCAACATTGTCCTGCAAAATGGCGGTCAGATCCTGCAGAAAGTGTCATCACTTCTGTCTCTAAGCTGGTCGTAGGTTCTGTTCCAAAAATGAACAGCATAGAGACAGAAGTGATGACACTTTCTGCTGACCATCATTTTGCAGGACAATGCTCAAGCACGTACACTGCAAGCTGTTACTGATTTGTTTCACTGATGGAGCTGCTGAGTGCTATACCACCTATTGCACTCCTCTGACTTAAGCCCTAGTGAGTTCAACTCGATTTCTAAACTGAAGAAAACACTTCAAGGCATTCGCTTCAGAACTGCTA
The DNA here is from genome assembly GCF_021461395.2 of Schistocerca americana. Lineage (NCBI taxonomy): Eukaryota > Metazoa > Arthropoda > Insecta > Orthoptera > Acrididae > Schistocerca > Schistocerca americana. Next base: position 408,842,548 of record NC_060125.1, read on the forward strand.
CAAATTCGTCGGGCAATATACCGCGCCGCTCTAACTGTCAACACAGCTGGCACTGCTAAGGGTATCCTACGACTTCCACGTCGCTGGCAACAGATTATACACAAAGCTGGTGACAACTTTGAAGATCAGTAACTCTTTGAAACACGTATCTATTTTATGCGAGGCGTAAATAAATAGTTGCCACTATTAAAGTTCCCATCCTCGTAAATAATGTACATTTCAAGTGCACTTCAATTCAGATCATAGTTGCAATGATTGTTTGTTGCTTGGATGCAAATGTAGTACCTAATAGAGTGATTATCTTCATGCCACACAGTAGGCTCAGAAGTATGAAAGAAGAAAAAGGAAGGAAGATTAGGGTTTAATGTCTCATTGACATCAAGGTCATTAGAGACGGAACACAAGCTCGGAATGTTCCGAGGACAGGGAAGGAAATCGGTCGTACCCTTTCAAAGAAACCATCTCGGCGTTTGCGTGGAGCGATTTAAACAAATCACGGAAAAATCAAATCAGGATGGCCGAATGCGGATTTGAACTGCCGTCGTCACGAATGTGACTCCAGCGCGCTAACGACTGCACCTCTACGCGCAGTTGGAAGAACAAACCACATTATTCAATATTTTTGTTCGGCTGGGGCTCGTCTGTGGACGTAGGAGGCTATTTAAATCATTGTCTACCCGGTGTCCACACGTGCTAGCGGCTAGTAAGAGGAGAGGCAGCAGAAACAACCAATATGAGAACTGGTTCGCATGCGTAGGACTCCTTGATGATTGCGGTTGACAAGATCAAAAATTTTTTCAGTTTTCTGACATACTGCATATTTGTATTTTCAGTAGTGTATTCAGGACACGGTAACTTCCTCTTTCGGCATTTCGGTTTAGAACCTCTCAGCATTTGTCAAGGCGAATCCGTGAATGACTTCTGAATCAGAACGCTTGCCTATTCGTCGATACGCCAAAAACACGTGACTCAAATATTCTTCAGCCGAACAAATCTTCGGTGGCTGAGCATTTTATTTTCACTGCATCTTCCACAGGTTACGACAACGTTCTGGCGCCGGCCACATCCTTATCCTTCGCGATTCTAAGAGCAAAGAGGTCACGAAAATTCTGTATTTATGGGTTCTCTAGTGGCTTGTGTTAGACTTATAATCGTCCAGTGATCTCTGTCCTACCCGGATGCAGAAACTTGGTCTCTCAGCATACAACTTCAACCTGCCTGCAGATTCCTATCTGAATTGGCGCTAATGTGTTTACGCATAAAAATTCCATTGGTATGTACGTCACTAAGTATTTCTTACTTATTTCTGGTTACGATCTGTAACGGTATTTGAGGCATGGGAGAGATCAGCACCTTACTCAGTACTTCGTCATTTGGCTACCATATAACCAGAACAGTTCTTTATTTCACATACTCTAAGAACTAAGAAATCTTTCTTGTGATTTAATTTTTGCAAATGGTAACAGAAAACTGTACTAAATCATTAAATTGTAACTGTGAAGGAGCGTTCACTCTGTATGTCTTGCAGGAAATTGGCAAGTACTTGCAACACTATCCCTGAAAATCTGTTTCGTAGTACACGTCTCTCTGTTGACAGGGTAGACACTGATAACAGCCAGAAGTGAGGCTTATCTTACAATTAATTTGAACCACTATAACAGTATTATTGCACATTTATTATGCCGCATTCGGTTTCGTTCAATGAACATCCTCAGCAGACACTGCCAACAGTTTTCATAACAAACCCCTCACAGAACTGTGCCAGCGTCATGGCTCAAGATATTGTCTTACGGACCGTTACAGACAATTAGACTTCTTGTCGTGATATTAGCACAATTGTGCAAGGGTTTGTTGTAAAGACTTTACACAGTGTGACCCGACAATGAACACTGAACGAGACTGGTCGTTATATAATAAATGTACATTAATGCAGGTGTGGTTGTTTTTATCAGTATTAACAAGAATCAGCTGTGGAGAGCAAGATGATCAAGGGAAAAATTATTTTATTTCAGTGTAGTCTTGAGAGAAGTATGTTGTCACCTTTTCAGTACGTGTATCCATGATACTCAGTGCTTACATGCATGTTCGTGCTGGTATGCAAGGCATCACTTTATAAATCAAGTGTATTGAGACGTACTTCGCGTTTGACCGAAAATTAGATGCCCTAGCACATATTAATATGTGTTCTTAAAGACTTCTGTCGCAGTAATTTCGTAATTTTTGTCAACAGTAGTTGTACGTGTGAACAAATGTTGTTAACTTTGGTCAAGAATAGCTTGCAATGTTTGAGACACTTCATTTTACGAATTACAAGCAATGTTTGTCTAACATAGTATCCAACTGATCGATTCTTTTGAGTAACCATAAGTCAAATTAAGGAGTATTAGTTTTAAAATCTGTAAGTTTCAGGATAAACTCTATATTTGAATCGATATAGCATACTCCTCAATCGTTCATTTAGTTCTTCTCCAAAGATCTGGAATATTCGATATATTAGATTCACGAGAGCACAGTTTCTGAAAGAAGCTACTTCCGCTTTCCAGTGACACTTCGTTGTCGCCATGTTGTACTTAGATAAGAAATAAATAACGAGGTTGTTTGGTCAACGCGCGCTAATAGTTGGAGCTCGACATCCAGTTTGGCTAGAGATCGCTGTACACGCTACTTGCGACATTTTTTCTTCGACAAACATATTACACCTGCTACTCTGGTGCTGAGTCACCTAAACTGTGATGCATGCGCCCATATATCACAAAACTATATGGTTGTATGGCAAATAGCTCAGTTGGTAAACAATGAGATGCCAGAAAAACTAGCTTTTGATTAAAACGCAGACTATGCTCATTCAGTGTTTGATAATGAGAACATTTAGTGGCTTCCAACAAACGTTAACCATAATTTAAAACCCTCCTCTTTTCTCGCTTACATGTTTGACGTCAAGTATTTAAGACATTAACTCATTCCTAATCAAACGTTTGGAGATGTTTCGCATATGGGAGTTCCACTCTCTAAAGAATCGGGGGTGGAGTTTTACTGGTACGTCTGTAGTTATAAAAACTTAAGATATAACTGTAACTACTGTATCTTCCGTTACGTCACACTTCTGATGTTCCAGCGTCGTAGGATAACTGTAAGGAGAGGAATGTAAGAATCCGGAAAGATCATGTATCTTACCTGTATCTGTGACGAAATTCAGTCGAAGTCAGTATTCCCGAACAAAAGCACACGTCACACGTAAAGCTGTAGCGGCTGTGCTAAATTCATCCTCTTTAAACTCCAGAAAACAAATTTAAGAGAAGAAGTGTCATTTAGTCGTCTTAGCCTAGCGGAGATAAAGAGTGATACGTAGGGTGTACGAGGTCAATGGGAAAAGTGACATCTCTGAGGAAGTATTTTAATCATTTTAAACTTTGTCAACATATCACTGTAACTGGTTTTCAGCGTTTTACCTACCTTCACGTCTCAGGAATAGCCTCATGGCAACGAACTGTACAAAATACAGGAAAAATTTTATTTTTCCGCCTTCGATGCACCGAAGCGTACTAGAATGAGTATATGTGCAGATACTACACACAAGACTATGTTTCAACATAATCAGCATTTTAATTGAAACATTTGTCGTAATGGTGTACCATCTTTCATATCCCCTCCGCAAATATTTTGTCCTCTTATTTGTCCAGTGATGCCGTCATGATGAAATGCTGTTCTAAATGTTCTGTTAAGTTATGAAAGAAGTGGCAACTGAGAAAAGATTTCTACTTCTAAACTCACTGACACTATTGATTAACAAAGAAACCATGATAAAGCACTCCGTCTTCAGGCCAAAAGTGGCTCATCGGCACCATCCAACCGCCGTATCATCCTCAGCTGAAGATGCGGACAGGAGGGGCGTGTGGTCGGCACACCACTCTTCCGGTTGTTATGACCGTTTTATATGACCGGAGCCGCTACTATTCGGTCGATTAGCTCCCCAATTGACATCACGAGGCTGAGTGCACCCCGATAAACTGCAACAGCGCATGGCGGGCCGGATGGTCACCCATCCAAATGCCGGCCACGCCCGACAGCGCTTAGTTTCGCTGATCTGACGGGAATCGGTGTACCTACTGCGGCACGGCCGTTGCCGAGAAACCACGATAAGCTGTTACAAAATATTTTTGGAGTTTTTATACTTTTGTGTTCTGTTACTATACATAAAGGGCAGATTTCAAACGAGAAAGGTGATTAACGCTCTCCATGGCAATAAATAAATGGAAAATAAAATTCCCCATTTGTGTTACTATATTATCCGTAGCTTGTTTATAACTGTTGAAGGTAACGTCTATGAAACTACAATGAAGCTACAAAAACGCGTATTTTTGTCACCAAACGGGTTTCGTTTAATTGAAATAAACATCATCAGTGGTGGTATTTTACGTTCGATATTCAAATCAAGAAATCTACACTGCTGAAAATTAATGCGTTGTATGAAAGGAGACTGAAGCTTTCACAGCTCTGTCCTCTGGAAGATGACAACAATTCCTCACACCCAATATTGTTTTACAGACTAAAGGAAAATGCATTACGTATGATAAACATGCTTCATATCTGCCGGGAGCGACAGACGAGTGGAAAATTGGAGAGTACTGATCTGGTTCACACGTCGAGTTCAGACACTACAACAGATGGCGCGCTCTTCACAAAAGCTCGGATCCAGGTTAGAGCACCCGTCCAGCACACAGCTCTAACTTATCTCAAGAAATCAGTGTGTCTACTTCGCTATAAAGTAAAAACATAAAATCCCTACCTGCGATAACTATCCAAGATACCATAGCAAACTCAGAGTGATGGTACAGTTTCAGTAGCTGGCAGCTGAAAGGAGGAGAAAAGAATAAAAAGGACCTACATTAAGGTAACTTCGATAACTCTCGGCGAAGAGAGTATATTCAAAATCGAGAGGTTCCAAATGACCAGTTCTCAAAAATAGCGGTACTTTTTTTTTTTTCGAGAAAATATTCATTAACTGTATTTGGTGCCCCTCCTAAAAGTCGTCAGGTGCATTTTCTCTGATGTTTCGATAGATATTTGCCATATCGTTACTGCAATACGTAGCTGGAGACAGCCCAATCAAATACTGCTCATCACGTCAACAAACAAAATGATTTTTAAAATGAAACTGTAAAAATTGGAAACTGGTAGTAACGTCTTATGGTACCAAACTGCTGAGGTCATCGGTCCCTAAGGTTACGCACTACTTAATCTAACTTACACTATTTTACGCTAAGGACAACACACACACCCATGCCCGATGGAGGACTCGAACTTCCGACGGAGGGAGCCGCGAGAACCGTGACAAGACGCCAGAGACCGTGCGACTACCCCACGCGGCTGAACAGCATTGTACATGTCCATCCGATAGGGCCGTCCCAGATTACTCTAATACGATATTTGTTTCATCGATATGTCTTCACAGGAACACTAAAACACGAAGAACAACCAGTACTCCAGTAGCGACTGAGTAGCACTGCTGCACTTGGGACCGTTCTGACGAATGGGATCGTACAGTTCCGCTCTACAAATCATTTTGTTTGCCACGGAAGCGAACCGACGATTTCCGTCGGCACAGGGTGTCGCATGAAAGGCGTGAGGAGCAGCGTTTTTTTTTGTGCTAACTCCAGCTACCCATAGCTAAAACGAAACTGTAAAGCCTGCCAAAACACCGTAGAAAATGTCGCTGACAACAATTAGGATGGACGCACTCCATATCTTTGAATGTGATGGTGATTATGTTACTTACGGCAGTACTTCTTCACAGTCTCTAGCATCGGTTAGCTAGCTGTCACCGAGTGAACATAATACGAGCTTTGGAAATATTGGACAGCTGTGTGATAGGATTGATAACTTCCTAGCAAAAAAATGGCTCTGAGCACTATGGGCCTTAACTTCTGAGGTCATCAGTCCCCTAAAACTTAGAACTACTTAAACCCAACTAACCTAAGGACATCACACACATCTATGCCCGAGGCAGGATTCGAACCTGCGACCGTAGCGGTCGCGCGGTTCCAGACTGTAGCGCCTAGAACCGCTCGGCCACCCCGGCCGGCGAACTTCCTAGCAGATAACACTTAGGACGTAGTTATATAATGGAGAGAAAAGGAACTTAAAGTAACTTCGGGTATGCTCCAAGAGTATTAAAGAGCATGTAATTTTAAAGGTCGATGTCATTTCCAACAGGTTGTTAGTTTAAATGAGTAATTTATCAAGCACTGCTACCTAGCTTCGAGAGTGTGTTCTTTCTAGAGTCCACTAATGGATCTGAACACACATCATCCTCTTAAATGTATAACAAAAATCGTATTCCATACACAGTTACCCATAGCATGGTCGTCGATGGATACGACCTTGGAACAAGTATCCGCAAATCAAGCATATACAACTATTTGCAGTTGGGCTGTAGGTGTTGAAAGTTGTGTTTATGAGAATCAGCACACTCTCCAAACTAGCAAGTAGTGATTAATTAAGTGCTCGTCTATATTACTGAACGGATTAAACGGTAACGTGGTCAGCCAGTCCTACTGCAAGATGCTTGCTTAACGCCTTCCAGTGGCAACAAAACTTGATTTTCAGATTTCGTATAGTTATTTATCGAATTTAAAGCATTAAAATTCTGTCACACTGTTCTCATTAAGAAAGATAATCTTAGTTAAAGGTTTAGTTAGAAAGTGTGTGTTTGTGTTGAAGCAGCACAACGCACGGCGTGCAAATTACCTAACTATATTCATCCAGAATTTGAAATTCTAAGCAGTTAGTGACGGTCAACGAACTTTACGCACAATTTTACATCTTTCAAAACTTTTTCTCGCTGACACCTACCGCAAAATAACGGAAAGAAAACAGCTTATTGCTTACTACATTTTCGCTGTTCGTGCATAAAACTGCATCTCAGGAATGACGTTTTACTTTATAATTTCTTTACTACTAACTCCATTCGTAAACACTTTTTAGACAATATCTAGTTATAGCAATGAATATGCTTGTGAATTATGTCATTGCACGCTACATAATTCAGGAAATGTGACTTCGTAAACACTGACATTTATGCAACAATTAATTCCACTTAAAAATGAGCGCGAAGTGCCCAGAATCTAATCGTCCAGAGTTTGATAAAGATAGTACTTAGCTACTTCCAACAAATTTTAAACATAATTATGGTTTTGCACCTTCAACCCATAAAGGTTTTCGCTATGGTCGCAGGTTCGAATCCTGCCTCGGGCATGGATGTGTGTGATGTCCTTAGGTTAGTTAGGTTTAAGTAGTTCTAGTGATGACGTCAGAAGTTAAGTCCCATAGTTCTCAGAGCCATTTGAACCATAAAGGTTTTACATTCTTCAGGTCAAATATTTAACACAGTAACTCATCTCGAAAATAGACGTTTGAAGCTGTTTTACACATGAAACTTCAATGCTCTAAAGACTATGGCGTGGGGTGACTGGTTTAAACCAACAGACTGTTGAAGTGATAGCGTTCTTTAAATTTATCGATCAAATTCACGATATATTTCAATGATCTGATCGACAAAGTTGTAAGCTTCGGTGCAGACATTTGCCACTGATAGTCTTCTATATATTGGTTTCACAAACCCAGGCTACTGAAGCGAAGTGAAGGAGGCGCTACAGAGGACAGAAGTTTGGTGCGGGGAGCGGCAACTAAGACTCTACAAAAGTAACGTATTGCCCCCGAACAGGCATTGAGTTAGTAATTGATGGCACGACTGGTAACTGATCACTGGAAACGAAACAGTAAAAATATCGAATATGCGTTCCGACCGCCTTAGAGTGAAATGACTAAATTAAATTTATTCGGAACTGTGAATAAGAATAGCAGTCAGCTGTATAAGGAAATGACGACAATGAAAATTTGTTCCCGACCGGGACTCGAACCCAGACTTCCCGCTTTACGCGAGGAATCGCCTTAATGGCTTTGGCTATCCGTGTACGACTTACGGCCAGACCCAAATCTCCATATGACGAAGGAACGACGCAACTGCGAATGTATTGCTTGTATCTCGTAACGACTGCAGTCGCCGCGGTTCATATACCTTCAGACAGGCATGCAGTTCCGAAGGAACATTGCACACAAGGCACTGCAACAACATATGACTGGTTGTAAGAACAACAGATATTATCCTGACATGCATTAGAAGAGTCCTCAGGAAACGTAATTCTCCCGTGAAAGAGGTAGCCTATAAAACAATCGTACGATCTGTTCTTGAGTAATGCTCGTCTGTTTGAGACCATTACCGGGTATGATTAACAGAGGACTTAGAGATGATCCAAAGAAAGGTGGCAAGTTTCTTCACAGAGTCGCTTAGTGAGCGAGAGTAGCGAGTAGCACAAGACAGGAGTTGTGAATCACGGAGGGATTAACTGATGCAATTCAGAGAACACAATTTGCAAGAACAGTCCAGCAAAATGCACGTCGCGGAATGACCATGACGGCAAAACCGGAGACATTCGAACCCGTACGGAGGCTTAAGGACAATCTTTTTTCCCCGTGAACCATTATCGAATGGAACAGGAAAGTTGGAAAAATGTTAGAAAGTGTCTTGTGATACATCGATATATGTGATCCTCGCTCGTTATTTGTCTTTCAGACAAAGCAATACACCCCTCAACGAAATGTACGAGTATCTTTGTTTGTAAAACTCTGTATTATATTTCTTTCTTGCATTACTTTCAGGAATAAATTACATTTATCTCTGAACTTATGTCATATCTACCACTTACTTCAGAAGTTGCACAGCAAACGATACCAAAATGTTTCAACTAACGTCGATAATTGGTAGCAACCAACGTAAGAATTTTCATCTGAAGCAATTGCCACAGTGCACTAAAGCCAGTACAAGAAGGGAAGGAAACAAACTACAGAGTTTGAACCTAATACGATATCTCAGAATGATTAAAACAAAATCCAGCGCCTCTTCAGTAGTAAAATATCCCTGCTAATAATTCCTTTGTATTCATACAGAGAACCCACGAGGAGCGTTGTTCCGTTGTTCTCAATATATGAGGGAAAAACTACGATGACGTTACGATAAATTCAGCTGTTGTTCCAAAAGCTCGCCAACCTGTGGTGCACTGTCATAAAAAGAATTTCATAGCTTTCAAAAGAAAAGAAAATTGTTGTTCAATATTTTAGTGAATAAAATACCGCTTTCAAATGTGTTTAAGAACTGCTCTTTATAATTCGGCTCTAGAGTCAGTACTGGAGTTGCTCCTCTTGCAAAGGAGCCCAACGCAACATTTCAAGGAATGGGGCTGCATACCACTTCACGTAATATTTGAAAAAAATATCATCCTTAACAACGGTTTTACGACCAAACATCATTTAATACATATAATTAAGTGACACGAGCATCAAGGATGCTGAACATCGTCACACTTAAGACAAGCAGAAAAGTACTAGTCCTTGTCTACAATCTCACTTTCCAAATGCAGAACACTTTACCTCGAAAAAGATACAATATTTTGCACGTTTCGCTTCTTTAATACTGATACAACACAAAAGGAAAAAAAACTGAAGCAGATTAGGGGTAGATGTATAATCTTCAACAATAATAATGCATCATTAACATCGAATTTTCTCCTATAACAAGGAAAAATGTTCATTTCAAGCATAGCATGGTAGGTGCAGAAGAAGATTCTGTAAGCCTCTGAAAAGTGGTGCCACAATTTGTTGAGAAGTAAGAGGTCAGACAATGTACAAAGTGAAGCAGTAGAAAGAGCTGACTAACGAGGAAATCACGATTTGAGGTCACGCAGTGCAGCAAATTTGCTTTGTAGGAAATAAAATAAATTCAAAAATGCTGGAACAACAAAGCGTTTCGTTGCAAACTGGCGCAGATAAAGAAATCCTTCACCGGTTAAACACACATATCAGAATCAACATTAAGAAACTTTAAACTTTTTATCTAAGTGTACGCTTAATCCACAACATTGGTGAAATGAAACTTGGATAGACAGAAAACGGGAAAATTAACTGAAAATGTTTTAAGCATAATGCCACAAGAGAAAGTTGAAAATTATTTGTACAGACCATATAGGATATGAAGACAGCTTATCGAAACGCCAGCCAGATGAAAGAACAGATTAGCTGGAGAGAGTCTGAAGGTTCATGATAAGTTTAAGTTGCACTCCAAGTAGCAGTTGGGCTAAAGAGACAGAAAAATATTATAATATGCCACAGGGACTAAGGAGGACGTTCGGGCGCAGTAGATAAGGTGGAGGTAAAAATATTGGTTGGAAATGGGAAGAGATTCGGGAATACAAAAAGTGCCGAAACACTGAACGATGACTTGAGAAAAGAGAGTTCTTCGCATACTTTTTTCAAAATGAATTTTTCGTAAGTAAAGGCTCAGGTGATATAATAGTACACAGAGCGCAACAACTGAAACGATTGTCAATCAATTCAAGACGTTATAATGGTCCTTACAAGAGGGAGAACAGCAAATTTGTATTGTGATCAACTCACTGACTACGTACAACCGAAGCTTCTGTATAGGAGATGATGTTGCGATAGCGTTTTATAGGTTTCAGATATAAAGCGTAAGTAAATTGTAAATAAACAATGATCAGGTGCACTAGGACGTAAGGGCGCAATGAGCAAACAACACGCACCAGTCGCCGATATGAATGTGTTGAAGACCACAAGCATATCCTGCCTACAAAGAGCTTACAAGATTTATAAATGAGCGCTGTTAGTCAATACTCATTTCATCTAAACACCGAATATGACGTAAATCTGTGACGAGTAATACTCTACGTTTATCATTTTGAGCACAGCACTTCCTTCGGTGCAAAAAAAAAGAGCATTAGTTTTTCAGGCAGATAAATGGGTTACATGAAGCTTGTAATGGAAATTACATCAAGCGAAAATGTTTGTTCAAGTTCAGTGAAATGTTTGTGCAGTGACTCGCAGTGAGACCTGAATTATTAGTGCAACAGTATTTTGATTTCATCAGCTGGCTTGTTTACAAGTGTGTGCATGTGGAAGAACGTTGACCACAACACTTAATTCCTGATGAAGCTCGGTAAGTAGCTGCATACCTGTTTGCCTGAAGTCAGTAAATTATATTTTCACGTTGTGCTCACTTATCAAATATCGTAATAACAATCCGTGTGGGAATAAAACTGCTAGCATCACTATAACTTTGTAGTTGAACACTTGTACGAAGTTATTTTTTATCTCCTTTGTGCATAACAAAGTCTCAGTTCAGTTTTTCGTTACCTTATGTTTGTGAATACTTTGCAGTCCATTGCTGTTAATTATTTATCATATGTCGATAACGTTATGTAGGGGGCGATCAGAAAGTTTCCCATCGAAGATCACACTAATCCCCTGCCTATATGTTGGTGGTTATATACCTGCATCTGAGTCGCGCTGGGTTGCATATACGCTGCAGAACGACCTATAACGGAAACTTTTTGATCACCCTTTATATATTATCAGCATGTTCTCAACATACAATGAATAGAAGACTAGATCATAAAAAACACGTCTGCAAATGAACCTTGACCACGGTTCCACTAGGGGCGGCCTGGTAGCAGCCGAGTTAATGCTCATCAGAATTGTTCTAAAGGCGTTAAGCAATAAAAATTATATTTTAATAAGATAAAAATTTATGAATTAATGACACTACGAAGGTATGGTTATGATAGAGGCTCATACTAATTGCAACCAAGAAATTAGGATGAGGATGGTTTTGCAGAGAATGTTGCATGAAAAAAGATGTGGCATCTGTTAAGGGTAAGGAACTGACTCTTGGGATATAGAAATTAGATGACTCGTGTTTCAGTTGGCCAGAAAGAAAGTTGGTGAATCTTTCATTCGGGAAAGGGCGTTTGGAGTGCGTTGTAGTTATCTCATGGACTCAGAGAAGGACGGGGTTCACATTACCCTTGGAAAAGACGATATGAAAGAAAGATGGGATGCGCTGATAATAGAAAACATCATTTGCCTACCCATATAATTGTTCACGCAACGAAGCAATTGGTTAACTGCCGAAAACCGTATTGCAGTAGCACATTATTCGCGAGTAATAAAATGAAAAATTAGTAAATCGGAGTCGTTCGGCAGGGGTGCGATGCGGATATCACATAAATGAACAGGAAGTTAAAAGATTCTTCTTAATAATAAAGAACAAAAATGTAATGTCCGAATACGTTTTCATAGGCAGGTAAGTCTTGACAGTGCCCTTCAAGGCAGCCCCTCGTCCTGTAAACAGGTTTTCTTGTTGCAGAAACGGAACTGCTGCCACATGCCCTTCGGAACGCGGAGCACACTTTTCACTGCGGTGCCAGATGCCAGTTACAAATGTAACTACTACGGAAATAATAACATTTTCGGCATGTGAAAGAAATCTCACATGGCTTAAAAAATCATCACATTCGGTAATATTTCCCGATGTTCCTATTTAAGTATCTATGTAAGATTATTAAACTGGCGGAACAAAATCAGCAAGAGAAAAGCTGTATCAATAAGTATTATCAAAGCATTATCCACTCTGAAACTGCGGTACTTGACTAGTGTTAAATCTTAAATGAAAAGAAAAATAGGAGAGAAAACTTCTCACGAAATTTTTCTTTACCACGAAGAAAAAATGGGGTTGAGATGATGACATCACAAGAAATTATAAAGCTAATGAAACATCAAGAGATAATTAGAGAATAATAATTACTATTTTACAATCACTTTCAAAGAATGGATAATAACAGTTTTTTAAAAAGATCTAAGCTTTGCCTTACGGGTGCAGAAGAAAGGAAAAAAAACTTCCAGAACAGATGAGATACTAGGATAAAACGAAGAGAAATGTTCTCATCATTATATACTAGAAAAAGGAAAATTTAGGCCCCACATATTCCTGAACATTTATGTGAAAATCATCAAGCGAAATGGCGCAGCGGTAAGACAATAGATTAGCATTCTGAAAGGTAGAAGTTCAAATCCCAACCGGGCTATCCACATCCAGGTTTTACCAAGATTTCCGAAGTGTAGGCCTCGATGACTCGTCTTGGCTTGCCTTCTTTCCCTACTTGTTCCTAGACCGAGCTTGTGCTCCACTAACCATGTCGTCGACGAGATGTCAAACCCTAATCTACCTTATTACCTTTCTTTTGTATGCCAATCGCACTTCAGTACGGACAATACTTTTCCTGTTAATTTAGGACCATGAAACTAAGTACTTGCTACGTGCTGTAAATCAGATTTCAATTTCGGTGGTTGCGCGTGACACCTCTTAAAAAAAAGGTTGCGTTTCACGTTTCTCGGTCGCGCCTACGGCCCTGTGGCGGCCACAGGGAGGGACAGGATGTGAGGAATTGGAGCTGTCCCCGCCCATGACACCGGCCTGAGTGTATCAAGGTCAAAGCAATAGACACCAGCGCGGTTTCAACGAGCACATTTCAGACTACGCCTCGATACCCAAAGCTACGCTACGAATCCACTGGTCATGACGCGCTACGTGAAGGCATTCGGGATCATTTCTTCGCTCATACAGACATTTTTATGTATAAAGTATTGAATTAGGAACGTGATTTCTGGCGAAAGAAATCCATATTAAAATTAAACGTCTTAATAATAATGAAAACACTGACGAAAGGGCTAACATGGTAGGTCAGAGCGTGACTGTTGACATGAAGGACAATGAAAGCTTACCTATGTGAAAAAAATTTTGTTGGTAGTATCTACCAGATGTGCAAAATATATAAGACAGATACCCTCAGCCTACAAGAAAAATGCAATAATTCCACTTCCAAAGATACGAGGCAATGACATGTGTCAAAATTACCGAACTGTCAATTTGTAGGAGGAGATATGTGTTTAACGTACTATCAGTTTAATAAGTCATACTGACAAGAATGGAAAAACTGGTAGAAATCGACCTCAGGGAAAATCAGTTCGTACTCCAGGTAGATACAGGAACATGTAAGATAGTACTGACTCTATGATTTACAGGTATCTTACAAGGTACGTTGAAGAAAGGCAAGCCAAAGTTCATAGCATTTGTAGATTTGCCGAAAAATGTTGTCAGTGTTGACTGGAATTCACTCTTTGAAATTCTGAAGTTATCAAAAGGCTATCTAAAAATTGTACAGAAATCAGACAGCGGTTATAAAAGGCGAAGCCCACGAAACAGAAGCAGTGGCAAAGAAGGGAATGAGACAGGGTTTAGTCTGTCCACAATGTTATTTAATCTTTGCATTGAGCAAGCAGTAAAGGAAACCAAGGAGAAATTTGGAAATGGAATTAAAGTTTAGGAAGAAGAAATAAAAACTTTGAGCTTTGCTGATGACACTGTAGTTCTGTCAAAGGAAGAGCGATAACACCGAATGGATAGTGTAAATCAGAAAAATTAAACAAAAGTAAAACAAGTATGACGGAATGTAGTCGCATGAAATCAGTCGATGTTGAGGGGATTAGATAGGAAATGAGACACAAAAGGCAGCTAGTGTGTTTTGCTTTCTGGGCAGAAAAATAACTGGTGATGGGCAAAGTAGAGGAAACAAAATGCATACCGACGAAAACAAAGAAAGCGTTTCTGAAGAAACAAATTTGCTAACACCGAATATAAATTTGAGTGTTATGGAGTCTTTTCTGAAGGTATTAGTCTGAGTGTAGGTTTCTAAGGAAGTTAAACGTGAAAGATAATCATTTTAGACAATAAGTCGATAGAGGCTTCTGGAATGTGATGTTACAGAAGAATCACATATATGGCATAACTTGACTAAAATGTGGAATATGTTAACAGAACACAGCCTGAGTCTTCAAGATATCGTCTGTCGTAGTGGTGGGAAATATTCATGTTGGGTAACGGGGGGTGGCGAGCTGTAAAGGGGGGTCAAGGACTGAATACAGGAAACAGATTCAAAATGGATGAACGTTGCAGTAGTTTGGAGGTGAGAAATTTAATTACAGCCAATGATTAACAACATGCTTACTGCTGTTTTCTCAGCGTAAACAAATTTGCCTAACAGCTATATACCTCATTGTCCAGTTCATTCATAGTGCAATCGATTTCACAATCATGTAACTCAAACGTAAGGGAACTGCTAGAGAGGCATGATGGAATCAAGTTACACCAGGCAGCTATCTTCGTAGGCTTTGGCCGCCGCAGTAAGTTTTCATAAACTTTTTCTGCGTTGCCGTTCGAATCATATCGCAAAAAATAAGCCAGCGTTACCACCACTACTGAAAGCTGTCTTCATCGGGGTATGTATATTAGAGTTAGAGCTACATCGCCGCAGTAGTATTGTACACCAGGACGAAAACTATGCCACTACTGGTGAAAATATCTTTTTTTTTTCTTCAATATGACGCCGCCTACAACTCAGATGAATTGTATGTAAACTGACAGCATGTGACTACGGCAAGTGCCTGAAGACAGAATACCATGAAATGAATAGAACAATAGATAATACAGTTGTTATGAAAACTGCTTGTAGAGTGAAATCTTTCCAACAGCTGACAACCACTTACTCAGCACTCCTTTCTATAATGTAAGGGTTCTAAGTATTATTGATGCTTTACGATTTTATTCATGGCTGTTATTTTATAAGCAACTGTGGTATAATTTTTTTTATTCAGAATAAAATACAGTTGTCAGAAGAATAATTGGAATTCTTCACTTAACCGGTTTTCTACAAAATTTAGGAAAGTATAAAGCATTAGACCATGGCCACACAAGCAGGTAAAGTACAAAAACCGTATTAAAAAATACAGTATTTGTTTAACAGATGTCAGTACCTTCGTGAATGAAGCATAATGCATTGCGTAATACACATGGTGTATCCACAGATAGATAACGTAGACTAAATTAATCACGCTTATGTACAGTGTCAGGTTAGTGCGCTAGCAGCAAGAAGCATGTATGTAATAGCATATAAAACGTATGACTAAGACATATGATAACGAAATTATACATTAGACAAAATATTTAAAGGCCAATCAAGGTAAAAATAAAGTTTAAGTTAAAAGATCTTGAAAACGCTGGTATAGAATTTTACACTTGGTTCGCGGTTGAACCTTTTTATATAATGTATAACTAACTTTTTATATGCCTTAGTTACACTTTTTATATGCTTTTACATAGTTCCTTGATGTTAGCGCACCAAGTTGACTCTGTACATAAGTGAGTTTAATTCACTCTCAGTTATCAATATGTGGGTATAATAATCGCATACAGTGCGTATATTTTGCGATATGTCACTGCGCTATGCTTCACTGACGAACGTATTGACGCCTGTTTTGTGAATATTGAGTAAGTTTTTGTAACACGTTTCTTGTACTTTACATACAAGTATAATCATGTTATAATTATTTGTATTTTCCTAAATTGTGTAGACTTTGGAAGATGACACATTAATCTGTTGAAACCTACTAAGTGAAATAAATATTCCAACTGCACAACTGACGACCGAATTTTATTCTGAAAAAAGTCTCATTTAAACATTTGCTCTCGTTTTCAATCGCTGTAAGGTTGATGGTCCGTCTGTGGTCAATGATGTGCGTCTATAAGCTAGTCAGTATCATGTATGCTAACTCCGTCATAAACTTACATGTTAATTATAACGATATCCACTTTTCAGCGTGAGCAGCAAACAAAAGCACTAAACGCGGTAAGTGAGAATTTTCGACAGGTCGAGTAAGACACTATTTCATGCCCTCCGATGGAAATACGTGACAGATTGCTCTTTGCAGTTCTCTGTTGTCGTATTTATGAACACTGTCTTACGTAGTAACGTAGTCGAAAATTAATATTGCATTGAAATATTACAAAAACGAAAAATATCATTGTAGATAAACGTAAATCACACTGCGTCGTAGAAAATGGTTTTTTAGAGAAAAGCGTTTTTAAAACCATTAAGCACTGCTGCGAACACAAGATGTGAGGAATGAACTTACGAAGAAGGGAAAGAAAATATAAAAAGGTAAACACAACATAAGCCAGACGAATAAACGACGTGATATATGGATGTTACTTGAAAAAAGAGAAAGGAAAGTAACTGGCGCTATCTTATTAGACAAGGAAAGGAAAATACTACTACCAGGCAACTCAGCTGTACCGAGATATAAAATGAAAAATTCCAAGTATTGCAACATGTCTTCACACTCTTGAAGTTCAACCATATTTTGCACTTTGACAAACAGTACCTTAACTGTTAAAAGCGAATGGGAAAATAAACACGCTAAATTCGTAATAGAATAAAAGCTAATATCGCAAAAAACGTCCAGATTACAGAATAATAAATGTAATGTTTTCTCTGATTTCTATATGCTTTCAAAAGTTCCGACTATATGTCGTAGAATGTACGAGCTGTGGTATCTTTTAAGTGCTACCGAAAACAAATTCTACTGCGATACGATATGAAGCAAATTATCTGAAAGGAACCTCTAAAAGCTCTCTATATTTAATACCGATCAAATCCGTGCATACTTGGCGAATGTTGTCTCTGTATAATAGATATTATTAAACTGTGTTCACCAAAATCGAATCAAGAGAAGTCGAGCGACTTATCTCCCAGATGATACTTCTAATGGGGTTGTTATAGCCCTTAGTATCGTGATAATACTAATTGGAAACGGTTAGCCGATGAATTATAATTACCAATGGACTAAACATGGTATAAAATATTCGTTTTCATATTGCTGTTTTTTAAGGATTGATGTTAATTTAGAATACTGTCAGCATTTGCCTCTGTAAGCACCAAAAAGAACCATAAAGCTTTCGCACAGTCAAGCGGAATTTCATATAAGACTCTTGTTGTTACGTTTTAATGTGAGGCAACTGATTTACACGAAGTCAGTGTGTACTACAATTAATGTCAACCACACAACACTAATACTGATCTATGCAAGATTTATTTTTAAACATGCGATATTTAGATGGTGGTATTCCTCTCGCCAGAAAACTTTCCAAATACTTCTAGCAACGAAGATTTCTCCCTGAAATTTCGAGTATCCGTCAATGTTCGCCTTTACTTTATTCGTCGCTTACAAAAAGTAAATCCTCTCGTAAGTGCTAGCGTTGAAAGTAATTAAATCAAAATTGTGATAAAACTGTATCTTCCGTAAAAACCCAATATAACATTTTACATGGGATTAAACACAGGAATTAAAATACGTAAAGAAATCTCCCGCGCACTTTGAGCAACAAAAGGCATTACAAACCGTGCTGTATAGCACTCACTCTCTTTAAAGTTTATCTGAACAAAAATCTTAAGGAATGGATGAAAAAGTGCAACGTATGCACGTAGACATTTATGGGGATTACCCGTCGAGCTTACTCTTGGGCAACGATCAAATAACATGGGTTGCAAACGACTATGATATAGAGTACATAATGAAGAAAATCTTATAAATATGCAATAAGGCCCGATTACGAATATTTTTTTCTAACACAAAATATATCTCTACAGGACGCAAACAACATAACATTATCATAGGTGGAAATACTACTGAGGTATGCCAAAAGTATAAATATCTCAGAGTTATCATCTCTGACCAGGGTTCCAGAAGACAGAAAATAAGCCGGTAGACAAGGCAAGGTAAACAACGAATCAACAGGCTTAAATTTCATCCTTCGGTGAGATAAGCTAAGAAAGAGACAAAAAATTTTACATGAATCAAAAATATAAAGCATTTGTTTACGTGGAGGTGAATCCTGGAAAATGACAAAACAAGACAGAAGATGTGGAGCCATGCGTATGGATTTTTTGAGAAGTTGTCGAATTTCGAGGCAAGAGAAATGCCCAAATAAAAAGTCAGGAAGCGAATGAAAATTCCCATGTATATCATCGAAGAAGTGGAGAAACGACGATTATAAAGGTATGGACATGTGATGAGGCTCTGCCCACTTTATGCGTACCTTCTCATCTGAGAGTTAGGCTCTCACGCACAACACCCGCAGAACCACGGTCTAGGGGTGTAAAACTGTTTTTTTTTTTTTTTTTTTTTTAAGTTTCGGATGAACTTATAAATCATGTAAATAGAAACTCGTCTATATTTAAAACGAATTTAACATTCTAAGACACCTGAAACGATGATGCGTTAAGAACTACATCGTCGCTACCACTGACAAACAGAAATACCCTGTCGATTTTTATTTTATTCATATTTATAATCAGTATTTTTGACACTGATAGTGCAGTTTCGGCACAACATTTCAGAAATGTAATAGTGCTTATTTTTTACACTGAAAGACGACCTCATCCCAAAAACACAAAACCGATACAAGACACTTCGTTTCAAGAAGATAAAACACTTCATCATACCTACCTAGAAACACAGACCAGACAAAATCTACTAATGGGAACGTCAAAATGAGCACTATCTAGAAAATATAAAAATAAATATTGGCTACTTCTAGTAACACATGGACAAATAAGTACGACGGCGAATAGGAAGCCACTTATTCTGCACTCTCTAGCACTGCTTTAACATGAGTGAGTGCCGAAGCAACTCCGTAAAATAAAACAGCAGCCAAATAGCACACGTTACTCCAACTTCTATCCACACCTGTTCCACTGAGAAATTAGAGTCCGGCATGAAATTTCCTTATTTAATTTTACTCTCCGAGGAATTAATTACCTGGTAAAATCCTCAACACAGAGGACATACTTCATTCGTGCAGGGAATGAACTAGGAACGTCAAGAAGAGTGGTTATTACCGTAGCAACGTATTGAGCATCAGTTTCAAAGAACAGTCCACAAAATGGATACAACGAAACTAAGCAACGTTACCATAAGTAAATTTAATCTCACTGAACTGTACTGACTCTACAGTAGAGACTGTGAGCAGCCTAGCAAAAGACAGAACGGATCATAGCGCCAGGAATTAAATCAAGGATACTATCATTAAAATGCAGATATTTTGTTGAAAATCACCAAAGTATGTTAAATATTTCCGTCTCATGATAAAGTTACAGCGTATTTGCAAAAATCTCTCTTCATCACCAGAGTGACGTGTTCCTTCAACGTAGCATCATAAGTGTGTGCAGTACAGACCAGTTTCATTAACGACTTATTCTTTCCCAAAATATTTTGCTATTCCTTAATGCAACTAAATTTTCCTGTGTTGTCTTCAGTTTTTCTCTGGTTACATCTTAAAACTCAGGTTAACGAACGACCTAGACAAATGGTCTTTCAACGAAATAGAATTCTTTTCGTATTTGGCAGTAAGGGCATCCATGTCTTTCTAGTCCCTACCAGTGTCATCTTAGAAAAACATTGATAATTGCACACTCATATTTCATTACTTTCTACATCAAGTAGATTTTTGGTAATCACTCTCGTCACTACAGCTGAAGAACAGAGGAAATGTGAAAATACCTGATCCTGATTAATCAGTGGGAAAACTTCCTGTCGTGCTTGGTACTTTTAACAGTAGGAGAGGTATTAAAGGCATTTACCAGTAGGATAACATAGTTATTGTCTGAAATGTAAGATGTGTTCACAGACCATGTAGAAATCTCGGTTCTTAAGTTGATGGGTACGTTCATCATCACCAATCCATATAGATTACCGCAGAATATGCGTTTTCGAAGTAGTACCATTTTCCCCAAATATCGTGACGTCTCTTTTTTCCAATCGAAATTACAGATAATCCGGAAAAAATGTGTATAGCAGCAAGTGTTATAAAATTTATAGATAACCGATAGCATATTTTAAGCTCGAACACTTCTGTTAAAATGAAGCTCTTGAATCACAGGCATAAGCTGAACATGAACCGAAGAGGTCTTTATTTACCAGCAGGCTTCAGTCTTTAAGGATACTCCCTTTAAAGAAGCTGCAATAATTCCTTTGAATGATTGCTACCAAAAGAGCTAAATTATCATAACAGCCAACGAGCAAAATGAGGCGTTGAAAGATGGAAGCTTTTAAATGGGAGGTTTTTCTTTAAATTCAGATGTTTAGTAAATTAAGAATATTTTTGAGTACGTACTATCAGGAAATAAGTCAATGCTGCGTACTGTGCTTGTAGAAATTAGACGTAAATATCACTTGCAGTATCTTACATTTCAGAAACCACAGAAGATGAAATATGATGTACTGTAAAGATATATCGAGTCAGTAACGAAATGCATCCATCTGCTGTAGAATCAGATGGGTCAGCATGCTGTCGACTGAAGGGAACATAGCTACTTCGACGAGTTGCTACATTTCCATTATTTTAGAACGCACTTTGTGGATAATCTGCAAGGAAACAGCCCTGCGGCTGTTTTGTTGCCGCTCTCCAATACACGAAGAAACTTGTTATAAAGACTAAATTCTTTTGTGGTACTGATAGTAATAATTAGGAGAAGTTTTACCTGTGCATGCAACTTATTAAAAAGACTAAATTCTTTTGTGGTCAGTAATACTTGAGAGAGGTTTTACTCATGCATAGTTTGTCTAACGTTTACCTCTGTTTCAACGAAATATTTACTAAAATAAATCTTCTATTGGAAGGTTGCTCAAGGAAAAGACAGCCAAGGAAGCAAAGTAAAATCTTTCGAGAACAACTACTAGCATTATGTGTCACGAGTCTCCACTGCATTTGGTTCCACACTGTTATCCTCTTGCAGGTCTGAATACGAGGCGAGCCTCGCCATCGTGTACGCCGATTTCTGAAGCATATCTGTGACTTACACTCAACGTTTCGACATCATTTTCTTTGACTCTCATCAGTAAATTTCATTTGGGTATGGAATATATTCCACTATGTTGATTTGCTTATGTTGGGATGAGAAAACTGTTTTGCTAATAGTACAAATTGGGAAAGCGCACAATTAGTAATTACGAGGTAAATCCTTTGATGGGATTCGGCGAGTCAGCTCAGCAAGTAGATCCAAATTCTTCAGATCACAGGTTGTATAACAGCTTTTTACCATGGAGAATCACGAGAAGAAGAATTTTGAGATTCAGGCACTTCCACTAGAGCAGCAGTATCCAATAATGGCAGCACAAGACCTCTTATCAGATTTTCTCCCCTCGGGAGACGTAACAAAGTAACACTTCGTTGTTCAAAAACAGCTGAACCGAGTAATCCAGTTGTCGACAGTTGAGAAGTCGATGACTGCGTGTTTTCTCCACAGACGTCGAATTTTCATGTCGTTTATATAAAAAAATCGCTATACTGAAATCACAGCACTGTCGCAAAACCACTAAAGATACCTGTATGTCACAAGTGAGTGACGCTCATTCGTCACAAACTTTATCTCCACAGTAAACTGGAAAGTAACACATTGTTGTTCACAAATGATGAAACAAATTATCTGAGTGATGACGTCGTGAAAATAATGTCCATCCGGTTCCTCTTCTTTTTTCGTTGGATGCACATTGCTAATAGAAGAAAATTTTCTGGAATGGGATCACTGGACAAGGCATCTATTTTCCACTAGAGACAATATTCTCCACTGACCAATTCGTGAATATCGTCTTTTGACATCTTTTTCTTCACACAGCTGTGGGAAGGTAGCACATCGTTCTCGACAAATATATGCACCAAATTATCCACCTGATGACAGTACAGAGAGACATTATCTGCACGGTGAATTTTCATTGTTCTTAGGACGTAAAGCGGCAAAAAAATTATTCTTCAGATCTCGAAGCACTGGACGGAAATGTCAACATTCTTGCACAACAAATTTTGCATTTCCCGTAGGTACTAATTGTAATTTTATAGAACCAAAGAAGAGAAATGTTTTACGGGATGGCATCGCGCACGTTTCACTGCCCTACGCTAACGCGAAAGTCAGATTGGCGAGAGGCGTCGGGACGCACGTCCAGCCGCGCCGACCCGGACCTCGCGACTGCAAACTCGTGTGCAAAACGCCTCCCCTCTGCCCCCCTATCGGAGCCCCCCGCGCAACGCTCTTTTTATTTGCGCGACGCCAGAACCCCCCCAAGGACGCCCCCTCCCCCTACGACGACGTCACTTGTACGCGCGCACCATTTTGTGACGTCGACGCTGACAACAGCGCCATCTCTGATTTTCGTTTGTTTTTTATTTCGCACCAAGGTCGGCCGCAACCTAGCACAACGTTGCCATAGGTCTCGGTTACGCAAAAGTGTTTACAAACCGAATGTACTAAAGGAGAACAAGCAACGGTAACGTTTGTGAGTGTGTAGATTGGGTGGGAGTCGTGGGGTGTGTGAACGAATCGGAATGAAAGAGACGGTGCAAGGAAAACGGAGAGGAAGGGGAAAAAAAGAGCGAGAGACGAGTTGTGCGCCGACCAACCACAGCGAAGCGAGTTATCGTAGGTCGTGTTCGCCGCGCCGCCGCCAGGCGGCAGCGCTGTGTGTTTTGGCACGCCTGCCAAGGCCGGCAGCGCCGCAGTCGCCGGTTTGCAAAACAGGCGCTGTTCGGACACGTGGCCACCAGACAGACAGATACACATTTTTTTAAATTTCTTTTACATTCGTCGCTCATCTTTTCTTCGTTTTTCAGGTTTTGCAGACGATGATGGAATACGCAACAGCTCTCCTGTTATGCCGATTTCGTTCAGATTACTGCGGAAAATAGTGGCAGCTACGCCAGTGCAACTTGTTGCGCCGGGACAACTAAGACGCCGCGCTCTCTTCCAGTTCCGGTTTCTGCCGCGTAGAGTCGCATCTATGCTAATTTAGTGGAATAATTTGACTCATGTTACGGCATGATTACGTACCAAGTACGACTAACGGACGGAATTCTATTAACAATATGAGATTTTTTCGGTGAGTACTAGTCAAAACATTAGATGTAAATCAAAGTTTAGTTATTTCCTTGAGCTTTCCCATTGGCTACTTCATGTGTGATTACGCCTGTTCAGAATTATTACAGAAAGTCAAAGTGATACATACTGCACAATTATACTGACGCCAGTTAATAATAAGCTCATTTGCTCTAACAAAAGTTAACGGTTCAAATTTTATATTTATTATTGCAAAACACAGGAAAATAAATTAGAACCGTGTTTCGAAAAACAAGATAGAATGTCTTCGGCAAACAACGATTACTCTCGGATTAGTATCCTACTGTTTGCGAGGTCCAAATGCTTTTCTTTTCTTTGAGATATCCTGTATCTGTAGTAATCACATCTCCTGTGACATAAATACATCGTTATCAAAGAAGTATGGCATAAGGTGATATAAAAGTCACACGTGACAAAATTATGCATTAAGTTCCGAAGCAGTACTAAAATAAGGCATTTCATTAATATTCATGGGACGTTTCTGAACAAAAATGCTCATTCAGTGTGTTATCGTCGAGAATTTAATTTAAAATACAGAAAATGTTCAATGTTATAAATACTTCGCTGTTTCTTGAATCTCTGCGACAATCATGTTGTTTTGTCAGTAACAGTTTCCCCAAATAAAATTAGTGCACCCACGAGTTAAAAGAAAATTTCGTTAAGAAAAATGGATGTCATTAACAAAGGTGGACAGAAGTTGTATCTTCATAAATATATCATATTAGTAATTAGTACTACGAGTGTACCTTTATGCCATCAAACTGCAAGTGTGAACCATCATTGGAGCCTGTTTCATTTTTCAACAATTTCTGCGTTCCTAATGGGAAGTAAGCCAGACTTTGTTCTAGAGAACCCCACTGGAAGAAAATATCTAATCCAATGAAACATCACTCGACAGTATTTTATCACAAATTTAACGCACTCACGGTAGGTGAACAGTATAAAATAAAACTGCGGAAAACCGCATATCACCAGCTAAAGGACTCGCATTACTTCTGAAAACCCTGATTCTTCTCATTTTGCGGAAACATCAAGCAAAAAACACATCGAAATATTCTTGGAGACAAACAAAGTCATTGCCTTCTAACTGGACCCAGCATCATCATACGTGTAAAATTTACCGACTGCAACTCCACTGAAATATACATAAAATGTCCATTGTTACCAGGTGCATCAATTTATTCAAATTTATAATAAGGGTAAAAATGATCCAGACACTGTTTGAATAGCAAGGTCCAAACCGCATTTATGTAAGTCTGGTACTAAATGTTAAAAGAAATAAAGAAATGCTTTCCAGTCGTCTGGTGAAAGACACTACAGCTTTACGTAAGTCTGACTACTTTGAAAGTTCGATAACTTCGTTCTCTGAAGCACAATACATTCCTTATCGATCTGATTTTCAGGCTGAATTTCTATAAAACGGTAAATATGTTCTGTGTTTTGATTTATCAATACGAAAGAGGGCAGAAATATTACACACAATCATTGGAGATACATCTTGTTACGATGACGTGTAGTACATTGTCTGTATTTTTTTTTTTAATTTTTACACATGCGAAAGAGCAAACTGTTCCGCTTGAAAATGGCCAAAGGCTGACAGTGTAGTAGCAGGGTTTGTAAAAAGTAATTTTAACAGTCAAAGATGACAATGATGCACTTTAAAAATTTTTATAACTGTAAATCACACTCAAAACAAAACTCTAGCATGTTTTTCATTACTTCTTAAAAAAGCAAAATTATTGTGTCATACCTAAAACGGCTTCTTTTGTTCAACGCATTTTAACTTGCCTGAATGAAGTATTTATACGGTCATCCACTTTAAGTGAGAACAAATGCTCATGTGAACATTATTCTATTTCGCTTCATTTGATCCCCCCAAATACTTCCCATTTCCCTTATCTCTCCCATACTGCACAAAGTCTTTATTTTATCAGATGTAGATTCTAAGGCAGTTATGTTATTCTTCGTAAATATGTCCATCTTACAACCACAGTTTGTTCTTCATGTATGAATTTTACTTTGTTCGTAGCACAATTTGTAATATGCGTTCGCATTTGTCTCACATACACTTTCCCATAAACCAAAACCCGTTCCTGTAATGGGCTTTTCCTGTTGTCGATGTTACTGCAAACTTTAGATGACTTACTCTTTGTTTTTCAGAACACATTTCAACCGTTAATACCGGTGCCTGTTTTTAGTAAGTTCTTCATCATCAGGTATTTTCGGTGATGTCACTTCTTCTCTGAAAGTGATGACTAAGGCAACGACGTGGAAACTAGGTAGAGAGTGATTTGTATATTCAAATTAACCTCTTGGGCTGTGTACTTGTTGCAAACCAGATCCCTAAAACCTGCCCTGAAGTTTCACACAATTATCCGGTTAAGCTAAAGACAGCTTACATTACTCTGAGGCTGTCTGCCATATTATGCAGTGTTGCGGTGAGAGGAGGGGGGTGGTGGCTGCAGGGAAACGCCGTACACGTCCCGACGCCATGTTTACGCATTTGGACCGAGCAGCAATTACAAAATGCGATGGGTCGTTTCGGACGCTCGTTAGCACCTGCCATTATGATAACTACGGTTCGAGGAAACGAGCGAAATCTCCGGCTCTGGAACTGGTAGGAAATGCCGACGTGACGTCACTCCTAGTCTCCGTACTGCCAACGCCAAGGCCTGGATGCCCCAAGCAGAGCAATAGTTCTAGCAGTTAGCCACTTCCACTAGCCAAATGAAAATATTTCAACTTTCCCGCGACCTCCTTCGACCACGTGGCGTTCGCGTTCAGGAATTTATCCGAAGCCTTGTGTGCCCTGTGTAAGAACAGTTCTGCTGCATTAAGAGTAGACAAAAGCTATCGGCTACTGCGTTGGAGTTTGATCATGCAAATCACCTTATGCGTTTTTAGACACTCTACAGCTATGGCGAATGTATAATGGAAAGTGGCAATGGTTCATTGCATTTCTAGTGTAATTAAATTTTTATTATGTTTGGGCTATTTGCACTGATTCCAACAATGTAGCAGGTGCGCGTTCCCACGATATCAGAGCAACAAATATTTTCAAAAAATCAGAACATCCCTCCATAACTTTTGTCACCAGTAGGGCGATAAACTAGTTAGACACAGAGGGCTCGGGAAAGTTCTGTTATTTACCGAGGGTTTGTGTATAGAGTGAAGTCTAACTCCCTCGAAGGTTGTTCCAGGATGTTACCTAAGTCTTTTGATATGAGGGACTGTTGTCTCCAGTTTCTCCCTTAGAGTGTATTGGGGTAGTGTATAAGTTTTAGCGTTTTCCCATAAGTTTAATAAACACAGCAGATACACATAAGGGAGACTTTAGATATCAATAATAAATTCTCCTTCAGTACTCACAAGTGTGCCAAGGCTGGGGTAACTTTTCGATTCTGCGACTGTAGAAATCACATGATTTTGAGGCGAAGAACACGTCGAGCCCCATGTTCGGGGAGCATTTTCATCCGGAAAGGAAGCTCCTTGAAGATTGCTCGATAAAGAGCGGAAAAGGTGCAAATCTGAGGGCGCAAGATCAGGTGAATACGATGGACGTGGAATGACTTCCCAACACAATTCCTGTATAGTGTTTGTCGGTCGAACAGAATGCGGGTGGACGTTGCTGTGGAGTAGCGTCACTTCACGCAGTCTTCCTGACCGTTATTCTTGGACTGCGTCTCCAAGACGTCTCAGTTTTTGGCAACAAATGTCATCAGTGATGGTTACAGCTGGGGGAAGCAATTCGTAGTACACCAAACCGTCGTTGTTCCACCAGATGCATTACATTACCTTTTGTCGATGCACGCAGGTGTTTGTATGGGGACTTGCTGCTTCGTTTTGGCTCAATCATTCCTTTCTTTTCCTTACATTAGCTTAAAGACGTCATTTATAGTCACTAATAACGACACACGATGGGAGTGGACGGTGTTCTTTACGAGCCAACTAACGACGGGCAAACAGTAATGCCCATATGGCCACCCGCCGATATTTGTGATTTGGGCTTAGAGCATTAGGTACCTTTATACCCGATTTTTTAATCTCCCTCACTGCATGCAAATTTCGCACGATGGTGGAATGATCACAGTTCATCACTTCTGCCAGTTCTCTAGTACACTGATGTGAATCATTGCGGATTAACGCTTTTAACAGTTCTTCATCAAACCCAGAAGGTCTATCTGGATGTGGAGAGTCACTAATGTCAAAAGATCCTCCTTAAAATGAGAAAATCATTTTCTTGCCGTGCTCTGTCCAATGACAAATGTTTCTGGCTGCCTCCCCTGCTATCACCCCTCCACTGAACTCAAACAGAAGAATATGTCGGAAATGTTCCGATTTCTCTACTTGGTACCCCATGTTCTAGTGTCCACAGCTCTACTCACTATCTCCAAATGACAAAATGTAAATTCAAATAGCAACAGCGAACTGCAACAAAAATTACAGTCGGTTCTGTCTATGACAATTGGTTCTGTCTCTGGCGTTGTACGTTAACAGTGATACCCAGGTGTATGGATAGGTTTACTAATGAACAGTTTTGGCTGATATGCACATTGTATATTGATTCCTTAAGTGCAATACTCTTAGAAGAGTGCCACGACGAAGCTATTCTGAGCTGTTTCCGCAACGAAGGCAACCACATCACAATATTTTGTATCTGTACATGTGCGCCTCCGAAGAATAACCGCATATTACTGGCTTAATCACTGTGACGAAAGTATATTCAGAGTGATAAAGGGCACCGGACCAACTGCCCGAATAAATAATACTTACGTTGAAGCTCTTCAATGATCCACCGAAGGCCAAGGGTCCCCTGTACCAAAATATTCAGTAATTATCCCTGAACAACCTTAGAAATTTTGTCGGTAGAATAAGGCTTTATTCTGTATTTACAGCAATGGCGTCACAAAAAATACTCTGCTAGCTGCAGTAGCAGATGACGTTGGGAAGCAAGAGTGTATCACATATACGGAAAAACGTATTCCTTAAGTTCCGGGGATGAACAGTACTATATGGCTCAAGACACATACTGCTAACGCATGATGACTGTACCGGAAAAAGAATGCGGTCTCATACAGAATTATACGGGAAGATGTTCTTCCCAAGACATTTTTCGCGAATGAGATAGGAACGGAAAGTTATGATTAATAGTTCAATATTTACTATTCGCTACATACCCTACGCTGGCTAGCGAATGAAAAAAAAAATGGTTCAAATGGCTCTGAGCACTATGGGACTCAACTGCTGAGGTCATTAGTCCCCTAGAACTTAGAACTAGTTAAACCTAACTAACCTAAGGACATCACAAACATCCATGCCCGAGGCAGGATTCGAACCTACGACCGTAGCGGTCTTGCGGTTCCAGACTGCAGCGCCTTTAACCGCACGGCCACTTCGGCCGGCAGCGAATGAAAAATACAAATCTTACCATACTTTGTAAGAAAAGAAAGGAATGCAGTAACATAGCTCTGGCAGAATATGTATCTTCATGCAATATTTTGCTAAAAACAATACTGGTCTTATAAAATTTTACCTTCCATTCCGTAAGTTTATATCTATTATTCATTCAGTAATCTGCAAAAACACATGTACAACGCGTCAGATTTATACTAGTTCGTGTTTCAGCATACTGTGGGCTGCACGGTGTTTCGTGTTGAAGCTATGTACTACTTTTTTGTGCCACCCGATTAGCTTACGTTACCACCCCACTTGTCCCTGATACGGGCTTTCGTGTAGTTATGACGCACCAGCTTCCTAGGACGGAGTCCCTTCGCGTAATTTGAAATAAAGGTAGCTTTTTCGTGGACGTTCTTTCGATTCGACACAGTTACGGATATCTTTTTGGAGTAATGGCCAAGATTAACAATATTTCATATCATCTTAAGAAATCATTAAAATGTGTTTTAAACATATAGTTCTAATGTCGTACAGCCTTCCTATAACAGAATTTATGCTGATTTTGTAAGTAGGAAACCGAGGAAAGAGCTTTCAGTCACGAAACTTTCCGATAGTTTCGTATTAGGAATTGTGTATTAATGCGAACGATGAGAAACTGGATAACGAATATTTTTGCTTTCCTCGACTTTACATTGGCATCGCAGTGTATTAAAAATATTAAGCAAAATTTACTTACTTAGCACAAATATATGTGTAAATTAAACTATGTAACGGTATGGTTTCTCGTAGCGAAGCGAGTACCGAATCAAACGTTCTATGTCTGCAACAATTTCGCTCAGGTTTACAAAATACTGTATGACGATGAAAGACGTGGCGAAGACCCTACAAAAATTTTACGTCTGTGTTACCTTGGCTGCTCGTCGGGATGAGTCGAACTGGTGCGCCGGTGGAGTAGAACCACCCCACTGACACTGGCCGTGGCCGGAAGAAAGGGGAGGCCAGCAGCGATCTGGATTATCCGCCACGCCCATCTCTCTTTTGTTTCCTCCCCTCTCCAGAAGCAATCGCTGAATGGGCCACTGGCTTTCGAAGCGCTACAATGGAATTGCTCGTATACTGTTACAGCTGGTTTGATCCTCCCGCTGCAGTTGCTCCGAGCTTTGCATGCTGTTGCTGACCTAGTTTACTACAACTTGTTCAGTGGATGATGACTTCTTAGACACCAGTACCCCCCCCCCCCCCCCCCCATTTAGCCCATTTTCGCCACTTAGTTTCTTCCAACAACGGTCCATACATAACTCACATTCAGTCAGTTCATACAGAAAATTCGCCATTTGGATTCGATGTTGTTTTGGTTCAGATAGATTAGATACGCTCTCGACCTACTGAAATAGACACACGTATCTAGTGGCGCGCACCCTCATGGCGGCGGCGACGTATCACGGCATAGACTGCCAGAGACAATGGGAGCATTAGGGAACAACCCTGATCCATAACCGAATTTAACTCTCGGATAGCTGGGTCCATAGCGCGCACATCTCACTTGATGCCGTCCCATACTCGCACAGTAAATTTCAGCGAAGGTTCCTGGGCACATGGTCGGGCTTAGTCAAACACTGTCGAATCGATCGGACACAAACAGGGGACGGAGAGCTGGAGCGTTGTTATTGCGTGGATGCAGGGAACGTGTAATTTGCTATAGATGAAGAACGGTGTGCAAATGATGGGGTCATAGAATCCTGAAAGTTTGTCAGTGAAACGGTGGAATGTGGAGGCTCTTTGCTTGACCTGTATGAGGGGTTATCATATATTGTTAATATCACCAAGAAAAAGTCAAGCTGTGGCAATGAAATTACATATTCACCCTTCAATGCGATATATTTTTCTCAAGATGGACGACTTGGCCGAATCGTTCGTTGCAGAATGTGCAATCTCGTCGTTCAGGAAATGTCCTACCTTCAAAATAACCTAGTCATCATTCTGAAAATGCGTACCATGTAACAGTTTCTTCATCTGAAGAAGGAGAAACCTGTCTCTGAGTGCAATGTCAGTGGGGATGGGGAATTAGAGAGACCAAAAAATACGTGTGATTGTGTCCTGTGTAGAATGAGATGAGGCAAGAACACCTCTTCGCACAGCTTCCTGCGTCCTTTCGTCTTAACAGTTTCATGTCAGGAGACTTCGGTGCTTTGTTCCTGTGGCACTTTGCCCTCTTACGAACGTAATCTGTTAGCGCCACACCATGGTATTAAAAAAAGCCCTCTGGTAGTTGAATCATCGCCTTTTCGGCAGTGGTGGATCCTCATGTTTCCACTGCTTGCTTTGCTCCTCGTCTAGGGGTCAACCGGCACTCGTCCATGGTGACTAAACGGCTAAAAGCGTCACCAGGATTGACGTAACACAAGTGCAACATTTCCGCTGCTGCCTCAGTCTTGTAGGCTTTTTTAACTGGTATAAGAGAGAGAGGACAAGTGGAAAGAGTACACTGAGGACCTCTGTGGGGATGAGAACTTGTATGAAGCCGTGATAGAAGAAGAGACAGGAGTCGATATGGAAGAGGTAGGGGATCCAGTATTAGAGTCAGAATTTAAAAGAGCTTTGGATAACTTAATATCAAATAAGAGAAAAGGTATAGATAACATACCCTCAGAATTTCTACAGTCAATGAGGGAAGCAACAACAAAACGACTATTCACGCTGGTGTGTAAAATGTATGACACTGGCGATGTACTTTCGAACTTTCAAGAAAACATCATCCACACAATTCCGAAGATAGCAAGAGCCGACAAGTGCGAGAATTATCGCACAATCAGCTTAACAGCTCATGATATCTGTTAGATGACGATTAGCTTGGCTTTAGAAAAGGTAAAGCACCACAGAGGCAGTTCAGACGCTGTGGTTGGTATTGGAAGCAAGAGTGAAGAACAATCAAGACACATTCATAGGATTTGTCGACCTGTGAAAAGAGTTCAATAATGTAAAATGTTTCAAGATGTTCGACATTCTGAGAAATACAGGGTTAAGCTGTAGGGAAAGACAGGTATATACAATATGTACAAGAACTAACAGGGAACAATAAATACATCAAGTGTACTCGCAATAGCGAATCTGGGCAACCGTCAGCTGTAGAATGGAATGACGACAATGAAAATTTGTGTCTGACCGGGACCCGAACCCGGTTTTCCCGCTTATCGCGAGCGTTCGCCTTATCATTTTTTTGTATCTCATTTTGTTCTATATTGTTCGTTGAATTTGTTCAGGGCGGACGTCTGATGACACCCGTTCAAGATCTTCGTTGATCTGTTCACTCAGTTTTTTAATTATATAGGGTAGCTAACCTTCTGACTGAACACGCTGAGCTACCGTGCCGGCTACCATTTAGCTATTCCTGCACCACTCACGCCGAGACCCAAACTTCCATATGTGATCAACCATGCGTCGAGCAATAAGAGTGGAAGACCAAGAACGAAGTTCACGGGTTAAAAAGAGTATAAGAAAGGGATGTAGTTTTCCGCCCCTGCTGTTCAATCTACACATCGAAGAAGCAACGACAGGAGTAAAAGAAAGGTTCAAGAGTAGTATTAAAATTCAAGGTTAAAGGATGTTCGCTATAAGATTCGATGATGACATTTCATCCCTCGGTGAAAGTGAAAAAGAATTACAGGATATGTTGAATGACATGAACAGCATAATGAGTACAGAACATGGACCGTGAGTAATCCGAAGAAAGACGAAAGTAACGAGAAGTTGCCGAAATGACAACAGCGAGAAACTTAACATCATAGTTGGTGATCAAGAGTCAGATGAAGTTAAGGAATTCTGCTACCTACACAGCAAAATAACGCATGACGGACGGAGGAGAGAGGTCATAAAAAGCAGACTAGGGTTGGCAAAAAGGGCATCCCAGGCCAAGAGAAGTCTTCTAGTGTCAAACATTGGCTTTAACTTGAGGAAGGAATTTGTGAGAATGTACGTTCTGAGCACAGCATTGTATGGTAGTGAGATATTTACTGTGGGAAAAACGGAACAGAAGTGAATCGAAGAATTTTAGATGTGGTGCTACAGACGGAATGTTGAAAATTAGGTAGACTGACAAGGAAAGTGATGAGGAGATTCTCCGGAGAATCGGCGAGGAAAGGAATGTAGGGAGGACACTGACAAGAAGAAGGGACAGGATGGTAGAATAGCTGTTAAGACATCAGGGAATGGCTTCCATGGTACTAGAAGAAGCTATAGAGGGCAAAACTCTATAGGAAAATAGAGATTAGAATACATCCAGCAAATAAGTGAGGACGTAGGTTCCAAATGCTACACCGAGATGAAGAAGTTGGAAAAGGAGAGGAAATAGTAACTGGCCGCATCAAAGAAGTCAGAAGACTGATGACTTAAAAAAACCGCTTCGACTGTGTTACTCCGGTCTGAGCGCCAGGGCCTCCACTTCTCCTGTAATTCTTCGATCTTCGTCATTCTACGTTGTTTGACTACTTAACTGGGTTATATGTGGTGCGTTGTTACCGCACACTTCCACATATCCACCATGGATTGTCGCAGCTTTGTTTCCCTCCCAGTGAGAAAATGAATTACCGCATCATATCGACTGTACCAGTTTATTTTAGCTCGTCTAGGAGCGTGCAAGGGTGTTACAGCCTGAGAATTTTAACTTTAACCAGGACTGCAGATGTGCACCTCCAACAAACAAAAAATCCATTACGTAACATTATTTTTTCGAGGTAACAAATTATATACTACTCTTCGTAAACACTCCCACAAAATAATACGACAAAGGCTTGTCTGCAAGTGGCCCGTTGCTAAACTAGGCGCATCGCGCCGCGTGGTGTCTGACGTAGTCATACCCAACATGTTCCATCTTGTTCCGTGACCCTTCGCCCATGTAACTGGTTGCTGCAAGTTCTGAGTTACATGTTGGACAGTTAATATTTTCCTTGGCCCAATCGTGGAATATATTACGTGTGAAACAAAAAAGTCAGTCACTACCTCCCTTATTTATTTTTAGTTATAAATAAATGGATAGGGATTTGCCGAAATGATCATAAGTGATTAGCAGTACACAGTAGAATCCAATACATCAGTTTACCTATGGAATTATTTTTTCTGAAAAGTCTGATGTATGTCCGAAGGCAAAGTAATTTGCAAGGACAAAAATGATGCGTCTCAATAACATAAAATATTTGTTGTAAATGTATGTAAATATATTTAGAAAAAGTCTGAGGTTTTTACTACAGAATTTCAGCTACCCGTGCGTTCGCACGCGGGGGTTGGATTGTAGGGGCTGGTTTATGCAACCCGCGTCTCCCGCAAAACGCAGGGCGCTGCCGTGGCGCTCGTAATGGAACTGCACCCCGCGACCAAATAACTTCGGAACAATAAAACAAAGGCATCGCTAATACGCAGACATGCATCTGCTGCAAAACCTTCTTGACGAGTTTAGTTGTTACTAGTGACACACCCCACCCACCGATTCCTTAGACACTCGACTCCTACATTTAGAAAAGCTTCATATGTCGGGTTACTTTACAAATGAGTTAATGTGTTAAATATTTGTGGTTTAAGTTGTAGAACTGTTACAGCTGAAAATGGTTTTGTTGGTTTTTTTAGTGTCAGATTATTCACCAACAGAGTAATTAAGAAGCCCAAACCAAAAATTTAATGTAATATTTGTTGGAAGTCGGTGAGTGGTCTTACTATCAAATAAAGGATAGATGTATCATAGATAATTTGCACTCCTGTTTAAGAAAAGCTAGCGTTTCACGAATCTCAATGTTTATGACGTCATATCTCCCAAACTACAGGTACTTGTTGCACAGTAATATAATTTTGCGGGTACTTTCGATGGTACACGTGGATGCTGTCCGAAAATTGTATTGCGAATAGTTCTTAGTAAAAGTAAGAAATCAAAACATTTTATATGACGCTGAAGCTTTACTTTACGAACAGGGAAAATATAGTAAGCGATAAAATTTTCTTCATTACTGTGTGAAGGTTTCAGCGAGACGAAGCTTTTAAAAGGTTTGAAATTATTTGTAAACAATTTTGGAAGAAGCTAAGTGCTCTCATTCTCAAATATTCGATGAATATAATCTGGATAATTTGCGCGTCATGAGGTACATTGCCAAAAGACATACATAGTTTCTAACTATAACAGTTTCTAACAATAATACCTCTTAATAAGTAGATAATGACAGCATTTCAATCTTTTTAATTCGATCAATAATTACATGAAATACTAAGAATCAGATTTTTTTGTTCCTGGAAGCCTTTAGATAAGCAACTTGTGTCTGGTACGATGAGACCGTTTTAACCATTTGGTAATGCACATCATGTGCCGACCGTGTAAATCTGCATAACGAGTAGAAATATGTCTTCTCGAGAGAGGGGATGTGGCGTGTTGG
Source organism: Schistocerca americana (assembly GCF_021461395.2). Lineage (NCBI taxonomy): Eukaryota > Metazoa > Arthropoda > Insecta > Orthoptera > Acrididae > Schistocerca > Schistocerca americana. The sequence continues at coordinate 408,878,105 of NC_060125.1, forward strand.
TACTATATGTACTCTCTGTCGCACACCGTATGGTAACCTGCTTGGTACAGATGTAGACGACATGATTTGCTGTAGGGATGGGAAAAACCGACCGGTTAAAATCGATACCGATATTTAAGTTTTGAATAACCGGTATTTTTCGGTGTTTGTTTCGTGTTGGTTAATAAACGAGTAAAAAACCGAAATAACCATTTCCCTTAGAAGCAGCCCTAACATTTTTCGATTTAAAAAAAAAAACTTCTTTGAAAAAAGGAGTAATTTTTATTCGCAAAATTTGCATTGGTATGAAATATTGTTTAATATAGAAAATGGGAAAAGCAATCAATTCTGTTTTAACTGCAAAGCCTATAGGCATCAGCAACAAACACATTGCATAAGATCTGGTAGAGCATTGATGAGACAATGATGTACTGTTGGTGTGTGTCATATCAAGGTATCCCTGTTTCGTGCTGTGGGCAAGACTTGCTCCCACCTGGTCTGTACAGAAGTTTCTAATGGTCGTCGCCGGACATCCATTGTACTGCAGAATGGCATCAACTCTAGTATGGAAATAGTTTTACGAAGTAATGTAGCAATGCAGTACAATGCTTCATTTGCTTCGAAAGATTGAAGACCTGTCTGCCAATTCTATAAAATAATAGAAGGGGAAGAAAATTATGGTAAAAGTATCAAATTAAAAACTTAAGAGCAGAAAGTAGCTGAACTGCTGCCTGTATCTACATAACATGCGTTTATCTGCTTGTAGCCATTGAAAATGGACAATTAAAATGAAAAACAGAGCGTCAAACTCATTTTTCACCATGTAGCAGTGACTGTCTGTAATGCTACTGGTTTTTTTTTTTCAGGCAATTTTCAGCAGTCGGTATATGTTTCAAAAAACTCATGACAGTGAATTGCATTAGTTTGTTTTTATTAGTACTGCCGATTACTGACGTAAGCCATCATCTGGTACCTAACAACACAACACTGCAGTTTGCAGAACCACAATTTGGCGCCTAGTAATCACATAATAATATACTTACGAAAATCACTTCAAACATTTAATTTTTCATGAATATTGAAATGCAAAGCATTAAAAATTTTAATCCATGTGTCACACGCGATAAAAAATTCATTCATAGCATTTAAAAATGCAGCAATCATCCTATTCATATGATATGACAACGAGAAATACAAAATAACTTGGGATCACAGCCCAAAGATCTCATTATACTGAAGATATACTTGTGAATATATATAGATATGTCATTTGTTCAGTTACAAAATGTGACAAATAACATAAAGAAAGATAAATCTTATCTCCATTATCACCATGTTGCACAGTAATTTTTTAATACACTCTTGCTATCCTAAAACACAGAAAGACTTACTGAAAATTATGCACCAAGGTCTCAGTTGACCTGCTCACTGTGTAACAACTGAGAATGAAACATTGTGTAAATTACAGTACTACAGTATTGTAGAAATTATAGTACAGACTAAAGCAAAAACGAAACCTAACACAAAAATGCTTGAATGCCAATCGTATACTCAAAGTTAGTGGCAGCATAAGGTGAGATCTTGTAATTGTGTGGCTCATCCAACTTATTACATATCCTGTCCATAAACCTTTCCTGCTCTATATAACTCGCTGATGATGTAGATGACATATACAAGATTCTTACAGCAAAAGTTCAAAGAGTGATAAAGTAGGGTATTGAATTGCTGAACCCACGGTAATCAGATCTCCAAAGTATGCTGAAATAGTAAAACTCTGTCTTGATGAATAACCATTTGAATTACATAAATAGGTTATTTATCAAACAAACTGCACTCAAACAACGAAATTCCTAGAATAAAACTCTACCTATACTAAAATCTGACAACAGATACATTCATGTAAAAAGCATAATTTACCATACGTCAAATCAGTTTCATTCATACTCTGAAATTTGTGGACTATTATGACTCAGTGTAAAGGCAAATCTGCCAGGTGAATTATCTTCAAAATATGTTGACATGGTAAAAATCTATATTGATTACTAATCATTAGAGCGAACCATACGTGAACCATACGCGACTGGAACAGGAAAGGGAGGTAATGACAGTGGCACTTAAAGTGCCCTCCGCCACACACCGTTGGGTGGCTTGCGGAGTATAAATGTAGATGTAGTAGAATAAGTTATATAAAGAACAATCTGCACACAAATACAGAAATTTCAAGAATAAAATTCTATGTATATTAAACATTAACAACCAGTGTACTCATGTAATAAGCATAACTTAACCAACGTCAATCCAATTTTATGCACACTGTGCATATGAATACAAGTTGACTATTTCAACTCACTATAAGAATAAAATCCTGTCATGTGGATTATCTGACCAGTGGTATAGTATTAAAATAGAATACAGGAACAAAATCCTAATATACATGTAACACGATACGTTAGATAAAAGTAAGGCGGGAGAAAACCTAACAAAATTGAAAGTGTAAACTCTTACCACAAATTCAAGTGTCACACAGCTATTAATTTAATAGTATCTGTAAGGGTCATCCAAGAAGGAAATTGACCTCACAGTGTTCACAACTTGCTAACGTACTGAAAATATTGTACTGCCCAAATGGTGGCCTAATCCGCGTTAACAACATTATTTTAAGCAGAGTTTAAAACACTTAGAAGCAGGAAGAGAAACCTAGTGATTTTTTTGTGGTATTCAATCACTTTTTTGAAAAAAGTAGCGAACGTTGGAGAGGCTAAGTTTTCTTTTAGTTGCCTATTTAATATTTTGATTCTATGTATCTCGAAACAATTTTTTCATTCTTTATTCCATTTCTACGTTCATTACAGGAAATAACAGGGATAAAAAACCGAAAATCGGTTATTTCAGAAACCGGTTATTTTGAGATGTTTTAACAATCTGGTTAAACTGTCATGAAAAGCGATATAACGGAAAAACGGCTGTTTCAGCGATTACCGCCACCCCCTTGACGAGTTGAGAAACAGCACCGCACCTGAGAAGCGGAGTGTTTACATCTACAGAGAGCGAGTGGAACACGAAATAACATCACATTCGGGGCCGAAACATTCCATCGTAGTTGTCGCGAACTGGTGGAGTGGGTAAGGCCGCGGTGGCTTACATGCTAACAGTCGTCTCTCTTATCTTCGACTTGATGGCAAGTGAGAGGTTGTGCAAGCACGCGTTTCTGGGAACTCCGTAGGCCTACTCTCGCTTCGGTGTTCTGCTACTGCCAGCCTGGTATGCTATCTGATGATGGATACTCGCTTTGATTGCCCTGGCTCCCTGCAGTAACCGACCTGCTGGGAGCGAGACTGCCACATAATCAATGTATCACACGTTCATACAGGACGTCTGCACACGTCTGATCTACTACGTTAATACTGGTCAATAGAAACAAATTATTACGAGCACCCGTGAAGGAACGCCCTTTCGACTGTTCTGCTTTCGCCATCCTGTCACGTGTTCTGTGACATCCTTGTCATATGAAGCAGGGGAACATGTAGAGAGACTGAATAAAAGAATTCTGTTGGCAACTATTTCTTCTCTGCTAAACAATATTTTCGCAGAAACACCAAGTTATTGGACTAGGTTGAGTAATGATTTTTATTGACACTGTATTGCTATAACATTTAACAAATAAATATTACATCAATGACTAGTTTCCGGTCCCGCAGACCCATCACCATGGAATACCAGGAATACAACGTAACTGCGCTTGTCAAAGCCTCAAGCTAAACGTTTCGCTGAAGTAACGAAGAAATTTCTTAAATATGAGGCGAGGTCTGCTGATATTGGCGCAATTTATGAACCGTTATCCAAGAGTTATAGGGTGATGGTGGTTAAACTGCGCTGGGTATGCATCCTTCACTTTTAGCAAATCATTCAGATGTCTCACTTGTATTCCTCTGTTCACTATCTGTTGAAAGGAATAGGACGTCCTGCGTGTAATTCACCGTGTAAAGCTGCAGTATAATTGCCTAATCTGTTTTGGGAATCACGTAAATTAGTGTATTTTTTAATCGTGCAATGTGTTCACTCTAAAACTGTCGTCATCATTAAGGGATGCTGACTGAATTTTTCATGCAAGCAGATGGAAAGATGCGGTCCACAAAGGGAAACCAAACACCATCGTTTTGGATAGGATGTCTCCTTATAGTACCTGTACGGTGTTTGCTGTGTGTAAGGTGACTGTTGGTGAGAAATGAATGAATAGTGTGGCACTAGCTTTGTACCGTATGAAATTTCTTTGCAGTAATGTATTAAGAAAACGGCATTGTACACTATGGCTAAAACGAACGACAAGCCACTGTTAAAAGCAGGTGGGCCTTGTTTTTTGAATATCATTATGATACAGGATTTCTGTAGTTTTCGTAAATTACTTCAACCAAATCCCGGGATGGTTTCTACTATACGCCACGGACGACTACCTGCACATAGGAGGTGTCGTCATAAAGATTTAATCATCACCTCGAAATAATCAAGTTGCGTAACTAAATTTTTGCTTGTTCTCAGGTAAATGTTTGCAGTATTAGTACACACTGAAATCCTCGTACCACAATATTGGTGGCAAAACAAAATCGCGCAGTAGCGTGTGGTAATTCTTTTCCGCGTGTGAAAGGGAATAACGTTGCAACAACGGAAGTCGGTGGAAGTGTATGACAACAATACACCGCCATATGACACGGGGGTTAGGTGGCACAGATGTTGCCAGTTTGGTCCAACAAGATCAAAGCGACATACCGTCTCTCTGTAAAGAATTGGGAATAGCAAGAGAAGTGGAGGTCCTCGCGCTGGAAAACTGGCGTTTCGCAAACATGGGGGTAGCGGAAAAAGTGAAAATCAATAGCGCACCAGATTATACAAAAACATCTATCTGGATTGCACATTATTTGTTCTTATCGCTGGCGTGTTTCGGCAGACTACCATCATCAGATCAAAAATATAAATGAAAAATCAATACACTGTAAAGCGTCAAACAGCACATAATGATGATCACCATCATCCGGAATGGACAGGAGCTAGAAGAAGTAGTAGTATCAAGTATAAGTGGACAACGCATAGAATATGTACTTACACATACTGTGCTGTTTGACGTGATACAATCTATTATTTGTTCACTTTTATTTTTGATATGATGGCAGTCTTCCGAAACGCGTTGTCTACAGAGTGAACAAGAACTCCACTGACAACATTTCAGAGGCTCTTCAGGGATATTTTCTGAGCATTTTGGTGTAAGGGTTGTGTGGTCTCTGGTGACACGATACAGAATAATTGTATTTCGTTTGTTTCCTTGCTGTCATTCATTTTTGTGTCCGTACTGCACTGAAAGTATCTGCATAACACTGCAAATGTCGACGTATGAACAGTGCGTGTTGTTTGGAACCCGTTTTTCCAGCCACTCATAGTACTTGTTGTTGACAACAGTAAGCCTTACTCTTCGACCTCAAGATTGCATTCAGAATTGCTCGGTTCTTTCCTTTTTTCCATCTGAGTTAATTGTTCGTTAACAGTGATACACATCAGTACGAATAGGTTTACTGACGAAGTTTTCCTATTGCACCTGGTGTATGAGTTCACTGTATGCAATGAAAACCGGCACAACGTCACTAGGCTGGGATGTTTCCCCTTCGATGGCAACGCCATAACACGACTTTGGCGTATGTTTGAGAATAGTTGCATTACCCTGTGCTTTGTGCGGTCATATACGGACTTTTTCACTAGTGTAAAGGAATTTTCCCAAAAGGAAAGGTAAATGGGGTGACAAACTGAATAAATAATATAAATCTTCGTCTTCTTGTGCCTTCGCCCGCATCGGCGCTGGATCGGCATGGTTATTAACGGATTTGGCATAGTTATTTTAAGGGATGCGTTTCCTCTCGTCATCCCATAAGCCCTCAGGACGGAATGTGTGTACCCCAACTACCTTAGTGTAGTGTCATTCATGTGAAAATGAACGCAAGTTTTCTAAATGTTTGCCAGTCGTGTAACTGAGCCGAGACTTGCGTACCAGCTCGGTATTCACCTAGTGAGGTGTGGGGAACTGTCTAAAAACCACATCAAGGCTAGCCGGCTCACCGACTCTCGTCGTTCATCCATTGGGCAGATTCGATACGGATCTGGCTCACCTCCTCGTCCTGAAAGTGGCACTTTAACACAAACGGCTATCCCGGTGGGTGAATAAATAATAAACACAACACTATTCCTCAGCGATCCACCGGAGACCATGTGTCTCTTATACTAAAATATCAGAAAATATCTCTGAACAATCTCCGAAATCGGTAGAGTTCTGGTGCATCCAGTCTACGAAGAAATCAAATGCGATACAGACAGACAATTTTGTTTAAGTGCACTGTGGTCGCAGACCTATAAGGACTTCCTGTCTTCCATTATATGGATCAGTTCCCAACATTTTGCACATTTTCCCATGACAGTGGTCGCCGCCTGCTGGGCTTACCCTTTCAAAAAGTCGCCTGACTGAGGCAGCAGCGGAAATTTTGCAGCTGTGTTCAGACCAGTCCAGATGCCTTCTTTGGCCACCTAATCACCACGGATGTGTGGTGGTTGTTTTCCTATAACCCACGAAGCAAAGAAGCAAAGCAAACAGTGGAAACATATGGATTCATTACCGCCATTAAAGCCGGCCGGTGTGGCCGAGCGGTTCTAGGCGCGTCAGTTTGGAACCGCGTGACCGCTACGGTCGCAGGTTCGAATCCTGCCCCGGGCATGGATGTGTGTGATGTCCCTCGGTTAGTTAGGTTTAAGTAGTTCTAAGTTCTAGGGGACTGATGACCTCAGATGTTAAGTCCCATAGTGCTCAGAGCCATTTGAACCATTTTAACCGCCATTAAAAGCGAACACCGAACCATCATCCGACAAGGGGATGCTGGGTGTTTATTGGGAATGTCATGGTCCGGTGCTAACAGATTGCGCTCGCAAGGTAAAAGCCGCCACAGGATCATACTACAGAAATATCCTGACAAGGTTGCAGGACGCTGATGATTATTATGTACCTGACTACAAAGAACCTTGCTTTAATCTATTGTAATGGAAACCGTGACTTGCCGATGGTTGTTTGCCCGGCATTATTTGTCGTTAAGAAAAAACACATTACCACATATTGTTGGTTTCGTGATGCCATTCTTTAGCTACACTGCAGTTGTGCAGCACAGTTTCCAGAAAATCAAATTTCGCCTCGCAGCCGGAATTCTCGTGGCACCAAGTGACGCCTGCCTCCACCCTCTCATGAAGAGGCATTTCCAGGAGGACGACGTGGTGATTTTCGACCTGAAACGTTTCCCGAACTCAAGATGCAACATGAAGTCGCGCAAGAGGTCTGTGACCACAACGCAAACTTCAGGAGATTAATGTCGCTGCTCGTGGGTCGGTACAATGAACTGGTTACTTAAAGAAAAGGAAACCCTGCGATCAAACCCTGAAGACAACGCGATAACCAACCGAACGCCGTGTCATCCTCATTCAACATCGGATGCGGAAGAGGAGCACGGGATTAGCACATCGCACACCCATACGTTGTGGACGTTTCGAACTCGGAGCCGCTACCTCTCAATCACGTAGCTCCTCAATTGGCACCACGAGGCTGAGTGTACCCCAATCCAGTCCTTCCACCAAGCAAAAACGCAGGCAGTAGAGGGAACCGAACCTGGGTCGCCCTCCAGAGGATCTATCGCGCTGACCACTCGGCGACTGAGGCGGATGGAATTGGTCACGTGTTGTTCAAATTTTTTATTACATACGCGCCTCGGGCGCCGCCCATTATCGGAACGTTTGCCAGCGAAAAGTGCAGAGCCATAAGCACAGGCGTTATTGACTATAGTCATTAGGAGTAAACACACAAAAGGTGTTACAAAGACTATTCCAAAAGTACACATACCGAAAAGAAAAGTCTTTACACAAGTTATGGATTCCCATATGTCAGTCCTTACGAGGGAACCTCCCCATCGCACCCCCCTCAGATTAAGTTACAAGTTGGCACAGTGGATAGGCCTTGAAAAACTGAACACAGATCAATTGAGAAAACAGGAAGAAGTTGTGTGGAACTATGAAAAAATAAGCAAAATATACAAACTGAGTAGTTCATGGGAAGATAGGCAACATCTAGGACACTGGGAACGCAGGAGCGCCGTGGCCTGGTGGTAAAGTGAGGAGCTGCGGAACAAAAGGTCCTTGGTTCAAATCCTCCATCGAGTGAAAAGTTTAATTTTTATTTTCAGTTTATGTGACAAACTCTTATGTTTTCATCACTTTTTGGGAGTGATTATCACATCCACAAGAAAACCTAAATCGGGCAAGGTAGAAGAATCTTTTTACCCATTCGCCAAGTGTACAAGTTAGGTGGGTCGACAACATATTCCTGTCATGTGACGCACATGCCGTCACCAGTGTCGTATAGAATATATCAGATGTGTTTTCCTGTGGAGGAATCGGTTGTTCTATGACCTTGCGATCAAATGTTTTCGGTTCCTATTGGAGAGGCACGTCCTTTCGTCTACTAATCGCACGGTTTTGCGATGCGGTCGCAAAACACAGACACTAAACTTATTACAGTGAACAGAGACGTCAATGAACTAACGGACAGATAATAACCATGCAAAAATAAAGAAAGCAAAATTTTCACCCGGGGGAAGACTTGAAGCAAGGACCTCTACTTCTACAGCTGCTCACGCTACCACGGGACCACAGCACTCCTGAGCTCACGTCCTCCTTGATGTTGCCTATGTCCCCCATGGACTACTCAGTTTGTATATTTTGCTTATTTTTTCGCAGTTCCACACAACTTCTTCCTGTTTTCTCAATTGATCTGTGTTCAGTTTATCAACGCCTATCCACTGTGCCAAGTTATAACTAAATCTGAGGGGGGTGCGATAGGGAGGTTCCCTTGTTAGCACCAGCACTCAACTGATGGAGAGAAGGCGTTACGAAACTGCGACCAGGTGGTGATACTGTATTGGTACAGTGTCCTTATTTGCGTCCAAGAAATAAATAAGCAACTTGATAATGAAATTAAATTGTACAGGAATAGGAACAGAAACCTAAATATGAATTTAAAGTGTGTGTGTGTGTGTGTGTGTGTGTGTGTGTGTGTGTGTGTGTGTGTGTGTGTGTGTTCCATATCTCCTCCTAAGCCATTGGACCGAATTCAAACAAACTTGGTACACATATCCCTTACTCTCAGGCAACAATCGATGTGGGGGTATGAACCACCAACCTATCTTAGTTCAGGATGTGTGACGTCATAAGCAATGAGATGCGTGAAAAACTGCCGCATCGACCATGACGTTTAAATGTATTACTTCTGTGCTGCCAAATATACCCGCAATAAATTTCTCAGTCAGTATCCACATATGCCGTCAAATGCACCTACAAAATTATAACATGGTACCATACGTAGCTCAGGAGATGTGACGTCATCAACACTGAGACACGTGAAGAAACGCTACATCATGCATGAAATTTTAATAAATCTATTATTTACTGCTAAGACACACCTACAGTGGAAGTCAACTTAAGGAAATGACTTATCGAAGCGCTTTTGACACACTTCAAAGGCAAATTGCAAACGACTGGAGACGAAAACGATAGCCGTCTGTAAAGCTACGAAGAGTCATTGCCATAGAGAAGTTCACAAAATCGCGTTGTAGACAGGCGAAGCAGCTGAGTCCAGAGAACAGAAACTGTCCAGGATCATGTTTCTTAATTTGGATACTGCACTTTCGCATTTGTACATTATGCGTGTTTCCTTGTACGACTATTTCATAATTGCAGAGACGTTTTCACGATTACATGGAAATTTTTGTTTTCGTTTCTAACAGAAGACTGGCAAAATGAATACCCAGGCAAAGTCGTATTTGTCACCAGTATACGTTATAAAAAACAAGAGTAGCCACGAAAGTACATAATACATATAACGTACAGTCAGGGCCGGCAGGGAAAGGAAAGAATGTATAACAAGACAGTAAAAATGAGAGTGGGGACAACTGCACGAAATGCGAGTGCCCTGTTATTTAACCACTTTATTGTCCTTTCCCATAATCTCTCTCAGCCCTTTTATCCTTTCTTCTCTTCCCCTGCCGGCCCTAACCTAAATGTGTATGTATTGTGCACTGTTGTGTATACTCTCCAGTTATAACATATATTTAGACTCATATTTAGGTTTCTGTTCCAGTTTCTGTGCAATTCAAATTTAAATACCAAGTTGTACATTTATTTATTGGGCCCAGATAGTTTCACTGTCTCAGTTTCTGGTGGTTACGTTTCGTAACGCCGTTTCTTCATCAGTTATGTACTAATGCTGAGGACTGATACATACTTTGAATGAAGGCTTTTATTTTCGATATGTCTACTTTTGAAATATTGTTTGTAACATCTTTTTTATATGTGCTATTAATGACTTTCGTCAGTTTCGCTTATGCTTATGGCTCTGTATTTTTGGTTGCGCCAGAAGCGCGTAAATACACACATCGAAAAAAGTTTTGCATCACCCCGGTTCCCAAAACTCCTGAAGACAGACGTTGGCTGTGGATACTGTAACGCAGACACAGTCCCATTGACTGTACAGAGATATATCTAAACCCGCCCAAAGATGTAAACAACCATGCATGAGCAGCGCCTATTAGACGGAGGGGGTCCGACAGCCGGTCAGTTCCAGTCTTCCACCAGAAAGGAGGTACATGGCTCGTGTTGTCTGTAGTTCAGCCATACCTAGACGGTCAATACCGCGGTTCGATCGCGTCCGCATTGTTACTTTGGGCCAGGAAGGGTTCTAAATAAGAGAAGTGTCGAGGCGTCTCGGAGTGAACCAAAGCGATGTTCTTCGGACATGGAGGAGAGAGACAGGAGCGTCGATGACATGCCTCGCTCAGGCAGCCTAAGGGCTACTACTGCATTGGATGACCGCTACCTATGGATTATGGCTTGGAGGAACCCTGACAGCAACGCCACCATGCTGAATAATGCTTTTCGTGCAGCTACAGGACGTCGTGTTAAGACTCAAACTGTGCGCAACAGGCTGCATGATGCGCAATTTCACTCCCGACGTCCATGGCGAGGTCCATCTTTGCACCCATGACACCATGCAGCGCGGTGCAGATGGGCCCAACAACACGGCGAATGGGCCGCTCAGGATTGGCATCACATTCTCTTTACCTATGAGTGTCGCATATGCCTTCAACCAGGCAATCGTCGGAGACGAGTTTGTTGGCAACCCGGTCAGGTTGAACGCCTTAGACACACTTTCCAGCAAGTCCAGCAAGGTGGAGGTTCCCTCCTGTTTTGGGGTGGCATTATGTGGTGCCTACTTACGGTGCTGGTGGTCATGGAAGGCGCCGTAACGCCTGTACGATACGTGAATGCCATCCTGAGACCGATAGTGCAACCATTTCGGCAGCATATTGGCGAGGCATTCGTCTTCATGGACGACAATTCGTGCCCCCATCGTGCACATCTCGTGAATGACTTCCTTCAGGGTAAAGACATCGTTCGACTAGAGTGGCCAGCATGTTCTGCAGACAAGAACCCTATCGAACAAGCCTGGGATAGATTTAAAAGGGCCGTTTATGGACGACGTGACCCATCAACCATTCTGAGGGATCTACGCCGAATCGCCGTTGAGGAGCAGGACAGTCTGGACCAACAGTGCCTTGATGGACTTGCGGATAGTATTCCACGATGAATACAGGCATGCATCAATGCAAGAGGACGTGCTACTGGGTACTAGAGGTACCGGTGTGTACAGCAATCTTGACCGCCTTCTCTGAAGGTCCCGGTGTATGGTGGTATAACATGCAATGTGTGGTTTTCAAGAGCAATAAAATGGGCGGAAATTATGTTTATGTTAATCTCTATTCCAATTTTCTGTACAGGTTCCGGAACTCTCGGAACCGAGGTGATGCGAAACTTTCTTTGCTGTGTGAAAAATAACAAACAGATTTTGAAGAACAAGTGACCAGTTCATTTTAGCGACCTATTCAACATTGGCGTAAGTCTCCTCAAATTTTATGAGCAGCCAAAATGAAGACATCTACACTCACGGTCTCCGCCAAATCATCCATGGCTGTGAAGAATGTGTAATTGAAGGGTGAATATCTACAGCAATAACACCAACAAGAAAGTTCGTGGCGACAGCTTGATTTTTTCGAAGTAATAATTTTAATTTATTGACTGCCCTTGCACTTGTCAAACTAGACCGCATTACGGGCCAACAGCACCCGACGGCGAGGACTGCGTCAGAAAATAAAATGTGTGGTGTGCGGTTAGCGAGTCTGTCAGAAATGTTTGGGGCTGAACGTAACGATTATTCCACTGCGCCGTAACGTCGGAATAGTCCTGGGGCGACGCAACAGCGTTCTCGTGACGCTGCTCTGGGATGGAGGCAAGCTCACCGCCGCGTGACGCAATTGTCGCCAACCGCCAAGCGTGAAAACAGTTCCGTTCCTGCTAGAAGGTCAGCTCTGCCTGTAGCCACTGACGGGGCACGGCGACACAAAGGTCTGACGCCCATCGTTAATATGGGACAGCTACTTTGACTTGGTGTCCTCTTGAACATTGATAATGCACAGAAGTAAAGTGCAAGGGTACAGATACAACACCATACAGTCTGCAAACCTCTTTTAAAATCCGTGTCAGAGGATACATCTTCATAATGTACCGCATGTGTCGATCTCTCCTCTGAGAGCGCTGTAGCTAATCTTACCTTCGTGATACCTACAGGAGCAATGTGTGCAATGGGGAGTTCAGATGTGAACTGTAGAGGGGAGAGAGAGAGAGAGAGAGAGAGAGAGAGAGAGAGAGAGAGAGAGAGAAAGAAACAGATAGAGAGAGGGGGTCGGGGGTTGTTTTGGGGGGAAGAGACCAAACAACGAGGTCATCGGTCTCATCGGATTAGGGAAGGATGGGGAAGGAAGTCGGCCGTACCCTTTGAAAGGAACCATCCCGGCATTTGCCTAGAGCGATTTAGGGAAATCACGGAAAACCTAAATCAGGATGGCCGGACGCGGGATTGAACCGTCGTCCTCCCGAATGCGAGTCTAGTGTGTTAACCACTGCACCATCTCGCTCGGTCCTACAGGAGCGATACGAAGGGAGTTGAATATCTCTAGATTTTGAAACTTTGTAACTACGCTTTCGTGTGTTAATTGGCGTTTATTTCACAGCGTCTGCCAATTCATGTTTTGCAGCATTTCCGTGACGCTCCCCCGTGACTCAAACAAACCTGTGACCATTCCTGCGGTTTGCTCTGTATTCGTTCAGCATTTACCCTACCTGGAATGAGTGAACACACTTGCACAGTATTCTAAGGTGGGATGCACAAGTTATTTGTGAGCAGTCTCCCTTGTAGAGTCTCCCACTATCCTCGCCGGCCGGGGTGGCCGAGCGGTTCTAGGCGCTACAGTCTGGAACCGCGCGACCGCTACGGTCGCAGGTTCGAATCCTGCCTCGGGCATGGATGTGTGTGATGTCCTTAGGTAAGTTAGGTTTAAGTAGTTCTACCTTCTAGGGGACTGATGACCTCAGAAGTTGAGTCCCATAGTGCTCAGAGCCATTTGAACCATTTGAACCCACTCTCCTCCCAATGAACCAAGGTCTGCCACATGCCTTGCCTACGACTGAGCCTATGTCACCACTCCATTTCATATCCCTACAAATTGCAACAGTCTGGTATTTAACACGAATTGAGTGATTCCAGTGGTGACTCACTGATGTGATCGTAGGATACTACTCGTCTGCGATTTGGGAAGAGCATTGCTTTAATGTATGTATATTTAAACTAAGTTGTCAATCTTTATAGCACTTTGATATCTCATCAAGGTCTGACTGGATATTTAGGTGTCTTTTTTCTGATAGAATTCATTCTAGGTAACTGTACCATCTGGAAAAGTCTGATAATATTATTAAAATCATCCGTCAGGTCATTAATATACAGTATGAACAGGAATGATCTCAAGACACTTCCCTGAGGCACAACTTTAGGTGCTTTTGTCGATGATTTTTCATCCAAACTAACATGCTGCGTCCTCCCTACCTTCCTACCAGGAAATTGTAAATGCAGTCAAGTAATTTAATGATGTATTTTTGTTTTTCAACGTACCCAGTCATTTTCGGAGCTCACGAAATACTGCATCCACCTGACTTCCTTGATGCGTAGCTTCCCGGACGTCGCAGGAGAAGAGAACAAGTTGGGTTTCGCGTCACCGCTGTTTTCGGAGTTCATTCTGGATGGCATGCAGCAGGTCATTCTGCCCACACAAGATTTAACCCTTCTGGGCAAGAGCAAGTAAAAGTTGGAACTCTTAAAGAAATAAATGAATAGCACACATAGCACAGAATATGGGCTAAGGATAAACAAAATTAAGACGAAAGTAAAAAAAAAAAAAAAGGTTGAAATGGCTCTGAGCACTATGGGACTTAACTGCTGTGGTCAGCAGTCCCCTAGAACTTAGAACTACTTAAACCTGACTAACCTAAGGACATCATACACATCCATGCCCGAGGCAGGATTCGAACCTGCGACCGTAGCGGTCACGCGGCTCCAGACTGTAGCAGCTAGAGCCGCACAGCCACTTCGGCCGGCACGAAAGTAAAGGAGAGTTTAGAAAGAACGACAACAACTTTCTTACATGAAATCTGAAAACGACACATGTTCGAAACAAAAAATATGTATCAAATAGATTGGCACTAGTAAAAGAAATTCCTTTAGTAAAAGAGCTCTAATATTATCAGTCATTGATAACGGCATTGAACGTATGCCTCTGGGGCACAGTCTAAAAGTACAGAGTGCATCTACTTTTCACCTGGACAATAGGCTCTCAAACTACCAACCAAGAGTCAATTTTAGAGGGGAAGCATTACGGTTCAATGGCACGCCTACATATCTTGGTATAACTTTGGAAAGGACCCTAACACATAAAGCCCGATTACGTAAATCTGCTGCAAAACCGTAATAAGCTTCTTCAGCGCCTAGCTGGTACAACATGGGGAGCTGACGCCAACGCATTGAGAACGTCTGCTCTAGCACTCGTCTAATCCTCAGCAGAATACTGCTCCCCAGTACGGCTTAATAGCTGCCACACTCACCATGTGGATATTCAACTTCGTCACCTTATGCGTATCATATCTGGAACATTACTTGCTACTCCAGTCCAATGGCTGCCGGTGTTGTGTAACATACCACCTCCTAACATCAGAAGACAAAAACATCTTGGTCATCTGTGGTCAAGAATACTGAATAACTCGTCACTCCAAATTCACGAAGATGTGTTGAAGTCCCGTAAACCGGCATGTAAAACGGCCATCGAATTGTTAAGTAACCATTTCGACTCCAAAGGCAGCTGGCGGAAAGAATGGGCATCTTCTACTCCACACGGCATCTTGAAAGTTGAAGAGCCAACAGTAAGGCTCAATGGTTTCAGCTTGCCAAGATCCACTTGGAGCAGGCTTAACCGTTTCAGATGTGGTGTGGGAAGAAGTGCTTCGATTCTTCATAAATGGGGTTGGGTGGACACCCCATACTGTCACTGTGCTGACGTTCCACAAACAATGGAGCATATAGCAGTGGACTGCCCCCTCCGTGCCTTCCCTGGAAATCTAGTGGATTCGAACCTGATTACTTCCGAAATGGTGGATTGGATCCATGGCTTAGATATAAAGATCTAAACTGTATTTTAATGTGTCTGTGGTACTGTATTTTATGTGTTATTGTGATTGTTATGTATCATACGCTAAATAAATAATAACAGTGTGGATGTACGAGGGGCGTTCAGAAAGTAAGCTCCGATCGGTCGCGAAATGGAAACGACTATGAAAATCCGATAAAGCTTTGCACAGATGTGTTGGGTAGTGTCTCTAGTATCACCTCAATTAGCATCACGTCGCTCTTCTCATTTCTGAGCTCGCAGTGAGTGCGGAAAGATGTCTAGAAAATAGTGTCTGCCGCCAAGTACGAGGGCCTGGTGAGAAATTTCGCCTGAAGCTATGCAGCTAACATTACATAACTGTCGTGCTGTTTCTTCTTCAAGACAATTCTCAGCCGCATTCTGCAGGGGCAATGAAGATGCTCCTGCATCGTTTTCAAATGGAAATGTGAGATTACCCACAATACAGTCCGCAATTGTCTCCCCCTGAGTTTCATCTCTGGTCACATGAACCGCTGTCTTTGAAGACAACATTTTGACACAGACAACGAGGTGTAGGCCAGCGTGGAGAATTGGCGGAAAGCACTGGCGGCTGCCTTCTATGATGAGGCTATTGAAAAGTTGGTACAACGCTATGACAAAAGTCTAAGTCAGAACGGCGACTACGTAGAGAAGTAGCTGAAAGGTGTAGCTAATTGTTACAAGTAAAACATTTCTGATGTTCACTGTGGTTTCAATTTGGCAATCAATCGGAGCTTACTTTCTGAACAGGCCTCGTATTTGAAATTCAGAAAAGAAGGAACAGGAATGATTTGAGATGTGTTCTACTGAAAAACATTAAAAATTAAAATTAAGGTAGGAAATTAAGAGGTACTAAAAAGGACAGGCAAACAAGGAAGTAGAAGGGAAAGCTTTACCAGAAGAAGGGACGGGTTAGTTAGATGCCTGTCACGGCATCCGGAAATAATCAACTTTGCTCTGAAAAGAAGCAGCAGTAGAGGTGAAAAATCCAAGGAACAGACAAAGATTACAAGAACAGGCATACCACGTTATGAGGATGTCGAGTGCAGCATTCATATAGAGGTATAAAGGTTATCGCAAGATAGGAAAAGTCTCTGGACAGTATCAAACCACTCTTAAAACAGAAACTATTCCAAAATCGGCCGTCAGCTATTCAGAGAAAGCACCGTATCAGGATAGCTGAAGAGGAATTTTAATAGTGCTCATACTACGTTTGCAAAACACCATATACAGGGTGTGGCAAATAAAAATGGTCCAGGGAACAGAATTCCAGAATACTAAGAAGCACAGCAACGGAAAGGAAATACAGTACTAACCTGAGTATAGCAGATGTTCGAAGTGCCTAGCATTCAATTATTGGCACTTGCGGGCCTGGTCAGCAAGTTGCCGAAGGTAGATCGAAGCTGGACTGCTGGAATTGTTGCAGTCTCATCAGAAATGTTCTGCTGCAGTTCTTGAAGACGATGAGCGTTTTTGCGATACACCTTAGATCTGAGGGCTCCCACACAAAGTAATCGCACACTGACAGATCAGGTGACCTGGGTCACCAGCTAGGGCCGCGACCAGACAGATCTCTACTAACAACTTTGTCAGGCGTGATGATTGTGTAAACATGCTCCAAGGTTCGGCTGGATGTATGGACAGTTGCTCCATCCAGTTGCCACAAATGTTTTCAAAATGTTAGCAATGTAACATGCCGAAGCCAGCGTCTGATGCCGGCCAGGGTGGCCGAACGGTTCTAGGCGCTAAGTCTGGAACCGCGCGATCGCTACGGTCGCAGGTTCGAATCCTGCCTCGGGCATGGATGTGTGTGATGTCCTTAGGTTAGTTAGGTTTAAGTAGTTTTAAGTTATAGGGGACTGATGACCTCAGCAGTTAAGTCCAATAGTGCTCAGAGCCATTTGAACCATTTTTTTCAGCGTCTGATACAAGAACATGGGACCAATAACACGGCGTGCACACACTGCACACTAAACCCCAACCTTCTGATCATGTAATGGCGTTTCATAGAATTTATGGCGATTCTTCGCTGTGAATAAGCACACAGACATAAAGAACGGGTCCATGTCCAAGCCATTCATTGTTATCTCAGTGAACAGCCACTTACGAAGCTGGAGGCGCTGAGAAGCATCTGCTGGTTTTAACGCATAGACAACAGACACTCGGTAGGGACGCACGTGCAGGTCCAGGTGGAGTATTCGTCCGTATAACCGAAGTGATATTCCGGTCTCTTGCGACAGGCGTCGGCTTGGTTTGGTAGGACTCTGAAGCATTTTCTGATGTGCGGCCACGTTTCGGAACGTTTCTTGACTTGCTCAAAACAGATCCTGTCTGACGCCATTTTCGGACTTAACGTTGCATGGCACTCTTTATTGGCACTTTGACACAATTCAACTTCTCAGCGAACGACTGACCACATGGATTCCGAAACTTCGTTGTCAAGTAACCTCCACAACGAACACCCGCTGCTCCACTGTGAGTACCATCGTCCCCCATCCACTGCTCCACTCACACTGACACAGCCCGCACTACGGCCTGAACCGGTGTCGATCGCGTGGATGGCGTACATGTGAAGTGAGCATCACAGGGTGTTGTTATACGAGGGGTACCTCCCCCCCCCCCCCCCTCAATAAAAGGGAGGAATAACATTGCCGTGGGCGGAGCTGGTGTAGTATACGCATTTCTGGCACTAAGCGTGTATAGCGCAACTGATTCCCAGTTCAGTGCCGCCTGTGTTATCGACATGGCTACTTTTGTTCATCTGCAGTGACTGGTTTTGTTAGAGCTGTTTTGTTCTTGTTTTATACGACGGCAAGTTTAACTGAACAATGTACAGCTGTGAAATTTTGGTTTCTATTCGATAAAAATGCTGCTGAAACTGTTTTAATGTTAAAAACACAATACCAAGGTGACACTACAGGAGAAACTCAAGTGTACGAGTGGTATGCTCGATTACAAATGGTGACATGTCGATTGAAGACACAGCTCGTTCTGGACCTTCAGCAACTGTCCGAATCGACGAAAATACTGAAAAAATTCGAGAGATTGTGCTCACAGGCCGTCGGCAGACAATTGATCAATTGCCAGAGATTGCGCAAAAATGTTCGTCAAAAAAAGACCCGATTTGCGGCAGACAGGAGACTGGTTCTTCCACAATGACAACACACCTACGCTAGCTGTCTCTGCTAGGCAGTTTTTGGCTAAAAATGGCATAGTTCCTCTGCCCCGCCCACCTGGCTATTTCTTATTTCCACGCATGAAAAGGGGCATGAAAGGAAACCTATTTGACAACATTGAAGAAGTTAAAAAAAAGAGGGAGGAGCTGTCAGTCATTTCTAAAGATGACTACAAAAATGTTTCGAACAGTGGAAGCACCGGTAGGACAAATATATTAGTTGTAATGGAGAGTATTTTGAAGGGGATAAGGTTATTTGTAAGCACCTGATTGTTTTCAGTGATTAATTAGGTTCTTCACTATGCCTGATGACCATAATTGGACAGTATGACGGCCGCCTGGGGAGTGGTCTATTCTTCTAATGTTTTAGAGGGGCAAAGCGGTGTTACTCCTAGCGTAGAGGTGTGGGTACCCATCGGGTATGGCGTCACGTTACAGCTGGTAGTGATTGAGGGAACGCTGAAGGCCCAACGATACCTCACGGGCATCCTGTGTCCTCATGAATTATCTCTCACGCAACAGTATCGTGGCGCCATGTTTCAACAGGACAATGCTCCTCCACATATAACACGCTTCTCTTTGAACTGTCTTGCATGATGCTGACGTACACCCGTGGCAAACAAGACACCCCCAGCTGCCCCGATAGAACGTGAGTGGCACCGGCTCATTCGTCATCTTCGTCCCAGTGTCAGTATGCAAGATATCAAGGATCAGACACAAAAATTGCGGCCAGCTTGGCTCAGAATAATATACGAAGGTTTGAACTTAAATAGTGGCAACTATTTATTCACAGCTGATACAAAACAGTTACATGTTTGTACCTGTTACTGTCCTTCAAAGTAGTCACCAGCGTAGCGTACATCCAGTTTCCAGCGATGTGGAAGGCTTAGTATGTCGTTAGCAGAGCCTGTTCTGTTGATGGTGCGAATGAAGTGGTCTACTGCCTGTCGAATCTCTGGAACATTTCTGAAGTGAATTCCACGAAGCTGTTCCTTCATCTTCGGAATCAAATCAAAGTCACAAGGACTTAAGTCTTGGGAGTATGGTGGATGGTACAGTACCTCCCAGTCCCATCGACCGAACAGAGCAGCCACAGCTAGCGCTGTATGCGCCCGCGCATTGTCGTGCAAAATGATGGGTGGGTGTCACCGCTTCTTTCGCAACGCTGGTCGCAGGTGATGCTCCAAAAACGAACAGTAATACGGTGCACTGACGGTCTGCCGTGAAGGAACGTAATGCGTTAGGATTAACACCATCACAGTCGTACACGAGAATCACCATAACTTTAGACCGCAACATTCGCACGATCAACAGAACAGGCTCTGCTAACGGTATACTACGCCTTCCACATCGTTGGCAACGCGTTCTACACAACGCTGGTGACAACTTTGAAGGACAATAACAGGTGCAAACATGTAACTCTTTTGTTTCGGTTGTGAATAAATAGTTACCACTATTTAAGTTCCAAGTTCATAGTGGTAAGCGGGTTCATACCTCGGAGTTCTTTGTCACGTAACACACCTCCTCAATCCATGAAATTTCATTTCATTTTCTTCTCTCTTTCTGGGAGCTCTACTTTTTTTTCAGGCAGTGTATGTTGTCCTGGTCTGAGAAAACAGCTGTCATTCTAAGTCATGACTAGGTTATGACTGCGTAAGACTTAATGCAAGGACATTAATCTCAAATATCGTGACATGTGCATGCAATATCCTCACCTCCACAAAGCTGGTGTCAAGAAGCAACGATAACAGAAATAAAGATATTGTATCAACACAACCATCTAAAGAACCTATCAGCCCATGTGTCCTGAGGCCATCTTCCTTCATGCTAGCTTATCCACGAATTCAGTTGGACACGGTATGACAATTTCAGCTTCAGGAAGAATAGTACCAGGAATAGAATTCAGTCCTGTCTAATCACGAAGGACCGTCAGTTAAATACCAGTGGCTCAATTTCAATATGTATGAGCTAGATTACGATGACTATGCAAAGTCATTACATGTAAATGACAAATTCGCAAATCTGTCTTCTTTTACTGCAGAAGTCGTGAACCGACAGTATACAACTTGGTAAAATAATGCCCTCAATCTACTATTCTGTAATGTTGCAAGATTTTATACATGCAATTTTTTGTGTAGATCTCTGATCAAAGATCTGTATTACGCCTTTGTGTTTTTTACATATACATTACTCTCATAATATCTTACTAGCAAGAAACCACAACGAATGGCATAGTGCCAAAAACATTCGTAATTTCTTAGAAACGTGGAAGTCTGTTTTATTCTTGTTTGTAACATGCAACATTCTAATACATTTGTCATAAATTGTATTCAAGTTCTAGCAAAAAATTCTAATCTATTGTCTCATCGTACCTATCCCTTACTAGGGAGTTTCGATATGACTTTCTTAAATTGCGTAAGTATAATGAGTGTAATGTCAAAAGTTACTTTCACGATGTGGGATGCATACTATCATGATCGGCGATAGTAGTTACTACTTGATCATGGTCACAAAAGCCAAAAATAATTATCTACTTAAATAAATATGAGAAAGCATTAAAATTTTTTATTATTAATGACAAATTGTTTTCAATACATTTCCACAAGTAATATACTGTTTTCTCTGGTAATCAGTGCTTTGCTTTTTATGTCTACAGCCACAACGTCCGAGGAGTTTCCGTTTCTAAGTGTTACTTATTTTACACCAGTCAGCAGAATATTAATAATACACACTTGCTGTCGAAGCCAGAAAAGGGGACGTACGGTTATGTTAATTTCAATCCCTGACGAATTACGCCATGTCCGCAACTAATGTAGGAAATTAACCAGGCTAGGAACCCGAAAGAAAAATGACAGGTAACTGATGGATGTACTTTGTATTATCCGTTCTGTATAGCGCTCGAAAACACACTCACAGGCGAGACACCAGCGCTGCATTTCGTGCTTTCAGATGAATTTCTGTATGCAATAAAATATTTCTTCCGCTCCAGAAACCAATAATAAAGAAAGCGGTTGTTGAGTCCAGTGCCCTCTTATTATAGGTTGAAATGAGCTCTGGCGGCAAAAGGAGGTTAGATTAAATTTATCCGAGAGATGGAATGCGCCATTTATTGATTTCATTTATATCTATTCATCGCAGCGTCACCGCGACAAGAAGTCGCTGACCACCTGGCTTTCAGTCTTTCAAACCCTTCTGGAAGGTATATCATGCCTGATTCGCGGAGACCGTAATATAACATATTTTGTACAAACAGACTTCGAGTGCTGCTGTCGGAACCAGTAAAAACAAAATTCTGTGTATTCTTTACCAGTGTGTGGGCATACAACTGTAATTGAATTGCAAGACAGTGTACAATTATTGATACTTTCGAGTGTCTAGTATGGTGTGGGAGAGGAATTTCGTAGCCTGCGTTCTAGTTTCGAATCTTACTAAATTTTTTGAGGTTCCATTTTCAGTATAACAATTTAGCCATTTACACGTGCTGAAGGAAAATAAATACTTATTTTTAAAAGACGTGTGCGTACACTATTAATGAAACTGAATATGTATCTTCTGCATCGGAGTAAGAACACAGCGTATGCAATAGTTCAGCGTAGTCCGTGGTCTTGGTGTCACACCATTCGTTAGTAAGTGCTTTAATAACAGCTGAACCCAGATGAGGAACAACTGAAGTTGACTTCTCAGACATTATCACTGACAATCACTGAGCCCAGACACAATTGATAATGAATCTCCACACTCTTAAAACCACTAGGTCATAGGTTGATGTCACGGATCTTCTGTAACTCGTTTTGAGTCCATCCATGTCCCGACCTTTATTATGCATTGTTAAAATATGTAAATGACATCAGTTGATGTCGATTGTTTTGCATTGTAACAGTCATTATCGAGTCAACCGCAGCAGGTGACCCGCCAGCTGAAAGGTGGTAACTTCAGTGTCTGAATAACCATACCATTTAACGCCATCTTCACTCATGGGTTCCAGGAGCCACTGTTCCCGACAAGAATGTTTGCGTAATAAGTCATAGGTCGTAAAGATCAGTATGGACAGCGCACTTGAGAAAAGCTTAGTTTTGGCTATGCAAATAATGATAGATGTCCATAAATTCTGATTACAGGATTCATACTGATCTTCAGCGCATTATAATAAAAAATACCTCCAGTGCTTCCGTACTAAGACTGGATTCGGCTTTGTTTATAGCTGTTTTTTGTTTCTTCTTTTGTATTATTTACATTTTTACGTTATTTTCACACAAAATAGTCGTATAACAAAATATCTATTTCATGCAGTATCTTTTGATCTTCTATATACATAAGATCTTAATTGAAAGCACGTGCGTTAATGTGCTTATACTGTATAACTGTTAATTGTACACATACCATACGTGGTCAAAAGCTTCCTGGCACTGGCAGAAAATGACTTGCAAGTTCATGGTGCCCTCCATCGGTAACGCTGGAATTCAATATGGTGTTGGCCCACCCTTAGCCTTGATGACAGCTTCCATTCTCGCAAGCATACGTTCAACCAGGTGCTGGAAGGTTTCTTGGGGAATGGCAGCCCATTCTTCACGGAGTGCTGCACTGAGGAGAGGTATCAATGTCGGTCGGTGAGGCCTGGCACGACGTCGGCGTTCCAAAACATCGCAAAGGTGTTCTGTAGGATTCAGGTCAGGACTCTGTGCAGGCCAGTCCATTACAGGGATGTTATTGTCGTGTAACCACTCCGCCACAGGCCGTGCATTATGAGCAGGTGCTCGATCAAGTTGAAAGATGCAGTTGCCATCCCCGAATTGCTCTTCAACAGTGGGAAGCAAGAAAGTGCTTAAAACATTAATATAGGCCTGTGCTGTCAATTGTCCAATGTTTACGCTCCTTACAACAAGCGAGGCGTCGTTTGCATTTACCAGCGCGATGTGGGGCTTATGAGCAGCTGCTCGGCCATGAAATCCAAGTTTTCTCACCAAACTGTCATAGTACTTGCAGTGGATCGTGATGCAATTTGGAATTCCTGTGATGTACTTTATAGATGTCTGCGTATTACACATTACGACCCTCTTCAACTGTCGGCGGTCTCTGTCAGTCAACAGACGAGGTCGGCCTGTAGCTTTTGTGCTGTACGTGTCCCTTCACGTTTCCACTTCACTATCACATCGGAAACAGTGGACCTAGGGATGTTTAGGAGTGTGAAAATCTCGCGTACAGACGTGTGACACAAGTGACACCCAATCACCTGACCATGCTCAAAAAAAATTGTTCAAATGGCTCTGAGCACTATGGGACTTAACATCTGTGGTCATCAGTCCCCTAGAACTTAGAACTACTTAAACCTAACTAACCTAAGGACATCACACACATCCATGCCCGAAGCAGAATTCGAACCTGCGACCGTAGCAGTCGCGAGGTTCCGGACTGAGCGCCTAGAACCGCTAGACCACCGCAGCCGGCTGTCCATGCTCGAAGTCCGTGAGTTCTGCGGAGCACCCCATTGTGCTCTCTCACGATAATGACTACTGAGATTGCTGGTATGGAGTACATGGCAGTAGAGGGCAGCACAGTGCACCTAATATAAAAATGTAAGTTTTGGGGATGTCCGGATACTTTTAATCACATAGTGTATTTGTTTACAAATATCAAAAGTACGTATTCGTCGCAAGACAATGCCCTCGTGTTACTTCAGCGCCATGTGGCGCAGCTGTTTTCCTTATCGTTCCATTCTCACACATAAGCCAGTTTGAAATTATGTGGGTAACTCCGCCGCGTTAAATGGTACCAGCAGGATTTTGGTACGTGTGAATATTGTATTCAGTTGGCATACCTCGTACTTTTCTCATTGTGTGCTTTCTTTTCTATTTAGTTCGACTGAAAAAGCCGGCCACGGTGGCCGAGCGGTTCTGGGCGCTTCAGTCCGGAACCGCGCGACCGCTACGGTCGCAGGTTCGAATCTTGCCTCAGGCATGGATGTGTGTGATGTCACTAGGTTAGTTAGGTTTAAGTACTTCTAAGTTCTAGGGGACTGATGACCTCAGATGTTAAGTCCCATAGTGCTCAGGGCCATTTGAACCATTTTTTCGCTCGAAAAAGACGTAATGCTAAAACGAGTAAGCATAAAAGAAATATAACGAATACTTATGGTCAAGATGGTAGTTTTATTATATGTGTAGAACATGACCTTCACGTCTCATAAGGCTTTGAGCAATATGTATCTAAGAAATAAAAGGTTCTATGCAGAGCAAGATAAATGTGACCTAATACGAATAGACAGAGAGAGAAGACCCTTTATTGTATGGTTACGCAATTGCAAAACAATCACTGGAAGCAGGTTCTTCCTTAAGACATCTAGCAGCATGCGTACGGAGCGATTTGAAGTGGAATGGCCACACAAAATTGATCGCCGGTAAGGCAGAAATCAGACTGACATTCACTGGGAGAATTCTCAGGAAACGTAGACCATCAATAAAGAGAGTAGCTTACAAAACAATCGTTCGATCAATACTTGAATATTGGTCATCAGTCTGGGATCCGCATCAGATACGAGTGATAGAGAAAACAGAGAAGAACGAGAAGGGGCAACACGTTTCGTTACAGGCCAATTTAGTAGGCGAGAAAGTGTCACAGGGATTCTCAGCCAATTCCTGTGGCAGACGCTAAAAGGGAGGCGCTCTGCTTAACGTGGTCTACTATTACATTTCCGAGAGAGTTCTTTCCTAGAAGAGTCAGCCAATTTATTTCCTCCTCCTACGTATATCTCTAAAAGATCACGAAGATAAAACTAGAGGGACACAGCCCATACAGCGGCTTACCAGCCATCGTTCTTCCCGCGAACCATAGGTGACTGGAACAGGAAAGGCGGGAACACCGTAAGGTGACTTGTGGAGTATGCAGTGCGAGTCCGTGATGATATTACAAACTTACAGGGACGGTGAATCAGGATAAATGTATCAGTTTTAGGTAAGAATCCAGAAACGACGGGGTCGAAAGTTATAAGTGAAAATCATTCTGATACCTCTGACGGTGGAAGCGCAGAAGGGACAATCGTGGTGGCTCTTTCTAATCAATCGAATGAGTAGAAAAAAAGAAAGAAGTGTGCACCATTGATCTCGTATCAGGGGAAGAGAAGTGGGCCTGTAGCGAGCTGCGGTCAGCTGCAGCTGCAGCCGCGGCATCCTTTCCATTCCGGAGCGGCAGCTTTTTGTCCGCACTGCGCGCGCACCCGACGGGCGAAGCTTTTTGGTTGTTTTATTGGTGCAAGACACAGTACAGACTAGACTTTACCCCAGTGAACTTTGGTTATTGTGATAGTTGAGAGACGCAAGCCAAGCAAATCTCTCCGACGGCGGAGAAGGAAAGAGTGGGACAACGCGCCGGATGCGGCTTGTGTATATACGAGAGCTGGGTCTAATAAAAAGTGTACCACGCTAGCTACCTTCTCTACTGCTCATTCTTATCGTTTATTCACCTGTCTGTCCGGTCTATGGTTAGCGTCTTCAGCTAGGCGGAGGAGCGGTCACAGGGCGGCGGATAACTATGAGAAAAAGATTGAATAACCAACGAAACAGTGAAATTCTGTAAATAGGTACGTCGAATATCAAAAGTCTGTAAGTGATAAGGAAGCTAGAAAATATGAATAGGAAATTCAAAGACTAGTCTACACATAGTGTGTATCAGTGAACAGAAGTGGAAAGAAACAAGGATTTTGGTCAGATCAGTACAGGGTAATACCAACAGCAGCACGAAATGGTATAACGAGAGTAGGATCTGTTGTGAATTTTAAGATTTTTTAAAAAAATTTCCCGGCGAACTGAATGCTCAGACAAATTTTGGGCTTGCACCCGATCGTTATGGAGAGAACGGTAGGGCAAAAAGAAGCTGTAAACTTTTCAGTGATAGGATTATTGTCATTAGAATCAACAGCAAAACAACGCCAACAACAGCTGTCAAGGTACATGTGCAGAAATCACAAGCAAAAGATGAAGATATAAAGTATGAGGGTACTGAAGGTATAATTCAGTATGAACAAGAAGATGAAAATTTTATTAATCATGGGGGAATGGAATGGAGTTGTAGGGGAAGATATACAAGAACCATTACGGGAAAATATGGGCTTGATAGTAGGGAGAGGGTAAAGGCTAATTGAGTCCTGCTATAAATTTCAGCTAGTAATAGCGAATACAATGTTCAGAAGGAGGAGGTATGGAAAAGAAATGGCAATACACATTCCAGCTGGGTTGTATCATAGCCAGACAGAGATTCAGAAATCAGATATTGGATTGGAAGGCGTTCCCAGGAGCAGCTATAGACTCAGCTGGTAATTACGTTTGAAGTTCTCTAAGCTGTAGGTACTGTAGTAATGAATACTACACTAGGCAGTTCAGTTGAAGATGAATGTACATCTTGAAAAAGGACAATCGTATGCGTTGGACAGACAAATGTAGATACAAAGTAGGAAACCGTAAAGAAACTTTAAGAGAAGAAATCTTAAATTAATCGATGAAAGAAATAACAGAGGAAACAGGAATAGAACAACAGAAGTCACTTAGAAATGAAGTAAATAAGAAGTGCTGGGAAGTAAAGGACATATGGCTGCAGGAAACGTGCCAAGAAATCCAGCAAGGAATGGTCGTCGGAATGACTAGTTCAGCTTACAGAAAAGTGAAAAACATCTTTTGTGTGATTAAAATAAAAGGCTTCAACATAAAAAGTGCAAGAGGAATAAGGTGAAAGTCATAAATAACATTCCTTCGTAATTTCTACTATCATTCTGGGGGGGGGGGGGGGGTGGCAACCAAACAACTATTCAAGTTGGTCTCTAGAACCTATGAGTCCGGAAACTTACTTACTACCTCTCTTTTGGAAAACTTTTATCCATGCAGTCCCGAAGACGGCAATGGCAGATAAGTGCGAGAACTGTCGTATAGTCGGTTTGACACTCCATGTATCCAAGTTGGTGATAATAATAATATACAGAAGAATAGTAAATAAAATTTTAAAAAATCTATTTCATGACGATCATATTGGCCGGAAACGGATTTCTGTGTTGTGCTTCGTAATGAAAGCAGGACTTAAAAAAAATCGCGACACCTTCATAGAATTTGTTGACCTAGAATAAGAGTTCGGCGTTGCAAAAGTGTGTAAGATGTTTGAAATCCTCAGGATAGTAGAAGTAGGCTATAGGGAGAGACGGGTTACATACGATATGTTCAAGAACCAAGAAGCAAAAACAAGAATGGGAAACCAAGAGCGAAGTGCTCGGATTAAAAAATGTGTAAGACAGAATGCAATCTTTCGACCCTGCTATTCAAACCGTACGTGATGGAAAGGTTCAGGATTGGGATTAAGGTTCAAGGCGAAACGGTACCAGTGATAAGATTCAGTGAAAATAAGGAAGAACTGCAGCACTTGTCAAGTGTAATAGACAGGCTGCTAAGCTATGGACTGAGAGTAAAGACAAATGAAATGAGGAGTAGCAGAAATGAGAATAGCAAGGAAGTTGACATCATAATTGCGGGAAACAAAATAACACATGACGGACAAAGCATAAAAAAACAGACTAGCATCTACAAAAGGAGGCATTAATTGCCAAAAGAAATCTAGGTAGTATGAAACATTAGCCTTAATTTAAGGAGAAAGTTCTGAGAATACACGTCTGGGATGCAACATTATATAATTTAAACATCTTGTCCAGGCACATATCAGCTTACGTATAACGTAGGAAATGCATAACACGAATGCTGACTTTAAGGTAATTTATTTACCCACCGGTTTCAGTCCAGGACCGTGTTCACTGTATGATACCTCAATTGCATATTTGACTTAAGTGTCTTCTTATGAATATTTTCATCGTAATTTTTTCAACCTTGCAGCCCGTGTTGGTCACTGCATTTTACTGCAATTTTTATTACGTTTCTTTGTACATTGCTGTGAATACAGTCCTGGACGAAAACCATCGGTACATAAATTGCATTGTCGGCATTCGTGTTATGCATTTCCTACATTGCAGCATTGTATGGTAGTAAACCATGGGAAAACCGAAAAAGATGGTAGTCGAAGCGTTTGAAGTGTGATGCGACAGAAGGTTATTGAAAATTAGGTGCACTGGTAAGGTAAGAAATGAGAAGATTCTCCGCAGAATCAGGGAGGAGTGGAACATGCGTAAAACATTGACAAGGAGAAGGGACGGGATAATAGGAGACGCCTTAAATTATCGAGGAATAATTTACATGGTACTTGAGGGAACTGGAGAGGGCGAAAACTGTAGGTTTAATTGAGGACATTGAGCGCTAGTACTACTCTCACAATGAAGAGGTTGACACTGGAGGGAAATCTGTGGCGGGCTGCCTCAAACCGATCAGAAGACTAATTACACAAAAAATAGTCTAATAATCTGTGGGCAGGTGGGTGCTAGCAGAAAACAAATTGATGAAAATGAAAATATCTTAATGTAGATGAGGAATGATACGCGTGACCTTCAGCCCTGTAATGAATGAAGGTAGTGTAGGCTCCGAGTAACATTTCCATGTTGATTTGTGTGCAGATAGGATTGAAGCGGGTGTGATGGAAGGAAGGATATGCGATGAATATTGGAAAAAGTGTAGAGATGGGAGGTACGTGGTACCAGACGAGAAGGATTGCAGCTATGCATCGAAAGGGTGGCCTGGAGCATTCATTTAGATACGTAAGAGATTGGGTTGACGTGATGAGTACATTTCACATATTTCACTCTCTGGCAGGGCAAGGTGGTTGTAATTATCCACGGGAAGTCCATGGTATGTGTGTGTGTGTGTGTGTGTGTGTGTGTGTGTGTGTGCGTGTGCGTGTGTGTGTACTATGTTTCTTAACTATGGCGAGTATATTGTGATACTGGGAGTCGATTTTGCTGGAGACAGGAGCGGCGAAGGCATTGCAAGTGAGTACGATGTTCGTCAGCTAGTGCTTGGCATAGATGGTGAAGAGTCAATGGATACGGAAAGTGAAGCAGTGTGTGCTCATTCCTTTCATTAGGCAAGAACATTTTGGAAGTAACGCATAGTAAAACGCTTTTCTCGCTGCTCTCTGGGAAATCGTACTGGCAGTATGCGCTATACGTGTTCCAATTGCTACTGTATCCGAGTCTCATGGCACACGGAAATCTGCTGCTCTTGTCGCTGGGAGGCATTATTTTAGCATGGCGATAATTTTAAATCGCCTGAGAGCTTATCGCCCATTTATCTGGATGGCGAAATTTTCGCTTTTCGTGGTATCTCGTGCTCATCGTACGATTTCCTCCTTATCTTGCATATCTGGGTCCTTGGTGATTTTTGTCTGTGGTCCAAGACACGTTTCTCTGCCTGAAGTTTTGTCTTCCAGTGATGGAGTCGTTATCGAACGCTAGAACGACACAGAAAACAGTTACAGTTTCAAACAAGCTAAACAAATCTAACTGTTTATACACACCGGTCGGTTCGTGACGTCATCAGACCGCTGTCTAAGATCGTGGAGTTCGCCGACGTGTTTTTACGGAGCTTGTAATGGGGCATAATTGGCACTGTTTGCTTTATTTAGCACTAAGGACCATAACTTGACTAGTATCAGCTTTTTTTCTTTTATGTGAAAGTTTTGTCCGTGCTTTTGAATATTCACGGTCTCACTGTGCATTCTAGCATTGTAGTTCTTGGATGTAGATGAAAACACTGGAGAATATCTTCGCAAAGGATATCTCTCTAAACTTATTTAATTTTCGGATATACTGGTTCTTAAAAACCGGACGCAACTTTAAGGCGTAAAGTCTAAGGAAAGGCTATTAACACGGATCTGCACAGAAATTTCAGACACCATGCCAAACAGGAAATTATCAAAACATTGGTGGACGGGGCTAAAAGAATCTGTGAAGCACGGTCTTTGGAGGACGAGCTCGACCATTTTAAAGCTGCCTTCGGAGGAAATGACTACTTGACAAAGAGATAAATAGGGTACGCACCTCAAAAGATCTGAAGCTTCTAGTGAAAAAGAACCAACGAAAGGGAAAGTTTTCATGCTATGCCTAAAAATAGTCGCAGATCGCTGCAGCAGAGTAGAAATAAGTAGTCAGAAGACACGGTATTGACACAGCATTTAACCCAATGAGAGAGGTGCACGAATTACAGGCGATTCTAAAATATTTCTGTTTACTGGCGACACTAGCTTGGTAGTAAAGGATGCTGTCTGCAACACTTGCATTGTTTCAAATAGTACAGTTCAAGAAATAAGTTCATGTCTTGTAAATATAAACTAACGCTAAATAACAGTATGACTCAGTTTTTAGTTTCTAACATAACATTTAACAAAAACTGAGGTTCTAATTAAACATAATGGGCGTATAATTAGTGAGACTGAACAGTTCAAATTTGTGTTCAGACATATAGTAAGCTGTCGTGAAAATCCCACGTTCATAATCTTGTTCAAACACTTAATACTGCTGTTTTTACTACTAGGACATTATTGAAGTAATTGATAGTTCGACATGATTAGTCTTCTTTGCTTATTTTCATTCGCTTGTGATGTATGGTATTATATTTTGGGGCAACTCTTATCATCCTGAGAAGATAGTGTTGGCTCAGAAACGGGCTGTTCGAGTAATAAGTGGTGTTAAGTACGCAAACCTCTTGCCGACCACTGTTCATTAGTTTAGGTATTCTGACATTGGCTTGTCAATGTATACAGTATTTAATGTCTTTCTTGTTAACAATATCACCTTATTCTCAAGAATTAGAGGCTTTCACTCAGATAAAACTAGGCAGGAATCCAATGTGAATTTGGATTGCAACTCCTTGACTACTGTGCAGCAAGGCGAGCAGTATTCTGCTGCACCCATTTTCAATAAGCTACAATAAAAATCTTTGAAGCAATCTGCGCGCTTTCAAATCCAAACTGAAAAGTTTCCGCCTTGGTCACTCCTTCTGTTCTGTCGAGGAGTTCCTTGAAATATTAAGCTAATTCCTGGGTTACATTGTTAAGTGCGTTCATATAAACGTATAGCTTGTCGTCTTTCTAGGATTCATAAACATTTTATTTTATCTATTATTACTTTTCTGTTCTAATTTCATGCAGTGACACGTTATATGACCATGGAGATTTTCTCCTCAATTTGGTCATAGGTAGCGAGATATGTAAAATTAAAAAAAAGAAACTTTGAAGACTGCAGAGGACCTTCGCCCACCATTTGCCACAGAGTGAGTGTATAAAATCCCTCGAACATGCGATCTAGTGTACATAGGAACTACAAAAAGAAGCATTAATACCGGGCCGGCCGCGGTGGTCTAGCGGTTCTAGGCGCTCAGTCCGGCACCGCGGGACTGCTACGGTCGCAGGTTCGACTCCTGCCTCGGGCATGGATGTGTGTGATATCCTTAGGTTAGTTAGGTTTAAGTAGTTCTAAGTTCTAGGGGACTGATGACCTCAGATGTTAAGTCCCATAGTGCTCAGAGCCATTTTTGAATTAATACCAGTCTTGAGGAACACCAGAGCGATTGTCGCCAGGGCAAAGCCGATAAATCAGCAATAGCAATCGTGCAATGGGACAAAGGAATTATCAAGTTCGTCTCTCCGATACTATAGTTTTATCAAGATCCAATCATTACCATGCTAGGATACTCAGAGAAGCCTTAGAAATTCAAAAGCACAAAAAGAACTTTAACAGAACAGAAGGAACGAAATTAGACAAGCTGTGAGCCTTAGTTCTAAAAGCAGCAAGCAGCGCCAACTTTTCATCAGTAATAGCTCCAATTCAAAGGGGTTGGCTCGGTGCACTGTTTCCAACAGTACGTGTAAAGAACGAGAATTGTGACACAATATACCAGAGTGATGTCGTCTGGGCAAAGCCGATAAATCAGCAGTAACAATCATGCAGTGCATT
Source organism: Schistocerca americana (assembly GCF_021461395.2). Lineage (NCBI taxonomy): Eukaryota > Metazoa > Arthropoda > Insecta > Orthoptera > Acrididae > Schistocerca > Schistocerca americana. The sequence goes on from NC_060125.1 coordinate 408,910,818, forward strand.
TTGTATCAGAACGGCAATCGATCTTCATACGCCGAGAGCCAAGCTATACAAGTGGTCCTTATATTTTCATCTGCACTGCAGTGAGCAGGAGTCTGTGGGGTAGCAATAAGTCCAAAAGGAATGTGTTGATCCGCATCGCGTTCTTCTTGAATTGCATGGATAGCGATAAAAAAAGTAATAGTAATATACGTCTCTGCAGACTAATATTAAGACATCCAGTAATTTAATTTCAACAGCAGACCTTTCTTAGAAAACCACAGTGAAGGATGTTTACAAAGCATATTATTACACCTGAATATTGCTAAATTAATTATTCTCTCGCCTGGAAAATTCACAAGACATACGTGTTAGCAAATTTAGAACAGCACTGAGAGCATCAAGTATCTTCCAGGAAGCATGTCAACCGAGCGAGGTGGCGCAGTGGTTAGCACACTGGACTCGCATTCGGGAGGACGACGGTTCAATCCCGTCTCCGGCCATCCTGATTTAGGTTTTCCGTGATTTCCCTAACTCGTTTCAGGCAAATGCCGGGATGGTTCCTTTGAAAGGGCACGGCCGATTTCCTTCCCAATCCTTCCCTAACCCGAGCTTGCGCTCCGTCTCTAATGACCTCGTCGTCGACGGTACGTTAAACACTAACCACCACCCCCAGGAAGCATGTCCTCCCGCGAAAGCCGTCTGCTGTTCGTGTCATCTTGCGGCAATATTTAGACAACGTAACTCTTTTTCACCATAAAGTGCTTCCTACCATATGATCAGCTGATCAAGGAGCACCTGGTGTGATGCAACTTAAGGTGTCCAAATATTGTGCCAAGAAGACACGAGAATCGGCCGGTAAATAGGTGAGGACATCATAATCACATTAATAAGCACCCTTGACGCTTTGGAGCGCTATCCACGATGCAGAACTAACACCAAACGGCCATCTGACCCTCCACCGCCGATACAAAATTAGGTGAATGAACTGTATGTGCCAGTCGGTTGTATGGAAGCAGTGCAATAAGGTGAGCCAATCTGCAGACGTGACAGAAAGAAGCTATCATGTTTAGACATATACATCAGCGCACAATGAATTATGTTGCCCGAGTTTTCATTGTATCAGTGTGTAGACTGTTAACGTGTCTACAAAGAATGGTGCACAATTCGCAGCAACTTAACACGGCGGAAGAGCAGTGTTAGTCAAAAGAGGTTGAACGGCACGAATCGGAAACGAATGCCATGTACTGTCAATAACAATCTGTTTCAGACCATACACGATCTGGTGTTTTCTGGGAATGCAGGTTTTCCGGGAAAGCAGGTCGTTCTGTCTCAACGCATTTCGAACGAAGGTGGCGAAGGAAACTGCATTCACTCGGCGTTTGGAGTAAGGTACGACGCAATTCAGCGCTGTCCATAGTGACGCATAAATAGGTACTCTTCAGTAGGCCAAACAACACAGAAACCGACCACTCGCTGACTGTAGGAATGTATTGTTGTCCGATGAGTCGCGACTTCAAATGACGTCGAGTACACCGACGGTACGATGAGGGGTTTAACCTGCAGAGTGTGGAGGGTGAAGCTCTGGCCGAAGGGAGTTCTGTGGTGTGTAGCGGGTGATCTGTGATCTCCACACAAAGAAAAATCGTGAATGTCTAATTGGAAAGATTTTTCCCTATCCACAGTGCATACAGGCATCCTTTAGTCGCGAAATATGAGAGGTGTGTTGGTACGTGTATGTGACAGTGTGTGTGTGTGTGTGTGTGTGTGTGTGTGTGTGTGTGTGTGTGTGTGTGTGTATGTTGGAGATGATGAGAGAAGGGAGAGGGTGAAACCCGGCGCCGGCACATAGCCTACTCGTCTCGATTGGCACCAAGAAGGCTGACGAGCTTAAAGTCCCCATCCTACGGTCAGATCACTATCAACAATATAAAGATGGTATCTGTTGTTTCGGACATGTCTGAAAGAACAGATGCCATCTTCATATACTGTAGTTAAGGCGCCGGCCGAGATGGCCGATCGGTTCTAGGCGCTACAGTCTGGAACCGCGCGACCGCTACGGTCGCAGGTTCGAAACCTGGCTCGGGCATGGATGTGTGTGATGTCCTTAGGTTAGTTAGGTTTAAGTGGTTCTAAGTTCTAGGGGACTGAGGACGTCAGAAGTTAAGTCCCATAGTGCTCAGAACCATTTTTTGTAGTTAAGGCTAACCGGTCATTGACCTTCTTCTGTGCTGGATGCACACGTACTGTCCGAACTCTTAAGGGACTCGGTAAGATTGTCTGCCGCGATTAATGAGTGTAGTGGGCAGCGGCACTAAGAATGTGGTGTGTGGACATTAATTTGGGAATGTGGGTCTCACGGGGAGCGTGCAAGGGATAAATCCCTGCAGTCGCACTATCCTCTGTGCCCTCGGTAGCTGAGATGGACATGTAAGTAGGAGATTACGAGTTCGAGTCTCGGTCGGAGCACACATTTTCAACTGTCCCCGTTGATGTATATCAACGCCTGTCGACAGCTTAGGGTCTTGATTTAATTATCATTTCACTATCAACATTATCGCATACCCTCACTTCATGAAACAATGCAGACAGGTTTAGGACACTGGAAAGATTGGTGATCAGGGACTTAACAGCATCACCCCGCCTCTCCCCTCTGCCATAAAGGCAAAAGGAAATTGTCAACAGTACACAACGTATTGGTAAGGCCCGAATGTGTTTAAATTCGGTGATCCCAAGGGAAAATGTGTGTTCACCTCGGCAGGCACACCAAGGATCCACTCATTCAAGTTACTGTAAACATGAACCAAGATGGTTTTCTGTTTCAAACTTATTGGTGTTGAAGTGTAGTTCTTTCTTTTACATCTTCATAGATAACAGGCACGTCCAAAGGCTGTATGTAAACATTTCTTGTTTGTCGAACATTCAAGCACGTATCGCTCGACTGCTCCTCTGGATCACCCGATATTAAACCTATGGAAAACTATTTGGAACGTCGGGTGTAACTTAGTAACATCCCATCAATTTTCCCGCTCTTTGGGATCTATTCGTCAATGAGTGGCTTCAGCAAGATGTAACATACTTCAAGACACTTGAGAACTCTCTTCCACGCCGAATTGAGGCCATTTTCAAGGCTAGAGGTGGTGTTACATGATACTACTGATGTCTCCTAGTATTTTTATCAGTGTCGGCAAAACATTACCGCCTCACGTCTTGCTGGACATTTAACTTTCGCTTCTAAGGCAATCGACTGTCTCGAGTAAATTCAGTACTGACGGTGTCATCACAATCCCGCTGGAGGTTCGAAACCTCCCGCGGGCATGGGTGTGTGTGTTGTCCTTAGCCTAAGTTAGTTTAGGTTAGATTAAGTAAAAAATGGTTCTAATGGCTCTGAGCACAATGGGAGCTAACATCGGAGGTCATCAGTCCGCTAGTACTTAGAACTACTTAAACCTAACTAGCCTAAGGAAATCACACACATCCACGCCCGAGGCAGGATTCAAACCTGCGACCGTAGCGGTCGCGCGGTTCCAGACCGAGGCACCTAGAACCGCTCGGCCACCCCGGCGGGCTACATTAAGTAGTGCGTAAGCCTAGGGACCGACGACCTCAGTAGTTTGGTGTCCTAGCCTTTACCACAAATTTCCAATTTTTGTGTCATCACATTCAAACCCGCCGACAGTGCCCAGAAGAAAGAAAGTAAAAGACTATCATCGCTAAAGGACTGAACAGTACAAATCGCCATTTTCCGTATTGCAGTCACGCTGCAAAACGAAATACGCATCGCTAGGAACCGGCCCAATCTGCGACTTCCACGTAAAACACGGTGCATATTTGATGGTCGGCGGACAAAATATACTTCTCGGAAGGGTCAATACCAACTCGGACTCCATCACGCGATTCTGCCGCGCACCGCCTGCATAGCGTCTTCCTGCACGAAGGACGCACGCTGTCCTCAGCACCGGAAGTAACCGCCAGACTCGACGCATTGATGGCGTACTACCGCTCTCTACCAACGTACCAGGATTTTCGGTTGTCCGGAGTCACTCAGTGTTTCTATGCAGACTCTGCTGCTGTATTGTTAATCGCTGGTTGTTGGACCAATTGGAATAAGTAGTTCTACAACCCGAGGAAAATCATTATACAGAAGAAAGCCGAGCACACCAATCCTCAGACGGACATTAAGTGGTGATTATAACCAAAGCTGTGCTCGATCTGTGAAATTATTTTAACACCGCACTACATTTCCAGCCATGTTAAAATTTGCCCTCATCCCCACCCTTTAAATTTCCAGTTTTGGGGGGACATGGAGCTCAACGTGCAACTTGGCATTTTTCGAATAATAATATAACTGCTATTGGTGAAAGAAGCGATACGCAATAGAAAAAATCACACAACCGGAGTTGAACCTTCGACCCTTTGGTTTATTGTCTGAAATTTATCCACTTAGTCAGCAAGCTGCATTGTGTTAATTATGGTAGAAATTAAGTCTAGAAAAACTTTTGTTGAAAAAGCGTGCAGGACAAGCTTGAAGTTAATAGGCACAAAATCAAATTTCAGGACAGCATATTAAGTATACGGGGAAAAGAGAGCTGATGGACTGAAACTACTAACAAAATGGCTCTGAGCACTATGGGACTTAACTTCTGAGGTCATCAGTCCCCTAGAACTTAGAACTACTTAAACCTAACTAACCTACGGACATCACACACATCCATGCCCGAGGCAGGATTCGAACCTGCGACCGTAGCAGCCGCGCGGTTCCGGACTGAGCGCCTTAACCGCGAGACCACCGCGGCCGGCGAAACTACTAACACTGGACGTCAGCTTTGACTTGTAACGTAATTACGTTGTGACCTACAACAACATCCTTTATCCCACAAAACACAAAGAACATCCTTTTTTTGAATCAGCAGTCTTCTGAGTGGTTTGAAGCGGCTAATTCCTCTTCACCTCAGAGCAGCAGTCGCACCCAAGTCGTCCTCATTTATTTGTTGGATATACACACCTGTCTAAAATGTAAAGCACCCGGAAGAGGAGGAGAAACGAAACGAAATTTCACTGGGGTGGGGAGGAGGGGGGGGGGGGGAGGATATATGACGTTATTTGAGTGAAAGCAATATCGACTTAAAGCGTCGAAGACCTTTGCAATATGAGCCCACTTATTAATATGACGCTGCGCGCACTCTGTTCTGGATGCATGCACTGGTTCTGTTGGGAACAGTGCCATCCTCTCCAGGTAAGCTGGCCCAAAACCGGTCCTTCATACCCTGGATACCAACACTGGGACGGAAGTAGCGTCGAGTCGAGCTGGTCCCACACATGTTCTATCGGCAACAGATCTGCCGATCTTGCTAGCCAGAGGCGTACCTCAAAATCACAAAGGCAGTTTATAGACACAAGTGCCATGTGTGGTCAGCATTGTCCTGTTGAAAAATGTCACCACAATACCGTCACATGATAGGTAACACACGAGGACGCACGATGTCCGTGACGTACCATTGTGCCGTCAGCGTTCCTTCACTTACTACCATCCGTCACAAGTTGCACACGAAGGCTCCCCGCACCATGAAAAGCCCATGTATCTTCTCCTGAGGCAAGCTCGCCAACAACTGTGATAACTGGTCTCTTGTATCCTGTTTCCTGGCACTGCGACAGAGTTGACATCCAAACTGATCCCACACATTTTCTATCGGGGACAGACCTAGGAATCTCGCTGGCCACGGACAGTTCACAAAAACGTGTCACGTTTGGAGTATTGTCTTGTTGAAAAATAGCACCACGATACTATTGCATGAGAGGTAATACATGAGGACTCAAGATGTAATATCACGTACCGTTACGCCTTCAGAGTACCATGAATTACTACGAGCTGTGACCTGATGTCATACCCACACCATGACACGTGAATGAACATGGCTGTACCTCTCTAAAACACTGGAAGAATGTCCCAGGTCGCTGCCATACTCGTCTTTCCTAAGGCCAAGGTGATTTCCATCTAACAGCCTTCTTCTGTATATTATTCTTGTCACCAACTTTGATGCATGAGACAAACTGTTTGTGCGATAGTTCTTTCCCTTGCTGTCTTCGCGATTCTGTGTGCGACATTTTTTGTTTTTTGTTTTTCGGAAGTCTGATGATATGCCTACAGTCTCACAGACTCTGCTCACCAACTTCAATAACAGTTTGGTTGCCCCATCTCCAATGATTTTAGAAATTGCGAAGGAATGTTGTCGAACCCTTCTGCCTTTTCTGATCACCAGGCTTCCACAGATCTGTTAAACACTGTCTGTAATACTGGATACCGTATGCATTCTGTATCGACTCCCAGTTATTCTTCTACCACGTCAACAGGTAAGTTCTTTCCCTCATAGAGGTCTCCCTTCCCCGTTGATTCTTCCGGAAATTCTCTTAAACTTTAGTCTACCCTTCATCGTCACTAAATTGTGATCCGAGTCTATGTCTTGCAATCCAGTATTTCATTTCAGAATCTCTGTGTGATAATGTAAACCCGCTAGAAACTTCCCGTGTCTCCTGGCCCTTTCCATGTGTACCTACCCTTTTGTGATTTTTTAACATCATGTTACCAACTGAAATTTATTACAAAATTTGTCTTTCTCCTTTCTGATTCTTACTACCAAACCCATATTCTCCTCTACCTCTGCCTTCTATTTCTTGCTCTGCTACTGCATTCCATTTCCCCATGGTTACTGGATCATCATATCCATTTACGCACTTAATTGCGCTTTCAATAGCCCCGTATACATTCTCTGTTTCTTCGTCTTCTACATACGTCTGCATGTGTACGTGAACTCTGAACTATTGTTGTCGGTGTTGGTTCCCTGTCGATTAGTGTGACAACAACCCTGTCACTGGACTGTTGGCAGGAACTCCTTTTCTGTCCTATCTTCATACTCCCTTTTCACATTTTCTTATTTCCTACTTTTGTTGATATTACCCAATATTCGTCCGAACAAGAATCTTTACCTTCTTTCTGTTTCACTTCACTAACACCCACTATGTTTAGGCTGAGCCGTTCCATTTTCCCTTTTCGGATTTCCTTGTTTCCTTACCACGTTAAAACTTCTGACATTCCACGTTCCGATAGATCCAATGCTATGTCATTAGAAACGTAAAGCACGAAAATTTCTAAACCATACCTTCATTGAGTAGTGAATGTAACATGCCTTCGATGATGAATGGTTAAAAAAATAGTTCAAATGGCTCTGAGCACTATGGGACTTAACTTCTGAGGTCATCAGTCCCCTAGAACTTAGAACTATTTAAACCTAACTAAAATAAGGACATCACACACATCCACGCCCGAGGCAGGATTCGGACCTGCGACCGTAGCGGTCACGCGGCTCCAGACTAAAGCGCCTAGAACCGCTTGGCCACCACGGCCGGCTCGATGATGATGCCTATTATGTGCCAGTGAATTCGTTGACTCCTATTCACATTTTGACAAACTTTTTCTCAGAATTCGTGTTTCTTGATGCAGTATTGCAGCTGACTCTCGATGTACAGTTTCAGTTAGAAAGAATGACCCTGTTCATGAACGTAATAACAATGTTGCGTATTAAAATGTCTCAGGAAATAAACTAATTTCATGAGAATTACTATAGTGTACGGATGCAGCTGCTAATTCAAAATTGTAAGCTCTGGTGAGCGGACACAATGCAGTAGCAAACTTAATACAAACACAGTGAATAGGAACCGTTTTGTGCGAAGTGTTAGAATGTGGCGGCAAAGAACTATTAAACTACAAAGGCTTCGACAAATTTCCAGATTATTTGACATCATAGTGGATTTTTATGTAATGCTATTAATATTATAAGCGGAATGAACTATACTCGTGCTATATTGTAGCCTACGAAAGTATTGCTTACTGGCTGATGGATGCAGAGTTCGCATATTGTGTCCTCAGCTGTAACTGTTAGAGGTGAAATTTTGTATGGATTGAGGTGTTTGTGTTCTCGATGATGACTACCCTAGTTTTCTCGCGTATTAGCTATGCGAACTCGCAACAGAACTTCCATCTGATGGACGATCACAACAGGTCTTATCACATAAGACACTGCGGATCTATATAAAGTGTAATCCAGGGTAAATATTCCTAATAGAATTCCCAAAAGGAAGAAGACAAAGATTTAACTTCTCATGGACAACGATGTAATTAGAGATAGAACGCAACTGCGAAATGGGCAAGTATGGGGAAAATTCGCTCATTTTCTTTGGAACTACTCGATATTTGCCTTAATAAGTGAAATCACGGAAAATTAGAATATACATGTCTGAACGGGAATTTGAACACAGGTATTCCTGAACCCAAGTCCAGTACTATCTCTTTGGGTATTGAGGCAGAGCTAAAAGCCGATCAGAAACCCGGCACTATTTTATCTCCACGGCCAAAGTAAGGTGACAAACCACCTTATACCACGGGAACAGCTACTTGCGGCTCGAACATGCCCAAATTAACATAGATTAACTGGCTTGAACTTGAAGTAGATCTGTCGCAGGCTACTAGATCATTTTGATGATGATCCGCTCCATAGTAAAATAATTGTTAGTTCATCCGTGTCTCCGTGTGCGTTGTCAACAACATTGCCACTGGTTCTCGTCAATTTCCACACGACAATCCTCTCCCTAAGTTAATGCGACAAAACCGCGCCGGAGGGTCGTCCAACCCCAGTAAAAGGCGGGCAGACCCAGAAGACACGGTGTAATTCCACGAAACAAATTACGAAATGCACGTATCACGCATTTTTTCCACTCTGAAACCTAACATTGTTCAAGTTACAGACGATATTTATGACGTCCTTGTGTGCAATCGCACAAGGTTGGTACGATCACACTAAAAGCGGAACATACGAGACGTGTTGTTTAGACTAGACATATATTTTTCTGCAGAAAGGGCGGAGGTCCTTGGAGCAGCCGTAATAGATAGCGACTCAACTATTCGCTGCTGCGTCTAAGGAAGATAGCATTTGTGCGAAAATTCTGCTGATGACTAAACTGTTATCATAATGACTTCTTTTATCAATAGCCATGTCAGATTGTGTGTATACTGCTTCAGCATTGTAGTAATATTGGCTACATACTTCGAAAATTAAGTATTGTGTGCTTTGAGAACTTTCTTGGTTTTGGAAAAGAATGTAGCTGCAATAAAGTTATTTGATTTTTAAATCAGATTACAAAACATTCACTTCTTCAAATGTGATTTATAGAGCTATCTACATATGCCTGTTCTTCTTCTTCTTCTTCTTCTTCTTCTTCTTCTTCTTCTAGATACTTCTTTCTCTTTTCATATTAGCCTTGTTTCTCTGTCATTTGAGTGCAAACTCACAGGGTTACTCTTGTAATGCATTATCAATAAGTGTGTATTTTTATCTTCCTGCGGATTTCATTACTGGCACAGATACGATTTTCATTATCTGACACATTTGAATGCACTAGTACCGTCATTTAGTGGATCATGTAATGTTTGTCACATTATACCGAGGTAAACATCCAACTTGCTATAATTAATAACAGTAATAAGTGCGCATCATACGATCATTTTGTACAGTGACTGAGACAAGCATTCTCTTCAGACGTTTCCATTCTGGCGCACATGATGGAGAAAATACCATAACGGGGCAAGTACATGTATCTTAAATATGTATAAAGTCAGTTAACTTCTCCCATAATATAAATCTTCCACTCAGCTCATCACTACTTGCATCAAATGAATTCGCAATTGCAAATAAGAGCCACCATCAGCTGTAGAATGGAATGACGACAGTGAAAATTTGTGCCGGAGCGGGACTCGAACCCGAATTTGCTGCTTTCACGAGCGGTCGCCCTACCATTTTGGTGTCCGTGCGCGACTCACGGCTAGACACTAACTTCCATCTGTCGTCAACCATACGTCTACAGGTCGTAGACGGTCCGGCACAAATTTTCACTGTCGTCATTCTATTCTACAGCTGATGATAGACCTTATTCGCAATTGCGAAATTATTTAATGTGTTTCATAACGGCTGTGGTCGCCGCAGTGCCTATTCTTTTGGACATGCATGCATGTCCACAGTAACTTTGCATCTTCATCAGAATAACACAGGCACTGCAATATCGCATCACTACTTAAGTTGACATACACAAAAACCAGCATTCTAACCACTTCATTCTATTTCATACACACAGTCATTATTCTTCTTCACCATGCTCACTTCGACAGTTTTCTGGGCATCCTACTGTCCTGAAACAATCTACCTGAAAGAGGTATTAAACACAGCATACATATTATTTGAAAAAGTAGTACTTTGTGTTATTGTGAACAGTTCATATATTCCCCAGCGCTACAGAAACTATCCGATATTCGTATCTTTTTCAACTCTTCCTTTTATAAAAATAACTTGTTGTTATCCAACTGCACGGCAGTTCATTGACGATTATTTCACTTTGCTACAGCACACTTTACTGTCATAGGTCGCTAAGTACATTTCTGTAAAAGCAATTTATATTCTAGTTTTATAATTGTAAAGTTATCTATGTAACGTTGAAAATTCCCTGTGTGGTTTCAGAATACAAAAAACAGATAGTCATATAATTGGGGAAGAATCATAATTTACAATTCTTTAAAATGTTTCTGCGAGATTTTCCGTCGATAACACTTTTCATTACTCTTATCATTCGTTTTTAAAATTTGAATGACTGTTTTGCAAGACCTAAATTTCTTCAGAGTAGCACACCGTACCATACGAGAATATGCACATTTCCATAGTAGGCACATAGCACACATTTTCATGGTAAGTACATAGCATGTTTTTATGATCCAGTTGTCCCTAAATATTCTTGAGACGTAATAATATTTACTTACCCATTTGTTCAATATTTCGACATGTTTTCTTATTTCAAGTGATCATCTAACCGCATTCCTAGAAACTTTATGTAAGATGTTTGTTCAGTGCTAGAGCCTCCTAATTCTATCATTACATTGATTCTGGTCTTTGTTCTTATATCTCTAAATCTCATCCATACCGTAGTCTTCTCATCTTTCATCAAACAATCACCTCTACGTCATTTTTTAAATGTTCAAATGTATCCTCGGGCATGGATGTGTGTGACGTTCTTACGTTAGTTTAAGTAGTTCTAAGTTCTAGAGGACTGATGACCTCAGAAGTAATGTCCCATAGTGCTCAGAGCCATTTGAACCATTTTTCAAATGTATGTGAATTCTTAAGAGACCAAACTGCAGAGGTCATCGGTCCCTAGACTTACGCACTGCTTAAACTAACTTATGCTAAGAGCAACACACACACACACACACCCATGCCCGAGGGAGGACTCGAACCTCCGGCAGGAAGGGCCGCGCAATCCGTGACATGGCGCCTCGAACCACGCGGCCACTCCGCGCGGCTGTCATCTTTCTGTTCTGCCGATATGATATGTCGAGACATTGTAACATTCATTGACACAGTCCGTGTGAGGTAAAACTAGAAAGGTAGTCTTTGTGTTAAGTGTATATATTATAACAAGGAGAATAATTATAACTCATGTCCGGTGATGCAACGTGGACCACCGCGAACAGCTTACACCGCTTTGCCCATAAACAGCACGGTGTCAGTGAATCCGTCTATGAACAGCCTCCAGCTCTGGAAGGATTGTGTGAAGTGGCGTGTAGCTGCAATGCATCTGAACCTCAGTCCAATGAACACGTCAGTTATGGTATTCTAGTGATACTTTCACCTTACGAAATATCAACCACCAGCTGAACTCTATGTACATGAATAATTTCGAGTTGAATGATCAAAACACGACCTGCTCAATTTGTATAAACCTTGCAACAGAGCCTTTTGTACCACACGTCAATTCTATTTGGTTTGTCATCTTAAGAGATAATTATCTGCTGGTGAATGTGTCGTAGTCCGCAGCTTGTGGTCATGCGGTAGCGTTCTCGCTTCCCGCGCCCGGGTTCCCGGGTTCGATTCCCGGCGGGGTCAGGGATTTTCTCTGGCTCGTGATGACTGGGTGTTGTGTGATGTCCTTAGGTTAGTTAGGTTTAAGTAGTTCTAAGTTCTAAGGGACTGATGACCATAGATGTTAAGTCCCATAGTACTCAGAGCCATTTTCAACGTGTCGTAAATTACTTTTTATAGATACGATAAATCATTAAACTGGTTAGAACGTCTCTGCACCGCATATTTCCAAAACGTTTGTAATCCCGCTTCTTCGTCGCGATATTAGTTCTCTAGCTGAAGTCACGATTATCTGCTGTAAAAGAACAGCCCATTTACTTTGTATTTGGCGAGAGAGCCCGCAACATCGCGTAGCCAGCATCTGCCATACAGATATGAGATTTCGGCTCCATACAAGAATTTACGAGACAGTAAAACTGCGTACCTTCGATATGGAAAGTACGTCTCTAATCTGCCCATATCGATTCTCGCTCACTCCCTCTCCCCCCTTCCCCCATCCTCACTCCCCACCTATTCATAAACGGAAAATTCTGGTGTTACGAGTGATGGTTAAATTCGTTGTGCAATATCTGGTGCGTAAGCTGATAAGATTTGCCGCAAAAAAATTGCAATGATAAGCAGGTGAGCTAACGGCTAATAGTCAGAGACGCAGTTTATATTCGTGCATTGTGAAGGACAACGCTTAATATTGAGATATCCTGAACAGTTCACAATTTTACGACCATAAAACAAGACCGCGTCACTAAGGACATGCAGTCTGATGAGTTTTGCGTGTCCGTAGCTGTCACACAAAAAAGGTAAGTCACAAAGCCGGCACACGATAAACATGACGAGGATTTTTCTTTATCCATAGGTTCATCTCTACAGCGTTAGTTTAGAGTAAGCAAATCCTGCGCATCCGCTACTTAGAATCCAAAGCACAGAACTGTGACCGCCAACTTGTCCTAGTGTTACCGCCACTAACTATAGAGGCACAAGTTCTGGGTTCGAATCCCGATGCCCATCAACGAGTTTTGTAGAAGGGAGGTCTGATATGAGCCTACGCGTTCTTGTGTGTTCAAACATGTAGTAATTAAGATGTGGAGTTGGCAGAAAAACCGTCGAAGTACCGCACAGTCGGAAGGTTTGCATCAGTAACGCAGGGGCTGCATGCCTTTTATTTACCAAAGCGACACAGCAGTCTCAAATATCGCTTCCGCGAACGGCTGATATCTGATACCACTGTTGCTAAGCAGTGTCTGGCAAACCTGAACTTGAAGTACTCGACATAACGCCATAACGGAATCAAAAGCGTCGGTTCGATATCGGCAGACTGTACTTTAATTTTAAGGGGGTATCTAGAGTCTGCGACGTGGGCACTGAACCATTGGCAACGACATGCATTTGACTAGCACAAGAGTGTGAAGAGATTTCTTAGAAACGAGATTCAGAGCTGTATATTGCCAAGTCATAAGTTCATTACACACATGCATCATAAGTCATTGCATTCAGTTTACTTTATTTCAGATAAAGATGTAACCTGTACCTCTGAGATTGGTGCCCTTTAACATACATTCAAAACAGCTAAAGTTTCCAATAATTGGCTATCCCCTTTAACAGTCTTAACGTCCACTGCGACCAAAAAAGTTGTCGTTTGCTACTGTTTCAATGCTCTTGGGAAGTTTACTCATTCATGTTGTAGAATACGTAACAGTTAATGTTAGGAACATGCGATTATTTTCGTCCATTGCACCGTTTTTTTTTTTCTACTGAACTGTACTGATGTACATTTTCAGAATTATATATCAGTGCTCCAGATACCATTGCAAGAATGACCTCATACACGAGAAATCGAGCAGCAAATAATAACGAAACAGATTCAGGCTGACCTATAATACACGTACACGAATCTTATTGTCTGTTTTCCCGTTCATTTCAGTAGATACATTGTCATAATAACCCCAGTGTCTAAGAAGAAAGGGACTGACAAGATAAGGATTCCCGAACCATGCGTTTAGTAAGTCATGGTTTCAAACTAATAAAACGAAATATTTATGACAGAATGAAACGCCTACTAGAAATCAACTTAAGGGAAGAATAATTTGGGATTCAGAGAAATGTAGAAACAAGCAATACTTCCCCTATGATTTACCTTAGAAGATAGGATGGAGAAAGTTCAGTCTCTGTTTATAATATTTGTAGATTTAGAAAAAACTTTTGACGATGTTGATTGGAACACACTCTTGAAAATTGTAAGGGTGTCAGGGATAAAACACAGGGAGCTAAAGTCTACTACAACTTCTACAGAAACCAGACAGCCCTTATATTAGAGCCGAAGGACATGAGAGAGAGAGAGAGAGAGAGAGAGAGAGAGAGAGAGAGAGAAGCTGAGACGGGAGTGGGACCAGGTGCAGTTTGCTATTCAACCTGTAAGTATAGCAAGCAGTAAAGAAAATTACTCAGAAATTTTGAAATAGAATTAAAGTTCACACAGAAGAAAAAAAAACTATAAGGTTTGGAGTGACATTCTAGTTCAATCAGGAACTGCATAGGATTTGGAAAATCGGTTCAGCTAATTGGATACTGACTTGAAAAGAGGTTATACGGAGAGCAACAAATTTAAAATGAAAATAATGGAGTATGTCGTATTAAATCAGGTGATGCTGAAGGGAAATTAGGATATGGAGCATTGCAAGTAGTATATTAATTTTGCTATTTGGGAAAAAAATAGGTGGTGATTGCTGAAGTGAAGAGAATATAAAATGCAGAACTAGACTAACAAGAGGAAGAGATGAGGAAGAGGAAGAAAAGTATGTAAGTATGTGAGTCAATATATCTTTTTCGAAAGTATTTGTTTGTAATTTAGCGTCGTATGGAACTGAAACATGGACTATAAACATCATAGACAAGAAGACAATAGAAAGATCCTTTATTTGGAAGCACAACCGCTTTCACAGCTTAAAGCCACAACCTCAAGAGGATATCTGAATGCAAAAGGGAAGTATCAGTTGAAGAAGGGAATGTCGAGCGTACATTCTGGGTGTACTTTGTTTTTAACAAAAAAGAACAGATATTTTCTTTTTGTATCCAGATATCTACCTGAAGATCTGGTTTGAAGCTACGAAAGCGGTTGTGGTTCCAAATAAAGGATCTTATATACAACTGTTTGCTGTTTTCATTTCACAAGATTTAGATCTAAATTACTCTTGCAGAGAGAGTGGAAACCAGTTACATTTGTTGCAGGAACCTACTAAAATCAGTAGTGAATTTATTTAACTGATTTCTCATTTTGCATCACATTGTTATTGCTGTCTACATAAAACGTAAGCCGTAACTGCTGTGATACACATAAGTATTCCATTATAAGTTTAGTGGTGGCTCAAGCATACTAAGTTATTGGGAAGCCCATTAAATTTTTGATATGTTATTTACCTTGGTTAAGAAAAGGAGTGGACCTAGTGTTGAACCGTGTATGACAACATATTTTTTGTGCATTAAGTAAGACGCCTCATTTTATTAGCTTTTGGGCAAACACAGCAGTACAGTTTTCCATCCATGCAACAATTCATAGCATTGTACTCGCTTAAAACAACCCAAAATTATCCATTTCATTTTACATTAAGTGAACTATTTTTCCTAAGAAATCAATTTCTACCATAAACCATTGTTTTCTCTTTGGCTGGAAACTTTTTACAGTTAAAACCGTTTTGTGTTACATAGGCGGAACGTCTGTTACGATTATTTTTATTCTATTCCATTATTTGTACTATAATACGATTTCTATTCACAAAGTTCATTGCAGACTGATAAGAGTCAGTTTCCTGTTTATGTACACAACAAATAGCATGAGGCCAGTATATGTCAATTTGCAAAAAACTAGACAGATTGCTATGTTTCAATTATATGAACTATTTTTATTTCATGTGTACGTCCATAAATATTATAAAAATGTATGTATGTATATATGTTCCACATCTCCTCCTAAACCACTACACCGATTTCAACAAAACTTTGTGTACATGACGCTTACTGTCTGGAAACAATGACTGTGGGCGTAAGCGCTATCTGCCTATCAAGAAGGTGGGGCTTTGGGTAAAAAAAAAAAAAGAGTGTAGACCATGACGCGCGAAAATCAGACTTTACTCATTTACTTGAGAATGAGAACACTTCATGCCTTTCAACAAATTTTACACACAATATCAAAACCTTACGAAATTTTTTCTCACTGACAACCCCTACAGAATATGTATTGTTTACTACACTCTCGCTGTGTATGCAGTAAAACGGTCGCATCAGCCATGACGTTTTAACTTACTACTACGTTACTACTAACTGTATTCGTGACACATGTTGTAGACAATATTCACATACCGAGCGACGTGGCGCAGTGGCTAGCACACTGGACTCGCCTTTGGGAGGACGATGATTCAATCCTGCTTCCGGGCATCCTCATTTAGGTTTTCCGTGATTTCCCTAAGTCGCTCCCAGAAAATGCCGGGATGGTTCCTTTGAAAGGGCACGGCCGGCTTCCTTCCCCGTCCTTCCCTAATCCGATGAGATTGATGACCTCGCTGTCTGGTCTCCTCTCCCAAACTACCCAACCCCGACCCAATATTCACATATATCACTGAATGTACCTGCAGAATTATTGTCCGACATATAACTCAGGAGATACGACATAAACACTGAGGCGCTTGAAAACTGCCGCATCATGCTTGACATTTAAATTTATTACTTCTTTCCTACTAAGAATAAACATTTCGCTGACAGTATCCACATATGCCGCTGAATGTACCTACGACGTTATATCATTTTACGACACGTAGTTCGGGAGCTGTAACCTCATAAACATTGAAATCCGTCAAAACGAAACTGCAGGATGATGTGAAGGGCTTATTTCAATAGTGGTACAAGTCCATTTTTGTTCATTCTGAGATACAGAGTCCTAAAGTTAAATGAGCGCTGAAAAATCTGCAGTTGAGATACCTAAGATACCTGAAATATTCAAGTATATGTAGTTGAATATTGCAGGTGAAATATGTGTACAAATATTTGTGAAATAAGTTAAATATGTGTGACATGTATGTGATATGTGCGCACGTGGGCAAAGCCATGGATAAAAAGTTCCTACTAAAACCCAGCGTCGATTTCAACCAAACTTGGCACACATGCTACTTATTATCTGGGAAGAATTACTGTGACGTAAGAACCGTCAAGCTCCTGTCGGGGTAGGGGAGGGTAGAGGGAGAGAGGGTGTTGGAAAGCGATGGACAGACGGAGAGGGGTAAGGAGGAGACAGACACATGTAGGGAAGAGGAGGAGATGGACAGAGAAATGAAGGAGGAGGCGATGGGCAGAGAAAGGGGGGAGGAGACAGACAGAGAAAGGGAACAGAAGAAGATGAGGAGGAAAAGGGAGGAGGAAGAGATGGACAGAGGGAGGGAAAAAGAAGAGATGGGTTAATAAAAGGCAGGAATAAATCTATTCATAGGCAGTGCGGGGTACTAAGCTAGTTGGTGTCATAAACAAAAAGACAAAGTAAAACAGAGATGGCAACAAAATAACAACTCTTAGCAAAGATTCATAAGAATTTATGTAGATTATATTTCACATTTAGATGATAGTTTAATCAACGGACATATAGGAATTCAAATCTTTATTATTTAATGTAAGAGGTATATTGACAGGGGTGTTATAAATTGTAACACTTGAAGTGTAGAAATAGAAGATATCGACAGGATAAGGTAAGCATGTCTTAAGTTTAAATTTATATCTTCGAGTTGTTTCGTAAAATATTCAACTTTTAGCTTACCATTCAGAAATCAGGTTTAACAGATTTTGTACCCTGATCAGTATTAGTACTTAACATAACAAACAATGTGCCGTGATCTCAGAGATTATCGTCTGTTAATGTTGTAATTTGATTTTGTTCATCACTCCTGTCTCTAGAAACATTGTTTATTGAAATCTGTTTTCAGTTGTTTCGCTACCTAAGTCGGAATGTTTACAGTTGATATTAAATTAAACGATAATGATATCAAACTTTCCTGGCAGATTAAAACTGTGTGCCGGACCGAAACTCGAACTCGGGACCTTGCCCGCGAGAGGCGAAGGTCCCGGGTTCGAGTCTCAGTCGGGCACACAGTTTTAATCTGCCAGGAAAGTTTCATATAACCGCATACTCCGCTGCAGAGTGAAAATCTCATTCTGACAATGTTATCAGTTACATTACATTAAATTCTTACAGGAAATTTTTTTAACAAAACCTATATTAAAATAACCAGTAACAATATTT
Organism: Schistocerca americana; assembly: GCF_021461395.2. NCBI lineage: Eukaryota > Metazoa > Arthropoda > Insecta > Orthoptera > Acrididae > Schistocerca > Schistocerca americana. The sequence goes on from NC_060125.1 coordinate 408,929,025, forward strand.
CTTTATTTTTTTATTAAATACGCGAATACAGATGGCGATGAGACAGTAATCCATTAAAATTTCCCGCAGATGCTTAGTATATTATTACCATTATGAAATGTTGGTTGTAAAATTCCATTTCTGACACATATGTTTGTAAGTGCTGCACTGGTCAGAAATTACTGTTATAGATGTTCTTAAATGTAAGTCAGTTTCTGATGAATGTTTCTGCATGTCTGCTTTACAGATTTACATTTAAATCCTATAACCATATATTTATGACAGTAGCAACTTGAAAGGCTAGTTTCTACATACCAGTACATACTGCACAATTTTCCGGGGATTAATACTTTGTGTACAGTGGAAGTGCAACAATAAAAAAATGAAATATTGACTGTTTGATCGACGTAAAGTAGAAATTCCACCTAAAGCTAGTTACTGGAAAATCAAATGTAAGATTGTGATTTCTCCGAAGAATATTTAGGTAACGTAATAGGTACATAAAAACTGTAGCTTGTAAATACCTCGATCGGCAGATGTTTAGATTGCTCGTCGGTCTTGAGCACTTACCAGAGAGCACTCGAATAATCCAAAGGAGAGTAACTTGTTTCGTCACGGGATCATTTAATAAAGAGGAGAGTTTTATGGAGACGCTCATCTTGCTCCAGTGATACAGTTATGCAAGAGCTATCATGCATCATGGGGAAGTTTACTGTTAATAATAAGGTAAGAGTCCCTCGTGCATTCATCTCAAGAAAGAATTGTCAAGGAAAAACCAGAGAATTTCGATCTACTGCGGAAGTTAATCGACCGTCGGCATGCCCAGGCACCAATCGCAAATGGAACACGAAAAGAAAGCATGTGACTGTACACGAAGTAGCCTTCGCCCCATTTAGTTATGAGGCTGTCGGAGTACAGATGTAGACGTACAGTAACACAGTAACAGTAACAGACACAATGTGTTGTTTTACCTTATAAAAAATCAAAAGTGGAGATGTGAACGAGCAGGAACACACCTAAAACATGGAAGTGGCACGTCAATACAATTCTGAAGGTAGTATAACAATATACTGAGTATGTGCTGACGGTTAAAATTTGTGCCAGACTGGGACTCGAACCCAGGTTTCTTACTTAGCATGAGCAATGCTTTTTAATGTTTTTAAATTTTTTATGCAGGTCAGGTTTTTCCTTTCAACTAATGGTTCTTGAAAAATTAAGTCTTGAAAAGACTCTAAGTATTCTACTCTTTCTCCTCCTTTCTTGCCACTTAAAAAAACTAAATTAGATAAAAAGAACCTTTCGAATAGCAATCAAACAAGAATCGTAAAGGAACTTAAAGAAATATCTTTTTACTTGATTTCATTACTAAACTAAAACTCAGTGTTCCAGAATGAGATGAAATTTCTTGCTTGCTTTGGTAAACTTGAAATGAAGTTTCAAGCATTACAACTACTGAAACTTATCTATACCTGGTTACACGTTGGTGCCACCGGAGTAAATTTGTTGAGTTCCTTATGCGATGTTCCTGTATGCAGCAAATTTTGATTTTTATCTTTGTATTTAGTTGACTTCGGTTTTTAATAGGCTGAAGTGTCAGATAATACAACATTAAAATGTGCTGCTTGACACAGTCTCAGCCGGCCGCGGTGGACGAGCGGTTCTAGGCGCTTCAGTCCGGAACCCCGCGACTGCTACGGTCGCAGGTTCGAATCCTGCCTCGGGCATGGATGTGTGTGATGTCCTTCGGTTGGTTAGGTCTAAGTAGTTCTAAGTTCTAGGGGACTGATGACCTCAGATATTAAGTCCCATAGTGCTCAGAGCCATTTGAACCATTTTTTGACACAGTCTCGTCGATTACATTATTAGATGTCACGTTGCAAAGTAATATGACATGGAATGAGCAAGTAAGAATTGTAGTAGGGAAGGCAAATTATCGACTTAGATTTATTGGGAAAATTTTAGGAAAGCGTGGTTCATCTTTAAAGGATACCACATACAGTACACTATTGTGACCCATTGTTGAGCACTGTTCTCGAAGCAAGTTAAGAGGCGGGTTGCTAGATTTGTTACCGCTAGGTTCCAAAAACACGCAAGTATTACGATGACGCTTCAGGAACTCAAATGGAAATCAATGGAGGAATGACGACGATCTCTTTCACTTTTGTGAAAATTTATACGAGGTGTACAACTCTGCTTCCGCCGTTTGCCGATAGGTGGCGACAACGGTAAGTAGCGGAAGAAAGAAACAGATCGCAGACGTCAGGCAGTTAGCTTGGACCTCGGTCAATACAACCTCATTCAAACATTAGTCCATTTGTGTCTGCATCATAAAGTTGTTCTTGATTGAAAATGTCAGTTTACGAGTCTAATTCTCGTCATTTGTGTGAGGTGTTACTGTTTTGTTTCAATGTGAATAAAACTGGCTGAGTCTCATCGAATGCTCTCAAGTACGTATGGTAAGGACGCTATTAGTGACAGAACGTGTCGTGAGTGGTTTCAACGCTTCACAAACGGTGATTTTAGCGTCGTAGACCGGCCGCGCGGACCGTGACAAGGCGCCTGAGACCTCGCGGCTCTTGCCGTTTATATTCTCAGTGCTGTTGTAGATAATCGTGGATGGCCTTAGGGTCGCGACTGAAGGGAGAAACGGAATAGTAGAGAATCTTACTGTGAACGGTGCCAGGCAGTATCTTAAACATCCTGGCGTTTCACATATGAAGTCCCGCATGGCAGCACATTTTGTACTCGCGCCACTGAATGTGTTGTTGTAACGCTATTTTGTTGGATTATCTCCCATTGGTGTCGCTAGTTTGTAGAGAGAATGGTCGGGAGAATGTTTCTCGTAATTAGTGGCTCCCGTGAAGATTCCTAAAATTCTAGTTTGATGCCCATATATTTTCGATTTTGAATACGATGTTTATGTACACCAACTTAACTGGAGAATACTTGGTCTCAACACTATAAACTGTTTTTACCAGATGTGTTAGACACTTATTTGCTGGCCAACCAACCTCTCCCATGGCCTAGCATTTCAACCAGAGTGTACGCATGTGCCACTAGTAGGAGAGCAACGTCAAATTTTGCAAAAAATGGTTCAAATGGCTCTGAGCACTATGGGACTCAACTGCTGAGGTCATTAGTCCCCTAGAACTTAGAACTAGTTAAACCTAACTAACCTAAGGACATCACAAACATCCATGCCCGAGGCAGGATTCGAACCTGCGACCGTAGCGGTCTTGCGGTTCCAGACTGCAGCGCCTTTAACCGCACGGCTACTTCGGCCGGCTCAAATTTTGCACAATGAACGAGAGACAGGTTAGTTTTGCAGGATGCTGTATTGCCAATGTGTGCCAGCTCGCAGAATAAACATGTGGGATCGCTATAGAGGATGGTTGTGGGTGGCTGTAACTCAAGCCACAGCTAACGATGAGAGTTGTTTTTGGTAGCAGTGTCGTGTGTGTCCTGCTTTTCACCCTAATCGTAGAAATCGATGCAGTGTTAACAGATAGGTAACTAAGTCACAGTCTGTCAAATATATGTAGGCCTTATGTTTGTGGGTGGAAATAGGTGACAATCTGGATGGGGTATCTCCTGAATAGTGATGTACAAAAATGGCTCTGAGCACTATGGGACTTAACTTCTGACGTCATCAGTCCCCTAGAAATTAGAACTACTTAAACTTAACTAACCTAAGGACATCACACCTATCCATGCCCGAACAGGGTTCGAACCTGCGACCGTAGCGGTCGCGCGGTTCCAGGCTGTAGCGCCTAAAACCGCTCGGCCATCCCGGCCGGCGTGATGTACACTAGATGATCCAAAGTATCCGTATACTCCTCTGGAAAGCGGAAATGACAATAGATGGCGCTAGAGGCTTACCTGCCAGTATAAAAGAACGCTGGGGGTATCGTATATCAGTGTTGAATGTCAACTGAGTAACAAATCTATTAGGAATATTTCAACCCTTCTATTGCTGCCCAAATCAGCTGATGGTGATGTGATAGTGATAGCGAAGTAAAACCGCGAACAAACAACAGCTAAAAGAAGACCGGCCAGACCTCATTTCCTGACGGGCAGGGATCATCGAACATTGCGGAAGGCGGTTGGAAAAAGGCGTACGAAATCGAAGGAATCACTCTTGTCGTGTACGTCTTTCTACACAACAGTAAGGAGAGGTGAGCTACAGAGTGGTGCGGCAACTGTCGTCGTAGAAAAGCTGGACAGGAGCAGAAATGATTGTTGTTGTTGTTGTTGTGGTCTTCAGTCCTGAGACTGGTTTGATGCAGCTCTCCATGCTACTCTATCCCATGCAAGCTTCTTCATCTCCCAGTACCTACCGCAACCTACATCCTTCTGAATCTGCTTAGTGTATTCATCTCCTGGTCTTCCTCTACGATTTTTACCCTCCACGCTGCCCTCCAATACTAAATTGGTGATCCCTTGATGCCTCAGAACATGTCCTACCAACTAATCCCTTCTTCTAGTCAAGTTGTGGCACAAACTTCTCTTCTCCCCAATTCTGTTTAATACTTCCTCATTAGTTATGTGATCTACCCATCTAATATTCAGCACTCTTCTGTAGCACCACATTTCAAAAGCTTCTATTCTCTTCTTGTCCAAATTATTTATCGTCCATGTTTCACTTTCATACATGGCTACACTCCATACAAATACTTTCAAAAATGACTTCCTGACACTTAAATCTATACTCGATGTTAACAAATTTCTCTTCTTCAGAAACGCTTTCCTTGCCATTGCCAGTCTACATTTTATATCCTCTCTACTTCGAGCATCATCAGTTATTTTGCTCCCCAAATAGCAAAACTCCTTTACTACTTCAAGAGTCTCATTTCCTAATCTAATTCCCTCAGCATCACCCGACTTAATTCGACTACATTCCATTATCCTAGTTTTGCTTTTGTTGATGTTCATCTTATATCCTCCTTTCAAGACACTATCCATTCCGTTCAACTGCTCTTCCAAGTCCTTTGCTGTCTCTGACAGAATTACAATGTCATCAGCGAACATCAAAGTTTTTATTTCTTCTCCATGGATTTTAACACCTACTCCAAATTTTTCTTTTGTTTCCTTTACTACTTGCTCAATATATAGATTGAATAACATCGGGGAGAGACTACAACCCTGTCTCACTCCCTTCCCCTCGACTCTTATAACTGCCATCTGGTTTCTGTACAAATTGAAAATAGCCTATCGCTCCCTGTATTTTACCCCTGCCACCTTCAGAATTTGAAAGAGAGTATTCCAGTCAACATTGTCAAAAGCTTTCTCTAAGTCTACAAATGCTAGAAACGTAGGTTTGCCCTTCCTTAATCTAGCTTCCAAGGTAAGTCGTAGGGTCAGTATTGCCTCACGTGTTCCAACATTTCTACGGAATCCAAACTGATCTTCCCCGAGGTCGGCTTCTACTAGTTTTTCCATTCGTCTGTAAAGAATTCGCGTTAGTATTTTGCAGCTGTGACTTATTAAACTGATAGTTCGGTAATTTTCACATCTGTCAACACCTGCTTTCTTTGGGATTGGAATTATTATATTCTTCTTGAAGTCTGCGGGTATTTCGCCTGTCTCATACATCTTGCTCACCAGATGGTAGAGTTTTGTCAGGGCTGGCTATCCCAAGGCTATCAGTAGTTCTAATGGAATGTTGTCTACTCCGGGGGCCTTGTTTCGACTCAGGTCTTTCAGTGCTCTGTCAAACTCTTCACGCAGTATCGTATCTCCCATTTCATCTTCATCTACATCCTCTTCCATTTCCATAATATTGTCCTCAAGTACACCGCCCTTGTATAGACCCTCTATATACTCCTTCCATGATTAGCGAACAAATTAACACAGTAAGCACAAGATTTATTTAACTCGTATTTCTCCGAGAATATGAAGACTCACTACAAATAGTAAGAAATAGAGTCCAGCTCACACGGTAGCAACAAGGAAGAGGCTCTCTGAACTAAGGTACGAACGATGGTGCAGGAGCAGCGACAAGGCGGCATCTGAACAGCGTCCAATAAGGAAAGGATCCGAGCGCGAGCGGGCTGTGCGGCTCCTCCGGCTGTCCTATACTGCGGTGACAGAACACACTCGTCCAGTGCCACTGTAACTCCCCTCAACCATAAGAGAAATACTTTGATGAATACTTAACTAATTTTAAAGGAAAATAAATATCCAATAAATATCCAGGCGTGCCTCTGCGGGCGTGCACCATTGAGCACCATCGGATCCCGTACGACCGCTGTAGGCGTATGACGGAAACTTGCAATTCCATTGCAACTGTGACGCCCGTGGAGTGGTATCGATAAGCGACATCACGACTCCTGAGTATCGAGGTGCCACCAGAAACCACTGACTCTGTGTAGGGGTTAGGGGGTTACAAAGAACCCCAATGGTCGAACAGCTCCTCTTAAGCCACATATTTCTGTGACCATTGTTAACGAATACTTGATATGGTGTAAAGAGTGACGCCACTGGATACTGTATGACTGGAAACGATTCTTCTGGAGTGATAAATAACGCAATAGCGTGCAGCAATCCGATGGATGGGTTTGAGTTTGGCGAATGCCTGAGGAATCTACTTACCATCACGTGTAGCACCAATAGTGAAGTGTGGAGGACAGAGAAGTGTGGAGGAGGTGCTGTCACTGTATAGGTTTTTTTCGTGACTATGGTGTGGTCCCCTTACTGCACTTAAGAAAACGCTCACTAATGAAGGGTAAGTGTGTGTTTTACAGCTTTGTGTACCGTGCACAGTAGCAGAACAGTTTGGAGAAG